>NC_141901.1:98933790-99534828 GCF_057802395.1 Ceratotherium simum simum
ATACATGTTGAATGCCAAAAAAAAAAAAAAAAAAAAGTTTTTTGAAGATCTGGGGTACTTTTCACGAAAATTTTCTAATTAGATAAAGGGACTTGGGATTTAGTTTTGTTTCTTCCACCACCCAGCTTATAGATGTGCATGACTTCTCTCTCCTCTAGTTCTCTCGTCTGCAAAACGAGGAGTGTGAACTAAATGGTTGTTAAAGCTCACCTAGCTTTAAGTTCCAGTGGGCGTATGGGACTCAGACTCTGAGATTCCACTGACAAATAATTCAGTACAACTGATGCACAGTAATCACACTGAAATCTAAAAAATCTGAAACCAGGGAGCATGTGTCTTTTAAAAGAAATTATTTTTAAAAATGTTTCTGGAATATTAAGTTTTAGGATATACCTGAACTCAGTCTCTAAGATACCTTGGCTCTGGAAAGGCTGTACTATTCAGAGTTTTAAAAACCCTGTGTGTGCTAGTTCAAGCTCTGTGAGACAGAGCCCCAGCCTCTGGATCCAAGAGGACCTCTTCTCTGAATACACGATACTCGCGCACAAATTGCCCAAGCCGCCATGATGGCTAGAGTGAAATGCGTTCCAACACCACACAACGGCGGCGATTATGGAGATACGCAGGGTGACTGTTTAATAAGCAAAGTTGACAAGACTCCAGTTCCAAGAAGGGAACTTGAGCTTCTACGTAACATGCAAGCAACACTATGAAACAAGAGACGAAGAATAAAACACAAATCAAAACATTTAAGAAAAAACCAACCACCACAGAGCGGATGATCACAGAGATGAACAGAAACAGGCAGGAATCCTCCAAGGACCTGTTGGAGGTACTCTCGGTCACAAACGGCAGTCCTGCGAGAGAATCCCACAGGGGACATCCGCAGGGGTGAGAGCCTCTTAGGGGGACAAGTGCTGGGGCCTGCTCTGCCTGCACGTCTTTGCCGACGTTCGATAAAAGGGGCAAAAACGAGCAACTAAAACCAAACCCCACGACAAACACAAAACCACAGCTGATTCGCAGCCTTCCCTCCACCAAACGGTCAGGTTTATGTGGCAGTTTAAGCCCCTGCTTCTGAGCGACAGGGTCACTAAAGCATAGGTTACCTTCGGAGTATCCTCCTGAATTCACCCCATAGGCCCGGAGGATTTATTCCTCCTGTTGGTGGATTTCATGAGAGCGGAAGAGGCATGGGGAGATCCACATGGCGTCTGAGGTTGGGGATCAGGTGTTTATCCCAGGCTGGGTGTCTGCCTCTCTGCTCCTGTTCCCTCCACTGCAAAGCGGGACTGGATGTCTTGTACAGGCTTTAGAGCTCCATTACTCTGGGTTAATACCTTCCACTCTCTATGTTAATCTACGCAGTTATTTAACATTTCCGAGCCTGCGCTTCCTCGTGTATAAATTGGGTACAACAGCATTAATTTAAAAGACTTTTCGGAGGGTTAGAACTACTGGCTGTAGTGTCCTGCATGTAGTGGGCTCACTCATTAAAGAGCCTGTGTTGAGAACCTACCACGTGCTGGACACTCTCCCAGACTCTGGGTTATTCATGATTCTTAGAATGACTTTTTTAGAATACGTTAAGATCTATGAAAAGTAAGCAGGATCATACAGCGCAGCGTGGCAACATGAGACAACTGGGAATCAGGAGGTGAATGTTTTTGTGGACTGGAAGTGACAGTACGGACTCACAGTCACTCTTCCAGGCCTGGATCTGATTTGTGCTCTGCAGCCCTCACCACAGGAATAAGTCACTTGGCTGTGAGCGGGTGAGCCCACTGTCCAGTGCTCAGGACAGCTTTGCTCCTGCCTCCTGCAGTGGACAGCTCTTAGCTTAGCCTGCCCAGCGGTCCCTCATCTTCCCTCTGCAAACAGGGCCCTAACGCTCCTGTGGGTCCCTGTCCTTCCCTCAGCCTCATCTATCTGGTTAGGGTGGACGTAACCCCACCCTTGGCTCCAGGGGTGGGCGTGTAACCAAGGCCACACCAACGAGAAACCCCATTATCTTTTAAACATAAAAATTATTTTAAAAGTGAGCAACTGACCCAAACCAGGCTAATCAGAGCCATAAGCACCCAAGAGTAGGACCCTTCCCTGATGTGCTACGGAAAAGCTGCTCCGTTCCCCTGGGATTGCTAAATTGGGGGAATAAGCCTGGAGCTGCTCACATGATTAGTGCCAGAACCTCAGGAGGTTTAGCCTAAGAATGAAGTTCAGACAGAGGACAGCAGAGCTGAGAGAGAGAAAGAGATGCACAGATTTCCGAAGGCATCTCCTGAGATGCCATAAACCCCTGGACTTTTCGGTGACATGCACCCAACCATTACTTTCTTTTGGGGGAGTGGAAAGGTGGTTAAGCAATTTGGTTGGGTTTCTTTCACTTGTAAGAATATTTCACTTGAAAGAGTCCCTATTCACATATCTTCTATTCATTACTAGGTATGTAACAGTTCAACTACTCTTACTATGGTATTCAAGAATTTGGGGATTCAAGAAGATCTAGAGATATCCCACAGGGATGCCAGGGTTTTCTAAATGCATATTGCATGCCAGTAGGAGGGACCCACACAAACTGACACACGTAAATCCAAATTCCCACCAATCCTTTAAACACCCGTACTGTAATATCCCTTTCTTGAATGCCCCTTTTAGTACTCTTATCATAGCAACAGTCATTTGTTCAATGTCTGCCTGTTCTTCTCGACTGTAGGGCAGCACTGCCTGTCTGGTGTGTTCACTGGGGCCAGCACAGTGCTTGGCAGATGGTAACGGCTCAATCGTAATTTGCTGAACTGACTCTTGTAAACATAAAGGTGCTTATGCCTTCAGCAAGAGCCGTGCCTGAATGAAGACAAGCCACAGCCAAGTCTCCACCACGGCTAACGGGACACTCATCATGGGAGAGGGCCACCTGCCCCACTGGGGAGATTCCTCTGTTCCTTCAGCCATTGAGAGTGACGGGATGGGGTGACCCGGCTGGTCACTGCCCTGAGACCACATCTCAAATTCTAGGCAGATGTGGCTCCTCCTGGTGAAGAGAAACCACCTCTCCTTCTAGACCCACAGGAGCAGGCAGAGAGCGAACAGGGGATGGGAAGTGAGAAAGGAAGGAGGAGACTCCTTGAGAAGCCTTTCAGGAGAACCACATACAAAGACACCAAATAGCGACATGGAGGCAGGGGATGGGAGGGACATTAACATTTAGTAACACACTCACCACATGCCAAGCCCTTTCCATCTATCATTTGCCTCCTCCTCCTATTCTTGCTAGAACATTCTGCACAGCTGGGGAAACAAAGGCCATAGAAAAACGTGGCTCGCACACGCACAGACCCCAAGTGGCCAGCCGGGATCTGCGCTCGACTCTGGCAGACCCCACAGCCCGCGCTCCTCCCTGTACTCTGCTGCCCCCAATCCAATTACTCTTCAGAGGTCAATGGCTTGTTTCCTTTCAGGATTTTTTGTTCATAGGTCCTTTGTTATTTTAATACAACCTGGCAACTGTGATGTTCCTCACATGTTTTGCACATAAGAAAAAGGAATTGTTTGGGGAAAAAAAGCAACCACCACTTAATATGAAAAAATGGCAAGTGACAAATGTAAATTTACTGAGGAAATATACATTTTAAAAAACAGTCCATACCCTTGATTAAATGCGGTGGTCTCAACAACACAAAGGATGCAGCATGAAGCGGTGACCCCGCGATACTGCCACCACAGGAGCGAGACATGCACCCCTGTCGCAAACATCACCCCTCTGCCTGCGCGGATGATGAGCTGATCCTACATAAACAGTGCTCAGGCTGCAGCTCCCTGCGGCAGTAATTCACTTAACTTTAACATGATTTATGGTTCTGTCAATAGGGGAGGTTGAAAATCCTGCACTGAAGCTTCAATGTGAGCTTCATATTTAAAACAGCAATTGTGTGTGTGTGTGTGTGTGTGTGTGTGTGTGTGTGAGATAGAAGAAAACACTCCTTTAAATAAATAAAGAGAAGACAAGTCCAGTAGTGACTTTTTTATTCTACTCTAAAAAAAGGAAAATAAAGAATGAGTCTAAATATGGAATCGACATTATATTCAGCTAACCCAGAAAGAAAGAGCTGCCAGGGATTTATCTGATTATGTGATTTATATTATAAGTCATACCAGAAGTCTTATCAATGAGAAGACTTCTAAGAAACTGTGTGCAGAACCAGTGCCTTCACCACGTATGCCTGTGGTGGGGGGCGGGGGGAGGGACGGAGGGGGAGGGGGGCGGAGAGAGAGAGAGAGGGAGGAGAGAGAAAGGGAGGGAGAAAGGGGCAAGGAATTCCAAGGGAGAGCAGCTCCTTTTGTCAAGAGCAGTTGGAATCTGGTCCCCGTGGGTTAGTGCCCCATTCTCTCAGGTGCCTGTCCTGGGGTATTTCGCCTCTTTAGGAGATAAGGAGTCAGTTGGTCTCAGGCTGTAACCTGTCCTCCTTGGGACAACATGTTAACAGGACTCCACTGCAGAAGAGCTCTCTTTAGGAGTTTGCTGTGCGGATGACAAATTAACCCAGCAAGGGGTCCCACACATCTATCTCAGTACAAATTATTAGTGTAATAGAGCTTTTAGTTATGCATTTATCTAGTAATTATTGAATGGTTCCACAAAACCAAGCTGAGCAGCCATGGCCCTTTATGAGGTTCACTCGGTGGGTGGCCTTACAGTTAATTTAGGATGGTTCTCCACCACACAGTTCACTTGCAGACAAATTAGCTAACCAGACTTCTCCTTTAAATATTGTCCATGTCACAGGGAAACTCTTTACAATACAATAAAGGTTCAGTTTTAATTACACGCTTCCTGACTTTTGTTTAGTTGTAGTTTTAAAACATTTGCTGGCACTGTTTTTTCCTTTGGCTGGGCAGTAATAGCTGGTTGTAAGTATCTGGCTAATGAATTTAATAATTTCCTGAACTGGGACTTAAAGGGCCTTTGCTAAAAAGCTGCTTTTCCTCTTTACTATCAAGTTACTTCAAATCCCATGGACAATGTTCCCATTAGGCTGGGCCCCGGCCCTCGAGCTGACCCAACCGATGGCCACAAGCCCTTGTTTCTCCTTTCAATGATCCTCAAAGCAGGTACTTGTTAGTCTATGACACCTGCATTTGAAAATCAACTCTGGCAATTCTTACTGCAGAAAGACAATGTAACGTTTCCTCAGAAGACATGCTCCAACAATAAACAAACACCTACGCTGGGGGACAGACTACTTCAGCACCTGGTCAGCAACAGGTATTTACTTGCTTCTCATTTTCAATTGATGACAATTCAATTGCATTATGCCAGGAGAGACAAATTAGATTCAGCTTCACTGAAAGGAGCACCAGCACGTTCTACAACTAAGTTAAAAGCTCTCCTAAGAGGCAAAGAAGTTTGCAGATACGATGCAAGAAAGCTGAACAAACCTCTTGCTCAGGTACGGGGCCTACGCCAAGGGAGAGGTGCACGGTTCTGGTAGTGATGAAACACCAGGGAAGATTCCTTCTTGAGGGGCCTTAAGTTTGGACGGAAAAATTCATAACACCACAGCAAATATTCTATAAAAAGGGGATCAAACCATTTTGAGCCCAGCATTTCTCTTAATGCCTCTCAAGGTAGAAGCTCTTAATTAAAACCAAGCAAATACACGTTGAGCACTTACTCACCATGCTCTGCATCTCCCCAAATGCTGCCAGATACGTGCAGCTGAATATCAGGTTATCACTGCACATGGGGAGGGGAAGAACTCCCTATCATTCCCAAACTTTCTTGAGGGATCTGATGCCCTCAACCAAAGCCATGCACTCATTCCTTCATCCAACAAATATTTACTGAGTGCCTTCCCCATGCCAGACACGAGGCTGAGGGACCCAGGGAGGAAAAACAACCATCTGGTCCCTGCTCCATGGGCCCTGCCATGCAGTGGTGACTGCTGCCTCCTCCTCCTCTCCTGATTTTGTCTGTGAATCTACACTCTGCCAGCCTCTCCTGGTGACCTCAACTTCCTGGAAGGGGATCTTAGTTCTCCTAATTATCTGCGGTGTATTTTTCTTGGCCAAACTGGGAGATACTGTTAACTGCAGACCCTCAGATGTTTCATCACTAGGAGCAGGATCCCTGTCTGGGCCGTGAGGATTGCGGATGTGGAGAGGCTTACAGAGCACATAAACTCTGACTATCTCTCCAAACGGAAACTGGCACGAGCCTTTGAAAGCTGCATCATAAATCTTTGGTTTATGTGGCTATTGTTTTAGTATGTCTTACACATATTTTCAGAATCAGGGCAATTTTACGTCTAAACTCCCTTCATGTACAGATATTTTCTGACCCACAAAGAAGTGGGGGTTTGGCCTTGTGCTCACATTTTGAATGTCTCAATTCCTGAGGACCGCGTTACCTAAAAGCAGGACTACTTGCTGCTGCTTTGTTTGCACTCTTGCGACGAGAGGGCCTGTGTCTGAGGAGAGTGAGTCTCACGCTGTCCGGTGCTGCGGGCCACAGCGGCTCTCTCTCAGGACGCCCTTGTCCCCGACAGCACCGCGTGCATCCGTCACATGAGTGACTTGTCCTGTCGTCCACGGGGAGGCGAGTGCTCTGAGGCCAGAACCCAGGCTCTTCCTGTCCACGCGATGCAGCAGACAGCAGAGCACCCTGCACGCTGTGGGTGCTTGATAAGCACTGTGGAAAAAAATGAATGGGTCCCCAGATGGTAACAGGAGTCTACAAGCTAATTTCAATATTGAAAAAAGCCAAACTGACCTCAAAAATGGTTTTTTTGCCTTGCACCCAGAAGAAGCCCTGCATTTACCAGTAGCCGGGATTCATGGGCTAATGAAAAAGGTCAAGGAGTTTGTTAATGGCTGTGATTCCGTGGGTTATGTCATGCTTATCAAAACATCTCTGTGGCTGTTACATCTTTGCCTAATAAAAATGGGAAGACAAACGGAGCATTTAAACAAATGCAGTGTATTTCCCCCAGGGGGAGGAAAAGGTGGATGCTCCTGAGATGGGCCAGTGAAGAGGCACTGCTCACTGCCCAGGGGACCGCCCTGGTCTTGGCTCTGGCCAGCTCACACTTGCCATCCTAAGAGTGACGCGGAACACGCTGCCACCTGCTAACCAGCACACCTCTCCCCGTCTACCTACTAATAAAGCCCTGATTTTATACAGAGTGGCAATCTGCTCAGCTAGAAACCTCAACTCTCCAGCCTCTCTTGCAGCTAGAGGTGGTCCTGTGCTGCACGAGACTCTGCAGAAGGCAGCACAATAAGCTGGCAGGCACTTTTTGCCCTGATCTTTTCCTTCTTTCTTCTTGGAACAGAGATGTAAGGCAGGAGGGCAGTAGCTACGTTGTGACCATGAGGTCACAGCATGAGGATGAAAACAACACTGATGTGCGGTGAGAAGAAATCTCAACCCTCGATGGCATTGTGACACCACCATGACAGTCCTGAATCACACGCTTGCTTTTATATGAGAAAAATATGGCCAGTTTAGTCAGATTTTCTGTTACTTGCAGCCAAACACATTCTTGGCGGATACAGGGAACAAATTAGAGCAGAAGATTCCCAGAGCACGGCAGTGTTCTGAAATTCTTTGCTTCTAGATGAGACTCAGTAAGTGCTTGCTCACGAGTGACCTCCAACCTCTGCCTCACAGTATGTACAGCGCAGGTCCCCCCATTTCTAAACCCCTAAAGCACAGAGCTGCTTTACTTACTGCAGAGCATTTAAATTAAGTATCACTCATTACCTTGTTTTTGAAAATAGCAAAGACTTTAGTCAGAAACATAAGTTGCAAGAAGACAAAACTTTCAAGAAACTCTAAAATATCACTGATGATCACTTCAAATCATTCTCAAAAAGAGTTATACCCTTTAAATCATCAAACTTACAACTCTTGAAAAGGCAAAGGGAAGAACAAAGACTTTTTTTTCAATTATCATAAATAAGATAAATTGTCATGATTAAACACTTTATTATGGTTGAAATCTGAAGTTCTGGTAAAAGAAACTCTTTGAAAACCCCATCTTAACTTAAAGTGCACAGTAATTGTAACAATGTATAATGACATACAAATACCTTCACTGAAATTGAATATCTTCCCAGCTCCCCTGGAAATTCCAAAATGCTTTAACCACTTCACCTAATTTTAACTGCATAGGTGGTAAAGTATTATCCCCAGGACACAGATGACAGACTGAGGCGACGAGGGTAAGTGATTTCTCAAAGCCACTAAGAAAGCCAAGAGCAGAGGGGGATTCAGTGTAAGGAACCACACGTCTCTACCTTCACAATGTAAACAGGGAAGTCATTAGAACAGCATAAACTAAGAAAAATCATAGCTTTGAATAGCAGAGCTTTACTTATACAATCTTGCACAAGTTTTCTTTGGCTGCAAGGCCATGGTTCTCTCCCTCTTGGTCATTCTTTATAAAGTCCTGCATAGACCATCAGGCACTTATCACCCTTAGTTCTTCTGCAGCAATGACAACCAATCAGTTTCGGGGAGGGGATGAATGTCTTTTGTGTACATTTATGTGCAATTTGAGTACTTTTTGTTCATTCAAACAATATTTGAGCATAAAACCCACTGTGTGAGACACAATTGGAGACCCTTCCTTTCAGAGCCTTCCTGCGAGGAGAGGGACAAGACGTGCATTAACTAACAAAGCAGGACGAGGTCGGTGGAGGAAACTCGCAGACACGAAAGGCTACGGGAGCTAAAGGAGTGTGAGCCGACGCAGCCCGGGTGCAGCTGCTGAGGTTCGTGCGGAAATCAGCACCTGAGCTGGTCTTGGGATGGGTCAAATGTTGACAGGCAGACAGGTGGGACAGCGGGAGACTTTTACAGCTTGGACGGGAACGGGTGACTTAACTGTGGGCAAGACCTGAGCACTCGATGTCCTGGCACTGTGCGAATAACTGCAGATGCGCGCCCTCGACGACTCCTTACACAACACGACTCTCCTGAGGGAGGATGACAACCTCCAGTTTACAGATGAGGAACCTAAGGCTCGAGAAGTGAAGCAACGCGCCAGGTTCACACAGCTGGTTAAAGTAGTGGAGACAGGATTCAAACACCGGTCCACAGGACCCCTGAGCTTTCGTGCTTAACCTGTATGCTACGCTACCTCTCTTCAAGGTCCTGTTTTCTCTGCCTTTGCTTTGCAATCTTCAACAGGAGTTTTCCTTTGTAAAAGGCGGCCACCAAATCTCCAAATATAGCTCATGTTTGCAGTCAAAAACAGGGCCAATGTTTTTTCAGTGAGGTGACCTTGCTTTGCTGCAGCTCTGTAAAAATATCACCTCTGGCCAGAGCACTGGGATACGTTACACCATTACTGCTTACTAACCGGTGTTTATCCAGGCAAGGTATTCCCAGGAGAAATTTTCAGGAATTTTAAGGAAGGCAGCAGAAGTCTTGCAATCTGGGTACCATCCAGAGGTGAGCATACCACGTGACTCTGAGCAAGAGCGCAGTCAAGAGCCTCAACCCCCAGCCTCCAGGTGCCCAGGATCCTGACAAAGGACACACCTTTCCCTTCTTCCAAGCCCTTTGGAAGTTTGATCGTCTTTCTGAATTTTTCTAATAATTTACCATTTCGGGTGTGGCAACTCTTCACAATAAAAGGAGCATGCAAAGTTGAATTCCTTATGGACAAATGTCCTGATTATTCCACACTAGCTCCCTCGGACAGACTCTTCCCCGCCTTAAATCTGGCCTCCTCTTCCTAAAACATCAACTCTTAGTCCTGGATATGACGTCATTCCCAGCGTTAGCTTTCCAACTGGTCCAGAGAAAAATAAAAGGGAACACGGCACCTGCAGCATATATTTCTTCAACATAGACAGGCTGAATACCAACCATTTAAAAAACATCTAAGTCCAAGAGCGTCTTATGTTAGCCCAGCTCCACATTATATTACGGCCACAAAGATGCCACTGAAGAGTTCCATCTCAACTACTCCCTTCCCTTCATCAGAACACTAAGGGGGGCAGGGTGCAATAATAATGGGTACCTGCATAGATTTTCCAGAAAGGAGAACCAAGGATGCTGGGAACCATCTTGAATTCTGGTGAAAACAAAGAATCTTTGGTATTTCATAATTCTTAAACTAGGCATCTTTCTCTTTTCCTCATAAACATTTTCATGAACAGGAACAAGAGATCAAAACTCATCGTGCTGTACACTGAACAGGTCCACTCTGGTTCAACCCAGCCCAGATCATTTTAGCACATGTGTTAATTGTCTAGCGTGAAGAAGCTCCCAATCGTGGTACCCATGGGTAAACGCTAGAATCATTATAAGAATTTCTGGAACTATGGTTTTAAGGCAAGACACACAGATGGCACTCAATATGTATTGAACAAATGATAATACATGCACGTTGTTTTATGCTCCTCAAAGAGTCTCCACGAATTTTGTCTTATTGTAGTTTATGTAGAAGAGGAGGAGGCTGGGAGGAAAAGTTCATCCAGCAGTAGCACTGTCTCCAGTTTAGTGGTGAGGACATGAAAACTCCAGACAGTACGTGTGGAAAGGCAGAGCCAGTGTACCCAGCTGTCCTGCTTGTCGGCACGATGTGCCCCCCGATCCTTCCCACCTTGCTACACCATGGATCTTTCCTGCGCCTGGAACGCCCTCCCCTCACGTAAGCGACTCTCAGATCTGACTCCCATGTTGTCTACACTTCGCAGTCTCTTATTTGATACCAAGAGCACCCTCCACGTCGCTTTCTGCCCACTTTCTTGCATCTCCCTCCCGCCCTAGACCGTACACTCTCTGAGGGCAAGAGCCACTGAATTCCCCGACGCCACCCAGGAGATCCATGTTCAAGGAATGAATCTAACTCCACAGCCCCTCCTCCGAGCTTGTGCAGAAAATTCTGCCTTTCACATTCCTTCAGTATTTAGAATGCTAACCTGACCATAAAAAGATGAGAAACATTACATACCTTATCTCCCTGAGACCAAAAATCTTCTGACTAAAAGGGTCTCATATCTCTTACCTCCTACGATGGTTTAGATGCTTAATGAATGCTGACTATAGGATAATATCATAATACTACCCCATTTAAAGAGACTCATTCTGCATTCTGGGACCATATAATCCGACTCAGATGCAAGGTTTGCAAATTAGAAAAAAAAATATATCTATATATCTTCTCTGATTATACCACACACACACACACCACACACACACACGTGAAATAATAAGGGATCTTGAGAAAGTTCAGTCAATGATCACAAGATGTTTAAAGATGGAGCAAGTTTTCTTAATTGTGGATATAGAAATTGCTTCATACAGTAGTCAGAATGCTTATTTTCTTCAATGTGATTTCCGCATGTGTGCACTGCACAGCCCTCTTAACGGCCATATCTCCCTGAGATGCACACAGAGTATTCATAAAGGGATTTAAATTTGTGGGACTAACATTGAGATTAATGCCAGAAATATCAGTTTCCCCGGGCGTATGTCAAAGTAGACAAGAGACCATAACCTTCCAGGATGTAATATGATACCAGCTGGTAGATCACAGACCTACCTAAACGAAAATCTGATGGAAGAAAGCAAACATGGTTACAATTACTCATACTCCTACTGTGGACTTTCATAAACAAACTAATAAATATTTTCATCTTGCAATAAGATCAAGTTAAGTGATTTGCTGACATTCTCTTGAGGTTTAAAGCTTGTCTTTAATGTGAAATACAAATCATATTTCTTGTGGACACATTTTAATAATAAATGTAAACGCACATGAGACAAAAATAATGAAAGCATTGCAATGAAAACCAGACAAACTATCTACCACTTCAAAAGGAGTGAATGAAGACTGCTCGTCAACGCCGTGATGCAAACAACCTCGACACAAAGCACCACACGCTGAAATCAGGTTTCCAGGAAAGGGAATCAGAAGGAATGAGAGAATGACAATAAGCTATTACTTGAAAACTGACTACATGAAAATACACTCACCACACACATGCACGTGCACACACGCGCGCGCACGCGCACACACCTCTTGTACAACTCGTAGGACTGATCTGATTTTGGTTTAATTCAAATTACTTCCCACCTCTTTGCAACATCCCACTGGCAAAGAGACAGGTTTGGCCCCTCGTTTGCTCAGGTAAGGATCAAGAATTTGATGCCAAATATCTCCGGCCCCTACAGTTCCATAGCTGTCCCCAAGGATAAGGAATCGGAACACCCACTGACTCATGGAACATCCTGAGGGAGTCCTCACTGTCTCTCATTTTGCTACTCTGGTCCCAGGCCATGATGTAAGCACCACCAAAGGCGCCCGAGGAGCAGCTCACCTCTGGGTCCCGTAATGACAGGCCGGTGATGCTGTGTGAAGGCCGTGGCCAGGGAGGAGGTCTGCGAAGGGGAGGGGCTGGTGAAGCCAGACTTCTCCGACTTCTTCAGCGTGGTCGGAGACGGCATTCCTGGCAAGAGGGATGGATCGACAAGCACACTTTAATTCGTGAAACAACAGCTTATGTAACCTGAAAGATAAAACTTTAAGGGTTAAAAAAAGAAATCTACCTGTGAATGGAAGATTTGTTTTGAACTGGTTTGAATTTGTCACGGGAACAAACAGGTGACAGGTGGTCTCCTGATACCAGCCTCTACTTGATTTTAACTTATTCTCCTAAATAACAGTCCATTTTGGGGCGACTGTTCTTCTCTAACTGGAGAGCGCCCCTTTTCTTCTTGAAAGTTGTCTGTGCCGGTGGCCCCAGGACCCTTCAGAACGGAGGCTGCAGCAGCACAGGAAGCCCCCGTGTGCCTTCATCCCACCTTGCCACTTCACTTCAGCAACAAGGTACTTTCTCCACATTTTAAATAATTTAGCTATTTCAACATTTAAAAAACCCCTCAACAATGGCAACGCAGTTGCTCATCCAACAAATTATTTATAATAAAAAAAAGAAAAGATAGAAGTAAAAGAAAAACTTAAATGCCTAACAATTGAGCACTGTTAAATAAATATGGTACAGCCAATGCAAATAATACTGTAAAAGAATAACAACATGGAAAGATATTGAATGACATGGAATAAAGACATGGAAAGCAATTACAAAGTAGGATGCCACACTCTGATGCTTCTTACAAATGCGTTTCTGTGCACAGAGAAAGGACGGGAAGGAGACACACAAACTGTAACAGGAGTTCTCTCTGTGTGCTGCATTTGGGTGATTTTCATTGCCTCTTTTTGCTTACCTGTCTTTTCTATGATGAACATATATTACTTTCATGTTAAGAAAATAAAATAAAACCTTGTTTTTAAAAATAGTATTTTTAATATAGTGTAAGATTTTCACAGCATTTCCAGTATAAGAAATTCTTTGGGAAGAAAATAATGGGAAAACAGCCCCTTGTCATTACTGGATTGGTAATGTTCTCGGCAGCCACGCGGAACTACCCAACAGGAGGCATCTATTAGTTTGGTAGGGTGCCAGTTAAAACAATGAAACTTGGATATAAAAATAAAGGAAATGACTCCTAGTCTCCACATCACAGGACAAATTTGGGCTGTCTTAAGTTGCAGCACAAAATTGATCTGCACTCACGTCAAAAGAACCAAATTTTATTTTACTTACACGTGTCTACATGTATTTACACATAGACAAGTAAAAACATGTATTATGTTCTGCCTACGACCAGAGAATTTACTTGGGTGAAGTGGAAAACTAAGTAACACAAATGATCATGATGTTAGCATGTAACTGTCACTGAGCAGTTCTAAGTACGAGGCACCGTGTGAAGCACTTCATGGGCAGATCTGTTCAGAAATCTAGGTAGTCTGGCTTATATCTGAATACGTCTTTGTTATTTCTGATCCCAGATTTCCTTAACAAGATTCTATAACACAGCCTTCAAGTATGACTGCAGATTCTGCGAGGACAGAGAGCCCGTCTGCTCTGCCCCCTCTACTGTCAGCACATCTAACAAAGGGCCCAGGGGTTACCAAGTGGCCTGGAAAGATATTTACTCTACTTGTACAGGTATCAGTTTTATCTGTGGCTTTACTAATAGATGCGTGGACATAGCAAAACTTGGGGTTTTGACCCCAGGAGAGAAACAAATTGCAATTGATGTGCACATTTGCACAGTCAGACATCAGGACAACAAGAAGTGGCACATGACTCCACACGGTCTTGGCAAACCTGGATCAGACCTGTTCCAGATCAACATCCACGTGATCTGAATAAAAAACAAAGTCACTGAGTGGCTTTAGCTGTGTCTGTTTGCTCGCTGAGTCAGTAACCAAAGTCACACCACACCAACGTCCCAACATCATTAGGATAGATGAAGGTTTTGGATCAACGTTCACTGCAGGTAACCTAACCTAATGTATCATCATGTAATTACATTCAAGAGGAGATTTCAAATTAAAAAAATAAAGGAAAGAAATAAAAAGCTACCAAAACGTGAACAGATCTCCCAATTCATTCAAACCTCTTCTGTTCAAACACATTTTTAGGCTGCCAACCAGTCCACTGATTTAGACTCAGTCAAATGCCTGAATTATGTGTCACAAAACAGAAATAGGATAGAAAACGAAAATGTCAAAACTTGTTACAAGATGGCAGAATCTTTTCCAGATAATGGAATCAGTGATGAAACACAGTATCTGAACTAACCTTATTAAAGAAAGCAAATCGCTGGACTCCAGAAGTGGTCACTTTGAAAAGTTCATGTTTTCTAACCTACGCCATTCTAAGTACTGCAGAAATGTTGACATGACTTAAATCCACCATTTACATGTTAAAAGGGGAAGTATACATAAAATTTAGGCAGTAACAAGCACCAGGAATGATCAAGTTGGTAAATGGGTTCAAAACCAGCAAAATTCAAATCCTCTTTGAAAGGGTTAAAGAGAGAAGAAAGGCTGTCTGCTCGCGAGAACAATTTTCTAAATTTATCACAGTCAAGTAACATGAACCCAAAGGCTGCCATGAATCTCAAAACTACTTTGTGTTTTCAATGTTTAAAGACTTGTGTTGAGCACATTTCCTTATTATACACTTTAATATTTTCTCCATATACATAATGTATGTTTTAGTTAATTTGTTTCATACACTTAAATGACCGGACGAAATGTCGAAATGCTAGAAAACTGCTTTATGTTAAAAGTGAGAGAACAGTAATCTTGGCTTTTATTTCTGAAACCAAACTTGGTTTCTGTACATTACTTTAAAAATAAACTCCCTGTTAAAATTTCGCTTTCCAATTAGCTATGCACAACTGCTATACAACTGCTATACCGATAAATGACTGGCTTTCTCTTAATGAATCAAAACTTTAATTTCAATGTATTTTTTAGAAGTATCATATTTTTTAAAAAGATTATAGATAAAGCAATGCTATCCCCTTTTCTTGAACGAAATATTACTTCAAAGTTGTTTTCAATATGTAAAAATAAAGAATTTTATAGACTGAGAAGCAGAAATTTAGCATAACGTCTTGTTTCCATGGGACATTTCCTCCTATGATCGCTGTAAAAGGCCTGATGGTGGTAAACAGAACAGCAGGTGGATTTCAAGAGGCATTCTGGCTTGTCATTGGTTTTTCTATCCATCAGACTTTAATTTTTCTCCACTTTGCCATTTTTCTAAGCTACCTGAGTCATTTGCGATAGTGTTCATTGGACACAGACAAACATACACGAAACCCTAGTCGTTCAGTGTGACTCTGATCGCTGGAGGCAGCTGTGAGTGAGAAGTCAACACAAACACCTGCAAAGTGCAGGCCACACACAATACAGTCATCCCTTGGTATCTGCGGGAGATTAGCTCCAGGACCCCCACAGACACCAAACTCCACGGATGCTCAAGGCTCTTAAAACAAATGGCGTAGTCTTTGCAGATAAAGTGATGGGAGGATGTGCACAGGTTAAGTCTGGATTACTTAGAATACCTAACACAATGTAAACACTATGTAAATAGTTGTTATGCTGCATTGTTTAGGGAATAATGACAAGAAAAAAAGTCTGTACATGTTCAGTACAGATGCAGCCATTGTAGGCCTTTTGGTCTGTGGTTGTTTGAATCTGTAGCTGCAGAACCTGTGGATACAGAGGGCTGATGGCGTTCACAAAGATTCTGTTAGATTCAGCGTCAATATCTGTGGTAGTCAGAATTCTAAGGTGGCCCAAGGTTCCTGGCCCCTGGGGTACACTTTGTATAATCCCCTCCCCTTGAATGTGGGCACTACCCATGAATATGATGGATGTCATTCTTGTGATTAGGTTATTATATTGTGAAGGCAAAGAGACTCTTGAAGATGTAATTAAGGTCCCTAATCAGGTGACTTTAAGTAAAGGGTTATTATCGTGGGTGGGACTGACCTAATCAGGTGAGCCTTTAAAAGACAGACTAGATGTCAGAGAGAGTCTCCTGCTGGCTTTGAAGAAGTAAGCTGCCATGTTGCAAAATGGCCTGTGAGAGGGCCACATGGCAAGAAACTGCAGGGAACTCTAGGGGATAAGTGGAGCCATGACTGACAGCCAAGTTTAAGAAACCTGGGACCTTCGTCTTAAAGCTACAAGGAACTGAATTTTGCCAAAAGTCATGAAAGTTTGCAAGAGGAGCCCGAGCTCCAGAAAGGAATGCAGCCTGGATGAGATTCTGACTGCAGCCTTGTGAGACCTGAGCAGAGGGACCAGCCAAGCTGTGCTCAGACCCCTGACCCATGGAAACTGTGAGATAATAAATGCACGTTGTTTTAAGCTGCTGAATTTGTGGTAATTTATTATGCAGCAATAGTAAACTAACATGATCTGCAAATAGAAGACTATGGTCAATGCAAGAAATATATGTATTAAAGACGCCTACTGTGCACTAATTACTCTCTAGAATTTCAGAAGTTTCCATTATTTTTAGCAAATCCATCCTAGGTTGTGAGGTTTTCTCACCCAGAGAAAACAGTAAGACATCCTCTTGGAAAAGAGGCAAGTAAGTGGTTATTTCCAATGGATAAACTCTTGAAAATTTCTATTTCCCCGATTCTCTCAAGAAACATCAATACCAAAATCAGATCAAATGATATGAAAAAACTGAAAAATAATTCTTGGGGTCTCCTACAACTAATCAAGGTTTATTTTTGGTAATTTTTTGCTACAACCTGATGTTACAGGAAATGGAAATAAGATACAAGGAAAAAAATCATAATTAACTTCAACACCCCCTCCCTCCCAAATTATGAGATTTACCAAACACTTTGACCATGAACTTTATAGTGACAACTGTGAAGCAAGTTCTCCAGGAAAGAGAAGAAAGCACAACACTGTTCTTAGCTTGAGAAAGCTTCTAAAGGGGCTATTTTAGGCATCAAAGGAGCTACAATATTAATGGGAGGGAGGGAGAATGGAGAGGTGCCATAAACCATGATTATTCCAGGGACAGAGAGACAACAGGCAGGATCTGTAAAGAGGAAAACTGTGACAAGTCAGTGTTGGTGCTGACTTCCCTAGGGGACTGATTCAGAAACCCACTGTCCTGTGAAAATGACCCGGGTCAGTGCTGCTCAGGACCCAGCACCTTATCTTCTCTGCTGCAGGAGTTTGGTGATGTAACTCAAGGTTTCAGATTTAACTAGTTTATGCTTCTTTCTTCAAAGAAACAAAGTCAAGAGCAGAAAGTTCAGTTTCAACAACATTCATTCACAGTCACAATCTGTTTGGGAGAAACTCTGGAAACAAGCGAGTTCTGCACTTTCGTTTTAACACCCAGTGTGTGAGCAGGTTAGAAAGGACCCCAGATGCCGTACGTGTGGTGGTTCACGTTGACCTCAGACATCCGCCGTCAACATCTAATTCCCAACGACCTGCCTTGACCACTGCTTTACCAGCACACCTGTCACACCAAATCTAAGGTACAGGGGCCTTCATCCATCTACTGGCCTCCAGAGAGCCAGGAGGCAACTGAGGAGACGGTCATCACATCTCTGCATAGCAATCATTTCCAAAACAGACTGAAAATTATAAAAGCTACAAATTGTGGAGTACCTACTAGGTCCCAGGTACTTACAAATATCCCTAATCCTTACGTCTCACCTACCTGCCCATCTGTAACTCAATGTTGCAGAAACCGGACGTCAGGAGACATCACGCGCCTTGCTGGCGGTCCACAGCTACTCAGGAGTAACGCAGACCACGTCTCTGGTCCCGGGGCTAGGACCTTTCGTAAAACATCACACTCCCTCAGCAGTTTCCCTTGTATACCATAGAAACAGGGTCCCATTTAAGTCAATAAAGTATAGTTCAATTTATAGTTGAAGTTTCTAATTCTGTTATCCAAAGAAAAAATTCAAAGAAAGGTTGTATCAACTGCAAAAGAAATGAGCATAAACACACACAACTCTGATGCACACGGAGAACCACCTTGTCTCGCACACCAGAGCTCCTCTTGGCCTTAGAGGGGTCAGCTAGGATTTTATTAAACACACTGAATGTATTATTAGTGATTCTGACACAGGACCTCCAAGAAACAAGTGTCACATAGACTTAGAAGAAGAAAATGACCCAAGATATTAAATTGTAAAATAGTAAATACACACATTTAATATTTACACAAGGCCTCTTGACTTTTCAAGAAGTTGCTTCTTCTATAAAGCCTCCTGCTAACCACGTTCTATCTCTATTGATAACCAAAAAGGATCAAAATTCTTCTTTTAAGACTCACCGCTATCTTCCAAGCCTAGACTATATTATAATGCAAGAATGCATCACTTAACCGGAGGTCACAGGCTAACACACACAATTATTTAGAATTCGGTAAGTCTTGAAAGCAAGGAAGACCCCTGAGCTACTAAAGTCAGGGTCAAAATAGGCTACTAAGTTGAGGCATTTCACTCACAGGAAAGTGTAGTTTTACAGAAACTAAGAAAAGCATTTCAAGGAGAAGGCTGTGACTGAGCGAGCTGAATGCTACTGAGAGGTCAAGTGTGATGAGAACAAAGGAGGTCCAGGGAGAGGACAGAGGGAAGACAGGTTAGAACGGTTCACAGCGTCAACGGGAAGTGAAGCAGCAGGGAAAACGGTGCAGTCAAGCCTTTCATGGGACTAGTCTGTAGAAAGAAGCAGAAGAATGGGGCAGCAGCCATCGGAAGTGGGGGAGCAAGGAGAGCTTTCTGAAGATGGAGGCCGTGGAGCACACCGGCCTGCGACGGGATGGTCCAGGGACGGGCGGGAAGCAGTGACTCAGAGAAGTCCTGAAGAAGGTGCGACGGCACGGCTACACGTGCACGAGCGAGGACCTGAACTCAGCAGGCCACAGCTCCTCCTCTTTCAGTGGACTGCCTCAGCAAGACGCCTATTTCTGAAAAACGTTCCGATGACTTATCTATCTTCCTGATGCAAACCGATGACGAGATGGTTTAAAACAGAGCTTACTAACGATACTTAAATATTTTTCTTCAGCCTAAATGACGTGCTGACTGCCATTGTGACTGTTCTCTCACATGTGGGCGTTCAGATTCCCCTGCGCCCAGGTCTAAGTGTGGGGAACGGAGACCCCAGGACGTCTGACAGACTAACAGTGCAGCCTAAGTTCCAGCGCCATTTCTCAAGCACAGGAGGGAAGCTGAGCACCAGAATCCTATTTTGCAAGTCATTCACCAGCAGGTTTCTCTGAGACTCATCTCTTCCACAGGCAGAGCTGTAAGCTGCCCCAGCAGCAGGATCTGGACCTTTCTGGGACCATTTCAGCTGCACCCTGTCATGAGATCATCTCCAGCCGCGATGCCTAATAAAGGCTGCGATTGGACAGATTAACCCCATGGTTAAGGGCCGTTCTGTTCCTGAGAGTATAAACACATGCTGGGGGACACGAGGAGGGGTTCCAGACACTGCACTCATCCTACCTGTGTGTCCTAATGATAAAATCCACTAGGGTGAATTCTAATGTAATTTATTGTGATTAACTCACTCAGCAATAAAAAAAGGTAAAAGATTCAGAGTATTTTGACTTTTACCCTTTTTTGGTGAATAAAAATGTCTTAAAATCATTTTTATGATAGAGAGACTAAAATGAAAGTTAATACAGCTTCTGAGGTTTATCCTTCTTACTTTATATGCAACCATTTAAAATGAGCTAAAAGGACCCCCCAAAGAATTACCACATCATAAAGAAGTTCAGGTAATTTAAAAGGCTTGAACACAAGTGATTTCTTCAATTTTTAAAAATGGGAGAATGGAGTAAAGATTACATGGATTATTCAGGAGAAAAAGATGATGAGTTCTCTAATGTATTCCAAATGCTCATTTGTGAGTGAAAATTTACAACCAGAGAGAGTAAAGAACAGACACAAGGAAAATGTTATATAAAAATCTGGTTCCTGGGCCAACAATAAAGTCTCTTGATTTTTTAGGGGATTTCCTCTCCTTTCCGGGTAAACACAGACACCCCAGGGTCAGGGCTGAAATTAAAAAATTGTGTTTCATGCTCCATATACTTAGAAGTTGGAGATCCCCTCCCCATCTTCCCCCTAACCATCCCATCCCCCGACGTGTTCAGAGAAGGACTGATTTTGGCTCAACATAGCAATCGCACACATTCACAGAGGACTGAGAATAAAGAAGAAATTACTGAGAAAACCAAATCATTTTCTTTACATGAAAAATAAATATAGTATAATATAGCATAATGTTTTACTCATTCTGCTTAGATACCCAGCTGAAAAGTAACAAGCTCCATCATACATATGTTGGGTTTATATCTGCCCTGTCCAATATGGTAGCTACTAGCCACATGTGTGGTTACTTAAATTTAAATTAATTAAAACTAAATGAATTTAAAAATCCAGTTGCTCAGCAGACCCCCGTCTCAGCGCTCAGAAGCCACACGTGGCTAGTTGTTATGGACTGGATGGTGCAGACATGGAGCAGCTGTGTCGCCGCGGAAACCCTGACTGCACAGCTCTGGTCTGCACGCCACCAAGTAACTTCCCACTTTCTGGTCCTGCTGTAGAACGGTAGATAAATCTTACTTTAATATTTTTTCAGCATGTTTAGCCCTTTTTTAAGTTACAAAAGCAAAACATAAGCACTACACAACGACAGAATTGTATACAGGGAAAAGACCGGAAGCACTTGCTTCCCCACCTGCAATACGCCGGGCAGCCAGTGCTCCAGCAGCTACTTTTCTCCACCCGCAATACTCGTTTTGATCACGCGAAGCTAAGTATTTACTAACATATGTTCACTTTTGTCAGTTAAAACACGATTGAAAGCTTGGAGTGTAAGGGTCCCCTTGGTGAAACTGAACTGGTAAGAGAGGCAGTGTCTGTGATGTTCCCATTGGGATACGTCTGTGCTAGGGACCTATTAGTCCAAAGTTCTTTGGATACAAGCAGAGAACTCATCACTTTTATTTAAAGTAAAATCTGACTGTTTGGAACGTTTCATAGGGGAAAAAAGAAATATCATTTGAGGTTTCCTCGAATTGCCTGAACTGTGAGATCAAGCAATGGCACTAGAAAAGGTCGTGTCAGCTGGACTCTAAGCTCAGTGGAGTCAGCGTTTTCTGGCTAAACCTTATCATGGCGAAGCACGCGGCTGTGTATCTCCGCACTCTGCTCATCCCACAAATAAACGACTCGCATCTCCACCTGTTACTTGGTGAGATCTGCCCGCCACCCTTCAATAACCCCATTCTTTGCCTTCAAAGGCCTCTGAGTCGCTGAGGAAGCGGGCAGACAGAGCTGTGCAATGGCCCGCCGATGTCACTCGTGCCCTCGCAGATTCACGGTTCACGCCAAAAGCTGTGCAGCAGCAGGAGCCAATTGCTCAAAACGGCAATCCCTCTGCATGCTGGAGGGGGCAACACATTTCCTCGTTTTAACACGAAATTTGTCACAGAAAGAGATTCTGTCTCGGGCTCTTGTTTAGTGCAGAAAACGTCGGGCCCTTTCCTTATAAGAAAACCTCTAACAGAGGCATGCCTTCATTTTAGATAGAGGAGCCAACAGGTCACTTCAAAGCCGAAAAACACTTCAAGTATCTTAATTACTCTGCTTTTTGCAAAACAAAATGAGTTATTAACCTCGAATGCAGCTCTATGGATGCAAAACGTCCACAGTGTTATTAAACACTACTAAACCAAACAAAAAGTCAATAAAAGGGGAAATAACTGTGTGCAACTGCGTGAGTCATTTTCTGAAGCAGGATATCTGACAAAATAGTTTTTTTTTTTTTTTTTTTAAACATAGCAGCAAAACCTTTCTGTGTGAAGCTGCCCTTCTGACCGACGCTGCCCTCAGCAGCAGAGCCGGTGTCCGTCCACGACGGCGAGTCCTCACGGGAGGGGTTACAGGCTGCTGCTGCCCTCTGCCATTCTCGGCCACAGCGCAACGAGGGATCCTTTCACGGACCAGTGCAGTTACCAAAACTGTGCTCTTTGCTTACCTGTCTTCATAGCTTGGAACTATTTTATTACAAATCACTTTTCTGACACTCGGGGTAAACGCCTGGCCAAGTGTTCACGTCAGTGAAGGAGACGAGCCCCCTCCACTCAGCGGCAGCCTCTGCGGAGCGTCTTCATCTGCGCGGCGCCTTCAGACTGGAGGCACGATGTGCCCTTCTCTCCTTGTCTTCTTTGTCCAAATCCTCAAGTTTGGTCTTCACGTAACTAAAAGCTGCTCATGGCCGACGTTTTCTCTGGAGTCACGATTTAGCACTTCTTCACACTCACACCTTTTTTTGGAACCCAACACAAGGATCCAATTTCACACAGACAGCCCCCACAGGCCAATCAGAGTGGGCTGCTAACAATACATCATCTTTTACAGCTTTCTCTACTCATGTAATTAACTTGATCCAGCACCTATTAGGAAAAGGTCTTTATACAAGATACTAACAAAAAAGCAAACCACTTTGGGCTCTACAACTAGGCTGGCTGCCCACAAACCAAAGGACTATTTCCATCTGTGTCTAAGCAGACAAAACTTGGTTCCTCTCTTTTTCTCCCCTTCCACTTACTAACCCCCAAACGACAACTGTCACCAACCCCGTCCTTGAACGTTAACAACAACCAAATATGGGTACTGACTGTATGCTACTGAGCCACGCCCACACGGGAAAGTTTATTTCTCGGTCTCAGGCAACTGGAGACAACCAGCAAGCAGTCCAAGTAGCAGATAACAACGTTTATAACAAATTACATCTCTGCAAGAGTCTCCAAATGTGTGGCTGGGACATAAATTTATGTGACCCAATATAATGATTACGTGTTACAAAGATTTTTTTTAAACTAAAGGCCTGTTAAGGCTTCAATGCTGATGGACAAACTCATAAAAATATCAAGCATATCAAAAGGAGAAAAATTACCAGTTAAGTCTTTTGAGGACAAGACTTGTTTTCTGAAGAAAAAAAATATCACCCACTAGAAAAAAGAACGCAAAATTAGAAGCAGGTGTCACCACTATGAAGTGATAAATATCAGGGAATAACTGGCCCTGAAAAGTGTTCTTAGACATCCCAGCCTACTTTTAACCCGTACATGTGTATTTTGACATAGAACATGACATTAGCTGCTTATGTAAGTCCCTACAGAGTGTTAGGACATGAGAGATGGTGCACAACCATTTTGATAAACTCTCTCTTCAGGCAGGTTCATGAAACGGCTGGAAGGCAGATAGCAAATTCTGACTGGCACTAAATCCTCAGTAATTCATTAATCTTGGAAGCTAATCATAGTGAAGTGACTTCTGGGTTGGGATGGCTACCATGGCAGAATAATCCGGTACTGCAGAGGACACTTCAGACTAGAAATGGATATTGGGTTGCTATTCCTTGAATGTCTAATGATTTGAGTGCATTTCCAACAATGCACATGAAAACTTTAACCACTTCTCATTACAGGCAAAGTGGAAAATCCCTAGAAATTGGAATGTTTCTCAAAATGAAGGACAATAAGATGGTTGGACCACATTAAAACAGGAAAAGCTGGAACATCATCAGAATGAATTCCGAACATCCATAGCTGTCTGTAGAGGCTGCCCTCCGCAGTGGGTGAAGGCACTGGACCACAATTACAGAGTTCCCCACCCCACAGAGACCAGAGAACCAGGAACCAGAGGAACGCAGGATTGAAAAAGCTGAAAGTTGCACAAGGTTGCTTTTTTTTTGGTGAGGAAGATTAGCCCTAAACTAACGACTGTTGCCAATCCTCCTCTTTTTGCTGAGGAAGATTGGCCATGGGCTAACATTCATGCCCATCTTCCTCTACTTTACATGTGGGATGCCTGCCACAGCATGGCTTGATAAGCAGTGCACAGGTCCGTACCGAGGATCTGAACCTGTGAACCCTGGGCCACCGAAGCGGAGCATGCGAACTTAACCACAACGCCACTGGGCTGGCCCCCTCACAAGGGTTTTCAATTGGTAATGAAGGATGGTCAGTCACACTTGAGTCTGAAGAGACCAGCCACGAACTGTACCTCAATGGACTCAGTCATTCTGTCGCAGCCTAATTTCTTATAAGCTTAAGAGATGCTTTGAATAAAGTGTTTTATTTCCAAGGTGTTCTCCCATTTCAGAGACCTGCTTTGTGATTCAGTGCTCGAGAGAACTCTCCCCACTTTAGGACGTGGAGTGCTGTTCAGGATCCATCAGGAGACAGTCCCTGATTTACCATGTGGATGCGAGCATTTCTCGTAATCTTCTAGGATGTAATTCACCCATCACCTCGAAATGGGTGCCATGTCTTTGATTAATTGATGAGTTTGTGATGTATCTGAACTCTGCGGACGGACAAAGGTGGACAAATAGGCATTACTGTAATCCTCTGATGAGTAAGAAAGCAAGCAGATGTGCCCAGCGTCAGACACTGCTGCACAGCACAGTGGAGGAACTTCTGCCTCGAGATTTGAGGGCCCGAGGATTTCCTTCTTCCTTCTCCCTCACTCCCTGTATAAAGTCCCCTTTTCTGGAGTATTAAAAAACCACTTTATTAAAAACATTGATGACCGAAAAAAGACAGAACTCTACTCCTATAGAAACTGATGGTGTTATACTCGATTACTCATCAGTATGTAGGAAAAACATAGAAGCATATAAGAGTGGGAAACAAGCCTGCAAATAGTATTATTAGTGATCTGTAGCATTTTTTTGCTATTTAATTGTACAAATTTAATTTACAAATTAAATGTATATGTACATTCACCCATACACACATGCATATACAAACACATTTATACACACACACACCTCAGAACAATGGGTGGCCCATACTAAGTGCTCAATAAACACTATTATAAAACACTTCTATATCTACAATTTCAGCAGTATTCCAATGACAAAATACAAGTAAATTTATCTCTTATTGTTAATCAAATTGTGGTATTACTTGAGTCTATGAAATGTCTACATTGTGTTCACAGAAAAGGACAGAGGAAGTAAGAACACTAAAGTATTTTTTTCTTTGTATTAGAGGTTAAAACTACCTTCTGTTTGAGTTCTAAATATTTAATAAATTTATTAAATAAAATTTATTAGATACAGAAAAATCAACACAGCAAACTCTGATCAATCGCTCTATCTATATCTTTTGTTTCTCCTCTTCCAACTATACTTTCTGGTCACTTTTCCCTTTGGTGAATTTAGTCTCAATTCAGAACAATTTTGTTTCCTCTAAGTAGATACGTATTTAGGTTCTGCCCGATTTCACCACCCACAGTCAGAACAGGCCTGTTTTAGGAGGGGAGTCTGAGCCCAGGTGCGAAAGATGCACCTGTTGGTGGGGCAGGATGGCGCGACCTCGTGCACTCGCTGCGGCTTTCCTGGCACATCGGCTTTCTGCCCGATTTTCAGAGATGAAGAAGGATACGGCTCTGATAGGATGAAGGGGAGGAAAGAGGGCCGAGCGCTCACTGATGCTCCTTGAACAAGGGAATGGCTGACGCACCAGCCCTCACAGTCACAGTGGAGGACTGTGGGCTGAGACGAGACTAACTCCTCACTCCCCTGAGTCTTAGCACACTCTCCACCTCGGGTCACAGCCGCCAGGAACCTGTCTGACCAGTTACCCCTCCTGCCTTCACTGCGCTTTAAGCTCTTCCAGGGCACAGTCTGTCTTGATTACTTATTTATTTTTCCCTCTATCACGCTGCCTAGTGCTCTGCATATAATAGACGTAGATATGTAGAATATGTTTTCAATTTAATTTCATAGTATCTTAAACTCACATAGCACTTCAGTTTTCAAAGCATTTACTACAAAAAGGATATATAGTATCAGTGTGAAGCCCTGTGGTTTACTAAGTGTGTCTTGCACGTGGTAAAAGCACTCTACGTCCAGTGCCATTATAGCTCCTTGCACACAGCTGGCGCTTAATAAATGGTGGCTCCTGTTTTATCATCTCATTTGATCTTTTCAAAGCTATGAGTTAGGAAAGCTGGGCTGCTTTATCATCTCCAATGTTTACACATGAGGAAATGAAAATTCAGAAAAGTAGTTTGCTAAAAATCCCAGGCTTGTTCATGGCAGAATACAAACATTGCAGACTCTTGATTACTAATGTGTACTTCTTCCTCTTTATAATACATTCAATTTCCCTCTCATTTTCTCCTTCCCCAGTGAGCTTATGAAGATTGTCGTGGCTGGAATGAAACTGGCCTTAAAGTTCCTCTATACGACACGCCGAAAAAATGGCTCCCGACGGGCCAGCGCTTCACTGCCTAAGCCCCCAGGCTGTGCTGAAGATCGTGACGGGACAGGGCGGGAGGAAGATTCCCACACAAAAGACGGTGTAAGCTACGTCTCTTCCTTCCTTCTAGAATATGTAAACCTTCTCATTTTCAAACATGAAATTAAAAATGTGGAGATTTGGGTAATGTATTTAGTCAGACGAGACCAGCTACAATGCAGCCTCTGTTTTCCTGGAGCTTCCGTATCTCAAGATGGCGCGTCTGGGTTCCTGACACAAGCAGAGCCGTGCGTGCTCAGCCAACAGACGGACGCAGCACTCAGCCCCACGCGAGGTATGAGACAGGACACGTGTGGGCTCCATCTTGTTAGCTTTTATTTATTCAACTAACACTGGCTGAGTGGATACCACATGCCAGGTACTACAGTCGGCTTCAGCAATACAACAGTGACATTCTGACCATGCTCTATCAAAATATGGACCCGACACACACACACATATACAGCGCATGTACGTGGGAAGAGTATTTCTTCTAATAGGTAAGCTTTCAGACTTCACTTACAGTAGGTTATTTCAGGCCCCTATTTGGAATTGAAAAAAGAATAGCCTTGACAAAGAAGGTAAACACATTTTTGAAGGATGGTTAAAGAGATCATTTTGTAATATAGCGTTCCCTTATCTGGATGAAATTCCTCTGATGAAGGAGGGTCACTAAGAGCAGGCCCCTTGTTACTGTGTGGTACTCCCTGTCTCTAATGAGCAGGTGCCAATACTAAAGAGATAACGCATGACAACGCGGTCACATAAGGATGCTTTCCCACTGTGCCGTGAACACAGAAGAAGAGCCAAGACATTGATCCCATGGCAGTGTTCTGTAACAGTGACTATTCCTATCACAGCAGGAGGCTGTGGGAGATTTCATCATTTCCCCTAATAAATGCTAGTGCAGCAGAGTGTCCATGATCAATGAGCTCTTGTCACCAGCCTGCTGTCTTTTTACCAGCATTGATAATGGGCCTCCTCCTTTGTGTCTCAGCTACAAGTTTAAATTGGTCAACTTCCCCCTCCGACACTGATGAAGGATTGCTGGCAGTCAGATGAGGACCTGCAGAGTTGGGGACCCAGGTGAACCCAGCATGTGGCATTCAAAGCACAATGAACAAGCCCAGGTCTCACAATTAACCCGTTGTGACACTGAACTCTGGTTCTAAATGTCCTGGACTGGTGGTTGACCATATGTTGACCAAAATATTCTTCTACAAATGCCTTTAAGAATGTACTTCTTTACGTAATAATTGTGGTAAGAATAGACAGCATGCTATCACACTGCTTTATTTTGATCTTCAAAGATGAGGACTACTTAGTCTTTGGGAGGAAGTTTATCTCTGAAAGTTTTTAAGAAAATAACTCCAACTAAACTTACTACTTACCAAATTTGACTTAAATCTTTCCAGTGAACTGTTTAGAACTTCTACCATCTTGGCGAATGTAATTCTGTCTGCTAGTAAGGTTTTACAATCACAATATAATTGAAGGCATACTATTTCTGAATATTTTTCTACAGGAGAAAATTTAAATAACCTCTTGATCCTGTTTTCACAGTAGTAAATTTCACTGAAAAGTTCTATAATTTCATGCTCTTTCACACAAAACATATCTTTTCTGCTGAAATTGATATGGATGTGCTCAGCGCAGGTGCGGTCTCAAATGCAGGAAGTGGTGCAGCCCAGTAACCCGTGAAGCCCTCTGGACCCTCAGAAGAGACAATTTTCGGGACACAGACAACCTGAGAAGGTTCACAGGACAGCCACCAAGCTGCCTTGTAACTTAGGAAGAAAGACAGGAAGAACACTTAAATTCACATATACTACCGACTGAAAGGCTCAGAGACATCCGCCTCACTTCCAAGGATGTGAACGCTTCTCATATGGGTTCTAAACGAAACCCGGCTTCACAGCCACCTTCTGAGGGAAGTGGCCCTAACTTTCCAGCCAGATTGAAGCACTCGCTTCTTCACTCCTGCAGCCCTGGACACCCTCAGCTGGGTAAGGTCTGCCTCCCTCAATAACCCAACATATTTCACGTGATCAGAGAACACTACCTTCTACGAAGGACTTGGGCCTTCACGACCTCATCTGATCGTTGTAACTGTGACAGAGATGGGGCAGAAAACACAGTTCCCGTCTTACAGAGAGTGACTGACAACCAAGGAAATTAAGGTTTGCCCTGAGGACAGGGACTCAATGGAGGCGTCCTTGTCCCTCCTCTGTATAGCACAGCCAGCACTCCATCGAGACTCACAGACTGGCTTGACTTGAGTCACACGAGGACACGAGGAGCCATCCTTCCTGCAGCAGCGACTAAACGGGAGGAAGATGCAAGAGCTTCCTCTCTTCGTGGGGTCTCCAAACACAGTGTGAGTCACTGAGGGGGGGACCACCTTCTCTGAGCTGTTTGGAAACAGGTTAGATTTCTGTTTGTCCAGAAGCTGCTGAAGGCACTCCTACTCAAAGCAGGGAGACAGGCCGGGGAGCCCAACGCTGCGAGTGGAGCGCCTCAGCCAGGCCTGCGTGGAGAGCTCGTGAAGGAACAGAAGGGGGCCTGCCCAGCGCATCGCTCCGCTCCCACCACGTGCGAGCACCACTGGGAACTCCCGTCAGCACCACTGGGAACTCCCATCAGAATCAGTCCCTCGGGGGGGCCCCCAACA
Source organism: Ceratotherium simum simum (assembly GCF_057802395.1). Lineage (NCBI taxonomy): Eukaryota > Metazoa > Chordata > Mammalia > Perissodactyla > Rhinocerotidae > Ceratotherium > Ceratotherium simum. The sequence continues at coordinate 98,963,174 of NC_141901.1, forward strand.
GCCTCCATTTCTAAGAAACTCCCCGTGAGGCCATGGGGCTGGTTGTGGATGCACCCCGAGTAGCAAGGTTAGACCACACAGGACACAGACCTCACAGTGTCTCATACGGCGTTCTTGTACTTGTATAAGAGAAATTTCGATACGGAAACCTGAAGATTTTCAGACGTAAATCAGTGAGGTTACATAAAATGTTCTACAAAAGATTCACTGTTGGGGTTCTTGATACAGAGCTTGTAACAACGAATTATCTTTAGAAAACGAATTATCTTCAAAAACAATTAAGAATTATCTTTAAAAAAATGTTTGAGGGGCCGGTCTAGTGGTTAAGTTCGGCACGCTGTGCTTCGGCGGAACCTGGGCGTGGACCTACACCACTCATCGGCAGCCACGCTGTGGCGGCGACCCACGTACAACATAGAGGAAGATGGGCACGGTTGTTAGCTCAGGGTGGATCTTCCTCAAGAAAAAAGAGGAAGATTGGCAACAGGTGTTAGCTCAGGGCAGCTCTTCCTCAGCAAAAAAAAAAAAAAATCTGATTCACTTAAAGGAACACCGTCTAAGGGCAAGGATACTTGTAATCAAGTTTCATACAGTATCCTCATCAGTGGTTTGCTTACTACTTGTTAACAACTGGATTTGACTGAATCGCAGCCCACAGACTGAGAACATAGTAAACATCAATTCTGAGAGGACTACTGGTGGCAAATTCTGCTTTCAGGTTTACTGAAAGTGCCCCAAATTCTCTGTTTTATAGGTTTCATTCATTCATTCAATCAAGCAATCAATCATTACTGAATACCTCTTACGCGCCAGACACTGTTACAGATGCCAGGGTGCAGGAGGGAAAAGCAGCCCAAGTCCACTGCTCGCAGAGGCACATTCTAGAGGGAGGACGGAGGCTGACAGCAGCCAGCTGTATGAGGACAGGGAAGCAGGGTTATGAACTGGAAGAAGACGGAAGAAGGCAGCAGCTACTTTAGATCTCGGGAGCCTCTCTGATGAAGGATTATCTGGACAAAGAATGACATGCTGAGGATTACCTGATTTTACAGGCAAAAAATAATAGGTATTCCAGTTTGTTAACAGTTAACAACATCTGCCTATACATTGGGTCCTACATGTAGTTAAAAACCCACATTCCTTCCCTGTCCTAGGCTGTATAACAAGGGTTTGGGATAAGAAAAGTGGGGGATTTTTTAGGTCTTTCTGATTAATTATTTTTTGTTTTTTATTATGTTTTTAATTTCAATATAAGCCCAGGACAAGAGAGCTTACAATACAAGCATAAACGTTTATGGTAAACGAGGTTACTGGGTACAGAAGACAGAAACTTACACTCTAAAGTCTGAATTCTGGATCCACAGATTTACCGTCTGTGTGGCCCTGGGCAAGTCACGTAAGCTTTTATAATTCTCAGTTTCATCTCTACAGAGGCGGGATCATTCCATTGTGTACAGTGTAGAGCAGGTAATTTTTTTTAAAAACCTGGTAGGCAGCAGGGACTCCAGCACTTCTGACTGTGATTGTACCGCACGTATGAAAGCGCCTCACAATGTCTGACCCAGCATCGGTGCCGGCCTGCTGGTTTCCTGCCTATTTATTTGCATTATCAGTTTCTCTGCGATTTTTCACTTGTACAGATAAACAAGAGTTGATGGTATGTGCATTTTTGCTTGACAGAATTTCACAGGACTCATTTAATCAGGCATGATTAGCTTCAAAGGTCTGAATCTAACTCACTTTCGAGATAACTGGTAAATGGAAGGAAGGGGAGGAACAAACGCAGCTCTGTACGAGAAGGTGGTCTGACGTTTCTCAGCCAACCTCATCTTAATCTCCTCGGCCCTTCTTCCCAGACGGTCAAAGCTGTGCACAGGAAGTGTGCGATAATTGACGGGGACAGGACGCCACAGACAACCCCGACGGAGCCCGCGTGAGTCCCTGCATGTCTGGTCTGGTCTGCCCTCCAGAGCCTTCCTGTGCTCAAGGAAGCCTGTCTCTCCTGTAGCCTTTGGCCCTCCCTGGGTCGGGGAGTCCTCAGAAGGCATTTGAGGGCAGGTAAAGAGAGGCAGCACTCTCCGAGAGAGGAGTGAGGACAGGCCTTGCTGCCTGTGTCACATCTGAGGCATACACAAAGTTTTCTGTCTGCATGTTTGGGAGAATTATACCAAACACAGGCACCCAGAGGCTGCTGGTGCATTCCAACACACACAAGTCCCAGTGTGTTCTGAAGGTGAAGGCAGCTCACACGGGTGCAGCACCAGCAGCTTCCTACTCAACGAACTGGGCCCCAGGGGAAAACAGGCAGGCCCAGATCAGTGTGGAAACAACAGGAGGGCGTTCTCTGTCCCAAACAGGGGATGGGGCTAGATGGAAAACTCCCAAAAAGGACCATCTGGTGGCATGAATTATCCAGGTAAGATGGCTGGTTTGAGTTAATGACACCAAAGTCACCACAAAATGTACAACATCCTTCAGTTGAGTTGTAACGTCCCCTCAGGCCCTGTTTCAATTATGCCTTTCTATGCTGAATACGGCCAAATGTAAATTTATCCACCGTCCCCCACATATATACCATAACTGCATTTTTCCGTAAGGAAACAGGGGCAAAGCAGGGAGAATCAGTCTAGGAATACGAAATAATCATGGGGGATTTCTCTAAGAAAAACATACACACATCTATCTCCTCCCAAAAAGGATTCAGCCACTAAATGTCAGTCATTTAATGACTGCAAAGATATAGGTATTCAGATGCTGACATTTATGATCAATTATGATCGTAACGTGCAGACAAAAATAGGAATTACTCTGAATAAAAGAATCACGGGGTCAAAGACTCTATATTTAACCAAACCCCAGCGCCCCAAACATGCCCAGAAGAAATCTACTCAAGGACTCCAAGAACGGTCTCACGGAGGAGCAGCTTCCCGACACCCCCACGACAGAGCAGCGTCAACTGCATCAGCCGAGGCCAGCTCCAGACTCCAGCACAAATGTACCCAACCTACATATTCTGAATCCGATCTTCACTGAAGGAGGTAAACTGGCTAGGACTCTAATTAGCCTTTCACAAAGGGTTCAAAGCAGGTTCACATCCTGTAACTTGAACAGCACATAAACTCTTCACGGGCACTCTACTGAGGTCGTGCTCACGGTGCCAGGGTGGCAGCCGGCAGTCAGCGTCTTCACCTTCACCAAGGCCTGGTTTGTTCTTAGCCATGTCAGGCGAATGGACAGGAACGTGGTTGAGAGTGGAGCTGATGTGCGACCTCTAGAGAAGACCCTCCACCTCGAGCGCTGTGCGGGTGACAGTGAGAAAGCAGTGGAGGCCAACATCCACCCTACACTTCCTTCCCACGTCTCCGTATGATGGTCTCACCGCTGTCTCCCAACCCCGAGTGCGGATCCCCTGAAAGCAGGAGCCACAGCCTCCTGCCCATCCTTGAGTTCCGAGAACCAGGCATAGCATCTCATCCAGAGAAAGGTCCCAATGAACGCTGTTGAACAAGTGAGTGAGTGAGTGAACAAATGAGTTGAGAGGATTAGGGACAGGCAAAGCAAAGTGGAATTTCTGCATTTTAGTAAAGGGAGCAAGACAGAGGACTCAGCTGTGGGGCCCAAGGTTTTGTTTTGTTCTGTTTTAATTATCACTCAGTAAAACTGCCTGGGGCCAGGGAAGTGGGGCGGTATACATTCCTATGAGTGTCTACACCTGTCAGCACCCCCACACTCAGGACACACAACAATCTATCACCCCAAGCCCCCCCGTGCAACCTTTATAGTCACACCTCTGAGGACTGGCTTTGATATGTTGGGGAAGAGAGAAAGGAATTAAGATTTGAAGACAAAAGGGTTAGTTCAGAGATTTTCTTGGTGTTTGTTCTCCAAGGGAATTACTCTGAGGCATGGGTGGGGGAGAATGGTCAGAAAACATTTGTTTCAAACTTACTCTGTGCTAAGTATAATTCTTAGATGGGTTACATACATTACCTCATTTAACTCTCAAGAGTGTTGAGATAGCTATTTTTATTGACAGATTATAAAAATGGGGACACTTAGGCTCAGAGACGTTAGGTAATTTGCCCATAATCACACAGCCAGCAGGGGCTGGAGCCAGGAGTCCACTCTGCCTGTCTACACCCTCTCCCCTTTGTAGCCACCTGACTGCATATTGAGGAAGCACTGGGGAAGATTCCCCCTTGCCCACGTGGAGGTTAGACCTTGAGAAAGGTTTCAAAAAGCTTCTGCTATCAGAGTTATTCACATGACTCTCAAGACTCCAGAGCCAGACTGGACCTCCCAAGGAGGTTAGACGAGCAGTCGTCATCTGCTTAGTTCACGGAAGATGGACACAAAGACTGTCGTTCCATTTAAAGAGAAAAACAAGCACGAGGACATCCAGTAATAGGAAAAAGATTTAAGAGTCTTCTCATTTTATAAAAATCCCAGTATAAACTGTAGCACAGGCAACCCGTTCTCCTTCCTAACGTTATCAATCCAGTTGAAAAAGCTGATATTTTTATTTACGATTATTGAAAGATAACCCCAGAAACCACTCCCAAAGGGCAGTTAGTCCAGGAACGAAAGCGAAGGCCCACCGCCGCCGGGCTGCAGGAGAGCACTCGCGGGGGCGGACGCCACACGCGCGCTGCGCCCGGCTCGGCCCGGCCGCGGCGTCGCTGCCTCGCGCGTGCTCGCCCCTCCACGCGGGCGCCCCCGCAGCCCCCGCGCCGCCCCCCGGCCGCGGCTCACCTGGCTCCACCTCGTGCCACCCGCTGGACTGGCTGCCGCTCCCCGGGGAGCGCCCCTGGCCCGTGTAGAACGGCTCCTCCCCGGGACTGTCCATCTCGTCCTCCACAGACTTGAGGCGCTTCGTGGAGCTGAAAGAACAAACGGGTGCACGTCTAAGAGCCGCCCCAGCCCCTCCCCTGCTGCGGCCCTGGCGGACAGAGGCCCAGGCAGCAAGCCACCGAGCCACTCGGCGTGGTCCGGGCCCCGGGCCGGGCTCCCGCGCAGGCCGGGGAGCCGCCGGACGTGGAGCAGCCGTGGGCCTGTGCCGTTCCCAGCGTCGGGCTCGGATGCTGACCGTCACTCAAGCTGCCGCCGCCGCCACCTCCCGCCCCTTTCCCTCTGCGGAGCCGGGGCTGGCGCCGCTCCTGTCGCCACCCGGACGTGTCGCTAGTAAGCCCACGTCTGTGTCTCCTCGGCGGCGGCCGGGCCGGAGCCCTCAGCACTGTCCCCTGACACCAATCCAACCCTACGGCACCCCAGAGAGGACAGAGTCAGGGCGCACGGCCCTTCACGAAGGGCGTGGATTGCTTGTTTTTTGCCATGTTTTCTTAGCTTCCACTTGGATTGTTCATTCAGAAACTATTTACTGCACAGCTACAGCAGCCCAGGCCCTGACAAGGACCGGAGATGAAACTGCGGACACGAGAGGAGCAGGAGGAAGAAGCGCGCTTCCCCGTGATAACCAGGGCCACGGGAAAAGGGGGCCGCTCCCCTTATTAGGCCTACACAGAAACAATCAAAATGAAGTTCTGAATTTGGAGATGTCTGGTGGAGACCTCTCCCGGAAGTATCCCATGTTCTCCAATTGTAGGACTGACTTTTTCTCCCAGTTTGAGGCTTCAGGAGTGAAAAGGTGGTGAAACAGTTCATGTTGCTAATCTCGTTCTAATTATCTTAGTTGCCAATGCCTCTAACATACGGGAACGGGCGGATTTCAGACCCAGCAGGAGCGCTTGTTGGGAAATCTCTTCCTCATGTGCCAGGTACAGAATTCCTAACATGACTTCATTCATCAAACACTTACTGTGTACCTCCACCTGCCAGCTGCTGTGCTAGAAGCTGGGATATAGAGAGGGGTCAGACACGGCCCCTGTCTCCATGGGGTTCACAGTCTAGTGAGTGGAGACAGAGAGGTAAACAAAATTGTGTAAAAGAGAAATACAGGTACTGCAACGGAACCACATACGGGATACAGTGGGCCACACGAGGGAGGGAGGGAACAGTGACAGTCCCGGGAGGTGGGGAAAGGCTTCCCAGAGGGACGGTGCCTGAGCTGTAAGAGCGAGTGTGCAGGACGGGGCGGAAGGAAAGAAAGAGCAGACACGGGCTGCTGTGCAGCTGATGCACCAGGGGCAGCCATGTGGGATTTTAAAATAGTGAAACCCTTCCTTACCGACTGGCAAATGCCATTGTCTCAAGCCCAGTAAGTTTCCCCCAACCTTGCCCACCCCATCTTTGCCCCAGGACACTCTCACAATCCAGAAACTAAGGGGTTAATGTCTGGTACACGAGGGGCATTCCAGGACTTAGCCCAGGCTCGTGGCGGGGCAGCCTCTGTTCTAACTGGTATGCTTGTGTCACACAGGTTTTCAGATATTTTGAACATCACTCCCAGGAGGGCGGCGTGAGTCAAGCGTGACACGTGCAGAGAACTGCCAGGTGCTTGGTATGGCTGAAGGTGAAGGAAGGGCACAGCAAAAGGGGGTGGAGGTGATGGATGTTATGCATCTGGACTTTATCCTACAGGCAATGGGGACTCCCTGGAAAAGTCTAACCAGGGAGTGACACCAGAGTCACATTTTTAAGAAGGTCACTCTGGTAGCTGTGCAGACGACGGCTTTAGAGAAGCACAGGGACGAGAAGGGGTGGAACCCTTAAGAGGCTATTGTGGCACAATAAAAAAATGGGGAGGGCCCAGTGAAGGCAAGAAATTCTAATGATCAAAGTAGGCATTCAAGTATTCTTGGCCTTTAAGTTCTACTCGCATTAAATCCAGACCACAGGAAAGCAACATATCTATAGCATGCTAGCTTAGCACCCAAAGGAAAAACCTTTAATAGCTTACTTAATGTTCTTTGCTTGGCTTTCCTTGAAGTTTGCTGAACAATAGCCACTGGAAGAACTGTTACATATTTTATGTAAAACTGCATCTACTGAATTTCTTTATAAAAGGATATACACAAAAAAATTCCTTCTAATACATAAAACCAGAAAAAATATAGTCTCTGAATGAATTTTTATTGTTTCCTTTCATTCGAAAATGCAGATTATATAACCTAGTGCTTCCCCTTCTTGCCTTGGCAACCAGGAATCTCAGGGCTAAATGTAAGGCCTAACTCTTGGTTCAGGTTCTTGATACAACAGTCTCTCCTATCTTTCCATATGGTTTCTGGCCTCTTTATATTTAATGCTACCTATTGTGTTTTAAAATTGAAAGCCACTTGAAATCATTTTGGAAGTTGGAAGGATACAAATTGAAAAAAATAAATATTTCCTTTATGTTCCCCAGCAAATAAAAGGCAAGACCTGCATGGTCTGATGGGACTGTGAGATCTGTGTGGGAAAGGGACTATCTTTTTTATTTTATTTTATTTTTTCATCTCCAGTGCCCACCACAGTGCCTGGCTAATAGCAGATGTTCAAAAACTGCTGAATTGAGCTACTGACTTAGGGACAGCCATGTGAGCACCTACTGCGACACGGGCTCACCCAAGCGTCAAGATTCATGAGACCCAAAAGGCCAACTCCACTGCATATCATTCTGCCATTATTAATATTTTGCTGAGTTTCTTGAGTTCCTTGGGGTCCTCTGATAAAATGCAAACACACCCTGCAGTCATTACATCCTACAGGTGACGGGGCACAGTGACCAGCTGACACCCTAGTTGGAAAGCAAGGCCTTCAGGGGCTGACGCAGGATAAAGGTCTGGAGGATAGAGGAGAGAAAAAGACCCAGGAGTAAAGAAAGTCAGAAGTGCCAGGAAGGACAGGTAGAGGGCTTCCCAAAGTCTACTGACTTCACATACTTGACAGTTGGTTTATCTGATGAGGTTCTTTGGAATAAAAATGTATATTTTATCCCAATTTTTTACACTACCCCTTCTATGATTTTGGAGAGGTTTACAATGAAGGGGCACAGAACCCACAGTTAATGCCTAGCAATCTCCTTTTACTTCTTTTAATCCACGAATCAGTCACTGGTTTTGGTGTCTTGCTCCTGACTCCTGAACACACTGATTCTGTTCCCCCAGAAGCACTGGAGGAAGACAGCAGAGCACAGGGAGAGCCCCACACGAGAGGAGCACAAACGCTCTTCTGAGGAGTGACACACCACACCATCTCCTATTGTGGGTGGACTCTGCTCTGTTCCTAGCAATTTGACCTAGAAATTAAGGCAAGACTATCACCTTCATTCCAAATATTGGCTTAATTCCTACTATGTGCAAAGCCTAGAAGCCTGACTTTGTACCCACGCAACTGCAAAATGCCTCTTTCCTGAGTGTTCATAGTACCTGAACTGAAAATTCCCATTTCCTCATCAGTCTCTCCCATCAGACTGTAAGGTTCCTGTCACTTCACTTTATATCCACAGTGCCCAGGATAATATCCTTGGTACTTAATAGATGTTTGCTGCTGAACTGGAAGAGTCAGACGCTGTCCTCTAAGGGACTTAGGGTCCAGATGGGGAGCAGGACATGTACATTCCTCAAACACAGTAATAATGATTCAAGGCAACAAATGCTACGTGTCCAGGAAAAGAAGAGACACTAGAGATTCCTTTTTGGGGGCCTCATACTCTATTGTTCCTTACGGAAAGAGCCCCATTCCTAAGAGGATTCAGTGTAAAAATAGCAGGTTATTTAAGTTCCAACAGACCTGATTTTGAATGCAGACTCTGCCATTTACTAGGTCTGTGACCTTGGGCAAGTTACTTAACTTCTCTGAGCTTTGGGTTGATCCACTGCTAAATGGCAACACTGTCTATACTGTAAAATTATCGTGAAGATGAAGTCATACCAGGTATGTAAAACACCTACTGCGGTGGCTGTCTCAGAGCAGGTGGCCAGTTAATATTGGCACAGCATGAATAAACACTGACTGACTGACAAACTTTTCTATATGTAAATCTGGGGTATTCTGGGCACATTTTCTAACCTGTACACATATAATTCTGCTGAGTCTATATATTTAAAGAATAATTTTAAAAAAATCATCCTAGGAGAGCCTAATGAGAGTAAAACAAACATGTTACTGAGTTATTAACTACTGATGCTGTTTATAATTAGCCCCTTATCAGCGCTAGTTATTTGCAGAATACGAGATCGACACTAACGTTCTAAATGTCATTTCCACCAGGTTTCAACTCAGAGAGTCACAACAAAAGAGCTGGAGAAGTTGAAAAGAGGGAGGATGAGGAGCACGCTCTTCAACCATGGATGTTTGGGATGCCCACAGTCCGTCGCAGCACACGTACGAAGGCACTAACCCGTCCACCCTCAGGTCAGCCACCAGCCACGGCGTCCACAGAGCTGCTCAGGCTGACTGAGCCCAGTCACACCATCTCTCTTCCACCACGCTCCACACCCTCCACACGTTCTAATGCCCGAATGTGTTCACCGCCTTGTCCTTTTATCATAAACATACGGCGGATCTGAGACTTCTCCTGAGGAGCTGACGCTACGGTGGACCAAGGGGAACACTTACACCACGTGGAAGATGATGGCAGGATCTGGTGAGATTCAGGGAATAACTGTTTCTTTAACTGTCTTCAAAGTATTATTAGCAAGGACCAAGCTGATTTTTTTTTAAGTAATGATGGTTAAAATACATAAAGTCAAGGTAAGAATGAGTCTCTACCAAGGAAAATCTCTATAATCTGGCCACCGTCTTAAATCATACAACTCCAGTACTAGCTTTAGGAGGAATACACCTTTATCAAACATTTTTCTGCAAAGTACACAAACATTAAAGATCATTCTGTACCATTTTTCTTTGTTGTCACAGTCCAGTCCTAAAGCCACTTTGTAAAAGAATACCGTGGGTTTAATGCCTAATCCCTTTCCCTCTGGTACAGGTTATCTAGAGACAACAGGATCTTGCAAAATGCTTCATTTTGATTTTGGCTTTGTGACCTCAAGGGGATCAAGAATCTGGAACAGTTATCTGCTATGCTCTCCAGCTTTACTTTCTTTAAGGTCTCCCGGTGCAGTGGGGTTTATGATCTGGCCCCACCCTGATATCGGATTGCATTCCCTTTTATAACCTCACACCAAGGTATTCAACAGGTCTCATCTCTTGCGGCAACTCCAACAGACTGGACCTGGAGACCTCGGGGGCTCAGCAGGAAGAGCTGAGGCTGAGCTGTAACGTCTGTGTTGAACATGGGACTGGGACTAGTGTCAGCTTGCTGCCAAACAAGCCAAAACACACACCCTTTTCCCCAGTCAGGCCTGGTCCTGGACGTCCCGAGCGCACGCACTGGATCACCCATCATCCCCCACGCCTCTGCTTGTGTCTTCACTGCCTGAGATGCCCTTCCTTGTCCTCTCCACCTTGCCAGCCCCAACCAACATGTACAGCTGAGCAGTCCCTCTTTTCGGATAAGGCCTTCTTTTTAACTATTTTTATCCTATGCCACCCTATTAAGTGCACTGCGTTTTACTGTCTGGTGTATATGTTTATTTCTGCTGCATGTGCATTTGCTTCCCTCCCCAGTGAGACCGAAAGCCTGTGGGGCTGAACCCATGTCTCTAGCATCTCCCACTACCATAGGCAGGCACACTGCTCAGTGCCTAGCAGCCCACAGTCGACGTCCAGGGCGTAACTGTGAGGCACGACCTCTGAGAGCCACGGTCCAATTACCTGGTGGAGGACGTGCTGGGCAAAGACCTCCGCATTGCTCCCGGACTCATGCTGTAGTACGAAGAACTTTCCAAATCTGAGAGAGAAAAATTGGGGCCAGTTCCTGCAGCTATTGGTGCTAGAATAAAAAAAAAGAAAGAGAAAGAAGCGTCAATCGAGTTCTGTGAATAAAAGATCAATAAGAGCGTTTTCAGTGCTGCATTTAACACAATTTATTTTTGAATTTATACAGTAAGTTTATCCAAAATAATTGGTAATGAACTCTGACCTCAAAAGAGGTTGTCAATGAAAATTGTCTACACCAGAAAGACATATTTTTTCCTGATGTACCTTTCATCTTTTCTCTTTTTGAAATGGTAAATTGTCACCAAGGTTGCAACATTCTGGATGCTTTTAACAAAAATACTTCCAGTTTTGGTATGAAACTTTTCTAGAATGACCAGCTGAAACCTTCTCTGGGCTTTTCTAACTTCATCTGATCATGTAGAGTCCACTCGTCTGTATTTTGGAATTAGATCTGCAAATTCATCCTTCTCGGCCACCCATTCCCAATTTCTTGTGATGAGAAATATGTGATTTCTCCTTACTCTGAAGCACCTCAGCACCCTGCTACACCTTTACTCTAATCTTCATCCACTTTCCAATTTAACGCAGGTCCTGAGCCATAGCTTTTGTAAATAAAGCTTCCGGGAACACAGCCACACCCGCTCATTTACGGCCTGTCTGTTTCCACACTATGACAGCAGAGACGAGCAGCTGCAACGGAGACCATGTGGCTCCCGAAGCAGAAAATCTGTATAGAAGCATTTGCCGTCTGAGTTACGGGATTGTTAAGGATAATTCTGACTCTATGTGATTTTCAGAGCTGACCTTTGTGTGAGACCTAATTCCCTGTATTTTTTATGTCCTGGAGCCTCTAGATACTTTGTTTATAGCAGTAGCTTAATAAATATTTTTTAATGAATAAATAACATCTATCAATCTTATAAAACAACTGTATAAAATTGGTGGTGCAACTATATTAGTGCAAATAATCTCTTCTTTTGAAAGATTATGCAAAAGTGGGAGCAACAGATGCATATATTACTATATTGAGGCAATGGTTTGAGAGTTAAGCCCATATAAATGGATATATAAATAAATTAAATAGAGGCTAATATCCATAAAAAGAAAGGATAATTAGGAATCTCACAAACCAGGGACTTGCATTCTTTCAACACATGAGTACTGAGTCTGCTACTGCCAAGAACTGTGCTGGGTGAGGAAGGCACTTGGATGGAAGACCCTAAAACAGCTCTGGATGGTGAGGCTGGCAGGTTAATTTCCATACAGTCTGATAAGTCCTTTGCTAGAGTTATTTCCTGACAGGGCCTCAGAGAAGGGGGTACCTAACCCCGCTGAGGATAAGGGGTCAAGGGAGTAAAAGGGCCTCAGAAAACGTGATGTCTGGAAGAATGTTAGAAAGACAAGCAGGAATCACTCAGCAGAGACGGAACAGCATTTACAAGGTAAGAGAACAGCAAATGTACACTGGATTTCTGATAACTTGGTACGATGTAGTACACCATACACGGGGAAAGGTAGAGTTAAGGTCAGGCCATGAAGGGTCTGTAGGTTTCTTGAAGGAACATGAATTTGAGTCCAGCAGACTCCCAAGTTTATAAGCAATTAAAGCACGTACCACAGTCCACTACAACTGGGGACTGCTGGGTTATACTGCCAGCATCTCATACGATTCCTGACATGGGGAGGCAGGCAGTAAGCACCAGTCAAATGCAAGTGACTGTTGTCAAAGGAGAACCAACAAAGTGTGGGAATGCTACCATCAAATTTGCATCTCTAACCCAGAAAGGTCACCCTGTCCTGAGGGTAGGCAGGGGTGGGGGCGCAGCTGAAGAATATGATGAGAAAACCAGAGAGGTCATGGAGTCACTGAAACAAGACCAGTGGGAGTGTGGTCTAAACTCAAGGAATGGAAAGGAAGAGCCTGATGTAAGGCATATTAGGGTTAGGATCAGGAAATTGGGCTGACTTCCTGAGTGCAGTAATAGTGGAAGAGGGGAGCATGGAGTGAGTCCCAGGATTACTGCTGGAGAAACCGGGTAAACCGTGGTGCCATAATAAAACTATGGAATCAAGGAACCGTATGGCGGGATACAGTAATTTCTAAGAATAAAGTCAGGTGTCTGATTAATAGCAATGGCTAAACCATAATCATAACTGTCATTATATGAAAACAGTCACCACTAAGAATTGGAAAACCCTGAAATTCACATATACTTTTTGAAATTCAAACACATCTCTCAATGACAGGCTTTAATGGAGGAAGGGCCTTTACTTAGTTCAAAAATGAATGGTTAGGCTTGACAATAAGTGTAAACAGAGCTCTAGTTAATAATTTTGCTAGTCATTCCCTAATTTGCTTCCCATATTAAATTTATGTACATAATTTCCCCTTTTATTTCCTAATATTTTATGTATGAAATAGGCCATGGAGGAGGGAGGAGATGACTCAATGGGGGCCTGGACTGGCCATCATCCCTGTTAGCAACCTGGCATCTAACAGGTGCTTATTAACATTTGTGCCCTCACAGAGCTTAGAGATGCACGCCTCTTCTTAACTAAAGAAGTGGGATAAGGCTGGTCAGCGTTGGTGTCTGCATTTAGATTTTCTTCACAAGTTTCAGGATGGGGTTGAGTCCTCAGCTGGATGGAGAAGCTGCTTCATTCCTGAGCTCAAGGAAACAGCACAAGCCCCACTCCCTCACTTTCGGCAGGAAAGACAGAGCAAGGTGTGAGTGAAACGGACAGGGCTGGACTGAGAGGAGAAGCCTGGGGCCCTCAACCTACTGGTGGACACCCAGCCGTGCTTACACTGAACACTTTATCTACCTCGTTCCACCTGTGAAAAACGTCATTTACCTTGACGATCTTTTTAGAGTGTTACAGGAGCTGGAATAGATGAAGGAAGAAAAGTACATGCGTAAATATGGTGTGCCCACCTCAGTCTTAACCTCAGAGAGATTAGGAAAATGGTTAAGCCCACAGAAATGTGCTTAACCACCCGCACGTTTACTTCCTGGGGACACTGAGTGGCTGTATTTGTCACCTAGTAAATAGCGTCAGGTGGCCTGGCAGCCTTGGAACACTTCCCAGGTGTCTACTGGACATCTGGTGACTAACTTTAAGGCTTGACAAACTGGTTATGTGTGTCCTGAGCTTTATAAGATCACTAAATTTCTGAAATGAGAATGGGTTTCACAAGCTGGGTTGAGTAATCCTACTTAAGTGCAGACCCAGACTCTGCCTGCTTCACAAGCCTGGGGAGGAAACACCGGCACCGTGTGTGCGTCACAAGAAGGGCGATAATCTGCATGGATTCTGAGACGGCCAAAGAGAATGCCTGCGCCTGCAGGGAGGGTCACCATCAGCGTTCCCACCCACGGGGTCGGCATTCCAGGCCTCTAATCTGGAATCTGACAGGTAACTAAGAACTCGGGAGGCAGCTTTCGGCAGACTTTTCTGAGTCCCTCAGGAGCCACAATGTGATAAGCATTTTATTACACCTAACTTAATCCTAACACAACCTTTTTAGGAAAGGGCATTTCCAGATGAGGAGAACTAAGCCCTGGAACGAGGTTAAGTCACTTGCCCTGGAGAATGGAAAGGCAAGAAGGAGGAAGAGCGAGGATTAAATTCAAGGATGCCTGGTCGGAAGTCTGTGCTTTTCCTATCACACCACCTTGCTCTCATATATAATATGTGCCTTAAACCTGAGATGATAAAAAGGTATATAGTGTCTCTGTTCTCACAAGGTTTACAGCCTGAGAGAATGATAAAATAATACCTGAATACCTAATGCAACGCTAAATGTGTTAAATCTCATAGGAGAAATGCAAACGACGTGTCAGGAAAGTTCAAAGGAGTAATAGATCACGTTGGCTGGTGGGATTCAAAAAAGGGTTGATTCCAGGAAGAGTCGGCACTTCAGCTGAGCCTTCAAGGACAGCTAGGATTTAAAGAGGCAGAGAAGGAGACAGGCCAGTGTTTCTAGGCAAATGCCAGAGCCTGTGCACAGGTTTGGAGGTAGGAAGTGAAGTGAGGGATCCGTGGGATCCATGACCGTTCCTGAGGAGGGAGTGATAACTGTTGAACCTGAGGAACGTTGATATCACAACAGCATCGGAACGCACGAAACGGGACTAAGACACTGGAGGTGGGGAAATCAGTGGGCTGATCAGGAGTCCTGATAAGAAGGAACGGAGGCCTAAATGATGCTGTGAAAACAGAACTGTCACGATGGATATCTGTCACCTCTTCCAGGATAGTAAACAGGCATAAAAGACACGCTTCCAATTGTGCAGTAGGTAACAGCATAAATAAGCAAACGATCATATTATTCTAACAAATATAAAATATCAAAAAGACGTATATGACAAAATGCACTTCTTAGCTAATAATGGTATTTGGTCCTTTTTGCAAATTAGGAAACTAAACATGTCAAGGGTCAAGTGACTTGCCCAGTGTCTGCCTGGGAGGTCATGCCGGGCGTCTGAAGCTCCCAGCTGACCGCCTTCCAGTGCGTGACCAAGATTACGGAGCCACTGCCCATCACACACGGGCACGACCAGACTGGACCAACCACAGCACTTCCTGTCTGCTCCACACATCGCGGAACCCGATTTTGCCCCATTTGTCCTCAACCATAGGCTTGATCATTCTTTCATTATCTCATACCCACAATCTTCCACCCAGCCAGACTGCGTGCACTTTGAGCACTGTAAAGAGAGACACCCAGGGCACAGATAAAGTGCCGGTCTCGGCCACGGTCTGGAGTCCTAGCCCTGCCAACCACCACCTGCGTAACTTGGATCTCATAATTCTAATAATAATTATGATAGAAAAGAAAACTCGCCACCACTGCTATGGCCATCACCATGACAAAAAGAAGGACTAACATCTATTCCACATTCTTTCTGGGCCGGACGTTGGGCTAAGAGCACCAGGCACATCATCCCATTTAGCCCTCACACCACCACTAGGAAGAACTGCCGCACGAACAGGCTGAGTAACTCTCCGAGGTCATGAGGTCACAGGGTTATACCATGTGCCATTTAGTCCCACACAGCCGACAGCCTCTTTTGTGTTCCTAAACAGCTCACCACAGTTTTGTACACACAATTGATGGTCAATGAATATGCTCTGAATTAAAGAGAGTAATCATTACCCTCTCCATTTACCACCCCCCCAATTTTAAGCAATGCAAAATGAAACTCAGAAATCCATAAATAGACATAAGTAGTGAACACTGCCTCCTCAACTTTCTTCAGCAGTACTGCAATTACTCTAACCTGAAATATTTGTGGATTTTGTTCCACTGAGGAGTTTTCCTCAAAAGGTTAACTTTTGGGAATTATCCCTTCAGAAGTTATTCCTCAGTCATGCATCCCCTGCCCCCTTCTTTCCTGTCATGAGTAGAATGTAGTCTTTGTGTCATTTCTTAATCAATGGTTTGCTATTAAGGAACCATTATAGTAACACAGACTGTTGGAAGAAGGGGTCACTTTAGTAGCCAGCCCTCTTGATGACCTGCTATTCTGCACACACGAGGAGCTGGAGAAGGGTGCAGTTACTGAACTTCTGCCATCCACCAGAGAAAATCTGCTCAGGCTTGCAATGAAAGAAAGAATGATGGGGGAAAAAAAAATCGTCCAAATTTTCAAGCTACTCTGCCTGGGAGATGACAGTGTACTGAGTTTACAACGTGTTCTGCAGGAATCAGTGGGGAGTACTGACGGAATGACTAGTGCAGCCAGCCCACTGAATGGCCCCCTTCCTCTGAGAGACTGTATTCCACAGAATTCAACAAACCATCATGGAGCGCTTCTTTTTTTTTTTTTTTTTTTTTTTTTAATTTTTTGTTTATTGCAGTAACATTGGTTTATAACATTGTAAAAATTTCAGGTGTACATCATTGTACTTCTATTTCTGCATGGACTACATCATGTTCACCACCAAAATACTAATTACAACCCATCACCACACACATGTACCGAATTATCCCTTTCACCCTCCTCCCTCCCCCCTTCCCCTCTGGTAACCACCAATCCAATCTCTGTCCCTATGTATTTGTTTATTGTTGTTATTATCTACTACTTAATGAAGGAAATCATACGGTATTTGACCTTCTCCCTCTGACTTATTTCACTTTGCATTATACCCTCAATGTCCATCCATGTTGTCACAAATGGCTGGATTTCGTCGTTTCTTATGGCCGAGTAGTATTCCATTGTGTATATATACCACAGCTTCTTTATCCATTCGTCCCTTGATGGGCACTTAGGTTGCTTCCAAGTCTTGGCTATCGTGAATAAGGCTGCAATGAACACAGGGGTGCATGTACCTTTACAAATTGGTGTTTTCAAGTTCTTTGGATAAATACCCAACAGTGGAATAGCTGGATCATATGGTAGTTCTATCGTTGATTTTTGAGGAATCTCCATACTGTTTTCCATAGTGGCTGCACCAGTTTGCACTCCCACCAGCAGTGTATGAGAGTTCCCTTCTCTCCACATCCTCTCCAACACATGTTGTTTCCTGTCTTGTTAATTATAGCCATTCTGACGGGCGTGAGGTGATATCTCATTGTAGTTTTGATTTGCATTTCCCTGATAATTAGTGATTTTGAACATCTTTTCATGTGTCTGTTGGCCATCTGTATATCTTCTTTGGAGAAATGTCTGTTCAGGTCTTTTGCCCATTTTTTAATTGGGTTGGTAGTTTTTTTGTTGTTGAGATGCATGAGTTCTTTATATATTTTGGAGATTAAGCCCTTATCAGATGTATGGTTTGCAAATATCTTCTCCCAATTGTTAGGTTGTCTTTTCGTTTTGTTGATGGTTTCCTTTGCTGTGCAGAAGCTTTTTAGTTTGATGTAGTCCCATTTATTTTTTCTATTGTTTCTCTTGCCCGGTCAGATGTGGTGTTTGAAAAGATGTTGCTAAGACCGATGTCGAAGAGCGTACTGCCTATGTTTTCTTCTAGAACTTTCACAGTTTCAGGTCTTACATTCAAGTCTTTAATCCATTTGGAGTTAATTTTTGTGTATGGTGTAAGGTAAGGATCTACTTTCATTTTTTTGCATATGGCTATCCAGTTTTCCCAACACCATTTGTTGAAGAGACTTTCTTTTCCCCATTGTATGTTCTTGGCTCCTTTGTCAAAGATTAGCTGTCCATAGATGTGTGGGTTTATTTCTGGGCTTTCGATTCTATTCCATTGATCTGTTTGTCTGTTTTTGTGCCAGTACCATGCTGTTTTGGTTACTATAGCTTTGTAGTATATTTTGAAATCAGGGAGTGTGATACCTCCAGCTTTGTTCTTTTTTCTCAGGATTCCTTTAGCTATTCGGGGTCTTTTGTTGTTCCATATAAATTTTAGAATTCTTTGTTCTATTTCTGTGAAAAATGTTGTTGGAACTTTGATAGGGATTGCATTGAATCTATAGATGGCTTTAGGAAGTATGGACATCTTAACTATGTTAATTCTTCCAATCCAAGAGCACGGAATATCTTTCCATTTCTTTGTATCTTCTTCAATTTCTTTCAGCAATGTTTTATAGTTTTCAGTGTACAGATCTTTCACCTCTTTGGTTAAGTTTATTCCTAGGTATTTAATTCTTTTTGTTGCAATTGTAAATGGGATGGTATTCTTAATTTCTCTTTCTGCTACTTCGTTGTTAGTGTACAGAAATGCAACTCATTTTTGTATGTTGATTTTGTATCCTGCAACTTTACCATATTCGTTTATTACTTCTAAAAGTTTTCTGGTGGATTCTTTAGGGTTTTCTATATATAAAATCATGTCATCTGCAAATAGTGACAGTTTCACTTCTTCCTTTCCAATTTGGATCCCTTTTATTTCTTTCTCTTGCCTGATTGCTCTGGCTAGGACTTCCAATACCATGTTAAATAGGAGTGGTGACAGTGGGCATCCTTGTCTGGTTCCCGTTCTTAGAGGGATAGCTTTCAGTTTTTCACCATTGAGGATGATATTAGCTGTGGGTTTCTCATATATGGTCTTTATTATGTTGAGGTACTTTCCTTCTATACCCATTTTATTCAGAATTTTTATCATAAATGGATGCTGGATCTTGTCGAATGCTTTCTCTGCATCTATTGAGATGATCATGTGATTTTTGTTCTTCATTTTATTAATGTGGTGTATTACGTTGATTGATTTGCGAATGTTAAACCATCCCTGCATACCTGGAATAAATCCCACTTGATCATGGTGTATAATCTTTTTAACGTATTGTTGTATGCGATTTGCTAGTATTTTGTTGAGGATTTTTGCATCGATGTTCATCAGTGATATTGGCCTGTAATTTTCTTTTTTTGTGTTGTCCTTGTCTGGTTTTGGTATCAGGGTAACGTCAGCTTCGTAGAATGAGTTAGGGAGCTCCCCCCCCCCTCAGTTTTTTGGAAGAGTTTGAGAAGGATAGGTATTAAGTCTTCTTTGAATGTTGGTAGAATTCACCAGGGAAGCCGTCTGGTCCTGGACTTTTATTTTTGGGGAGGTTTTTGATTACTGTTTCGATCTCCTTACTGGTGATTGGTCTATTCAAATTCTCTACTTCTTCTTGATCCAGTTTGGGAAGGTTGTATGATTCTAAGAATTTATCCATTTCTTCCAGATTGTCGAATTGGTTGGCATATAGTTTTTCATAGTATTCTCTTATAATCTTTTGTATTTCTGAGGTGTCTGTTGTAACCTCTCCTCTTTCATTTCTGATTTTACTTATTTGTGCCTTCTCTCTTTTTTTCTTGGTGAGTCTAGCTAAAGGTTTGTCTATTTTGTTGATCTTTTCAAAGAACCAGCTCTTGGTTTTATTAATTTTTCTATTGTTTTTGGTCTCCATTTCATTTATTTCTGCTCTGATTTTTATTATTTCCCTTCTTCTACTGATTTTGGGCTTTGTTTGTTCTTCTTTTTCCAGTTCCTTTAGGTGCATTGTTAGATTGTTTATTTGAGATTTTTCTTGTTTATTGAGATAGGCCTGTATTGCTATAAACTTCCCTCTTAGAACCGCTTTTGCTGTATCCCATAAATTCTGGCATGTCGTATTTTCATTTTCATTTGTCTCCAGGTACTTTTTGATTTCTTCTTTGATTTCTTCGTTAACCCAGTCGTTCAGTAGCATTTTGTTTAATCTCCATGTATTTGTGGCTTTTCTGATTTTCTTCCTATAGTTGATTTCTAGTTTCATACCGTTGTGGTCAGAAAAGATGCTTGGTATTATTTCAATCTTCTTAAATTTATGGAGACTTGTTTTGTGGCCTAATATGTGATCAATCCTGGAGAATGTTCCATGTGCATTTGAAAAGAACGTGTATTCTTCGGTTTTTGGATGGAATGCTCTGTATATATCTACTAGGTCCATCTGTTCTAGTGTGTCGTTTAAGGCCAATGTTTCCTTATTGATCTTCTGTTTGGATGATCTATCCGTTGGTGTAAGTGGAGTGTTAAAGTCCCCTACTATTATTGTGTTACTATTTCTCTTTTTATGTCTGTTAATAATTGCTTTATATATTTAGGTGCACCTACATTGGGTGCGTAGATATTTACAAGTGTTATATCCTCTTGTTGGATTGTTCCCTTGATCATTATGTAATGTCCTTCTTTGTCTCTTTTTACAGTTTTTGTTTTAAAGTCTATTTTGTCTGATATGAGTACTGCTACCCCAGCTTTCTTTTCATTGCCATTTGCGTGGAGTATCTTTTTCCATCCCTTCACTTTCAGTTTGTGAGTGTCTTTAGGTCTGAAGTGTGTCTCTTGTATGCAGCATATCTATGGGTCTTGTTTTTTTATCCAGTCAGCCACCGTATGCCTTTTAATTGGAGCATTTAGTCGATTGACGTTTAAAGTAGCTATTGATAAGTATGTACTTACTGCCATTTTTTAACTTTTTTTTTTTTTTTCCCCTCAGTGTTTTAGTAGTCCTTCTCTGTTCCTTACTTCTTCTATACAGAATTGATGGTCACTTTAGTTTGACCTCTGTCTGAAAGCTGTACTCTTTAACTCCCCTCCTCCCTCCTTTTATGTTTTTGATATCATATCTAACCTCTTTTTTGTGCATTTGTATCCATTACGCTCTAATCGTGGAAATAGATAATTTTTCCTATTTGTGGTCTTCTCTTTTCCCCTTAAATCAGTCCCTTTAACATTTCTTGTAACACTGGTTTCTTGGTGACAAACTCCTTTAATTTTTGCTTATCTGGGAAAATTTTGAACTCTCCTTCCATTTTGAACGATAACCTTGCTGGGTAGAGTATTCTTGGCTGTAAGTTTTTTCCTTTTAGCACTTTAAATATATCGTGCCATTCTCTTCTAGCCTGTAAGGTTTCTGCTGAGAAGTCAGCTGATAGCCTTATGGGGTTTCCTTTGTATGTAACTTGACATTCTCTTGCCGCTTTTAGGATTCTCTCTTTATCTTTAATTCTGGACATTTTGATTATGATGTGTCTTGGTGTGGGCCTCTTTGGGTTTATCTTGTTTGGGGCTCTCTGTGCCTCCTGTACCTGGATGTCTGTTTCCTTCCTTAGGTTAGGGAAGTTTTCATCTATTATTTCTTGAAATAGATTCTCTGCCCCCTTGTCTCGCTCTTCTCCTTCCGGGACACCTATAACACGGATGTTAGTGCGCTTGATGTTGTCCCAGAGGTCCCTTAGACTGTCCTCACTCTTTTTAATTCTTTTCTCTTTTACCTGTTCAGCTTGGGTAATTTCTTCTAGTCTTTCTTCCAGCTCACAGATCCGTTCTTCTGTATCCTCTACTCTGCTTTTGAGTCCCTCTAATGAATTTTTCATTTCCAGTATTGTATTCTTCATTTCTGATTGGTTCTTTTTTATATCTTCCATTTCTTTGTTGACATTCTCACTGAGTTCATCTATTCTTCTCCCCAGATCAGTGAGCATCCTTAACACTCTTAGTTTGAACTCTCTGTCGGGTAGGTTGCTCATTTCTGTTTCACTTAGTTCCTTTTCTGGGGTTTTGTCCTGTTCCCTTACTTGGAATGTATT
The DNA here is from genome assembly GCF_057802395.1 of Ceratotherium simum simum. Taxonomy (NCBI): domain Eukaryota; kingdom Metazoa; phylum Chordata; class Mammalia; order Perissodactyla; family Rhinocerotidae; genus Ceratotherium; species Ceratotherium simum. The sequence goes on from NC_141901.1 coordinate 98,984,908, forward strand.
CTTTTGCCTCCTCATTTTGCCTCTTTCCCTGTGCTTGTGTCTACGTATTAGGTAGGTCAGCTACGTCTCCTGCTCTTGGATAGGTGACCTTATGTAAGTGATGCCTTAGGAGGCTTCCAGTGTGCTTCCCTCAGTTCTCAATGTTCTAGGGGTGGCCCCTATGTGGGCTACGTGTGTCCTTCTATTGTGGCCTATTAGCTCTCCCTATAGGCTCCCAGGGAGGCTGAGTTATGCTCCTGGCCAGCTGTTGTAATGCTCAGCTGCTTGTAGTTGTTGTGGGCCCTTCAGTCTCTTTATCAGGTGTGGGGAGCCCCAGCACAGTTGGCTGTAAGTTCTAATACCACATTTGTGTTGCAGTATTTCTTTTAAGGGAGTAGGCCCCCAGTGTGGCAGGTTGTTAGGCTCAGGGCCTTACAATTGCTGTAAACCTCTAGCCTATTAGGTCTCTTGTCAGCTCTCTGAGGATTGCAGCTGGGTGGGGCTGCCCTCAGGCACAGGAGCACCCAATCGTTTCAGGCTTTGGAAGGTGGGGCAAACCCCCTATGTGGGTCTTTGAGAAGCACAAGTCTTCTGCAGCTGACAAGCCCTGTTGCCCACAGGTCCACACACACAGTCAACACAGTCCTGCCCCGTGTGAGCGCCCCGACCTCCCCAAGCGGACCCAGTCTCTCCACGGCGGGAGGCCCACACACTCCGCCACCGCCCCACACTCTCCACCCGCTCCTTGTGCACATCCTGCCCCGCTCAAGTCAGCTCAGTTGCCAGGCTGCAGAGAATCCAGTCACCAATCTATGCAGGCCCACACGTTGCCTGAGGGCTTGTTGTTGGGTGGGGCCAGTCTCTAGGGTGGGCTGCCTGCCCTGGCTGAGCTGGATTAAATCGGTGCTCTAGCGGGTGGGGCAGACCCTGGGCTAGCAGGCCTCAGGGAGAACTCCAATGGCGTCTGTGTCAGCACGCTCACACCAGGCCACAAAAATGGCCGCCGCCAATGTCCCAGTCCCTGGAGCGGTCTCACCCCTCACCGAGATGCACTCAGGGCCTATTAGGTGAGTCTCTTGTCACCGAAGCACTGTGTACCTTTCTGGTGATTTTAGGATGCTTTCTGGAACCGGTGAGTTTGTGCGCGGGCCCTTTAAGAGCCAGTTTTAGTTTCTTTGTGAACCGGGTTTTCTGGGGGTGCTACCCAATGCTTTAGTAGCAGGCAAAGTCAGATATTATGCCACTGGTGTCGATTGTGCTGGGTCCACAAAATGCCCACAGCGTGGGCGCTCCCCGGCTCAGGGCCCCGCGCCTCCAGGGAGGCTGCGTACCTGTGAGCTGCTCCCGGCGGCCGTGACGCTGGCGGCTTGTGAAGGCGGCGTTTTTCCTCTCCAGAAGGGAGTCTCTGCCTCTTCTACCCCAGTTAGGATTGTCCGTTGTTGCAGGAGTTCCTCTTATCCAGTTTTCAGTTCTGTCTCAGGGGTAATTTTTCCACAAGTAGTTGTAAATTGGCTGTGTCCACGGGAGGAGGTGAGTTCAGAGTCTGCCTACGCCGCCATCTTGACTCCCCATGGAGCGCTTCTAATGTGCCAGGCGCTGTTCCGGATGCTGGAGATCCATCGCGGACAAGGTACACAAAAATCCCTGCCCTCATGGCGTTTACATTTCAGTGATTAAGAATCTCTTCCTCAAATTTGCCTGGCTACTAAACAATATGGTATAATGACCAATAAGCATCCCCCCAACAGGATTATCAGATTTAGCACTCAATTTCTAACTTATAAAGTAACTATTTTCTCTCCAGATTCCATAATCCAATGTACACTGAGACTTGGGAACGTGCACTTTAAGACAGGGTGTGGGTGGGGGGGTATTCCAACAACAGTACACGGTTCTACGGGCCCAGGACAACTTCGTGTTGTTTTGCATTCTAGTGGCCAAGATCTTGCAAGAGAGTCCATGTCACCCACACAAAAGGAGTGAACATGGGAAAATACTCGTTCTTCTTTCCATCAAAGGCACAGCTGTAAACGCACAATGCTATGAATACTCAAGCAAATCTGGAATCATCGTTAAAGGGAATTAACTTGGAAAGTAATTTATAGCAAGAAAATTCAACTCCTTTATCTTCCTTTTACCATAATATGCTTCCTGAACACTGCCTATAAGAGAGCGCTTTTAGAAAGAAAAAAATAAGTATAGTAAAATTAACTCATTTTATCAATTTGTGCTTTCCTGACTGTGGCTACGAGGGACTGTAAAACTGATGAATTTGCATGGAGAAAGACACCAGCGTCAGTAATTTGTGTAAGAGGTAACAGGACATCGCCTGCTATAATTCAGACACCCTGCAGATAGCAGAGTGAGCAGTTCTGGGTTAGGAAACGACTATGCTGCAGTCAGTCTGACATGAACGGAGATCAATCACAAAGGCAACTTCTCTGCAGCTTCTATGCCACAGTCTTCAGCAGCTCCTTTGCCAAGCAGATTTCTGGTCTGTAAACCATGTGCTGATCTTTTTCTATCCTTCCTTTCTAAACGGCCTGACCAAAAGCACGCCAGGAGTATGGCTTTCCAGAATGGAACATAAAAGAATGGCACTGAACTAAAACAAGGATTTCCCTCTCTGTGCAAGTGAACTTCCCTGCTATTATAAGATTTAAGCAATGCTTTTTGTGAAATGTAGTATTAGGTGCCGAAAGCCAGCAGAATGTTTTAAGCCCATCAAAGGCATCTGCTGATGCAGAGCACCGTTTTCACAATCCATGTTTTGTGCACATAAGTTAAGAAATATGTGTGTTTGTGGTGGCAGAAGATGTAAATAGGGGAATTTCTATGTCTTAAAAAAGTTTTCCTCTTACTAAAATAGGGCCAATTCACTGATACTCTCTTCCCTCCTCACTCTGAATCATGAAGACAGTTTATCTTTGATAGATAATTATCGTGAGTTCCATTTGTAAATTAAGTGTATTCAGCTACTCTACTGCCATAAAGCTCAGTCTTGAATCTCAAGAAACTTAGAAATCTGCTCTACAAAGGAAGAAACTGTCTCCTACTTCTTTCTGTATTCCCCTCAGCACACAGTGCAGGATGCTTCATATATTACACATGCAACAAATGTTTACTGAACTGAACTAAAATTACATGACCTTGTTAATGAAAAATAGCTAAGAACTAATATTTATCAAGCATTTATTATGTGCCAGGCTGATCTGTTAGGTCTTTTACCTGAATTATCTCATTTCATCCTTGCAGTATCCCAATGCGACATGTATTTGTATTATTCTCATTTACAAATGAGAAAAGTAACTGTAAGGTTAAGCAACATGATCAAGATCACACAACAGCTAAGTGGCAGAGCAGGGATCTGAATCCAGATCTCCCCAGATATCTGCCCAAGGAAACATAGCGAAGACCAAGATTTCTAGTCTCCCGTCTTTCATTCGCCATCAATTACTGGCGGATGAATTCAACAAGATCTAAATAAAAGAATAATTATCACTTAACTGGCAAAACTTCTGCCTCATTGTCCTCCTTCTCACCTCTTATGTTTAGAGCTGTGGGCGTCAGCCTGAGCCTCCCTGGATGGAGGGCCTAACACGTGGTCTAGCAGAGTGATGCATGGCAGACCAGCAATGCTGGCTCATCTCCTGCACTAATGGCTTCTGCCTTTGGGACTGAAACTGACTTTCTGCCCCTCAGAGTACCATCCTGCCTCAGCGTTTGGCTGAGGTCAGGTGTGGTACCTGTTTAGTATCTGATACAGCCTCAGCCATGGGATGAAGTCTCCTGTGACAGGAGACAGATTTGATGGCCTAAGGGGTGTCTTCACCACAATGATCTATAAACCAGGGAAGGGCTTCTAGACAAGCCCTTTAACCAAGAGTGCACAGGGACTCTCTGACCATTAGCTATTATAAGGAAACCAAACTATCAACAGTCCCATCTCAACAAGCTACAAATCCAGCTGTCTACAGTAAGAGTTCTCAATATTTTCACCAAGAACTGTTTGTTTCTTTTTTTTCCTCTTCCATCTATTGAAAAATCCTGGATGTTACTATGCACACATATCAGTCATATACTGGATTAACTCAGTTCCAGTATGTGACCCAACGCATGGCTTTGCTTAGTGTGGACTCTACCCACCTCATCCAGACGTGCCTACAGCATCACCAACAACAGTCTCTCTCATTGGGAAGAATGAGCTGGGATGACTAGGATGATACCTTCCAGCCCAAATCTCAGTACCTGTGGTCTTACGGTGGGGTGATATAGGAGTTCTGGAAATCCCCAAATGCCTTGTAGTTCCCCAATGGTACCTACTGGATACGAATAACTGCTCTTAAAACAACTGAGACTTCCGAGTGCATAAATGAAGGTGTACTAAAAACCACACTGTCACCAGCGACCTCCAGCAACTCCTGTTACCCAAAGAGAATGTTTACGTGTACCACGTAAGAGAAAGCAAAATTTTCAAATACTATAGAACTAAGTACTACTTTAAAAAACTCCAATAAAAATAACCCAAGTGTGGCTATCCACTTCAACAGATGTTAATGTGTCAGTGCTAGATTGAGAATTTAAAAACACCTTGTTATCCATTAGATACCCTGGAAGAGAAATTCCCAGAATAATGCAGAAGCATAGGCTTTGGCTGAAATGTCGAGGAATGAGAATTTTCTGGCTTCCTAAAGCAGATGAATTACATCTAGTATTGGCATGCTCTTATTCTATCAGAATATTAACTCTGAAGGGGTCACTAGAATGGTCCTTCTAATAAACTGACTTTTAGAATATGAATCCTAAAATCTGTCCTTAATTTATACACGCGCACACACATTTTTAATAAATCTGCTGGTCATGTGGTCAGCTCAAGGATCAGCTCTGAGCACAGAGTGACGGATCAGGGACACGGGCTCCGTTCAATAACAACCACAGTACCCACCATCGTTGAGCATCTACTGTATGCCAGACACTGGATACGCTCTCACTTCATCCTCAAGACACTTCGGAGAGGAATTACTATTTCTAACATTAAGACATAGGCCCAGCACAAAGTTGGCATTTAATAAATATTTGTTGATTGAATAAATGATTGTTACCTATGAGAAGAACACAGCTGAGAGGGGTTAAATGTTGCCCAAAGCCACAAAGTTAATAAGTGGCAGCACCAAATCTCCAACTCTGTATCCTGGACTATTTTATGATACCATGCTGCCATCCTGCATACAGATTTTATATAACATTATACATAGGAAGCATACCAACAAATTACCTAGAAAAGATGAGAAATAGATGAATGTACAAACAGAGATCATGATAACAAATTAGTATGTACATCAAGGTGTTCTGTGTTCTGCTTCTTCCTGAGCCAATTCTTTACAATAAGAATGTTCATAGATTGGTAAATTTAGCAGGAAGTCCAGCTAAGAACAGAGAACAGAGGCCCCTAAATCCTGCCCTGAGAACTCTCCCTGCCAGCCCTGGCCAGGAAGGCTGCAGGAGGGTGAGTGCAGAACGACTGGACCTTCACTCACAGTGCTGACCGATGGACCTGCTGACGTCAGAAGCTTGCTCTTCCCAGCTTTAATCTCAGCTGACGTGGTGATCATAACCCCACTGCCGGGCACACCTCAGGCGAGGCACACGCACATGTCAACTTGCATGTGAGGCCGGGGAGGCCTCTCACTTCATGAGGAGAGTGGGCTGGGCCCCCATACTGTGGCTGGGCCCCAGAAGGAAGAGCAGCTTGACGAAAACGTCTGTTGCTGCCAGTCCACTGCATTTGCTGCCCACTTTACTGCCCAAATATGCATCCCAAACATGGCAAGAAAATCAAAAGAAAAAAAATTATACAACAAAACATCCTTCTGAACTAATTCAATTTCAGTATTTGTTTTGAAAATTTATTGAATTATAATAGAGGAAACCTACTAAATTAAGCCAGCCAGACTGATATTTTTCTTCCGATGAGTATGGCCGTATTTATTATTTTATCTCTCTATGAGGGGTTGATCAAAAGTAGAAAATGAAACATTCCCAACGTCATAATATATTCAGAGTAAGGTGGCTTAGATAGGCAAAATGAAAAAAATATATAGGGCCAAGCTGTATTTTCTATTCCATAACTTAATAGATTTTCTTTAAAAACTGCATTTTGGAGCTAGGCATTACGATTTTTTAAAGGGACGCCCACTCTTCTGCTGCACAGCGTACCCTCACTCTGGAAGAGGTGCCACTGACTTTACAGACAGAAAATGTGTGATGTTCACTTCAGAACTACCAGTGGAGCCTGCTATTGACCATCTAATTATGCCGAGTTCCATTTATAAACATAGCCAACCACTAAGTTTATGGAGACTTTCTGTGCTGCTTTAATAGGATATTGATCGAGAGCGCGGTCTGAGAAGACCGCCATTGGATTGTGTGATGGCAGACGAGAGGCAAGGTCACAGCCGCTGCTCACACTCAGGCTGCAGTGTGTTTTTATTATAATCTTTTTGTTTCTTCCTTGAAATGCTCAAGCCCCAATAGATTCTTTTGAAAGAAGAGCTTGCTTAAGAATATAACCTATTTTAAAAATTAATTTCCATGCAATGATCACAGCTATCGTGTTACTTAACAGGAGAACCAACAGGCCACTTGTTCAGAAGAGCAAGTTTCAGATCTATTTCGCTTTAACAAAGATCTAAAATCCTGCACCTCTTTAAAGGCACCCCAAAGGGCTAGATATCTGTCTGAATCTCTTACCCTATACCAGCTTCCTCAGGAGTCCTTATGTGCAGGAACATCTCATCATTTTCAAGTTTGGGCTTGTTCCTATCAAAGAGCTGCATATTCTGACTGTGCCTGGGAGCAGAGTTAATTCTGCTGTGGTTCCATCATGTCAGGTTAGGATGCTGCCAACAGTTCTTACTGAATTGCTGGCCAGAAAACCCAAGTGTATGGATACGGGTCCTCAAAGACCCACGAGGACCCACAGACCTAAAAAAAGTCAAAAACGAACTGTAGTTTGCCTCCTGATGAGGATTCCTGTGTGAGTCAGCGTGCGCACATCTCTGAGGCAGGAAACAGCCACTAGGGTGCCACCTTATGCCAGGCTGCGCAGACGCCAGGCTCCTCACACTCCCTCCACCCACCACAGCTCGGGAATCCTGCAGCACCAGCCGCCCAGCCTCGAGGCAGAGCCAGGACAATTCAGCTGCTGGATTTTAACAGATTCTGCAGCCACGCAACAGGAACCAACATCAGTCTGGGTAACTAAGCGGTTTTCACACCCAGAGACTCCAAGGCTGGCCACAGAGGACTGAGAACCCTGGCTTTTCAAAATTCTAGGGCCGTGAAGTCATCCCGCCACGAAGCTTACTTAACCCTTGCAGCCAGCTCACACAAACCACTGCTGGAAAATGAGAACCCACCAGGCCAGAGTCACAATGGCCTGTGTGTATTTGTGGTTTTCCTCTTTCTCAGTGAAGTATTTAAGGTTTCAGAGTCACTCCACCAACTTCAAGTAAAATAGTGAGCACTTTAGAAGGAAATGGGCAGGAGTAGTGGATTTTTCGGGAGGATTTTCTAAGTTCATACCAGGCAGGATATTTGACAGCCTCAAAGCCCACACTTTGAGGAAAACACTGGTGCAAAATAAACAAGAGTGGGTGCTGGCAGAGAGAGCTATCTAAGAGCATCACTTAGCAGCTAGTCAAGTGGGCTCTCCTTGTAGCAACTTCATGGGAAAGAGACCCATCTGAAAATGCTTCCAGAAGGCTTTGTTTGAAAATGCAGCATCATGTAAGAACCATCTCAACAGATGGTTCCTGACTCTTTCCTCCCAGGATCATGCTAAAACAATTTCAGTGATTCTGACCACACTGTTAGCACTTGTAAACCACCCCCCACCAAAGCAGAGGAGACTTCTCTCTTTCTCTCTGGCACAGTGTCTAGTAGTCTATACTCCCCCTCCCTCCCGGAACAAAGCAATAAATAACTAGAACAACTTTCATATGGTCCTATCACAAGGGGAAGAGGCAGGAAGAGAACAAATATACATTTTCTTTCATACTACAGTATTTTCTTCACTGCAAAGAGAAACAAGACTCTCCTTTCCTGCCTTTCGTGGACTCTAGATAATGCAAAAAATTAAAAGGCAGGCAGGCAAAAAGGGTGAGAGGGACCTAGTGGGAGACTGCAGCCGCCCCGCCGCCCCCCATTCCAACAGCCCCGTGCATCTCATCAGTATAATTTCATGTCGAGCAACCTGGCTGCCTGACCCTCCTTGCCTCTGCGCATGTGAGGCTATGCCACTGCTTTCTCTCGGTGTCTCTGCCATGGCCACCCTGTAGTAACACGTGGTCAACAACAAACTTAGCAGGTAGTGAGTTCAGTGAATACTCCTGAGGACAAGCTGAAGTAGCACCTCCCTCCTCCATTAAATTCAAAAGGAGGAAAACTAAAAACAGAAACTAACTGGAAACCTGGGGAAAGTAACTATTTACATTAGCAAATTTAAAAACTGAATACTAAAGATCCAGAAAGAGGGAAGATTTTCAAGCTAAGGCCACCATTAGCATGAAATTTCCAGGCCACATATGTGGTCATAATCAGGTGTGATTGGGGTTCCGGGTGGGGTTGGGATAGATAAGAGAAGGTTAAGAAGAAACGCCGAGGCCATGAAAATACCCAGGTAAAAGGCACAACTACAGACAGAGCTCACAGATCCCTGGTTGGGGTGGGGGGATGAGCAGGCAGAGCACAGGGGATGTTTAGGGCAGTGAACCTACTCCATATGATACTATAATGGTGGACACATGTCACTACACATTGTCCAAACCCACAGAATATACAGCACTGAGAGTGAACCCTAATGTAAACCACGGAGTCTAGTTAATAACGTGTCAATATCAGCACATCAACTGTAACAATAGACCACACTAACAACAGATGTTAATAATAGGGGAGACTGTATGGGAGAGTATATTGAAATTCTGTACTTTCTGTTAACCTGAAACTGTAAACCTAAAACTGCTCTAAAAAATAAAGGGTCTTCATTTAAAAACATCATACCTGAAAACAGATCCAGTGAAAAAAATTTTAATTAAGTATTTTACTTGTTTTGGTTTACATGAATATAGGTTTAACCTTTTTTTAAATGCACAAATTAATAAACTAAACGTTTACCAACTCTAACACAAAATGGTTATTCAATAAAAGCACAGAATCACTGGACTCTGCTTAGTTCTATAATGGAGGTTTAGGAGAGGTCACAACAAAAGTGTCTACAGTCAGCTAGCTGAGAACAGCAAAGTAAAAAGGCAAGTTTCTTAACCTCTGAGCATCACAATTCCCCTCATCTATAAAAAGGGACAATAGCACAGGGAAGGGAAGCAAAGACTGAGATAACGCTTACAAAGGGCCCAGCACAAAGCCCGGTACGTGGAGTATGCTTGATCGCTGCTCACTACTATCACTGGTCATTTTAGTGCTGCACCATGCTCCTAACAGGGCTAACATCATGTGTTTCATCAAATGTGCCAGTCGGCTTATTTCTATGTCCAGGTTGCAGAATGCACCCCGGCCCCACACATCTGCAGGAAGTGTCCATGCACCTCTCAAACGGAGGGGACAGTGCTATAAGGAATGGGGAAGGACTTCACCTCCGTTGTGCGGCTTGAGTGCTAAGTCTTCCAGGAGGGTGAGTGAGTGAGCAGACACAAGCTGGGGGTCCTCACCCCAGCAGCCCAGGCAACCTTGAGATATACAACCTGAGAAACCCGGATTCAAGATCCACAAGGGGGAGGGGTCTGGAGGGCAGTTTGGCCTGAAGCCATGGTTTAGCTGACACAGCCCAGTCCCACTCTTGCCAAACAGTTTCCGTCAGCACGAGGCCATGTGTGAGCGAGTCCTAGAGCGATTACACAGCAGTGTGCAGAATCGAAAAGCATTCAGGAGCCGAAGGACGCTCATGACACCAGGCATCAGCAACACAACCCCTAAATGGGGACAGGAAACAAAACCAGGTCCCTCTGCAAATCCCATCTGCAGACCGGCCACACCCTCTGGCAGTCTTGACTTGGCAACCGAGCCGTCAGGGACTGAAGGGAGGTCTGATCTAGCTTGGAGCTGATAAGCCAGGGGATATGAGACCTTAAAGGGACATAGGGAAAGTAGAAGAAGGACGAGATGCTGGGGACGGTTCTGAGCAGCGTGGGCCTTCTAGGACGCCCAGGCCCAGGACACCGATGGTCACGAAGACCAAATGTAAGCATTACAGCAGCAGGGTGGAGTCAAGAGGTCTCGTGCTCCAGCCATAGAGTCAAGGGATTTTCTTTTCGCTCTTGAAGGCTGTGTGTAGATCCTAGTAAGGGCTCCAGGGATGGATTTCCCTGTAATGGCACTGGGACAGTTATATTCTGATGTATAGACTCTATATTACTATTAAAATTGCAAGAAAATGTGGGATAGTGATCATTTTTAAAAGTCTTAAAAACTGAAAGAATATATATACACAAATGCATTGTTATTTGTCTATGGCAAATAACTGGCTAGCCAGCTGTGCCAGGGCAGCACACACCCAAGTTACTGAGGCACCTGGTCCCTGCTTCACTGGTCGGTCCTTCGCCACCCCAGCTCACACCCTGCGGCTCCCAACGCCTCCTTCCTTAGGGTTCAGACTCCCCACACCAGAACACCCCAGCATCAACCAAGGGTCCCTGACTCTAGAATTCTAACACCCACGCTTCCCTCCCGCTATTTCCCCGTCTGCTCTCACACTGCAGATTCTTCAGGTTCCCTTCAGATTCAGGGCCAGATCACGAGTACAGATTCTAGCTTTACACAGACTTAGCTCAACCATTTACCCATTGTTTGACGTTGGGTAAACCACTTCAACAGACCCGCACTTTAACTCACTTGTAAAAATGCGGGTAATTTCTTATCTGACAAGTTTACTGCAAGGATTAATTTATGCAGCATCCACGTATCCTAGCACAGTGCCCAGCAGACAGTGAGTAGATTCTCCACCTATTCTTCAACCTGCAGATGCCCTGCCCCACCTTGTACCCACTCTCTGGGTTCTTAAGGGTCCTCCAGCTCTAAGAAGTAAGGACAGACAGAATCCGAGCCCGTGCCACCAGGATGGCTTGGCCTGCGTGACCCACCGTCTTGTCATCAGACAGACCGGCTTCCTCGGTCACTCTCGCAAGACCGTGACGCAGTGACTGGGGACCGTATGAACTTGAAAGGAGAGTATCTATGTTTACTCCACCTCATTCCACAAAGGACTTGATGCAGCTTGAAACCAATGTTAACAACGTAAATTTTTATCTACAAGTGGTATTTTGAAGTAGGAGGGGGATAAAAAGTAAAATTTTAGTATTTGGTATTTATCTTTTCCTCTTGTTATTGGGACCTAGAACATCATAGTCATTGTAAATATGCTTTTAAATAAAGACAAAGATGTTTTTGAGGGAAGGCAACAGCGTGAGAGAGAGAGAGAGATGGAGAATCTTATACCTTCTCCTTGGACTCTCCGATTATGTCATAGCAAAAATACAACCAGTGACCCTTCTGATCAATGAACAGGGTGGTGACAGGCACTCTCAATTCACTGATGTTGGCGATTATTGACAAGCTGGTAATGATCTTGCTATATTGTCACTCACGCTGAGGGCATTAGCATTCTTTAAAGGTCAAAAAGAGATTCTTCTAAAATGCAGAATTTCTTAGAAACCAGGGAAACCTCAGTCTCTTTTTAACCAGGTTCACACCATAAACCAGGGAATATGTGAGACACCCAGGATTTCGGTTCTTTAATTTTTCCTGATTTAAATTCTTGGCTGTCACACAAACCACATGGCAAGATTCTTCCAGCGGGTGATGGAAGGGGATCCTGAGAGCTGTGTGTGTCTCTGGGAGGCCGGGCAGCTCTGTCTGAACCGAAGTAACACCATACTCACTCTGCGACACTCTCACCAGCTCCGTCACGCTGAAGACACCTGAGGTGACAAAACTGTCCTGGAAGCCCAAATGTCCTGCAGAACAAAACAGAAGAAGCAGCGTCACAGACAGAAGACATCTGACCACAAAACTCGCAACTCGGTTCCGCTGTGATTAAAAACATGGTGTCTAATTTTATTTCTGCTCCATGTAGAGTCCATGTGGACGCACAGTCCTTCAGTGATGTGGCTGGTTTTTGGTTTGAATCTGAAGGTCACGGAAAGCTATGACACAACAACTAGGTGATTGTTGAAAAGGTTAAAAAAAACTCAACAGGAAGTCTGACACAAAAGATTCTTTAAAACAAATGGTTACCTTGGCTGCCCCCTAAGACCTTCACACTGGGATGGAAACAGCCTACTAAGAATCAACCAGGACGGCCAAATTCCATAGCAGTTTTTAAACGTTATTCTTTAAAGAAACATCTGACTGGGATTAGCTATCCACTCATTCAAATCAAACAAGATTTAAAGACGTTTCCTTCATGTCTAAAAGCACTGCAGGGTGGATCTTAAAAAAGCCAGACCAGCGAAAGCAAACCCCAACCCTTAAAACATGAAAACAAATTCTTCTGAGCACAAACAAAAACTTAGATTTGTTTCAAGAACAAGAACTGTTCTTTCTTTGGTGAGGAAGATTGGCCCTGAGCTAACACCTGTTGCCGATCTTCCTCTTTCTGCTTGAGGAAGATTGGCCCTGAGCTAACCTCTGTGCCCATCTTCCTCTATTTTTCATGTGGGACACCACCACAGCATGGCTGACAACTGGTGTAGGTCTGCACCCAGGATCTGAACCCTCAAACCCCGGGCCGCCAAAGCGGAGCTTGCCAAACTTAACCACTGTGCCACTGGGCCAGCCCCCCGAGAACAAGAGTTTTTTGTGGGTGTTTTTTTTGAGAAAAGATAATAACTCAATGGTTCAAAATGACTTTATCTTTGAATTTTGTATCTGCTTCATTTTTGCTTGATATAATTTCCTTTAAGATGTCGAATATTACATCTATTATCAACTGCTTATTTATTTTTGTGGTATACTCAGGAACATAAAACTTATAAATGGAATACATAATGTATGACATGTCGATTCCCTCTCTGCCTCTAAAGTTTTCTGATTCTGTGGGTCTCAGAGATGGGGGATCTCATGGAGAGACCAGTCTTTAGGGTCAGCATAATCACCTGCTTTAACATTAGGGCCAAGAAGCTGCTGCCCGCTGAAGGGATTTTTAATATAACTGTTCTCTGGAATAAGAAACATACCTTTAAGAAATGCCACATAAGAAAGTAGGCCAATCCGAATATACAACAAACAATCCATAAATAAGATTTATGTTATTGACAAAAGCTAGTTTTGCCCATTACTAAGGGGAAGCAAATTTACCTGTGGCATAGTTTATGCACTATAAATTTGTTAAATGTCATGCACATAAACACATGCAAAAAATTGCCGTGTTTCGGAGGATTATAAACGGACCTACAATTTTTTTTTTCTTTTGGTTACACTGGACTTTTGCATAAGAAAGATTTTTTTTACTGAGATTAAAAAGAAAACTTTCAGTTAATTTTTACATCAAACATACAATCTATTACATTTTAGATAAAACAGCTCTAATTTTTAGGATATGTAATAATCGCAAATTGCTTTTTAAAATAAAATGGCAAAATTTCATTTGAAGAGGTGCTTAAGGAATTTCACTTTTCAAAACAACCCTGCTTAAGGAATTTCACTTTTCAAAACCCGCACCCCAGTATTTGCTGATTTTTATTTGAAAAGCAGCTGAGGTTGTCTCTTGGATTAAGAGAACTGAGAAGTAAAAATAAACAGAAGTTCTCTGACGTGGTCTTGGGAAAACAGACTATGGCATCTCTGTCATTGTGACAACTCGGACATCACAGTCATCCCATAGACCATAACGAAGGAAATCCAACCACGTGCATGTTAAGTGTGACTTAACACTCAATAATAGCAAGGAACTTCATTGGCAAACGGGGAGTCTCGATCTTGCTCTTGCTCATCTCTGCACCGTGTGCAGGCTGATACACGTTTCACCTCCAACCTCTGAAACTCCTTATTTTAAGGACGACTTAACATGAATTTCTGTACAGAGTGAATGTGAACACATGTACTTTAATCCTGCCACTCAAAAAAGCAAGCAATATATTTTGCAAACACGTTCGGCCTGGCACAAGGCGTTGGGAGGGGAACCCTGCCTTCATCCCTTCCGACCATCATCCTGTCCTGATGCTCCTTTTCTTTTGCCCACCTCTCAGACGTTCATGTTCTCCAGGGTTTGTGCTCATCTCTCCTTATACACATATTTCTTCAGTTATTTTCTCTATTTCTACACTATCAGCTTCCGGTCTTGACTGTGGCATTTGTGAAAACCAGAATAATGATAGTTTCCTTCACCACTGTATTAATGCCTGGAACAAAGCAGTTACTAAGTTAATGTTTGTTGAATGAGAGGATGAATGAATCTATAGGCCAATGAGTCTCAAATCTTTATCTTTTGCCAAGATCTTTCTTCTGGGTTCCAAACCTGTAAGACAAAATGTTTATGGGATATTTCTACCCAGATGGCCCACGAGTATCCTCAGACCCAACATGTCCAAAGGCGAGCTCATCTTCTTCTCCTCCAAATCTGTTCTTACTCTTCTGAATTCCCTACTTCAATGAACCATCCACCATTCATTTTGTTTTCTATGTTTTAGGGTCATCCCTGACTCCTGCCTCTTACAAACACCCCATCCAACAGATCCCCATTGATTCCATTTCTTACTATTTCTTGACTCCATGTGTGTCTCCATCTCCCCTACGACTATGGCTCAGGCTCTTCCCAGTTCTCCCCAGCATGATGGGACAGCCTCGTGACTGTGTTCTCTATTCTCTCTAGTCTCAGGTTCTTGGTGGTCCACTCACTACTCTGCAGCCAGAGCTGTCTCACTAACAGGCAAATCTGATGACTCATTTATTTATTCAACAAATATTTACTGAGCACCTACTGTGTGCCAGCCATCATGCTAAGAGTTCAAGATACAGTCCTTACCTTTTTTTTGTTGGGGGGGGAGGATCAGCCCTGTGCTATCATCTGCCAATCTTCCTCTTTTTTTTTTACTGAGGAAGACTGGCCCTGGGCTAACATCCATGCCCATCTTCCTCCACCTTATATGGGACGCCGCCACAGCATGGCTTTGCCAAATGGTGCATTGATGCGCACCTGGGATCCGACCTGGCGAACCCCGGGCCGCCGCAGCGGAGCACACGCACTTAACCGCTTGTGCCACTGGGCCGCCCCCTACAGTCCTTACCTTTAGGGAATTTATAGTCTAGGATTAGAGATAGCTGAAAATGTAAAACGAATTATTTTAAAAATTATAAATGGTATAAATGATATGAAGAAAAGAAATAGGAAAAGCTTTAGAAAGGTGATCAGGGAAGGTTTCTCTTAAGAGCTTGACGTCTGAAAGATACAAAGGAGAAAGCCAGAAAAAGGGAAGGGCTCTTCAGGCAGAGGGATTAGCATGTGCAAAGGCCCTGAGGGAGGAAAGCAAGGCACTGGAGAATCTGAGATAAATCCACATGTTCCTGCAAGAGCCCCACAGAGTTCAGGGGACAATACAAACTCCTCTGCATGGCACTTAACCCCCACTTCGTCTCCGTTTTCCTTTCCAGGCTCATTTTTCATCTCTTCTCTCTCACTTCCAGCCCTACCCCTTGGCCTAATGGAATACATGCTCTGCCCTGGCCCTGGTCACCCCTCCTCCCACTCTGCTCCCTCCTGAACTGCCTGTCCTTCCTGCTCTTTGCTTGGCCACCATGGTCCCACTTGTCTGTGAGGACTCAGCTTTGTCATCCTTTCTATCAAAAACCTTCCCTCGCTACCCCGACCGCTGGCAAGGTCTCCTTTCCTTCTTCTCAGTACGTCCCGGTGCTCTCAGTGTGGCTCTAACAAGGACTCAGCACACGGAATGGTCATTTTGTCTTTGTCTCCTACTGGACCATGAGCCCACTGAGGGGCGAGAGCGTCTCCGGTCCCAGGTCCTACCACAGGGCCCAGCAGGCAGGACGGGCTCCAGAGATGCCTCTGAGCGGACACAACTCCATGGGCTCAGTATGTCTATTTTCCTTTTTATAAAAACGTGGACAGAACTTTTTAATTCTGTCTCCTTCTCTCTCCCATCTCTACAATACAGTCTGAACTAAAACGAACCAGCGTGCATCTGGAAACTATTACAACGGCCCATCCACAGAGTCCCACCAAACCAAAGAGAACAGGACAGACGACTTTCCGGACGAAGCTTCTGATCAAAAAGGTGTCACCGGGTTCTCTGACGGGAAAAGTCTGAGGGTGTCCTCTTGTTGTGATTATGGTTCATATTTGGGGAGACCAAGTGAAAACAGAGTTAAAGGGCAGCATTATTGAATGGACATAAGGGGCCAAAAATAAAGTCTCGTCCTGAGCTTAAACCAGGACCTTGTGTGGTCCTGAGAAAGTCACTGCAGAGTAACAGTTGGGTCCTCCTTCCCCCACAGCAACCTGCCTCCTAAGGCTTATTTTAGTAAAATGCGTGTAATTTAGAAGGTGAAATATATGTGAATGTACAATAATCAAAAAAATACAAATGAGCAGAATTATCTCACAAGTCCGATGTAACCATCTCTTCACAATCTCATGAGATGATCAGAAAGCCCTGGCCACTTCATGTTTACAATGTGTCCCCAAAGAGGGGTCTGTGTAAACACGCTATGCAACTTTAAATGACTATGACACTGGTTTTGTTCCTCCACCAATGATTTGGAAACCCACTGATGAACTCTAGAAGAAGATAGCAGCAAGAAATGAAACCTAAGATACGATGGAAAAAATGACTTGGCTAACGTAATCACTAAGCAAACCTGAGCATACCAGTATTTCATTCTCACTAACACAAACCAAAGCATAAAAATGACGTTCAGGGAAACAACACTAAATGGGTGTTCTACTTTATTGCAAGATGAGAGAAAAATGGAAAAGAAAATAAAAAGGTAAATTTAAGTAATTCCAAATTTTAGATGTTAGCATTAAAAGATCCTCAGTTGGAAAGCTGATTACACATTCTGAAAACATCCCAAGATTTACATTTTGAATAGGGCCTCTCAGAAATGAGTGCAAAACATATACTTTTGTTAAGTATGTCCTAGATGAAAAGCCAGACTGACTCTCTCCCCAGTTCTGAACTACTGTTCAGGAGCAATTGTATAGGAGATTGAAATGAGAGACAGATCCTTTTTGGTTTTATATAAAATGGCCAAAAAAGCTCATTCCCTGAAGTCTTGTTCAGTGAATCCCCAATTAGAGTACAGCTTTCACTACCTCGGTCCAGTCACACAAAGGGGAGACGGCAGACTTTCTAGGAGAGGCAGGAATACAGGGAGCTCAATTTTTTTATGGGTGCTTAGGAAAGCAGCTCTCTTTGCCTGGATGATATCAGCAGTTATTATGGAAAATGTCACTACATGGGAACCAAATCTCATCTCATGAAGGGAATGAACATCTGTCTGCCTTTTAACAGGCAGGAAAGGAGAAAAGTTGGATTTGCAGAGAGACAGGTAACCTTGCAGAACTGATCAGAGGTCGGCGAAGAAAGAGCCGGGTGCAAACCATCCAGGGGTTGGCCTCTAAAGAAAGGTGAGTGTCCAGGAAACAGAGTTAATGTATCTGAGGAGGAAGGTATTTTTGTTTATCCTGTTAGAACAGCAAAGGGCTCTTAGCTCTAAGTTATCAAACCTCATCTGGCTACTGGATCTAGGCAAACTGCAATACACCGGTCATCTCACATGTTAAGTGTGACTTAAACATGTAACAATAGCAAGGAAATTCACAGCTGAATGGGAAAATCTGGCTTGATCTCACCAAAAAGAACACATCTCTATTCATTCTCCCTTGGGAAATAGGTCCCATCGCCAGTAAAAGACTGGCCAGTGGCCGGGCCTGTTGGGGCCTGTCCGTGCTGTGTGTCTGGGCTACTCAAGGGGAAAGAGTTCCCTGGTTCCCAGGCTGCTGACTGCCCACCATATTTGGGTCTGCCTGTGACGTGCGGGCCCTGCACCAAATCCTGACTCCACCACGCACACACGACTTACACTCCCACCTACAGAGCCGTTCACCTCACCAACCCTGCTCCTCCCGGACTCGCACTTCTCCTCAGGAAGCACACCGGTCGTGAGCCACCTGAGGGGGGACCAGGGCCCCTTCATCTCTCCGCCCTCAGCACAGCTCAGGGGGCTCCTGGGGCTGCTGAGCTGAGGAGGACCCAGGCTCTGCTGTCTGACTCGGCCTCTCCCCACCTTGTCTGACAGGTTTCCCGTCTCAGCCCCATAGCCCCGCATGCAGCGAGGGCAGGGCTGTGTCTGTCTCCCACTGCCCACAGGGCCAGCCCAACCCCAGGTCCACGTGTGTAACCAACACTGACTCAGGGATTCAGAGGGGCGACGTGAGGAGCCTTACAGAGCAGCCCTCTAAAGCACACTGCCAATCCGTCTCAGCTTACCGCCAGCTCTACGTTACTTCTGTACTCTTAATTTGGAAAATCTCAGAAAACAGGATTTTTGGAGGTGGGGTGGGATATATTTCTGCTGATCCATTAAGCCCAAATTCTAAAACTCTGGTCTGATTTTTTACTATATGTTGACTATTTAAAGTATTCTGCCATCCACTGATGACATCTGAGACACAGGTAGACCCTGCTCTTAGAAAGGTTGCTTTACGCTACTTTACTTTTACGAAAGACCTACATTAGTACCAGTTTTCGCTAACTGAAAGAAATCCAAAAAGGGTTTTCACTTCCATGAAAAAAGTGAAAACGGTGTTCAGTGCTAGCTTTGCAGCAAGCCATTACAGAGGCAGCCCGCGCCCCAAGGAGCAAGACTCTTGGGGCCACTCTCGGCATCAGGCCACCTCAGCCCGAGCTACGTCTGTGAGCATCTGTGCTTTGTCTCCATTTACTTTGTGCATCCGCTAGCAAGGTATGTCCTAAGGTAACTGTTTCTTTGCTTTACGCCATTTCAGTTGACGAAGGTTTCGTAGGAACGCTCTACTTTTGAAAAGCGGGGGAAACCCGTATCATTTATTTTTAGAATAATCCTTTATATTTAAACAAATGTTAAAAATTCAGGCATCTACTAAAAAGAACACAGTAGCAAAAAAACTACATATACATTCTGTTTGTGATTAATCTTTACGGTGGTGGAGGAAATTTCATCTGGAATCTGCTTCCAGTAAACATTAAAGGTTAACATGGAGGTGGACCAACAATTAGACTGAAATACTTCTATATCTAGAAAGTTGTGCCTGAGACTCTGTAAAACGAGGAAATGATATTTGTCAACTAATAACATGGATGAGGTGTTTTGAGATTCCCAGATGAAAAGGCCTATTATAAATGCATTTGTAATACGGTTATGATCATCCTTCTGGTTTATCATTACACAGCAAGGATCTGTCACTAGAGGGGAATAATGCAGTCTTCGCTGAAAAGAAGGAAGAGTCAAAAAGAGGCTTGAGAAGCGTGTGACATGGGACTCACGTACTGCTGAATTCCTGCTTTTGTTGCTCCGAATTTCCCTGCCCTGCTCCGGTACTGCTATTCAATACAGGTACCTAATTTGTGTTTTTTGTTTGTTCGTTCTGCCATATCGATAAAGATAAAGTCAATATTTGGTCTACTACTTTCATTCAACAAATATTTATTGACTATCTATCACACGGCGAGCACAGTCCTAGGTGCTGGGGATACAACCAGAAATAATACAAGGTCTTTACTCTCGGGGGCTTACATTCCCAGTTAAGGGAGATGTTTATGTCAGGATTTCCAGGAACATATGTATCTAAAATCGGGTCTTTTACTAAGACCTTTCAAGAAAAACATTAACAACTAGCAAAGACTATTCCACGCCCTCCTGTGCCGAGCCTGCTGGTTGTCCACATACACCCATGGCTGACAGCTACGTACCACACTTGCGAGCCTCCCTTTACAGTTATGAGTGGCCACTATGGGAAAGTGAATAGAAGTGACACAATCCACTTCTACCCCACTGGCCCAAAAGGAAACTTCTGCCCTGGACACTCTCTCTTTCTCTTCTAGGAGCTAGGACAGTTTCGACCACGCAGACACAGACAGTGCCCACAGGATGGCAGAGCAGTGAGGCAGAAGGAACCTGGGATCTGGAAGGACAACGTGGAATAGCCCACCCTGCTGACTTCGCCTGCTCACGTGGAAGAGTTACCAGAGAGAAATACAGGTTTCAATGTGCTTTAACCATGTATCTTTTTGGTTTTTTTGTTATAGCAGCCTAGTACTTACCCTAACCAACTGTTAAGTGCCCATGTAACAAATTAGCAGCCCACAGGCCAATTTCAGTCTACAAACATATTTTGCTTGGTTAGCACAGTACTGAATTTTCTTTTTTTTTTTTTGCATATGAATGTTTTTAAACTGGGCATGACCTTACAAATGCACCACACTCCCCAATACTCTTTATTATATTTCATTTATTTAAATGATCTGTAAGGCCCTTGCAGGCACATAAATTTGTGATGCCTGCTAGGTGTCTTCTCTCTACTTTAATCTACTCGCACAGTAGGGAGAGGATGGCTGGCTGGCTGGCGTCTTTTGTCTGATAAAAACCCCACCAGTATTTCATGATTTCTTCAAGAATTAAGTTTAGACTTCTTACTAGGTATTTAAAGCCCTTCAAAATCTGGCCTCTAGGACACCTTTTCAGCATTTCAGGTAGTAGTTCCCATAACATCCAACATATGCTCTCCATGTTGCAGCCAAGACGCCCCCTGCTGTTCCCCAAATGCTGGCACGTTCCATCGTCCCTGTCAGGGTTCATGTCAGTGCTTCCAGAACGTGTCACAGAGAACAGTCCCCCGAAATGCTCCACCACAAACAAAACAAAGACACTAATATACATAAAATAAGGATTTCCATGGTAAAATAAGTTCAGAAAACACTCTCAGGCCCACCCCTGGAGAATGACAAGAACATTTACATGTTAGAGCCTCTCAGGGTCCCTGCAATAAAGAAACCTTCCTCATATCATTTAACTCACAATTTCCCAAATAATCCGACAAGGACACCATTTGTTTTTGGCAAATGCTGTTCTGCAGATACACTGTTCCGCTGCTCTTCCTAATTTCCCCATTTGGTTTATGTGCCAACATGCTGAGGGGCAAGGAGAATCTGAACCCTGAGCTAATCAACACTTTGAACACAAGGCCCCAGGACACTGCACATCCTAACTTGCAATCACTTTAACATATCTACCTTGGGAAAATGGATTGAGCCGGTGACAGGCACTGCAAAGTTAGGCTACCTGTCTGAAAAATTTATCCATAGAACCTCTCCATGTAGTACTAATTTTCATTAAACATATAGCTTTTGTTTATCCAGTATCTACTATGTGTCTGGCACTCTGCTAAGCACTTTGGACATATTAGCTTTAATTCCTCCTGCACCTGTCTGCAGTCAGCAATATTCTGATTTTATAGAAAAGGAAGCTTAGGCTCAGAGAGGCTAAGTGATATGCCAAAGGTCACACGGCCAGTGGCAGATTTATGATTAGAACATAGGTTTGTTTAGTTGTCTTTCTTTTTTTGTGTGTGTGAGGGAGATCAGCCCTGAGCTAACATCCATGAGAATCCTCCTCTTTTTGGTGAGGAAGACCAGCTCTGAGCCAACATCTATTGCCAATCATCTTCCTTTTTTTCCCTTTTTCTCCCCAAGGCCCCAATAGATAGTTGTATGTCATAGCTGCACGTCCTTCTAGTTGCTGTACGTGGGACGCGGCCTCAGCATGGCCGGAGAAGCGGTGTGTCGGTGCGCGCCGGGATCCGAACCCGGGCCGCCAGTAGCAGAGCGCGCACTTAACTGCTAAGCCACGGGGCCGGCCCTGTTTAGTTTTCTTTATATAATAAATTTTATTGCATTTTAATCCATCATTTGTAATACCAGAGATTTGATTATCCTGTCTAATCCAAAGGCCTCTTACATCTTTTCACCAATTCCTGCAGTTAATATGGGAAGAGTAGTATCTCATTAAATTAAACCTGATTGCTCAATGACTTCACATAAAGGGAGTTTATGAGTTTGAGTTACAAGTGATTAAGCAATTAATTAAAGGACTATGTCTAATAGATATCAAAACGTCTAAATAAAAAGTGAAAAAAGATTTTTATTTATTTGTATATTTAGAAATATTGGCTGCATGACCATCAGGGAGTGAACTGGAAATGAGCGGATCTTAGAGATCCTCTAGTAATGGAGTATTCATCATTGTATCGTATGTCACAAAGAATTTTACACTAATAAAATAATGAGGTTTTTTTTTCCAATAATTCATTCAATATGTTTGCCTTCCTGTAACTTCTCCTAATTTACAATGATTTATCCTTGGTAACAGGCAGAATAAATCTAATCTCCCTTCCATTTTGCTACTCCTCAAATATTTGAAGACAGTCCCTCAACTCCTAATTTTCTCTCCTCAATGCTAAATATCCTTTCTTTCACTGTTTTGTCACATCAACAGATTAATTTCCCCACTTCCCCTAAATATTTAGAATCATGCATTTATTAGGCCTAGAATAAGCAGAAATAGCTTTTTTGCAAGTGAACTCAACACATTAGAGCTGTACAAGAACAGAGAAACACCCGCTTTAACGGAATTTTTTTTAAAGCACCGTAAAAAAATCTTTTTAAAAGAGAAAATTTTGCTTCATGTTAGAAAAAGTAAGTTCCAGTATAATTAGCATAATAAGATCAGTACTTTATAAATATTTTAAAATTAATTTTATTTTTAATGCACTACAACTTAAAACTATTTTTTAATTAACCTGATTTTTAACTAAAAAGGGTTTTCAAGCAACTTATTGTTTTTATGTTCTGAATCAGTTTTCTCTAAATTTGGACAGTAATCTGCAAGTGGACCAAACGATGTGTAATACATTCAATTTCTGCTTAGGAAATCTTATATATACTGGGGAAAAAATAAGGAAATTTGTTCTCTGAATACATCAGAAATTGGTTACCTTAAATGAAACAGACACAAAACTGGATCCCCCCAGGGTTACCCTGGTTTATGGATGTAAAACAGCAAAAAGCCTCAATGCCCCTCATCCTGTTCTTCCTTTTCAGTTTAACTCACGGGCTGTGAGGCCCCTTGCAGAGGGCCCTGGTGCATCACCCCCAGGATGTGCGGAGAGTAGCCCACCAGGGGCCGTGCGCTGAGTTAAGACACTCAACACTGACTTTGGTTGACCAAGCATGGCAAGAAAATCACCCATGAGCTGAAGCAATATGTTTTAGAAGAATCCTTGCAATTACTTTTCCAGGACTACAAAAAGAAAAAAAATTACCAATAGGTAGACGTAATTTTCCAAATATATAACAACATTAATGTTTAGAACCACAAAATACAAAGAGCTTTCATCTCTTTTAAAGTCATTTGCTTAGTGCAGTTCTTGCTCACTCACCCAGCAACTGCTTAGTTACTGATGCCATAATTCACTGCGCTTATTAAATTATAGAATCTATATTGCACATTTCTGCAGATGCTACGGCACGTCACCAGTCGTGTAGGCCACTAGACTTTGAAGTTTGCTGGCTTAGCACAAAGTATTTTAGAAGTACCAGAAATTCTTTGTGAAATATAACAGAATGAATGAGACTGCTCAGGCCATGTCGTGTTAGCACAATGGAGGAACACTTCTAAGACTTTAAAGTCATGTAATACAATTCTAGGCTGGATTTTTCTTGTTAAAAAAAGTAGAATGGGAGTGACTGGAAGAGAAAAGGGCCAATATTTGACAACAGAAATCAGCATAACCGTTTAACTGCAGCAGCCATGGGTGACTGCCCTTTGACCTTGAAAGATTATGTGGGATTTCAATGACAACAGCTGGAAGTGAGCATGTGTGAATAGGGAACACAGATCTGAGGCCTGGTACAAAAGCCTGCACAGTCTCTGCCCAGATCCGAGTGCTGATTGGAAATTGTTTCCTGGTCCTAGCTTAACAGCATGTGATAATGGAAGCTGTGTGTTTTTTTAAATTCTTCAAGCAAGTTTTCATTGGTAGAGTTCTTCCATACCCACTCTCCCCTTCAGCCCTTCAGCCCCTCAGATCTTCTGGACTCTCATATGTAACAGGCCCATCTTTCCTAAGGATATGGTTAAAAACAAAACTTTGTTTTATGGGCTACTTTTGCTAGACAAAACTTCTTTAAGTTCTTGAGTCCCTCTCCTGAGTTTTCAAATAACCTCTGTTGTGGCATTTCACATAGGGTATCACTTTTTTTTTTGTTTAAGGATCTGTCACACACAGACACACACAACTTAAATGAGAACTCAATGAAAGTACGGACTGTCTCTCTCTCATTGTCTTAATTCCATTTGTATGGTGTATAACACACGGAGGTTCCTCATTATATGTATGAGAAATGAGCGCAGAAATGAAACATTTGTTCTTACCCACTTACTATTTTTATTTTTCTTGAGATGTAAAGGTAGATTCCTACACAAACATTTAATAATTTCAACTTTTTCTTCAACCAACTTCATACATACATTAGCAATTTTTTACATAAGTCTTTAGGTGTGTTTACCCAACAAGAACACATGAAAAAGATGAGTAATTACTTCCTTTCAAAGATAAGGTAACTTAATCTAGTCGATAGAGAGATTTGACTGCTTGGTGAGCGTGGTCATTTCGATCCATGAGACCCTCAATGAGCGACATTCACTGAGCTGACATGCACACACACTGACGCAGATGCACGCTCAAATTCCTGTGTGGGATCCCCACACTTGCTGACATTGCTCTGAAACCACCAGAATGACGCCACACGATTAGTGAAAGGACACGGGGTTATGACTCATGTATGTTGTTTTGGTTTTACCATACACTCTATCTTACCTACCATTGCTCTGGATTTTGCTAACCACTCTAGTTTCTATATCAAATCAGCAACTCCTTAGCTTCAGCAGAAGGTGGCCTTTCCTTTATGCAAATAATACCCTGAGTGGGGCAAAACCCAAGCTGGCTGCGCGGCACGGGACAAGCAGAGACTGGTGAAACTGATTCCCCCATCAGACACAGGTCGTCCGCCTACGTCCTTCTACAGCAACTCTAGATGCTATTCCAAACAAGTCACGGGATAGATTGTTTTTCAGAACAGACTGAATCCATTTGCCGTTTCAACATTCTATAAACAGAGTATTAAGGAATTCAATTCCCACAGCAACCATATGGGCGTTGGCTGTGGTTTTATGGGAGTTTCTGCCAAGCTCACATTTTTGTGGAACTACTGGTTTAGAGAGTCCTTCGCAGCTCAGAGCAGGAAAGACCAACCAATGCTTGTGCTCTCAGCTCACATTAAGTACTGGTCTTCCTGGTGACAGGTACACATGATAAATGTTCCAGAAGGCTGACCTAATTTCCGTTGAAGTGACTGTTTTGCTAAGAACATTCCCTCAAAGTGTCAGCTTGCAACCAAGGATTCAAACCTGCCAGTGTCCATCCTTCCTCCCACTGCTTATGCAAGTCCACTCAAAGTGAGACTGATTCTGCCTCTCTGATCAAGCTTCTCTAGACTTACTTTTGAGTTTCCATACATTATATATCTAATTTAAAACAAGTAACTATCAAACATACTAAGTTTCATGGTTTTTAGTCATTTGTAATCAGAAAAACCGAACACTCTAGGCTAAATACAAATCCAGGTGAACCTGCACCGTGTCTGTCTCTTCTCTTGTAAAGGGATCAATATGGCAACATGTCCATTCATCTTGTCCTCCAAAAATTATATTTTCAATATATTTACATATAATATAGTAGGAGGGGCATGATTGTGAAAATTAGGATCATAAATATCCTAAGCCTCCGTTTCCTCATCTGTAAAACAGCACTAATGGTTGTACCTACCTCATAAGTTTGTTGTTAAGAATAATGAGAGCCAGCCCTGATGGCCTAGCAGTTCAAGTTTGGCGTGCTCCACTTCAGCGGCCCAGGTTCAGTTCCCGGGCACGGAACCACACCACTTGTCTGCCACTGACTGTGCCATGGAGGCAGCTCACATAGAACAACCAAAAAGATCTTATAACTCTACACAACTATGTATTGGGGCTTTGGGGGGGAAAAAGGAAGTAAAAAGGAGGAAGACTGGCAACAGATGTTAGCTCAGGGGAAATTTTCCCTTGGAAAAAAAAAAGAAAAGAAAAGAATAATGAGATAATGCACTTAAAATGCTTAGCAAAGAACCTGGAACACAGTGTGTTCAAAAAATGATAGCTATTATTATAAATAATAAATATTCTTTATATCTTAGATCTTGAATCATATAGGGAATTAAAAAATCAGGTAGAAATAACTACGCTCTTTTGACGTGGAGTAGTAAACAGCGTAGGTATTCACATAAAAATTGTGTATATAAATAAAATGTTGATAAAATAATTTTACTTGAATTTTTGAGTAAAAATTAAATTATGTTCTAAAGCAAGTAACATAACATTTACAATTAAAAACAAATTCTCTGGCATTTCTTAGGTTTTTCTTTCCTTTTTTTTTTTTTTTTTTTTGTGAGGAAGATCAGCCCCGAGCTAACATCCATGCCAATGCTGAGGAAGACTGGCCCTGGGCTAACATCTGTGCCCATTTTCCTCCACTTTATGTGGGATGCTGCCACAGCATGGCCTGATAAGCAGTGTGTTGGTGCACGTCCGGGATCCAAACTTGGGCTGCCAGCAGCGGAGCGTACGAACTTAACCACTACACCATGGGGCCGGCCCCTCTTAGGTTTTTCTAAAGTGAGATATAACAGTACTCAGTTTACAAATTATTTTAAATAAATTGGGTGCAAATTTTAGTAATCTAATCCCTAAATATAATCTTATTTTTAATAAATATATTTATTTTCAATATTTATAAAATATATTTATAATTCCTAAAATAATTTTCAACATAAATCTCACCTATTTTTTTTTTTTTTGCTAAGGAAGATTCACCCTGAGCTAACATCTGCGCCGATCTTCCTCTATTTTGTATGTGGGTTGCCGCCAAAGCACGGCTGCCAACAAGCCGTGTAGGTTCCCCCAGGAACCAAACCCAGGCCACCAAAGTGGAGCACGATGAACTTAACCACTAGCCCACGGGGCTGGCCCCTCACCTATTCTTTAAATGCACACTGACCATCTACATGGGCCAAGCATTATCCTAGATATGGGGATACACATTTTGGTCTTATAATTTTGAGGCGATAACTACAGATACTCAATCTAGAAATGGACCCTAGGTCAATTTCTTTTTTTGCAGCAGATCAAGTTTACCTAATTTTTCAGTAAATAACGTATAGGAGTATTTTGAAAAATGGTGTGCTTTTTTTGCCAGTTACACTTAATTTTTTTAAAGAATTTGGTTTGCTGAAAATTCTTCTTGGTAACTAAATGCATGCTGCCTGCTCTAGAAAACACGTATTGAGAAATCTAGTTTGTTATCAGTATTTTTCAAATGAAAACTATTTAAATTTTTTTAAATGTGAAAATATTTTGGATGGTATAAATGGCATACAAAATAAGCAATGTTAAATTAAATGCAGAAATACCTTTTTGAAATGAAGCCCCCTCTCTCAAGTCCAGGGCCTCCACACGTCAGCTCCTGACTTCAACACAAACGGAGAGCCATCAGAAAGCACCACTACAGACAGTCGTGACTACTTGCAGCTTTAAATCAGTGCTAAAAGCATCCACCCTCTTAGGCAGAAGAGTGATGGACATGTTTCACGTTCCTGACTTTGATCACTGGAGCCCTTTATGATGCACACTGTGGCCTTGACTTAGGGAACAGAACCTCCGAGGACTCACAGAATGGACCAAGCACATCTTACGCTCAGGTCAGCTGTCGGAGCACTCGAGTTCTTCTGGGAATTTCTGCAGTGCTTCTCACCAGGGTTATCAGCACTTGGAGGGGGACTCCTGCCCATGTTCAGAGCCACCCTGTGCGCTATAGGACACTTAGCATCCCTGGCCTCCACCCCTGAATGCCAGCAACATCCCCTCCTTGTGACAACCAAAAACGTGAGGAAGATGGTCCCTGAACTAACATCTGTGCCAATCTTCTTCTATTTTGTACGTGGGTTGCCACCACAGTGGCTTGATGAGTGGTGTCAGTCTGTGTCCAGGATCCGCACCTGAGAGCTCCAGGCCACCAAAGCGGAGCATGAAAACTTAACCACAATGCTACCAGGCCAGCCCCCTTCACACATTTTTGAGCACCCCCCAAGGGGGGCCCCACTGTCCCTTGCTGACAAACGCTCTCTGGTGTATCAACACTGCGATGCAGATCTCCTTAGGTATCTAACACCAGGTAAGTCTGCCCACCACTGAACTGTCTTATTGTGGCTAATTAGAACGCAAACTCTCATCAGCCAGGGACCAATCATTTCAATTCTTTTGAAATTCCTCTTTATCCTCAGTCATGCTCTCTCTCACCCAAGCATCTAGTTCTGATATTATAGTTGGAACTTGATTTCTAAAACTTGATTATATTTGGGGCCAGCCTGGTGGCGTAGTGCTTAAGTTCACAGATGCCACTTCAGTGGTCTGGGGTTCACAGGTTCGAATACCAGGTATGGACCTATACACCACTCATCAAGCCATGCTGCGGCAGCAACCCACATACAAAATAGAGGAAGATTGGCACAGATGTTAGCTCAGGGCCAATCTTCCTCAGAAAAAAGAAAAGAAAAAAAATTGATTATATTTGAACTACTATCTGTTTTGTTTTGGGGGAAGGGCTCTAATTCAGATGGTCCATAAATATAAAACATACATTTCAGACTTCCTGGAAGAGTCGTGACTTCAAACATTGGCTCCCTGGTCTGCAGGTGTGTGTGAACGTGTTGGCCAAGCCTCCCCGACCGCCTCTTGTTGCCGAGAAGTGTTCACGTCCATCAGCTCCCAGGAATCACACAGACAGCTTTTCGTTTTGTCATGACAGCATCATTGTACCTAAAAGTCCACAGACTCTACAGAAATATGAAATAGCAGGTAAAGCTTGAAAATAAACACACATTCTGTTCTCTGCTCTCAATGCCAGGATGTAGGTGAAATAAGAAGAGACAGAAGGCCCAAATGACCCAAGTCTCTACTGCTAAAACCAAACCATAACACTCTGAAAACAGACAAGAAACAAAACGAAGCAACAACAGGCTACGTGTTGTTAACCAACCAAGAACCCCAACGCATGTCTATCTCAACTGCCTGTTCAGAAGGAAGGCACCTCCTCCAGATGTAATCTTCTTCTCGAATCATTCTGATACGTTATTGAACACGTGTCATTTTTCCAAAAGTAAGAGCCAGGGATGGCTCCCCAGTGCCAAGCTGCATGGAAGTCCTTCTGCTTGGTGATCACGAGGGGCACTGTCCCTAACACTAAGCGATCTTAAAACCTTCCCAGGTTGTAGGAGAACCACAGGCCAGGTGGGAGCTCTGTGCGTGCAAGCACACCTGTACAGACAGGCATGTGTGTTTCATTTCGTTTACTCCCTCAGAAACCCACACACAGAAAAGCATTTTCTCGTCAGATGTAAACTACCAGAGGCACCCGATGTAAAGCACTTTTCACTATGCAGGCATTGCTGTCTTCAGTGTCGCCATGAGCAACAATGCCATGAGGGACGTGATTTGTGGCTAATTTGAACATGGAGCCCTTCTGGACAGAGCTGGTGAAGCCAAGGGCATTCTGCCCTTTTATACAGTGAATCGTCTGAAAAAGTCAGTAAGCTTGAGGGCCAGTTTCTGAGGTTCCAACCACCATCAAAAGAGTTAGGGCAATACCACATGATCTCACTCATAAGTAGACGATAACAACAATAACAACAAACAAACACATAGATACAGACATTAGACTGGTGGTCACCAGAGGGGAAGGGGGGAGGAAGGATAGCGAAAGGGGGGACAGGGCGCATGTGTGTGGTGATGGAGGGTAATGAGTCTTTGGGTGGTGAACATGATGTCATCTACACAGAAATCAAAATATGATAACGTACACCCACAATTATATAATGTTATAAACCAATGTTAAAAAAAAAATACCTAAAAATTAAATAAATAAATAAAAGGGCAAAAGAAAAAAAGAGGGAGAAGCTAAATGTAGTTGTTTGTTTTTTAGGTGCTTTAATTATAAACCTAGTTTTCTCTCCAGCCTGATTTGTTCATTCAACAAACATCTGTTGATGCCCACCTACGAGCTGAGTACAGATGATGAACTGAGAACCGATACCAACATGTTCCCTGTCCTTGGGGCCCACAGCCCAGCACAAACACCTTCCAAAGGAGAGCTCATGAGGGGGCCTGACTCACCCAGTTCAAATGTCACCTCCTTTTGACCCTTTGTGTATCCTGAGGCCTCCACAGTGTAAGCTCCATAAATACTGACGACTGACTGAGAGAAGTAGAAAGTATAGGTCAAACTTATGGGGATGAACACAGACAACCCTGTGGCCAGGGAGCCAAGTGTGTAGGCTGGGGCAGGGAGAGGCAAGTGTTATTGCTAGACAAAGAGCTAAAAGGGTGATAGGGCCAAAATTTGGGGAGTTTCAAGAAATCTGGACAATATTCTGTAAGTAACAGTCAGTCTCAAATCATAATTTAATGTATTATTACGGGAATATTTTCTATAGCTTATTACTTATTTTTATAAGTCAAACATGTTTCTCATTCAGTTACTAGCTTTGTGACCTTGAGTAAGTTAGTTAAGCTTGCATTAACTTATCCAGAACACACTTGTTGAGTACCCGTTCTCTCCAGGCAGTATGTAGGCATTGGGGTGCATGTCTCTGATCTTCAGGTACCTGCAGTCTAGTCAAGGAAGCAGGCCAATATCGGGACAATCACAACACAGCGTGAAAAGGGCTCTGGTGGTGGACGCAGGCTCTGCAAGCACAGAGAGGGCGCTAGACTAGTCTGGGAAGGCTTCCTGCAAGAGCAGCCCCAACGCCTAGCAGGATCAGCACCGTGCAGTGGAGGAAAGTGGCACAGCTTCTTTGTGGGCATGACAGCATAAAGTGACAGCCAGTATTGACTGAGTGCTCACTGTGTGCAGCTCTACATCTCAGCCTTTTCATCCGTTCTTTTCCCCTCATCTTCACAGTGCTATGAGGCAGATACTACTATGTCCCCATTTTACAGAGGAGGCAACTGAGGCCCAGAGTCTCAGCAGCGAAGTCAAGATCACACAGAGAGTAACTGGCAGAGCTGGGATCTTAGCACAAGCATCTAATGAAGAGCCATGTTCTTGGCGTGGCACGGGCCCTACCTGCACGGATAGGAAGACCACTCCAGAGGCCCAGGCTCTGAGAAAGGGCTCAGTACACGAGCTCTCATCCGTGTATACACACGAATCCCTCTGATCAGCACATCTAATTACTGTGGATTCTACCCCTATTGAAACTCCAGCCTTACAGTCAAAGGGAAGTGTCCCTCACCGAGCAACCCTGCAGGAATGTTATTTCTTCCATATCAGGACCACTAAAACCACGACCTCTCAAAACAATCCGTACCTTTACCACCACTTCCCTCCTCCCCTTCCCCACACATCTGGTTTAGATCCATCCTTGCCTACCACTTAATTTACTGTATTGTTGTTCATATGTGCAAGCTTGCAGCTATACTGACTTAACAGTGGAAGCCGTGACTGAACACTTGGGGGACAGAATTATTAAAAAGATTTTATTGTTTTGTTAGTCAAATGAGACTTTGTATAGAATAAATCTTATTGTAAAGAAGTCCCAATTTGAGTTGTTTTTCGAGTCAAAATGTTGGGGAGGAGGTCAGCAATGAATTACAGAATGCCACAATCACGATTTGAGAACCCATCTGGCTTTGCCAATCAGGCTACGTAATAAAGAATTCTAATCAAGAACAAGCTTGGAGCAATGCTGATACCTATGTTTTCATCTGAGAGCCCATTAAGAGATGTGGACACTGCACTTACAAAGGCCTGGCACAGACGAAAAATGAGGGACATTATAAATCTCTTGCTTGGCCACGGTTCACCTCCATGAACTGACCTCCCAACACCCAAGGCACAGGCCAGTTGTGCACCCACAGCTGTGCTGCAACTGGGTACCCACAAGTCCACAAAGCCAGGCTATCATGACCAGGTTATCGATTAGGTTGCCAGTGACATAAAGAGTGCAGGTGCTACTGCACCGAATAGATAACACATGGCTCCACACCCCGACGGCGGCCAACCTCTAGATAGAAGCGGGCACCCTCTATGCCCACGGGCAGGAAGATTCATCTGAGAGGCAGGCAGCTCAGGAGAGAGCCCAGGCCTTGCTGCCAGGCGGATGTGCACTCAGATCCCAGCTCTTCTCTACCTAACGGCTGAGGACCTTGAGCAAGCTATGTAACTACTTGGGGCCTCAATTCCTTATTCTATGGCTGGAGTGAGGATTAAATGAAACAATGAGTAGACTGCAGCACAGTATCTGGCAAAGGCTGTAGACATGGGAGACGAACACAGTGGGTACAATTTCCTAACATTGATGATGTCACGTCCAGGCCCCTAAGACTTCAACAGTGATTCCAAAGGGCTCTTCACTGTGTCTGGAGAGCCTTCAAGCATGAGAGAGGTGCCTAGATTATTTTATAATACTGAAAATCTGCCAATAGTAAATGCCTATAGAATACTCGAGCATCACCAAGTTGAGACTGCATAGCCCAACAACTGGAAAAGAGCTCTATATGTGTTTACTAAATGGATTAATGAACTATTGATGCCACAACATACGTACACTTTGCTTATTAAATGGAATTCAATGCATGTTAGTTCTTCCTTCCCCTTAATTCAACGGTCCTCATTTGGGGGTGGTTTTGCCCTCAGGTGACGTGGTAATGTCTGGATACATTTTTGGTTGTCACAAGGGGGGTGCTCCTGGCATCTACTGGGTAGAGGCCATGGTACATGTGCATCCTACAATGCATGGGACAGCGGCCCAGAAGAAAGGAGCATCCTGCCTAGAGTGCCAATAGTGCTGAGGCTGAGAAACACCGACCAGAGTTTTACTCAACTCCAGCACAGGATGGGTGTGTGTGCGTGTGCGCGCGCGTGTGTGTATAATTACTATATTACTAAAATTACTATAAAATTACATATATAAAATAGACATATTTTAAATTACTTTCAGAAAATGCAATGCAATACTAACTGAACACCTACTATTCATTAATTCATTCCACTGAAACTTCCTGAGGGTCCACAATTTGCCGGAATTGTGTTGGTGCTGGCGATACAGAGATGAAGACGGAGCATCTGCCCTCCAGGAGCTCATGCAGGCGCGTAACTGTGGAGACATCACGTGCGGGACCAGTGCCAAGCTGGAGTCGTGTACGCACAAAGGGCGGTGGCAGCACAGAAGAAGTAGCACCTGGACTACACCAGGGTATCGGGAGGGCCTCGCAGAGGTGGAGCACTGTGCTGACTCTTGAAGGAGGTTCAGGAGATTCAGGAGAAGGATGGAGGGAGGGAGGAGGATGGGTGGGCAGGCAGGGGAGGGGAGGAGATGGAGGAAAGAAGGAAAAGAGAGAGAAAGGAAAGAAAGCAGGTGGTGCATTGGCTTGTGAGGGCTGGAGCTAGGAGGTGTGGACACTGAAGAGTCTGGCAGGCCCTTCTTAGTAGGGACACTACTGGCATTTAGGGAAAATTGATTCTTTACTAGGCAGGACTAGACAGAGCATTACAAGATGCTTAGCATCCTAACTCCCACTTGTTTATCCCTCCACACCAATCAGCAATAAGATGCTCCTTCCCCAGGCATTCAGACAAGGGGGAGGGCCTCTATTCAACTCCAGTGCCCCAAAAGCACCAGCACGCCCACCTCCGTTTGAGTTTGTTCGTCT
The DNA here is from genome assembly GCF_057802395.1 of Ceratotherium simum simum. NCBI lineage: Eukaryota > Metazoa > Chordata > Mammalia > Perissodactyla > Rhinocerotidae > Ceratotherium > Ceratotherium simum. Next base: position 99,018,814 of record NC_141901.1, read on the forward strand.
GGAAGAGCCTCTGAGGAGCACGGAGCTGGAGTAATGTGACCAGACAGAAGGTGGAGATGGCAATTCTCACTGGAAGGAGGTGCAGCCCTCTGTCACCAGTGGCCTTTTCCTACTGCCACACCAGTCTCATCTCGCTGTGACAGACCGTCAGAGTCTAATGGCACATCCACACGACCAGAGCATGTGACACACTAGAGAGAGCTCTAAAACACCAAGAAGCGCTGAACTGATGGACATTTCACTGAGACACATCTTGACTGAGCAACTCAAATGGGTCTTCCTTTGTAACACATCTCTGGCAATACATAAGAATGCCTAGAGCATTCTTATGTATTCAAAGCAAATGCTTTTAGAAACAGACTTCTACCTTATTAAAAAGTAAAAAGGAAGCAACTGCTTCTATTCATGCAATCATTCTATAAAACAGAGAAGAAAACATTCACCTAAATTTCTGTACTTTTGAGGTTTTCTGTCACTCCTTGAACTGAGCAGAACTTGAGACCACGTCTTTACACACACAAACCTCTGTGTGAAGTTTCCTGTTTTTCTCTCTCACCGTTGAAAGAAAGAGGAAAAAAAAAATGGAGGAAGAAGGGAAATAGAAACATGAAACAGAAACATGAAAAGATTTAATAAGGAAGAATCATGTATGGATCTGCTGGCCAGGGAGCTATTTTGGTGGGGGTGGGGAGGTGGTGGTGGTGGTGGGAGGGTTGGGGGGATGCTCACATTTTGCCCAAAATGAAAGATAGTGAATATTGATATTGAAGAAGAAGATCAAGACTCTGAGATTCATAGGAGTAACTTGCGGGGAACAGGACTTAGCGGTCTTTTCGAATCAACCCTGACAAAGCCCCTCTCTGTGGACTGTCTGGCGCTGGGCTCCACAGTTCACAGGATGGACAGAGTATTAGGGCGCAGAGGAAAGCAGTGAAGCGCTTGTAAGGAAAATGACAGGAAAGAAGAGGAAGATGGAAGGGTGACAGAGTGTACACAAAGACAGAACGAACACCTGGTCTCTATCTCCTCTGAGGATGGTGCAAATGGAAAATGGTTTGCGAGTCTGCCCCTGCAGCATGAACCTCTAAACAACGGGCTGGTTTCTTACGGCTCCTGTAGAAAAGCTGGGTTTGAGGAGCTTTATGTCAACATTGATTTTCAACCATTTAAAATAACTAGGTTGGGTCCTACTTGGAACGTAGCATGGATGTCCCCACCAGGACCCCTGTATCAAGACAGTAACACCACTGCCACCTTCAGCAGGAACACCAACAATGATCATTTGCTGAAGACTCTTGAGGTGCCTGACACTAAAGCATACAGAAAAATCTGAGAGTCAGGGGTTGACTTATTAGCTTCCTAAGAGAGGGAACTGAGAAAGTTTAAGTGATTTGCTTGAGGTCACACCATAGTAAAGCACAGAGCCAGGAGGTAAGCCTCAAGGACTCCCAGGACAAACCTGTGCTTTCTCCTACAGGGTAATGCTCAACAAGACTTCAAGAGACGTTTATCATCAGTGATGAGGATGATGTCCTATGGGCTCTTTCCATTCATTTACTCCTTCGACTCAGACATCGAAATGGTAAAGCACGTGAGAAACGGCACTCATTGTTTCGTTGAAGACTGTCACTACCACCTGCTTTCTACAATTACCAGGAAGAGAATGTGACTTCCTTCATCTCTGTTCTTCTCTGCAACACTCCTATGGAGATAACCTGGCTGCTACTGCATTTTTCCAGCTTAAAAATTTAAAGCCAATACATTCCAAGCACCACCAGGTTAATTTGCTAGACTTGTCCTTCATCTAGTTCTGCTACAGAAGGGGATAATGATCTGTCACAAAGGTAACTTCACTACCAGGAGATAATATCATCTTCCTCCTACTGCCCATTTCACAGCAAGGCACACACCCTCTGGGATGTTGTGTCTCAGTTCTCCAGGGCGCAGTTTACTGCTGACATAACAACAACAACAACGTACGTTTATTGGGAAGACGAGATTACCTGTATCTGTTAACTCTTAAGAACAGCTCCCAGTCCTCCTTCTGATGCATCAGTTGTCACCACAGAAGGCTCAGGCAACTCTGGAGTCTTTAAGAGATAGCTGCAAATTGATCTGCAAAAGACTCATAGAAGCTCAGCTGTCACAAACAGGTGACAACTGCCAGCCTCACTGTGCTGTGGGGACACTCTTGCTGGTATTTCTCCAGAGTAACCTCATAAAACACAGAAAGGAAACACGATCATACTTGGGTACTGGACATGATTCTTTATGGATTACTGGCTGATTCACTTGATCACTCAACACACTTATCCAGGTGACTGATTTTCATCATGGTTAAAAAAATCTGGTGTTGGCTTGCAGTGTGGTTATCGTAGAACGTAGAAATCCTTCCCTGCTCAGGCCACCCCATCAGACTTTTGTTTCTAAAGACACTGCTTTAGTCTAAGATGGGTAATCTACTCTCCATTAATCAACCCAGTATTCTCCAAACTACTTCTGTGTGTACAGTACCGTGTTAGATGTGGTCGACAACGTAAGATGAATTCAAAAAGGACAGCCCTCAGCAAGACACAGAGGGCAGAGTGGTTCCTAAACTTCAGCAGATGGTGACTCTTCCTGTAGTCTTAGAGTTCTGCAGGCCTTGACGTGACAGGACAGACGATGCTGGCTGTGTGTGGACTTGCTGGTCCTATGGAATAGCTCCTCCAGGACTCCCAGGCCAAAGTGTGGGCACTGCATGTTTGTGAAGTTGGGTGTGCTAGTGAAGACCCTCCACAAACTAGGTGACCCAGGGGCCAGCATCATTCTGCGGGTAATCTAGTAATCAATAACGCTAAGTGGATTCACATTTTTTTTTTTTTTGTGAGGAAGACCAGCCCTGAGCTAACATCCATGCTAATCCTCCTCTTTTTGCTAAGACCAGCTCTGAGCTAAAATCTATTGCCAATCCTCCTCCTCTTTGTTTTTTTCTCCCCCAAAGCCCCAGTAGATAGTTGTATGTCATAGCTGCACATCCTTCTAGTTGCTGTATGTGGGACGCGGCCTCAGCATGGCTGGAGAAGCGGTGCATGGGTGCGCACCCGGGATCCGAACCCAGGCCGCCAGTAGCAGAGAGCGCACACTTAACCACTAAGCCACGGGGCTGGCCCCAAGAATTCACATTTTAACTCTCTGTGCCCATCGACGACAACGTAAGTTCCGTGGGGCGGCAGGACTTCATGTGCTCTGTTCACTGGCTGTGTGCAACCAGCGGGTGTCCAGCAGGAAGCTGGTGCTCAGTAAATATTTGTTGAATGTTGGAGGAAGGGGTGATCCCATTCTGCCACTTAATAGCCACGTGACGTATACCATGTATTTAACCTCTCCGAGCCTCAGTTTCCTCATCCACAAAAAGAGGATTAAGTAAGACAGAAAGCAGACATGGTTCTCAGCTCATTTTAGTCACTCAATTAACAGCAGCAATTGTGAACCTCAGAACAGAAAAACCTTATTTCAATACCATTAGAACCAAATGAAAAGCAATGGTTTGAACTTTTTTTTTTTTTTTTCTGTGAGGAAGATCAGCCCTGTGCTAACATCTGCCAATCCTCCTCTTGTTTTGCTGAGGAAGACTGGCCCTGGGCTAACATCCATGCTCATCTTCCTCCACTTTTTATGGGACGCCGCTACAGCATGGCTTACCAAACGGTGTGTCGGTGTGCGCCCGGGGTCCGAACTGGTGAACCCCAGGCCGCCGCAGCAGAGCGCGAGCAGTTAACCACTTGCACCACAAGGCTGGCCCCAGTTTCAACTTTTAAAAGTATTTTCAAGCTTGGAGAACAACTGAGGGGTTTGCAGAGGGGCTAAAGATGCATTCCCCTTTCTAGGAACAGGTTGTTGAGAAAAGGAACAATCTTCCTATGCTGAAATTGTTGTCCCAAATGGCAGCATTTTGATGAATTAAGAACAAAGGAATTATAAACATACAATTTAATTATCCTAGGAAAACAAAATACATATTGAATAGGAAACACATTGAAAACTTAGGTTTGTTTGTGGATGTTTTTTCCAAAATATTGCAATAAAATGTTTGGGAACATCTAATAAAACTAATATGCAGCTGGATTTTCCTGCCCCAAAACTAATTTGTGCTGATTATAAGACAGGTCACAAGGTCTGCATGCTTTATTTTTGATGCATTCATTAGAACTGTTACTAAGGACGAAGACTAAACATGAAAAATAAAACATCCTGTTGGGGAGTGATCGACCCAACACACACCACATGTTTTCTCTTCTGTCATTAGTCTAAGGGGGATTTCCAGAAAAACGAGATTTTTAGGAGCCAAGCTTCCACTCGTCACTGCAGCTTATTTCACTTAGTCACTGTCCTGGGACCTCCCAGTTGGTCTTCTGATGAAATAAATCTGAAGTCACACACTAAAAAATAACTGTAGCTAGGAATTAGGTATTTGGAGAATAAAACCCTCTTTTCGTACTGTTACACTTAATAGTACAATATCATGATACGCGGCTAACCACTGTTAGCGTTACCGCCTCCCATGTGGCTTCCACAATGTGCAAAGGCTTTTCTGGAGTTCCCATCCCGCGGATCCAGGACTAGCGAGGATACAGGTACCAGCACCCCCTTGCAATGAACAAACAAGGTCAAAGGAGAAACTCTGTCACCGCAGGGGGGAATGGCAGTTGTCACAACACGTACCTTCACATCACCGCTTTATCCCACATATACACAACCCTGCTGGTCCTAACAACAGCGGTGTGTCCACGTTTATTGTGCACGGGAAAGCTGTCTCAGAGGAGCGCTGTGGATGACACTCAGAGCAGAGGCCAGCAGGGCCCGCACGCTGCCGACAAGCACCGGGGGAGGCAGCGCTGGCATGTGCTCCTGTGGGTGGCCTGGCTCAGATAGGACCTCCTCCGTCACTCCCCTTGAAGAACCCAAAGTTCTTCCTGCTCGGAGAAGGTGCTTTCAGACAAGAATTTGGTACCAATCACTTCTATTTGGCACCAACCACTTCTATTTGGCGAAGAATTAAATCAGCGTGTTCTCACTCTCTCTCTCAAAAGGTTCTGCATTCTAAATCTCATTTCTTTAACTCACGACAGACTTATCCACTGCTAAAGGAATCTTCAAACAATTGCAGAGAAACTTGAGAGGGAATTTTTAAAAATACCTTTAAAAAATAACCCGAATGGCAAATACCTGTTCTCCTCACACTCGGGCAAGAATCTTCTCAAGGAGCCTCAGTCTCTGCCTTGTGAGACTCCTTTGCTTGCTTACTCTATCAAGTATATGGATCCAGTCTTTAAGCAAATATCAGTTCTTAAAACACATCCATGGGAACTGTCTATGGCCCCACTTTAATCAAAAGTCTAGTTGTGAGAAATATTTAAAATCATGTGAAGACTATGAGATCTACCTATTTCTATGGATTTTGTAAAGATCATGATGTAAATTTCTCTAGCTTTTTAAAATTTCCTGATAGATTAGACTGTCACAGATCATTCAGAACAATTTTCATTGAGTTCCACATTTGGACTAGGTTCCCAGCTCCTAGCCGGTAGGCCCTAAAAGAAGCTACCTTACAATCCTCTATTACATCTACGTCAACAACACTGAATGCTGCTAGCCCCTCAGTGTCCTGCTACTGAAGTTCTACACGAAAAATATCAGAATTAATTGCCAGGAAAAGCTTTCTTCTCTTGAGGAACTGGTAGGTACCATCTCATAGGTAATGAGAATTACATAATTAATCATGTATATTTCTCTTTTTCCTTTGGCTGCCATGAAATTCAGAATCAAACTTGTACCTCAATGTTATTAACTATGTAGAACAAGATGGTAGAATCTTTGTTCAGATTTTTTCTTTGATATTACATTTCTACTTTAATTTATATATTGCCCAATCCTCATTTTTTTTACTTGTTTATATTTTCCATTTTACTGTACTTATTCTTTGTAAACCATCTGATCTTTATAAAATGGAGGTTTATGTATATATAAATTATATATATATATGTACACACACACACCCTTTGTAAGCTTGGTAATTAGAAAGATGACAATTTTAGTAGCATATTTTCATGAGAAAGAACTGTTGTGTTACATGAAACAGATATACAATTGGTTGTACTAGATTATTATTTGTAGAGAATTATTTTAACAAGTTTAATAAATCTCTGTGGGCCCTCTACCAATATACAGAAATAGTTACATCACCTTTAATGGCCTTTTCTATTCTATTATGGTACCTAATACAAATGAAGATTTAGAGTTCTTAGAATCTAATTTCTAAAAGGCCTTATTCTCAAAAATTTCAGACAGGTGTCAATTTTTAAAAATTCAATATGCTTATTACTCAGCCTCCAATGAAGTGGTTTTAGATCTGTTTGAATATCATGTAATTATACTCAGAAGAAGATCTGCAAGACACCCTGTGAGCTCATGAGTAGGAAGGTGTTTGTATAACTCCAGAGTATAATGCAAATGTTAGCTATTACTGCTGTTGCCCACAGCATATAAATAGGATCATCAGAGATGAACTGTATTCTACTGCTAAGCATGGGAATAACTGGAGAGAGCTGTAACAAATAAGAAAAAAAATTTAAAGTCATCCTTAGTTCATTTGCTCATTGAGAAAACTGGGCCAGCTCATGGATTTGGGTTTTTTATAAGTTCCAGAGACCCTTATTAACTCTACAAAATAAGGATATACTCAAGAACTCTCAGATATTTGAAAACTCTTTGATCTCATGAGAATGGGACTCAATATCTAATTTTAAAATATTCTTTATATGAAACAGAAGAACCTAAGAAATGAGAAATATTCTTAGCGAAGTTATTTGCCTGTTTGTTCCTTTATTTTTGGTTATTAAATACAACTGAGCTATTCACTAATAATCCAGGAAGCACAGAACTAAGACATTAACCAGCTTGTGTTCCAAACTAAAGAGAGGTTGAAAACAGCATTGTGATACAGACACGGCGTAGAAGGACAGCGTGTGTGCCTACTGTTCTGCCATTTACACTCTGAGTAGCTGTACAAACACGTCTATCTTGAGGAAACAGACCGGGTAATTTTCCACTTGGACTGTTTGAGATTTCACCAGGAGCTTCAAACTTGCACAAGTCTGGCTTGCCAGACATTTTCTTCGACGCCTTATCTGTAGTTCTCCCCGTTAAGATTTCCCTTTAACAAACATGCTTTTCTTAAAGGTTGTGCTGTAAGTGAAAACTTTTCTTCTACAGACAAAAAGATTAAACTAAAAAAAAAAATTAAAGAGGTAGCGGCCCCATTTTGCGAATGTAAGTTAAAACTCTCTTCTCCACAGCCTAAGACAGACCCAGGTCAAGCTTTCAAACACTTGTGTCTTTTCAAAGTTCAGAGGAGAGTTCAAAAGATGGAAAACGAAGGTAAAATACTAATCAATGAAAAGATCAAGATGCAAAATTGCTGACAGGGCAGTAAATGCTGACAGTGATTTCAAGGACGTTTAGCGTCTCTAACACAGGATGGGAATCTGTAATACAAGAAAAACTTCACCACTTGTGTGTCCCTAGAGAAGACCGTCTTCTCTTAGCTTCTATAACTCACTGGAACACTCAGGAGAAAGGGTCAAGCAATGGAAAAGAGCTATATTACATAATTATTTTAGGTATGCCTGAAAGTATAATTTCATAAGCCTCACGTCTCAAAATTTTCAAAATACCTGTTCTACAACACAAATGAGCATTCTTTTAGAGTGATTTTTACTGCAAAGGAAATAAACAAGATCTTATTTCCAAATTAATGCAACCACTTTGAACAGAGGGATTTTTCTCCAGTGTGTTATATTATCAGTAAGTCAAGTCTAGTTCATTTAAGATAGGCAATGAGATATCAAAATATCATTTAAAATTAGTAGTTTCCATTTTTTGAGCACTAGTTATATGCTGAGTACTACGCTAAACACCTTTTAAGCATTATCTCATTTGAGACTCTTAACAACGATGAGGTAGGTATTATTATTATCTCCAACTTACAGAAGAGCAAATTAAGGCTCAGGGAGGAAGAGTTACTTATCCAAGATCATAGCTAGTTAATGGCTGAGCCAGGAATGGAACCCAGTTTCCTGGGTTCCTAATTCAATGCCTTTTCCAACGCTTTGACTGGTTGAATGCTGGGTTGGGATTAAGACTTAAATACTGATGACAGAGAGTCCACCGACATGGGTAAACTGATAGCATCTTTGATTTGTGCTGCAAGGAGAATCTAAAAGGGAAGGCTCCAACACGAATGCCATGTTGTAGATGCCATGCCTCCCTGTCATCCTCATTTTACCTTGCACAAGTCAGACCAGACTACTTGGCTGTTTTCTAAGCTCACCATAAACTTTCAGACCACATGGCGCCTTTGGTGGCTATTTCATTGATTTAGAATATGCTTCCTCCTCCTCTACTCTCGTCACTCTTCTCTGTTGGGTGAAATCCACCTTTCCGCTCACCATCTCTAGAGTCTCAATTAAAGCATCTCCTCTTCTACTTTCTCAGAGCACTCTGTCTGTCTCATTCTTAGAGCACTTAGCATATTTACCTTGTATTATTATTAGGAGCAGCCATGTCTGTCACCTGCAGAAAAATCTATGTCTCTTGAAGGACTGCATCCAAAGCATCTTTGTATCATCCACACACCTTAAACAACATCCTGAACCCAGCAGGCACTCAATAAATGTTTCATGTGTAGTTAAAATAGGAAACTCAGGTTCTAATACTACAGCATTTATATCAAAGAAAGTACTATTCTCAAAGGAACTAGGGAGTATTTTTGCTCACTCTTCTTTTTGAAAGGATTTTTCAGACAGCCTATCACCATTCCAAGGAAGGTAATGGGGCTATTTTTCTGTTTAGGAATGAGTGGTTTAAGTAATGCAAGCTCTGGATCAGTGGTTTGCAATGATGGGGCTGATCGAAAGACAATCATACTCAGCACTGCTAAGGTTAATGGCATTGCCTCTTATAGAGGAAATAGGAAAGGAGAAGACAGGGAAGAAACCAATAAAAACATTAACACACACCTTTAATGGTATGCAGAGGAGAAGCCACTTAAATGAATATCAACTAATGAAAACATCTTGAAGAGAGAGTGATTTTTAGAGAAACCTTTTATCCACAGGTCCTATATTTATAGAGCAAACCTTTTAAATGAATACAGGTAGAAAAAGAATTAAACTAGTAATTGTTGGGATTCATTGTGGTTCATGTAACTTTCATCAGGCCAGTGAAATGAACGAACCATTTAACAAAGGAGGCTCTTCACCCATTTATGTCCTATGTCAGGCCAGATTATACGCAAGAGCCTGCTGGTAAGTACCACAGAGCAAAACGATGGTCTTGGGAAGGCCTGAACCTCGCTGCTTCTGCTGCGCCTCTACATGGGCAGGCGAGGATCTTCCTGACAAGGGGAGGCGAAAGAATTCGGTCTAACCAGAAAAATGCATGAAGAGGCAAATAAATCAGAGCCCTCTCAATGTATACTGGATGTTTTCCTTCTATAAAACTATTTTTCTTTTTTTTGTAAAATGAGCTTTGATGTCTTAAAGACCTAAGTATTTGAGGGTCAGAAATGAAAGCTCAAAAGCAGAGATAGAAGTTGGAAGCAGAAAGTATTCAAAACTTCTTTCCAAAACCTTAGAGGTAATTTGTCAGGAAATTTCAATTCTATGCTTGACAAATCTTTCAGACTAGTGGCTTAAGAAAGAGGACACTAATATTTCCTTTTAAGACCACTCAGCACACATAAGAATTATTGGAAACAACTGCCTATAACGCTCAGCACCTAGTGGAACCTGTCCATTGGCCAAAACAACAAACGCACAGGGTTAGAGCCAGTTTTATCTCTGAGCTGATTGGCCCAGAAAAAGAAAAGTTTAAGTAAAAGCCAACAAAAAGTAGATCTAAATGCAACTGAGGTAAATACACTCAATACAAATAAGAAAAAAGTCTGGGGATTCAAGACAGTTTAAGGACAAATAAACCTAAGCCAACGTGAAGTCAAATACTCATGTGTAACAAGAGCCTAAAGATTCCTTAATTGTATCTTGGATCAGCTGGAAGATCATCACTAGAAATTGTGGGCTTCATTTATTTATTTGTTTGGGCTATTTGAGGTAATTCTGGATGCTTACATTTTAAAAAATTATCTTTTAAAATTTTGGAACTCCAGCTTAGTTCAGAATAGATGATGAAAGTGTGCCATAGCAAACCCAGGAAGAGCACCTCCCAGTGTCCTCGGGCCTGTGTGGGCATGGGGAAGGTATGTGCCAAATGGTAATAGAAGCTGCCCGCGAGACAGGAGCACTCACTTCCCAGGCAAAAGCTTTGTAACCACATTCACTGGAAAATGCGTACTGTTGGGTTGAAAGAAAAAAAATGTGGAGTGGACCCACTGGTCTCCGAGCATTTTTCAGGGGACCAGGGATGGAAATGAAGGAATTCCCGATGACCTGAAATTATTACAATAGCTCATTTTATATACCGCTTGATGGCTTATAAAGTGTTTTCAGACACATTATCTCATTATATCCTTACTAAATCTCTGGGAGTGAAGAAGGGCAGAATCACCAACCCCCTTCACAGATGAGGAGGCCAAGCCACAGAGAGGTCAGCTGCAGTCAGTAAGTGGCCATGTCCAGCTCTACATGTTCTAAAGGCATTTCACAGCCAGGCGAGTGACCAAGCCAAGGCCCAGGTGTCCCGCCCCTGCCCACCCGTGCTCCTGTCAAAACTCACATCAGAGGACTATACTCTGCCTCTCAAAGAAGTTTCCTCCAAGAAGAGAAACTATCGAACTCATCACTTTCTCAGATTTTACCCATGTTCTTTACCCTACAAACCACGAGAAAGAAGAGGGAAAGAGAGACACCACATCTTATATTCATGCTTTTCCATGAAGCACAGTTTAAGATACTTGTTAAAATAATATGCACTGGCCTTCCTTTTCACACGTGTCCTTGCTCAAACGCCAACACAAAACCCACTTCTATTTTCTTCTTGCTTCTCTTTCTCTGCTCAACCCCTCACGTCACAAAGATCCTTTCACATCCAAGTCTGCTTTGCTACATAGCACACATTTACCTCACACACTGACTAGATACACCCAGTTCTGGCTCATCCAACATTTTCTGTCTCAGTGCTGCCCTAAGGAAAGCTGATGGCTGTGGGCAGATGAGGACAGCAGTGGTGGTGAGGAGAGAAGACCATCAAGCGTGGAGCCTGAACTCATGCTAGTCCCAGCCATTCTAGGGGGATCTCTCCTCCCTGACTGGCAGCAAAGGTTTCTTGCCACAATGCCTTCCTGCTGTGTCTGCAGCCTCTGGGCCTCCAGGTGTCAGAGGACCTACCAGAACACAGCAAGCAAACTGCAAGCTGCTCAGCTGGGCATCTAAGCACTGAACCCAGGAGATGGGATGGGAAGTACCTGCTCCAAGCAGAGGCCCACTGCACGTGGACAACGTCGTTCATAATCTCACCAGCAGGAGACCTTGATGGAGAGTTATGCCACACGCACACTATGCCAGACAGGGATATCGTAAGGCATAAGAGATTCATTCAGTTCTGCATTTACAACGGTTATCCACATGCACTGCGTGGTAGGCACTGTGCTAAGGAAAAATGGTGAGTGAAAAAGGATAAACAGCCCTTGCCTCCATGGAGCTTACAATCCACTTTATAATAATGTTGGCCTCTGCAAACATTATTCAGAGAATTATACAAATAAACATAATATTAATACTGTTATAACTGGATTTAAAATTCTAAACAAACGACTTTCAATAAACTTTACAACTTGCTGGAAAATTAAAAGAATGATTTCAATAGCCTTTCAAGTAACTTTTTGACTTCAGTTTATTTTGGGGAAAGAAGCAGTAAGTCTAAGAAAAGCGGAGTAATAATATAGTGGAAAGAACACTGGACGAGGGATGGGACGTGCAGAGTCTTGCTCTACTTCTAATCCACGTGCTGTTTCAGGCTTATCACTCTCCTTCTCTGGGCGTCAGCTGGAACGAATGCCTGCAACAGTGTCTGGCATACAGTGGGTGTTTACTAACCAAACACTGGTTGGTTAAGTGGATACAGTACGTGAAGGTTAGAGTGAATGTTTCTGTAGTGCACTGTAAACACCACGATCACACAGATTCATGCATTGTGCTTACATCCCAATGAAACCAACGAGTAAACAGTATTCAAGTGGCTGCGTGGCCAGAGGAGAACGTGGACCGTGACTGCCTGTACTACCTTCTCATTGCATCCCTCTGGCTTGAATCTGAGGACAAGAAATGGACTTTCTCTGATTTCAACCCAGCAGGCTAGTACCTTGGCTACAAATTCACTGGTGCCATGCTAAGCCTTTTCTTCAATATTTACAGAAAAAAAGGCAATTTCAGTTTTAGCTTTGAGCGCATCAGACTTTGACAGCTTGGAAATGTCATTCTCAGAGCAAGGACTTCTCACATGCACAGAATTCTGGCTCTAACTGTTCTATAAATGCAAATGCAAATATCCTTGATCAGAAAACCTTGAGCATCATGTTCTAAGAATGTTAGTGAGATTACATGAAGTTCTCTTTAACTGTATTAGTTTCCATCCAACATCGACTAGATTGAATTAGAGTCAAGTGCTGAAGGCCTAGGTTCGAAAGGTGGATGCCAAAGAAGTCACATTTTAATGTCGTTTCCGACTCTCATTTATGGATGTTTTCTATCTGTCAGCCGGTCAGTCAGTAAGCTTCATTCCAAGGAAAACATGCTGGGTGACTGGCCATCCAAGAATTAAACACGATACGAATGGTACCTTAGAAACCATTCAGAAGCATGGTGCCCTAGCCAAACCGCGCCTGACGTGGGGGATCGAATGCTCTTTTTGCTTAACAAGGACCTTGCATCTTCCCTCTCTCACACACAGAAACTGCGAATCCCATTTATTATTTTATCAGGAGGACCAGAATTCACTGATTAGGAAAATATATCGATGGTGCATTTCTTATTAATAAAGAAGACACCCCCACCCAGAACATAAATTTGTAAAACTCAAGGAAGAGAGAGATAGTGAGACTCCTCTGCATTTAGAATTAACCAAAACAAGAAGAGGCCCAGAGAGGAAAAGGTAAGAGAGAAACCGGAGGGCAATGGTAACTCGCACAGTGGCCTAAGTAGGTTGAGAACAGACCTGTTTAAAATCCACACGAAGCGGTTTGTGCGCTCTGAGACATAACCTATCTGCTCGCTCCCCAAACCCACCACTCTACAGCTTCACGGAAGTCAGCTCCTTACGTAACTTCTCTGTGTGCAAAGTACAGAAATACAGAGAAGGGGCTGAACCCCAGCTCCAGGGCATAGGGCACGGGAGAGAGGAACAGCACGGCTTGGAGAAAATCTACCAATTACACTAACTCAGCAGGTGCAGGAATCAGGAGCTAGATGGGAACATCAGCCCGAAAGCCCTGCCAGAAACATGCAGAAATCCTGGGGTGGACTTCAGATCTCCTGAGTGTGAAATGGGGGTTCTGAGCTAATTCTAAGGGACCAGGAGGCCACAGGTAACATCTAGGAACATACATACAATACTTCAATATCTAGATCAAATCCTTCATAAAGCTCTTCTATGAACACCTACCACCTAACTATTGTTGCCTCTTGCACGGCTCTTATCACTTGCACCCACCTCCATCATGGGCCCCAAACACTGTCAAAACACCTTCAGGAGATCACAGGTCACATTTTATAGCAAATATCTATGAAAATATCTGTCTCCTTTGCTAGAATACGTACTTGATGAGTATCAGATCTGCATCTCATTTACCCTTTATATTCCCATCACCTAACACAAGGATTAGCACATTTATTAATAAATATATGTATGATTAAGAAAGGATGAATTGGAAGGAGGAGGAATTACCTATAACTATACATTATTTTCCCCTTAAAAGACTTTAAACTCCTGAAATGGTGGTTACCAGGGGCTGGGGAAGGGGGAACAGGAGAGATGTTGCGTAAGGGTACATACTCACAACTAGTATACAAATAAGTCCTGGAGACCTCATACACAGTGCAGTGATTATAGATGACCAAACTCTACCACAAACTTGCTAAGAGACTAGATCTTAACTGTTCCCAGAAGAAATGACAATTATGTGACAAGATAGAGGCGTTCACTAATGCTACAATGGCAATCGTATCGGAATGTAAATGCATCAAATCGCCATGTCACACACCTTAAACTTACACAGTATTAAACGTCAAATGTATCTCAATTTAAAAAAAAAGGACTTTAAACTTCCGAGGACAAGATCCATTCATTCCTTCATTTACTCACTCATTTATTCACTCCAAAAATACTGACTGATTGCCAGACACTATGTTTGGAATACAACGCAAACATCCGTTTCTGCCCTCAAGGAGTCTATAGTCTAGAAGAGTAGTCTCTTCAAAACACACATTAGGGGTACCCAAAGAAAACCCTGGGGCTTCTATTTCTACCCATTTTGCATCTTCTGAAAAATAATAATGAGTTAGTTATTAATAATGCCGTCTCCTCACTTTGTGCCCTTGTCACATGGTCACATGTCCTCGGCATGTAAGGAAACCTAGGGAAGCGTGGAATTCTGCAACCCTCTCCCAGGTTTCACGTTCAGCACATTGTGACATATCACTGTTTTCATTTGTCATTGTTCAGTTACAAGGACAGATTATCCAGTTTTAACTAATTAACCACCACCATAAGTACACCATCATCCCTGTCATTCATTCCCTAACGTCAAGTTTACTATTCCCCTGGGCAGAGAGCACAGGACACAGAGAAAATACACTGAAAACCTAGTCGTACAAATTATTTGAGACTATTACAGTTGCTGAGTATAAAGCATTCCAAACATCCCAAAGCCCCCATCATCCATCATCTCAGTTTAACCTCAGAGCTGTCCCCAGGAAGACAAAGCACTTCCTCTGACACTCACTCGCTCTTGAGCATGGACATGGGCCTGAACCTCATTCTCCTCATCCTCTACCTCTCAGATTATGCCAAATTAAGATATCATAAGAGAAAGAATCCACATGGAGAGAAATCTGGGCCCAGAACTCAAATATTCTGCACAGTTACGTATGATTAGGTTACCAAAACTTTGTTAAGATCTTGTATTCCAGAAGTATGCTTTCCTGGTCAGCTCGCGTGGAGAAGCACCATCTTCGTCTCCCACTTTGAGCTGCTTTCCCCTTTGACCCTCCCTATCAGTTCCACTCAGACAGAACTGAATTCAACTTGATCTGATGAAAGAGTGAACTGGGGACACAACATGGACATGACAGGCAGCCATGGGCACAACCAGTCTTCACTGGCTCTTACTGGTTGGTACCGGCTTTTCTCTTCCCTCTCCTTCCCTAAGAGAAAGTTAGAGGCTATTATTAACCACTGTCAATACCAGAAGCTTCTGTATCTTTTCACCACTAAGGACATCTTGTAATATTTTCCTCTCATGGAGCCTATTTCTCAAAGTATTTATCATCTTTATTAAATAGTGGATAATTCATCTCTCTCCCACCTTTTATTAAATCAATCTAAACTGTAACTACCAGACGGAGTCTCTGTAAGTATAGGATAACCAGTGAGTTCACATACACAAAGTCAAAAGCAAAAAGCTACACAGGCTGAAGATTCATCTACGGAAAAAATGCATAATTTCTTTTAAGGGTTTTCCTTTGTCCCCCTCCAAGGACCACCAGTTGGCAACCCCTGGTCAAGAGTGTGTGTTAGGGTGTGCTGAGTTTTACTTATATGAATTCATGATATCAATTTGCAAATACACTGGAACTCAAGGGATGTGCATGTTCTGGGCCTTTAGAACTAACTGGCTGATGCTCTGACAACAAGGTGCCTCACTGTCCCCCTCCCTATCATTAAAAATCTTATGTACACTCCAAGCTATAAGAATGCAGTGAATTGAAAAGCTTTAAGTTTAGACCACATTTGCAATTTTAAAAGAAGATAAACCTCTCTACAGAGTTAACACGGTCTGTGAACAGGGGACATGCTAGAAATCAGATATCCTAATGAACTTTGTCTTGCTCACTTGAAATGGAGAATTCACCAATTCTTTTAATTAATTCAGAAATCTAAAATCAAAGGGATGAGGTGCATTTCTATTGTACTCCACAAAAAATGGGGAATGGAAATAAACATTTTATGTTTTCAATAAAACTACCTTCCTAGATCTTTTGCAACGAAATACTTTCAAATTTATTGGCAATCATAATTATTTTAAGCCATCCAAAAAACTTAATAGCTACTGGTATAAATACCTTACAACTAATCTCATTTGATACTATCCACCTCCACTAGAAAAACTGAATGAAAATTTAGTCCATTATTAAAACATATCTATTGTAGAGGCATATACTCATAATGTATATACTCACAAATTAACTTTAATTCTTGAAACTGTAGAAAAAATAGTAAAGAATGTTCATAAGAAAAATAAGAATGTAATTTTCCCAAAAAATTTTAAAACTAGAAAAAGTATATTCTAGATTGCCTGCTAGCAAATGGTCCTTGTCCATGAGGCAATGAGGTGGATGAGAGAGAAGGTGAGCTACACTTCACTGAGGATCCACCGTGGATTGTTACAAGCTCTGGGCACGTCACACACACTTACATCCACACACATCATACATTCCCACAGATAATCTGCACAGAAACAGACCTGCTAGTTCTGAGGACATAGCAGAGGCTGTGGCACCCGAGCAAGGGTAGGCCGACACCTGGGGGATGAGGTAAGGAAGAGAAGAGATGATGATCCCAGACGACAGAACAATGCGAGGAAGGAGGAGGAACTAACACCGTGTGGGGTCAAAACAAAACAGCAACAAAAACATGCTTCCTGGGATGGTGAGGACATCCCACCTTACAAATGAGGAAACACAAGTCCCGATTTACATAATCAATAAGTTACAGAGCCAGCATGTGAAGACTATTCTTCCTGTCATACAAGGTAATGGTTAAGCAACTAGACTGGAGTTAGAGTAAGTCTGAACGCTCTCTCTGCCTTCTTGACTGCGGGCAAGCTACTTAAATCCTGGTGTCTCAGTTTCCTCATCTGTGAAATGGGCACACCAATAGTGCCTATCTCCATAGGGTTGTATTAGGACTAAATACCATCACAAACATAGAACTCTTAGTACAGTGCCTTGCTGTGGTGGCCATAAAAGTGAGCCACTCAGATCACTTGCTGCAAGGGGCATACCCACCTGACAACCCCAGTGGCCTCCCCTCCGGGTCCACCACCCCATCTGTTCGAAGGCCACACTTCCTCCAGACTCCCAGCCAATGACTAAGGGGGAAGACACTAATGCAGATCCATTCCTACGGGACAAAGAACTTGTATAACAGGTGACTTTGGCTCAAAGACTCTCTCTTGGTCTGAATGGAACCTTCTTGGAAGCTTACAATGTCTGGGGTTCTTCCTACCCAAGGCTCCCTCCTTCCCCTTGTCCTTCCACAGGTGTCAGGTCAATACTGCAGTCTGAAGTCTCTCCCAGCCTACTCTTTCCCCCTCCCTTCATAGCTCATAGGTTTTACCCCAATAACCACCTGTACATCTAATCCCATCAGGGCTCATTCTTCTTGGAGGACTCAAACTAACAGACCAGCACACAGCAAGTCCACAGGGAACGTGAGCTATTATCACGATTATTATCACCAAAATCATTATTTCTGTCATCATCTGGCTCTAAAGCCAATAGAGCTTAACCTACTTTCCAAAACAGCTTTCCTTGAATCTGTGAACATTATTTTCTCATAAAGTAGGAGGTCACAAAGATCTCACCATGTTCTGTAACATGTTGAGGCAAATTTTGTCAGACTCAGCAAAACAGTCCTGGATTACAAATGAACACATATATATTTAGTTTCCCATATAGCACGTGAAAAAGACGGCACCTTCTGTTTTCAAGTCTACCCGAAATGTCTTTTTTCTACTTCACCTCTGAATGTGGAATTTCCCAGTGCTTTATTATTTTACTCGTTTTCCACTTTCATCATCTTTCATGAGGCAATATTCTGCCAATAACTGGATCCTGTGAGAAGGTACACTTCCTCTGCGTTTGCTCTGAGGAAGTGACTCACGCACCGTCCCAACGGCTTACTCAAGTCATATCCCACTAATCAAACTTACACACTCACTTGTGGAGGAAGAGTGGCTCTAAACTACTGCATGGTACCCAGTGACGGTGCCACACAAGTGGCTCATTGTTCCAGGACAACCACGGCACGGTACTGGCAGAGGCGGGAGGAACGGAATTTAACCATTCGCCTCATGAGACCTTGGTGGTACTCTTCCCAGGTTCACTTTCAGTGGGTTAAATTCCAGTGGTTTGACCCTTTGGGATCACTGAAATCATCACAGACTGATCAAACCTTTTCCTACGCTGCTGTTACTACTGCCTCGTAGCCAGCATGGGAGTATGCGGAGAGTGAGGACCCGCTGCCAGATAAAATACAGGACTTGGTTTAGCTCAACAACGAATACTTTTTTTGAATAAGTATATCCCATGTAATACTAAAAAAACTATTCGGTGTTTACCTGAAATTCAAATTTAACTTGGCATCTTGTATTTTTATTTGCTAAATCAGGCAACTATTAGGGAGGAAAATCAAGCTCTGTGGTAAATGTCCTTGAGACCTGGTGGTGTACAATCTGAATGGCATTCTGAGATAAGGGTTAAGTTGAAGCCCCACAGATTTAGACCTCCCTTAAAAAAAAAGGAATCGTTTGCACCAGTGGGCATGTGAAGCCAAAGATCCCATGCAAGTGACTCAGCTCTTAATAACACATCATCAGGGAAAACTTTGGGGACACTAAAAGATATTGCCGCGGCAGACAGGAGTCTCATTCCTTGACAATGCTTTGAAATATGCCTTTCTGCTTTGCTCACCACTGAAATTAAAGCATCTAATTTATCGTAGGGGCTCAGGATGCAGCCCCTGTATCAACAAATGAATGTACTCGGTATGTGCATTCCCCTGTAGAGCATATCAGGGCTTATCAAGGATTTGCCAAGTCCTTTCCTTGGCCCACAAGGTCCAATATAATTTGGCATCCTGCTACCCCCGTCTCCAATTGCTCTCTCCCTCACTCACGCCCCTGACGCACCCCTGCCCCCTTACTGCTCCTCCACATGCTCAGGGCCTTCACATGGACTGCTCCCTCTTTCTAGAACACTAGTCTCTAACATCTGCATAGTTCTCTTCTTCACCTTCAGTCAGGTCTTAGCTCAAATGTCAACAGACCAGAAAAACCTTCCCTGACCACCCTCTGAAAACAGCCCCCGTATCCTCCACTGTTTATCCCCTTACCTTGCTTTATCTGTCTTCACAATATTTAACACCACTTGGCATATTACATACATATGAGCTAGTTCAGTGTCTCCTCCCCCCTCAGAAATGCCACTGGGGCAAGAGATTTTGTCTGTTTTGCTCAGTGGTTCTTAGAATGCACTGGATAAATATGTGTTGAATGAATGAATGAAGCCCTGTCCCCTTACTGGACTATCAGGTCCTCAAGAACAGGATGTCTGACCCATCGTTGCATGCCCTCAGAGCATCCGGCACACAGTTCAAATGTACCCAGCAGATTCTTCATGACCATCTACCAGATGACTTACAGAAAGACTGAGGTACAAGTCTTTAAGTGACTTGACAACAGACGCTCCGTGTCAGGCTTGTAATGGCAACTCTCCTTTGCTGATCTGACCTATGTGGAAGCTATGACTTGGCTTCTCCTTATTTATCTCTTGAGTATACAAACGCTGCTTGCTGAGCAGCTCTCTGGTTGCAAAATACCTACAGAGATCTAAGAAAACACTGACTTTCCTTCATAGAGAGATTGCTGGAAGTCTACTATTTTGCCTTGCCACAACATCCTTTACACTTCTCTCTTTGGATATGCGCCATATGATGCCTGTGGATAAGGCATATGAGACTCCCTTGTTCCCTTTGGGCTAAAATCAACCAAGTACAGAAATTAACAACTGAGATGGGGCAAAGTCATCTTCAAGGAACACTGCCCCTCCCCCCACCTCTATTTGAGATATCCCCGTAAATTTTTTTAATGACAAGCTAATCCCAAGAGAACAGAGTTGCCTGGAGCTGAGTAAAACCTGAAGAAAAGAAAAAGAACAAGGAAGCTGTAGGGAGAAGAGGTGCCAAAAATCCCTGTGGCCACATGAATTTTCCTAGCAGTCAACTAATCAATCTGGATTAGTGACTCCAAATCCCCAAACGAATTATTTATATTACATTCAGTTTACTAATATTATCCACAAATGGATAAATCCTTCCAAAAAACAATATGCAGGCTTTAAAACAACAAATTCACACTCAGGTGTCAAATCAGACCTTATTATCTGTGGCAAGGAAAGTTCATACACTACTCCTGACCCAAATCAGCCTCCCTGATAGGACAGCATGCTGATTTTTAGTTGGTGGACAGGTATGTGAAAGTGACCATTCCAAGTACACGGCAGGTCCTTCTAAGGATGTCTCTGTCACAGGGTCCTATCAGGGTTGCTCCAGGCTTAGATTACAGGGGAGACAGAGCAACACCAGACGGAGCTGCAGCCACACACCAGGTGCACCTTCTCCCATCCTGTGAATCTGGATGACGGCCCCTCCATGATTCCTTTTCTGAGCCCAGTTCAAATATTACAGGAATCATATTGCTTCCTATTTTTAGAATCCAGATCTATAGACATATTTACACAATCCCATATAAATTATAAACAAACACTTAAAAATGCTTTTTTTCTAGGAATGGTACATTCCAATGGGCACTGGAATGGTTGTCTTTCCTGAGACAAGAGTCCAGGCACAAATGAATTTGAGGACCAGAAAGAAACCCCTTTATTTCTTCTTTCCTCTGCAATTATTTGTGTGTGGAGGGTTGTGGGGAGGGGAATGTCTGAAACAGACCACCCAGCCAGTCCATTTTAGAATTTGGAAATGAGAGGAACAGGGTCTAAAACATTCCCTATTTTGGCTACTAGCCAACCACTTAAAGTCTATTCATCCAATTATCCTCTGTATGTAGACAATAAAACACCCAGAATGTGTGAGGTAAAATTACTTCTTTAAAATGACTACAAATTTCCTCCCTATTTTTCAGTAGAAAAGGCTCCTTAAGTATGCTGGGCCCTGCAGTGAAGCTCAGCACTGCAGGATGCCTGTGGAGGAGCCCCAGCCTCACCTGGCACCTCATCCTTCACAAGACAAGGTCCAAGGGTTTTCTCCATCTGGGGGCATTTCTAAAGAGCCTCTGCAAACAATGATGGGTCACACCTGCTAACAATATCTAAGAAAGCAGAATTCACCTGGTCTCCGACAGAAATGTTAAAGCAACCCAAAATTCTAGTTTCCTAGTCTCTAAAAGAACAGAGACCAGCTCCATCACATTGCTGAAAATTCATCAGTCAGAATTTAATTAGACAGATCTGGCAACCAGAAGGCATTTAGGTTTTAATGTCTCCCTGAGTCGAGACCTTTATGTATTTTAGAACGTTGATCATTACTGTTATTGCTGCTGTTCTGGTGGTCATTCTACTGTGTCTGTCCCCGCAGGGTCTTTTTAAAGAACACTGCAGAGAATAACAGTCGCGAGGTAATTGAAAAAGAAAGTCATGCAAATTATGTTATATTGATAAATTGTATTCACAAGTCAATGGTGCTACAATGTTACTGCTTTCCCAATAAAATGCAAACTGTAAGGCTGCATTGCCTCCAAAATTCTTAAAATGACCCAACAAAAATGACACATTAATCAAAATAGTTCCTAAAACAAGTAGTCCATCCAGCAGTAAGAGACAATTCTTAGAGTTTGGAATTATGTATTTTATTTTGCCTTTCCACTATGTATTAATATTGCAATATATCTACTATATATTTGAGAAGTAGTAAAAAAAAAAAAAAAGTTAAAGCAGAGGGCCTTCAATTTTTTAAGAGAATATTATCAGATAAAAGAACATTCATCCAAAAGAGAAACAGAAATTTATAGTTGTCTTACCCCCAAATTATAAAGTGAATCCTACATATAAATCTTAAATCAGGAAGTCAGTAACCTTGGAAGTTATTTCATAAATACTGAAATATTCAAAATACTCACAGAAATGAGTTAATTGATAATAATGATACTGACAACCATGGTTGAAGAAAAGCACACTCCTTGTTCATCTATTAACATTCAGCAATGATATCCAGTTTAACAACATAAGATAGGAAGGACATGGATGAAAACGGTGAGCATGAGAGCCAGATTCAACCAACACTCCAGGTGATTTTCAAATTGCCAAGTAGAGCTGGAAATTTTCAAAATCTGGGGCAAGAACGGCCTTCCACTGATTGATTGCAAAGGCCCATCTGAGGTTGATGCCACCAACATATGTGCAACTACCAGATAAACGAGGGAGCTACCATGATTAAATCTAGAGAAAATAATCCAAATACCAACTTTGATTTCCTGTTATAAATATCACATTTTAAAAACCACTAAGATGAGGTTATTATTACTAGCAGGCTGTGCAGGCAATGAGAGATAGAAAATAGGGGGAAAAACCCATGTGAACACAGCTTTTCTTTTCTGAAAAGGGAACCTCACATTTTCCTTTCTCCATTAGGGTGCTGTCACAGCCAGTCCCCGTGGGGAGCGTGCTTTCAGAGTGCCAGTGCTGGACTGTGCTGTTCCCTCAGACTCTGACTCCATATGGCCCTAGGGAAGCTGCCCTGAATTAAGAAGGAGGGCTCTCACGTGAGCTTTTTCCTCATTAATGACTCCCTGATGCACCACAGAATGCAAGCTTTGGAGGACTGTCCACAGGCCCTGTAAATATCGGGCAGGCACTTCAAATGTTTTGTCCTATAAATGCTCTTAACAGTAATCAAAGAACATCATGGGAATTCACAAAGGTGGTTTGAGTAGAAGTTCTAAGTCCAAGTCCGACAAATAAGGCTTAAAACCTTCAGGAGCTCTTGAAAATCCAGAAAGGGGATTTTAGCAATATGCAAAAGAATTAAACAAGTGATACCAGTCAGACTGAGAACTTTGTCAGGATGCATTCCCTAGGGTAATCAAGCATAAGGTAACGCGATGGCATTTCACACATTTTCACACCTGCTCGTTGGGCAGGGCGGGGGTGGAGGGACAACTTGATCCACTGTGGCCATCAGGACAGCCCCTAGCTTTGGCTTCCTAGTGCTATTATTATACTTGTGTACGAGTGTCCATGTGTCTGCATACAACTTTGCCCCACACCCAAATCAGATTTTCAGCTTCTCCAGGTTTTCTTAATTAATGTTTTTTTCCCCTTAAAAACCTCTTGGTAAATCAGCAGTGAGCAGACACTCAGAAAAGACTTGGGGAGGGGCCAGCCAGGTGGGGTAGTGGTTAAGTTCACGTGCTCTGCTTCAGTGGTCCTGGGGTTCGTGGGTTGGCGGTTCGGATCCCAGGTGTAGACCTACGCACTGCTTATCAAGCCATGCTGAGGCAGCGTCCCACATATAAAGTAGAGGAAGATGGGCACAGATGTTAGCTCAGGGCTAATCTTCCTCACCAAAAATAAAAATACTTGGGGATAATAAAAACATATTCATCTACTTATTAATTTTATTAATTAAGCAAATAAATACCGGGAGCCTACTAAGTTCAAGGTACAGAGCTACATGCTGTGCAAGATTGTTTCAAGAGGAATTTGTCATGAATCCTATCCTTTTTTTTTTTTTTTGGTGAGGAAGATCAGCCCTGAGCCAACATCCATGCTTAATCCTCCTCTTTTTGCTGAGGAAGACCGGCTCTGAGTTAACATCTATTGCCAATCCTCCTCCGTTTTTTTCTCCAAAGCCCCAGTAGACAGTTGTATGTCACAGTTGCACATCCTTCTAGTTGCTGTATGTGGGACGCGGCCTCAGCATGGCCAGAGAAGCAGTGCGTCGGTGCGCACCCAGGATCTGAACCCGGGACGCCAGTAGCGGAGCGCACGCACTTAATCGCTAAGCCACAGGGCTGGCCCCCGTCATGACTCCTATCCTTAATCAGCTTACAGTTTTTAATAAGCCAAATTCTATTTGGTTTGTGCCAAGGAAAAACTCAGCTAAGATTAAAGACATCTAGGTGGAGACCCTTCTTTCCAGAATCCCCTTCATCCTGAGCACTCATTCTGAAGGTTCTAGCCACTATGAATGGACTTGGTAGTTTTCAACTCCCGGGAAGTGACAGAAAGTGAGGCACAGACCTGAACAGTAAGAGAGATGTGGTCCTGCAGGGATTATGAGGAGATCTGAGCAGATTGTGCCTGACAACTCAGGACAGAGTAGGTGTCTACAAAGGACACTCTACAAGTCTTGTTTATTTCTGACTCTATCCCCCTCTCATTCCACTGTGCCCAGCTTTTGACCTCTCGACTACCTGTACGCATCACAGGTGTGTGCCTGACCCAGCGAGAACTAATGATTACCTTTTCGGGGTCCTTCCCATGAACCAGGCATGATGCTCTTTCATATGCATGTTCTCATTTTAATACTCATGAGGTATGTTCTTTTAGTTTTCCTATTTTACTGATAAGAAAACCAAGGTTGGGGTGATAGTTTATTCAAAGTCACCAGCCATCATTTCACTTGAACTCAGGTCTGTTTGACTCCAGAGGCAGAGTTTTTAATCATTATATTACACCAATTTTGAGTTTCAGAGATGCTGATATTTTATCTCTGGGCTTCAGATAATTCCTTCAAAATTCCCATCTAATGCTCTAATTGGACAAAGATTTGTTTTCCTTTACAGTTGAGTCTTAAGGGAGTACAAGAAAAGAAAGCAACAATTCCACAGAAAACAACAGCCTCGTTGGGCAGGGAAGAAACAGCTGCAACCACTTTAGGTAGAGTTACACAGCCTCGTTTACGGTTGTGGATGAAACAGCATGTCACCCTTTGTCTATCCATGCTCGTGGTTTACTAGGAAAATACCATTCGTTTCCCATTACCTTTCTCTTCAAGAGCTGGGATAAAAAGAATATTATTTCCCCTCCCATATACATAAAGAAGGAGGAATGAGTTCCTACTTATTTGAAGACTAGACCCTGTCACTTCTTCATCCACCAAGATTCCAAACATTCTTAAGAGTTTTCTTGATTTGTCTATGAAAGTTCCCTCTTTAAAAACAAAAATGAAACGAACAAATGAAAACCTTTCAGGAACTCATCTCCCATAACCTGGGTAATGAGAAAGAGCGAGCACTCTTGATCAAGCAACACCAGAAAGGGATCTAATGCACGTAAATACCTCGTCCTGAAATCTTCCTTCATTTTCCTTTGGGGATTCTATGTCTCTAGGGAAGAGAGAAAATCATTTTTCCTCCGATAACTTCATCTGAGATTGACAAAAGGCAGACAGAGGAAACTGAATGGGCTGATGATATTCTTCCAGTCTGAGCTTTGGCCAGAATTGTCAAAGACAAAGCAGCTTCTACTTCTTTTTCTTTGAAATAAATAGAAATTTGAAACACAGGAATTTATTACTTTCTCTCCTAGATATTAATACATTCTTTCTTTGAACTCACACGATCCTCCCAAAATTGTACTGGGAATGCTTGAGGTAGCACCAAGTAATCTGGGGTTAAAAGTGAACTTGGCTAGTATATTGGTGCCTTTGGCTGAAAAATCCAGGCTCCATCCTGGTTGTTTTTTGGGATGGGAAATGCACACCATCGGTATCACAGGCAGCTCCAGAGGGTGTGCCAGGCTCTTGTGCCTCAGTTTACGTCTGCGTGTGAACTGCCTGTTGGCCACTTCATGAAGACGATGAATGACAGGCCGGCTGGAGGGGTGGCCAGGCCTGAATATGGAACCACACACTCTACCACCTGCAAACTTTTCAAAATGAAAATAAAATGAGTATCTCTGGACACAACTTCAGGCAGATTATATATAAATATAATATATGAAAAAACAAAACATTTAGGCATCAGCTATAAGTCAGGTGGGAAATGAACAGAGCTAGTCTATAAACATCACTTGAAAATGTTAGCAAAAATAAGATGTAGTTTATGACACACTGAAACAAGCCTTCAGAGACCTCTTCTTTATGACTGCTTTGAAAAGACAATGTTGATAACGAAAATACCACCAAAACACCAAGATGAGGAGAGGAACAGCCAGACAGAGCCCAGCAATGTAAAAGTATTTCCCAGGCTCGGGAAATGAAACAAGTCCTGAGAAATTAATGAGAAGATATCTAAGTGGTAAGCTCCACCTTCTATCCCACAATACTGACATAATTCAGTTTACCTATCTATTCCAAAAGATCAGGAGAACAAAATGGAAAAATGTACAGAAAAACAACAGGAAGAGAGCCCCAAGGAATGAGGTCATTCCGAATAGGTAAAAAACAATATGGTGGATTATACTGACAAGAAATACAACAAGTAATATAGAACAACAGCGAACAATGTTTACACAGTATAAACTATATGAATACGTACATATTATCTTATTTAACTCTTCAACAGGTAAGTAGTAGTATTACTGCACTATTTTAAAGATGAGGAATAAATCTCTACCCTGAGAGGTTCAATAACCTCTTCGATATTAGGAAGTAAGAAACAGTTGAGGCAGAATTTGAACACAGGTCTGACAAGAGCCTGAGCTCTTAGCCACGAGACCACAGCGACGTCAAGGGCCCTCAGGGCCAAGCACCCATCAAAGCCTCCGCCCCACCACCAGGGACGAGTCCTGTGGGTTTCCTGAGCCGATATCTGCGACAGCACAGCATACGCTCAACAGCTGGTCCACTTGTCGGTTTTCATTGAAACCATAGTTTTACTCAATCTTAAATTCCAACCCATGACAATCTCTTCTGCACTTGGAGTGCATACCACAAACTCAGTATTTTATCCAATACTATTATATTCATATATAAAGTGTGCCTTCCATTTTAATCGAGTCTCTGCAACAGAAAGTTTATATATTTATGCAATTGAGGAATTTAATACTGTCATGTACCCTATTGTTTTATTTTAGACAATTTTTGTGTGTGTGTGTGAGGAAGACTAGCCCTGGGCTAACATCCGTGCCCATCGTCCTCCACTTTATATGGGACGCCGCCACGGCATGGCTCAACAAGCGGTGCATTGGTGCACACACAGGACCCGAACCTGCGAACCCCGGGTCACCAAAGCAGAGTGTGTGCACTTAACCATTACGCCACCCAGCCGGCCCCCTGTTTCAGACAATTTAAAGTGGAAAATCCTTCAAAGTTAGAGATCGTTTTCTTAAAGCAATCAGCAAACAGTTGAACGCCTGAAAGGCCCAAAAAATACTTGTCAGTCAACGATCTTAAATCACTAGTGAAGAGGACTGTGGGGCATTTGCCACTTTAAAAGGAACTAAAATGAAATGAAAAGGCCACGCTCCTCACTTAGGCTGAAAAGATTCTGCTTCTCTCACAGCAATCAATTTTCCTGGAACCAAGGTTCTCTTGGGCACCTGACAGTACCCAAGAGGAGGGTCTGGGTCTGCACCTGTGTCCAGAGAACTCTTTGAGTCCTCCAAGCTGCTCCCGCTGTGGGCCGCATGCAGGGCAGACCCGAAACCCTCATACTCAGCGGGCTGCTGGCCACTGTGGACTCAGAGCAGCAGCCAGAGCCCCAAACTAAACTTACCATTTTCTGGCTGGTCCTTAATGTCAGCGTCACTTGGCTGGCTGGGACTTTCAGATTGACTTGAATCTGAAAAACATAAAAATACAGCCAAAAATTACAGAGTCTGTGAGGGAAAGTGGACGAGAGGTGCCAGACTTTCTCAAAAAGTCCAGCATATAAACTAAGAATGAGAATGTTATGGAAAAGACATGATGAGGGAAAGAGGAAAGGAAAAGAGGAAAGAAAGCGACAATGCCCAACAGCAGCAGCCCATGCCTTTGGAGACGACACTGGGTTCTGCTCACACCTCCGGGGCAGCTGGCTTGTGTGGGATCCTAACCTGAAACTCAGCAGAAACCATTCTGCAGAGAGGCCATTTCCAAACTGCTCTTCTCCGTTATTTACACATGAGAGCCTGATCAAGACTTCATTCTTCACTACACACATCTGAGGCTTGATTCAGAACATAATAAAGTGTCAAAACATATTTTGAAGCTGGTATATAAAAGCAACCCAAACAACAGTAACAAGTTCTGTTGGTATTTAGCTCTGAGTTACAGCAACAGACTATGCAGACTAACACCATTACATACAGGAGTCCTAATATTCTAGCACATTTACTTGAAATAACAGGATAACTCAAAGACGTCTTTTGGAAAGGTACATGGTTCCCCCACTTTAGAAGCATTACTTTTCCCTTGGTCTAATGCATTTGGGAGATCCTAAAAGGGCTTGTTAACAAAAATAAGTTCTTGTGCACTTTTACTGAATTCCATTTATTTTTTGTTTAAAAAATACAATCATTTTCAAACTAAAAAGATTAATTCAACTTCTAAATGGGATAATTTAAAATAAAATGACATTTAACTTTAAAATGAGATAAAATTAAGTTAGATCAAAAGAATTTCACAGAATTAGAAGTAAGCATACTTATGATACATTTTTGGGGGCTAGGAGACAAAAATCAGGCAAAACATTTCAAGAAGAAAATTTTTTGATGTAAAACACTTTTCTGGGACTTGAAAGACTATATAACAGTATCTAAAAAAAAAAAACTTTTTTTTAGAAAAACCTCTATATCTCTGGAAAGCCTGGACTGGAACTTGCACTTCACAAAGTTAGAACTGGCTGTCTGAAATTTGACCACATTTCAGCAAGAAGTTCACTGCAAGATCAAAAGGTCATGACACTTAACTGTGATTAAACTGGAAATATTACTTCTATTTCAACAGCGTTAGAGCATTACCATTCTCTTTCTTGGAGATGTTGCAAAAAGAAGCAGCCCTACTAGTGACCTCAGGTCGAGAAATGCTCATTTATTAAGTTAGAAAAGCTCCCTGCTTTTAAGCAAATGAAGATGTTAATTACAGGGACGTACTATTAAGAAAATGTCTATTCTTAAATTTTTAGATGATGTTAACCTGCGGACTACAGAAAAAATCTACGTTGATTCAAAGGTTCAAATAGCAAAAAATGTGAAAACGTGAATTTTTATTTAAGTCTGGCAAAGTGATAGCTCTTACCATCTTGTAACAAACTGCCATAGTGAAAACACAAACAAAAAGCATTTTAGGGCAAAAAAACGAGAGAAATCCTTCAGAATGAATCACAAAATTAAACACAAAGCCTGCACTTGCAAGTTGGAAATGCAAATTTACATGGGACCATATTTGAAATTTTAACTCCATAAGTTAATATCACTTTTACAGCCAACGATTTGAAAATATGGTATGACCACCTTCTCTTTTTCTAGGGAAAGATCCTGTAATTTTGCCATTAAAAACTACAAACTAAATATTCTGAGAAGTAATTAAACACGTTTTAGGGAAAAGGCGTACCTTCATTATTTTTGTCCTGGAAAATTTTAAACCGTTAACATCTATAATTAAAGTTAAAGAAAATACCTAATTTTGTTTCAGGGAAAGTTAAATTCTTCCTGATCGTGTCCCAAAATAGATACACAAAATTTTGCCAAATAGAACATCTTCTTTGGAGTAATACTAGTAAACCTAACTTTCTATATGGTAGCTTAGCTGACGTTCTTCTAGGTTCAAGATCTGTACAATTAATCACTTCATGAACAAATGGAAAAACATTTTTATCTCAATTAATTTAAATATACAATAGCCAATTTCTTTTCTGTTATTTATCCATTAATATGAAGGACAATGAGATTCAAAAAATTTCTTTAAAAAATCTAAAAGTGGACTCTTGTTCTCTTTACTTTTCTTCACATTTGGCTCACCATCCATCTTTATAGAAATGTAACATGATTGTAAAAAACACAAACGGCAACAAAAGATGGCTGCAGGTACGTTCAAAGAAAGTTTACAAGTCGAAGCTACAGAAAAAGCAGCAAACAGACAGCCACGAGGAGCGGCGGGAACAGGCTCAGAGCTGGTCTGAGAGGGGCCGCTCCTGTGAAAGCTCCGTGCAGACACTGCGGGAGGCATCCCGCCAAACTGAAAATAAGACTTAATATCTCCAGTTTTATTCAAAAGCCAGAGACACTGTTATCCATCTGAGGACTGCATACTAAAATACACTATCCTGGTAAGGGTTAGGCAAACCCAAAGATCTACCAGAAAACTTAAATGATCTAAAAACTTCAATAATTATTTTCTACCATGGCCGTTTAATGCCATTTCTGTTTTGAACCAACAAGGAACGAAACTACCCAGCCGAGGAGCTATTCTATGCTGAGGACACATGGACACTTTCTCCAGTACCACAAAAGGTCACCAATGCTGTTCAGTATGGAGCCAACCAGATGACCAGAATTACAAATTAATTTCTACCCATACATAATTGATACAAATGAAAGATCTCTTTCTTATACATTTACATTAAAACACTATCATGAAGGTTAACAATTAATTTACTTTTCTCTTTTTTATAATTGGTAGAGGCAACTTTGTGTGTTACTGTTTTGGACAATTATCATGTGGTCAGTTGATTATCACCACCTGAAATATTCAGAGAACCCAGAAAACAAATCCAACTGCGTAGAACTGGATGCCATATCTCATATCTTCTATCTGGCAGGGACTTTCTCTGGTTCCCTGGTTGAAAGCCAGAAGATTTGTATGTTGAACGAAGAGAATAAAGTGTGTTTAAACGATGCAGTTGGAAATGCTATTGTGAGGAAGTACATTAGGGTTATCAATTTTTTTCCCATCTAGGGATTTGCTTTTTGTTTAAGGAAGCTTAGACTTCAACCTAACCTTGAAAAGCAATGTTTCCTTTGGTTTTTAAAAATTTATGAGCAGAAATTTAAACTTAAAATAGACAGAGTATGCATACAGGAGGCTGAGTTGAGACCTCCTAATTGAACTGGTTAGCCATCTATCTATGCGTTTTTACCATGCATACAGCTATACTGCTGGAGTACTCAGACAAAGACATTTCACTATCAATAGAACCACTAGGGAAAGGAATAAAATAAATCCTAATGCCTACATATTAGTCTCTGCTTCCATAAGGTGGTGCCACGCGAGAACAGAAACCTTGGATGGGATTTGCTGCTTATCTCGTATCCAGTTCCCCCAACCTCAATTCTGCTCCCCTTCAGCACGGAACCTCAGAGAATATTCCTGTGGGGAAGGTGAAGAATGACAGAAACAAGTCAATATGGTGAAACTGATCAAGCAAAAATATAGATATCACTTCCAAGTATTTTATGTTCTTTTGGCATGAAGCAAAGATGGAATGTTGCTAAATCTTCTCTGTGCTCGACCTAGAATTAAACTTTCTCCTCTCCAGTTCTGCTTTCATTGTACGCCTCTCTCCTACTGTCTGACTTATGTTATACTATACCACGTGATTTTAAGTGACCTCCTATGAGGATCTGGGCTCCGTAAGAAAAGAGTCCCTTTCTTTCTCTTGTCCTGCCCCCCGGACCTTCCAGGGGTGCCTGGCCCAGCCAAGGATCCAATAACTGCTCAACTAAGGAGATGAGTTTTCACTTGTTCCGCTTTCTAACACTGAACCGCCAGTGACTGAAAAATATACTCACTTCACACTAAACAGGGACTGGGACTTATAAAATGAAAAAGGAGAGCAGAAAGGCCTTTATTTCTGCTTGCCATCCTCCTTCATGGGGCCTGGCGAGGAAGAGAGAGGCATGTCCCTCTGATTCATGGGTGGGAAACGTTGCACGGTAGTTAGAAGTTGCAATCACCTCCTATGATGCCCTGGCCGACGCACCACAAAAGGCTACCTCACAACAACAAGAGCTGAAGACTCTGACACAGGAGGCCCCCCAGAAACATGTGCAGGCTGACGTGAGGGACAACAGAAGAATATTTCACATACTCGAAAGCTGCAGAGATAAGAGAAATCTGCCATATCTGATGCCCAAGGTGCCACAGAGTACTAACACCTGCTGTTGTGAGCAGCTGATAAAGGACAGACACACAGGCTGTGGTGAGGTGAGGAGCCCTTCCTGCCCTCAAATGAACCAGTGCAACTCCTATTCAGTCAACGTGATGTCAACAAAAGTCTGTGAACCATAAAAGTACAAATTCTGGTTCCATTCGAAAAATAATTTACCCTAAATTTCAACCTCTCTACATACATAATGCTTTGGCTAAAGATGAAGTCTGAAAAGCCTTTGTTAGAATTTTTTGTCCAGTTTTAAATCCCACAAATTAAAAGGCGATATGAAGGAACCATGAGGCATCCAGAAACAAGGAGTTAGCCAAGTGAAAGGGACACAGTGAAATGCCGCCTAACAGAGTTGGGGTTGTTTATAGTGTGAAAAAGAAAAGGCAAAGACAGGAATGAATGCTTTCCTGCAAATAAATGAAAAGTGCGGAGCATTCCCAGGGCAAAAGAAAATAAGAAATAAGGGTGATTATACTCTGAATATAATAAACGGTTACCCTCTAGAATTAGCCCTTTCATGTTCAGAATTCAGGTAAATTTTTACTTCTTATGGTTTGGAAAGATGAGTCGGGCCAAAGAATACAAGATTCATTTTTCCACATCCATATGTTATAATAGAAAATAATCCTATTTCTCATTGGCAGTGTAAGGTTTAGAATTACTCTATTTTGATCATCTTGTCTTGTAACATGTTTATTATAGTAAGGAAATCAAGAAAATCAAATGGCTATGATAGCCACATTTTGCTTATTAACAGAAACATTACTGTAATACTTTTAAACATTTAGAAATATTGTCTATTTTTTCCAGTATCATCTTGACCATAAAGACTGAAGTATGAGGAAATATTTTTATAACTTTATTTGAGAATGTAGAGTGTCAGTGCACAGGTGCATACACGTATATATACAATTTGTAGCTTATGTGTAAACACCAACGAATACAATACCATCAGTTAAATACAATCCTTCATGGTCTCGCAAAGAACAAACAGAAATTTGTAATACCATCATTAAATTTGGACCAGTAAAAATATTAAAAAATATTAGCATTTCCAGAGAATGCATAAAATCCTTTAAGCTCAGTTAATAACCAAACCAATATCTAATGTCAATTAACATACACAACTGTGGCCCACTTGAAAAATTAACATACAATAACTTAGCTTGTAAAACAGATAAATTATGAGGTGAGTCACACCATAAAAGTTTTCATAGCTTTGAAAATGGAAACACCCCACGGTTCTTTAAGTGGAAAGTCTTATCTTTATTGTATTTAAAATACAAAATTTGACCCATATAACCGTCCCAGTGAGGCAGAGTTGAGTGTTTGCATGGATATGTGTGTGCATGATAAGCACAGTAATCTAAGCATGCACAGCAGCTCCTCCTCCCTGGAAGGGAGATGAGGAGATGTGGCAGACGAAGAGCCCTTGTTCCCAAGGACCAGGATGGTTTGCACACGCTGGTCCTCATCCCCCCTAATCTGGATTCCGAGGAGTGGGAAGGCTGTGTTCATGCACACTGCCTTGGAAGGGCTCCACCAGACCACCCGGGGGCTGCCAGCTGCTCAGAAGATCCACCTCCTAGCCACTCCCGCCTCTCACATTTGCAGGGAGTACTTAAGAGTGTCATATAATCTAGGTTTCTACCATTTTCTTTCTTGAAACTTTTTTTTAAATGCCTTTTCTGAAGAAGAATTTGTGAAATATTAAATTTGCAGGAAACAGAATTTTTGGCATTAACGCTGGCATTCAAGTCCCATCTGCTTAGTGGGGACGGTGGATGATGACGAGACTGTTTAGGTTGAAGTGATTCAACTGTCTTATCACCTACTCATATATGTGTTATTTCTCTACGTGCACAAGGAGGTTGTGGAATGATACACAGTTTTAACACGTTGAGAAAAAAAATTAAATGGCATAACTATTGTTGTGTTATGACAGTGAGGGGATTCATTCCTAAGCTTAAAAATTACAAATTCAGTCACTCTGAAAGTAATGACAAAATGACTCAATCTTTGAACCTTCAATCTTTGCATGGGGCTGACTTCAAGTAATGATCAGCTTTTTCAGTGAAGTTATACATGAAGTCAGTGGCAAGAATATGGTGATTATAAAAGATATGCAAGCATGACAGACTAAATTTATAATTTCTCACATTTTCTTGGAAAAAGGTCTATGATCAAAATAATTTACGTTAGGTAATCACTTTGAATTTTGTTTTTCCCATAACAAGAGCTGTGTTTACACGTGACAGTGACCTGCTGATCAATTCAGAACTCAAGTTATTGAGTCAACCTGGTCACCTACCCACTCGTGTAGACAAACACCTACGTAAAAAGCCATCACTATAACATTATTGCATATCAGAATTGTGTTCCATTGTCCCTTTTTAGTCACTTTTTCACAAACAATATTAATTATAACAGTAAGTTCTTGGAGTTCTTAAAAGAATATATGCTTGCAACTAGAAGGATGCCAAACTATGACATACAACTATCTACTGGGGCTTTGGGGAGAAAAAAGGCAAAAAGGAGGAAGACTGGCAACAGATGTTAGCTCAGGGCCAAGCTTCCTCAAAAAAGAAAAAGAATATATGCTTGAAGATTACTCATGTAATCATCTCTACAACTTCAAGTAAAAAATTTCCCCATAAACTTTCATGTTGTAAAAACAAATGTATCAAATGAAAATGATGCATAATTAAGTTATAGCCTATATGCATTATTTTCATGTGTCTGGATATCTGTAAAGAAAGTTATTAAAATAATACAATGTCCTCTGTTGAGGGTAACCATACTATTTAGAGTCAGGTAGTACTCTAAGTATTAACTTTTTTTGCATTCATATTTCACTACTGAAAGGAGCATAAAATGGTAAAAAGATAGTGTCCTAAAAAGTCTCAGCTATATAATTTAACTGCTCTGGATCTTGGTTTCTTCATCTGTAAAATGGGGACATTAATAAGTATTTTGCCTAACTTAACAGAATTGTTGTATGGATCAAATAGAAGAATGCAAGAAAACCTGGTTTTAAAACTATAAGGTGCCACAAAAGAAGTGTACATTTACCCTGTAATATAAATCCTCCCATCCAAACAAGTTTTTTGTTTCTTTTAAAAAATCAACCTCAACTCACACATGACATGATTCTGGTATAAAACATCAGCATCACAGACTTGATTGTAAAGAAAAGGTCCTTAATTCCCATATATTGGGAAAGAGATTATCTCTGATAATGGAAATGTAAATCTCAGCTTGCCGTTGTTTATTCCAGACAGACATTTGTGTGTTAAGTCTGTTTATCAGGCAACACTTTGTCTAAGCCAGGAAGTAGTCAGTCTTTGTAACAAGATGTATGCAAATGAACTTCCCATGAGTCTCTGCAGCAAATTGTAGGAAGAAAAATAATTCCTTGTTACTTTACCAGCAACAAGCTACCTCAAAAGTAGACTGGAGACAGAGAACTCCGAGTCAGCTGTGCTGATGAGTTCCAGTGAGTCCTAAGCATGTGCTCACAGACTGTTGCTCTTTATTCCAAGCAGACTTGGTGCATTACATCTGTTTATCAGACAACACTCTGTCTGGGTATTCAGGCTTTGTAACCTGTGTGAAAACGAACAGTGACCATAATCCCGTGAAATAACCTGTCTGAGGCAGAACTCCAAACCTCCTGACACTTTAAGAATCCCCACCAACAGAAGCTCCTAAGAAACTTTGGAAACTTTAAAAAAAATACGTCCAGCTCTCAGTTTTAGCCCATTTTGTATCTTAAATAACTTTTCTACGTTCATTGGATTCCCCAACGGCATGACAGACTCAGGACAGAATGGTGACTTTACCACTCAAATTGGACTGATAAATAAAAAATTGGCTAACATGCCGTACCTAATGATCAAAAACGAGTTTTTAAAAGAGAACACTTTGATAGAAAAGTATTTATTCTTTAATTCTATTACTAAAGTATTTATCCTGGGATCCTCTTTTTTTTTTTTTAATCCTAATATAACTCTCTCAAAAAAAATCTACACGTGAAGAGTTGAACAGTATATTTCTTTCTGTTTCGTTTTTCTTGTTGGTTTTCTACAGAGGTTGAAAATCTTACCAGAGGAATCGAATTGGTTTAGCTTGTCTTCCTAGACAAAATAAACACTTTAGGACTCTACTTGTTTGTATTCTCCTCAGTGGTGCTGTATGCATCAGCAGCTAAAAACAAAGAAACTTTTTAGCTGCTCAGACAAAATGCAGAAGCTGCCCAAACAAGGAGGAGAGGGAGGGAGGGGGCGTGGTGGGGGGGTGGGGGTGGAGAAGTGTGCAGAAAGTCTGACAGTCCATTCAATATAGGGATGATGGCTCTGATGCAT
Source organism: Ceratotherium simum simum (assembly GCF_057802395.1). Taxonomy (NCBI): domain Eukaryota; kingdom Metazoa; phylum Chordata; class Mammalia; order Perissodactyla; family Rhinocerotidae; genus Ceratotherium; species Ceratotherium simum. The sequence goes on from NC_141901.1 coordinate 99,055,270, forward strand.
CCAGGTCCCCTTGCTAATTAAATATGCATTGGCACAGTTCTGATCGATGCGAGCCCGGGATCAGATGACACACCTGCAAAACCTCGAGCCCAGAGCTCCCAGGAAAAGGGAAAAAGACAGTCTTGTCTCCTTATCTTTGTTTTCAAAGGCTCTCAATTTCTGTGCTTAGATATCTAATTTAATTCTCTCACCCCTCAGCAAACTGGATTAGAGAAGTCAATACAGCCTTTGTGCATCGACAGGAAAACACAGCTTTCCCTTTATTCAATTTAGCGATGACCTTTAGACAAAGATAACGACGACTGTCTGAAAGTAAGGTTAAGGCCTCAAGAAGAAGACCCTCAGAGCTAAGCTCCTATGGAATTGTGAAAGACAGGATTGGGGGTTTACTGGGACACTTTCCTGCTTGGAAAGGAAAAAAGGAGGAAAGGGAAATAAGGCATGGGGGGGCGGGGGAAGAAAACCTGGGGGGAGAGAGGTAAGTCCACTGACTGAAAGACCAAACTCAAAAATCAGACAGCTGGATCCTGCCATGTCCATCACCAGAAAATAATTCTGTGAAAGAATGGGAATGAGGATGGCAGAGGAACAATTCGCCTAAAATATGCAGACGCCTTAATGAGAAGGTTGAAGATTCCGTGGTTGGGTAAATCAGGAAGTTCGGGGTTTTTTGTTTCTTTTTTTTTTTTTTTGGTATTTTCCTGAAGCATTTGAGAAAACAGGACTGTCATGACGGTGTTCGTGAGTTCCACCACTGCTGAGGGATGTAAGTAGAGATTTTGGACAAGTCTGGGATTCAGCAGTGTTAGCAATCTTCACACCACTACTCCTAACCAGAGGGGAAAACAATGCTGGAACATTCTCCTGAAACAGCACTGCTTCCTTTTCATTTCCTTGTCTTTGGGCCTACTCATTCATTAATTCACTGCATTCATTAATGCATCTACTCTGTGCCTTTCACCCAGCACACCTGGAGATAGGAAACTTAAAAAGGCAAGGTCCCTTTCTCAGTCAGTCAGGGTAACAATCTCACCACTCCTGATGAAGGCCTGCCTCCTGGGGAAATCAATGTACAGCACATGTTAGTGTGTACTTTCATAATCGTTTTTATTCTCTCACTATTAGCAACAATCAGGACCACTGACTGTGGCCTTGTAACAGAATTCACAGTAGCCTGGACACTAAATGGTGGTAATGGTTGGGATAAGCTTTTCTGGTAAGACAGAGAGGTTTAGCCAGGGTCCTTCCAAGTGAAATACGGAGCTACTACCGCATAATTAGCATTGTTGGGAATGGTACAAAATATCAAAACAGTTTTTAAAAATCAGATTTTTTCCCCTTAGAAACAACTTCCTAGGTAGTGCAGAATGTTAGAGCAGGCCAGTGTCTTCCCTCTAACAGAGGCGGCTGGGGAACAACAAATAAGGCCAAGGGCTTGAATCAGAGAGCCTGGCTTCCAGCCCCACTCTGGCCATTTACGTCAGCTGTGTAGATTCACACCAGCCCCTTCCCTCCTCCGAACGCCTGACTCGTAGGACTGGGAGGCCCGGACGGCACCATTTAAACGCCTCGTGAATGACCGGAGCTCCCCCGCCCCGGGCACCAGGCAGGTGTCCTACAGCAGGTCACCGGCTGAAGAATCACGCTGACTTGCTTACTTTTATTTCCCGCCTCATCATTTTTACTGCCAGACAGCACAGTATCTGGAGCATATAGGTATTAATAGACATTTGCTGAAACGAAATTGAAATCAGAAGGTGAAAAAACGGCTCTTTGGGGCCAAGAAATACAACAGGGCCTATCTTAGGAGATGTCAACAGATGTTTTTGGGTGGATTTTCTGGCTTTGGGGAGACTGCAGGACTGGATGGTGGTATGTTCCACACAGTGAGGAGAGACCCTGTGGAGGCAGAAGGCCTGCTTTCTGGTCCTCAATTCAGGACCAGAATGAGGGGTGTGAGGGATCCTGCAGAGGTTCTTGCCAGCCCTAGAGTTCTACTTTGAAGCAGATCTACTTTGAAGTAGATGTGATTCAGCAATCCAGGTGCTGGTCTTCTGGAGGCAGTCAAGGCTGGGACCCCCATTTCATCAAAAGGGACTGGGTGATATTTTCTTATCTGCTGCTGATCATAAGTGCAATCAGAAATAACATGAGTGCAATAATCATTATAAGTCAAAGACTGTCTCTTCTTTACTTTACAAATGACTGCAAATAGCCCACTAAGAGTTGCAAATGTTTATGTTCAGTAACTTGGCCAACCCTAACCACCGAATCCCATAAACAATGTTTTGTCTTTATATCTTGATCCACTATGTCATCCAGAACACCAGAAAACTTCGTTTTAGGAGCTAGTGAATAAGGTATCCTTAAAGAATTTAGTCTAGGTTCTAGGTCCTAGAATTTAGGACAATACTTCAAAAAAAATACTTCAGATATACCTTCTTTTTATATCTTTAAAATAAATGTGCTTTCCATTTCACTAACTTTTCCCTAATAACTTGGTTTCTGGACCTATAACAAAAATGCCTGAAAATAGGGAGTTATCACTCATTTGGTCAACCAGAAATGGTCTTCAGACTTCTCTCATTATCATAATAAAGTTCGAGTGATGTCTGAGCTTTTAGAAATTCACTCAAGCCTTCTGCAAGTAGAAACAGTCATATATGTTTTGCTTCTGTGTTTTTAAGGCAGATAGAATGATTTCAATGTACTGAATCATTTCATTTTTAGGAGTTTCCATTTGGATCCCATCATGGCTTTCTCCCTGACATATGCAGTGCTAAGTTATTTAAAATTAATTGCAGTACAATATTTAAAATGTCTTCACAGGGTGCTAATCTCAAGTGCTGTGGATGTTTGAACCACACTTGGAAGTCATCAAGCTCTGCGTATCTTCTTACCATGGAGCAGTTGAACATGCTAAAAAAGATTAGTCAGTGAACTTTAATCCACACTCAAAACTATACTGAATTATAAAATTTCAAAAATGTGTGAGTTGATACAAATGAGAAAACTGCAAACATCCTGCATAACAAGGAAAAAACAAACCCAGATAATTAAAACACATGAATTCGCTTATATAGCTTTGCGATCCGGAAAAGCTTTCAGAAATCCACCATAGGTGGTGGTCCTACCCACTTAAACGCAGTTAAGCTTATGCGCTCTCACCTCCATGTAAGGTTCAGTTTAGCTGTCATTTCTGTTTTCATTTTAGGATGCAATCTACATTCTTTTTCTGTGGTTATGTTGGGGGGGAGATAAGTATTTTCCATTTCAGTAACTCAGCATGGATGAGGAATCTGCTTAGTAATAATCCTAAAATTGAATTGTCTTCCACATAATGCCTAGCAACAGTTTGGGTAAGATTAGCTAAATGAACTATCTTCAGCATGCGCTTTAAACAAAAAAAAAGCTTCTTATTTGTCACCTGGATTTATTTTGATTAAAAAAATCACGTCTCTGGGAAGTCTCTAATACAGGTGCTATTTCTGCAGCTTCTCTTCATCAAAAAGTTTAAGTGGGTGATTAGAACTTTCCTCTGATTCACTTTCCAAAAATTATTATCATTCTCAGGAGGAAGAAGCTTACTTATTTCAGTCCATCAAATATTTATTGATCACCTACTGTGTGCAAAGCATTGTGAGCTTTTATTCAGTCCTGAGGTAACACATAAACTCATTCAACTCTGTATCATTTGTAAAAGTGCATGTTCCTTGTTGTTTAAGAGTAGCTACTTCCCCTCTCTCTACTGGTGGTGGGAACATGCAGTTTCTCTAAATTAGAACCCCTTCCAAAGTCTATCAGAGGAGGATATTGGAGGTAGAGATTTCTATAAATAGGAAATGGCTCATCTGTTTGCTTACATTCAACAAAAATGACAAATCTCTGGGCTCCATGGTTTTTCCAATTTTTCGGCTATGGTGAACTACAGACAAGCAGAAGCTGAGGGGAAGGCGGGGCATCACAAGCAAGCAGTCCTACCTGCCAATCACACCCTCATTTTCAGGCAACCTGACCCTGTACCCTGGCCCTGCTGGGCTTCCTGGAGCAACATTTACATCCCTGCAGCATTCCCACAGCCAAGGCCCTAGCCTGTGCTCCAGAGGGATTTCAGTATCACCTCTGTCTTTTCAGATCTACAGTCTTAAGATAAGCAAGGAACAAACAGTGACTAAATCATTTTTGGTTGAAATCTATGAGCGTCCTTTCCAAACTCTGTCTTGTTTTATTTTTGTTACTAGAAAAGAAGATAAAAACAAATTATAAGTGGAAAAAACAAAGAAAAAGAAGAAATAGTAAAAAGAAAAAACCTGGTAACAAAAGAAGTGGTATCATTTGAACAGTCAGAAATAGCAATTCTTGGAGTGAGAAAGGAAATTTTATTTGCAACAAACACGAGAAAAGTTACAAGCAAAAAGAATCAGAGTGCCTTCAGGGACTAAAGGTGAACTAACACCAGCACAGGGTCTCTGGACCATCAGGCTCCCCTGGGGGTAGAGGGAGCAGCAGCAGAGCCTGCACGGGGATGGTGCAGAAGAAGGGGTGAAGGCGCTTCCTCACTGCCTCTGATTCTGGCTATCACCTCCCAATGTCATTTCATAAGACTTTTCTATTTAGTAACTTTTGGAAAATTCTCTCTTGTTATATTTACCCAAATGATTTCCCAAAAAAAATCACTGGGTTGGTTTTCATTTTATACTTTAACAATTCATCTAATGATTTAACAATTTCCTTATCTCTTCTAAATGGAGGTCCTGTAGAAAGGGAAAAATTTCTCAAGTCTTAGTCAACAAAGCCATAAGTCTTTACCATACAAAACAGCCTCATGTCTACATCCTTGCAGTTATACAGTCTCCAAATTGGCCTTAAAATCAGAAACCACTTTGTTTAAATACCACCATGTTGGTATTGTACAGACATGCTTAGACTTACAAGGGAAGACTTTAAGCAAACATATCTGGAATGAATTTCATAAAAAACATTAGGCAAAAAGAAAATTATGAGTTAACAGCAAGAGAGTAACACCTCACCAGCAGTAGATAGGGAAATGAATTACTCAACACTGTGTGCCAACACGGACGTCACGGTGAACAGAGGCAAGCTCAAAGGAGCCTGAGGGAGGAGAGCTGGTGTGTACACAGTAACTGGAATATAACAAAACAAAACAAAAAAGATTTCTCCATGAAGAAAATTGTGAACGCTGTTTTTCATAACCCCAGGAAAACTCCCTATGGTGGCACTCTCAAGGTACAAACTCTTGATTTCTGAGGAGAGAAAGTAGAGAACAACATAAAAAAGTCCTGCGACTCTTAGAGAAGAAATTCATGCAGAACACCAGCAGATGTTACACAACATCTTCAAGGAATCATGACATGTCAAACAGGCGACATGATGCAAGTACACTAAAGATGAGTTTCCATTTCTGTTAAAAAATAAAAAAGATCAGAAATCTGAATCTAGAAAGGCAGAATCTTTTGCAGGTTTAGAAAGCACATACAAAGCCTGGCAGAAGAAAACACTGCTCGGTGCACCATCTGCTTTCTGGCACACTGAGGAAACTTTTACCAACGGCAACGTTTCCTTACATTGGAAAATCCACTAATTAGTTTTGTTGTAATAAGAAAAATAACCTTTGCATGGAAGGCAGACCGCCAGCTCGCTTTTTGCTGGCCGCACCCTGCAGGGCCCACCACTCTCCCACACGAGGCTCACCTCCGAGCACTCCTCTCTGGAGCCCGGCGTGATCCCTCTTTGCTCTGAGGAAGTGTTCACAATGAGAGATCAAAGCAAGAGCAACAGAGAGGAGGAGCTTTACGGTATTTGGTTTAATATCCAAAAAAAGAACACCAGGTTCAGAATCAGGAAATCTGGGATCCAGAATCTATTGTGAAAAGCTTGGTAAACCTTATTAAAGTAAATGAGCTCTAGATTTCCCATAAAATTTCTAAATTCTTTAAGTGTAAATCACGCTTTCCTAAGAATTTTATGTCCCCAAAACTAACGATTGAAAAACAGTAAATTGGGCTTCAGATGTCACTGATACATCTGAAATAATTTTAGAAAATTTCTCATAAACTGATTAAAATATTACAAATCATTTAGCAACCAAAGAAAATGAAACTCTACTAAAATTCCTTCATTATGCGCTCTAACCATTTAGTCAGCACATCATTCCACAAATATAACAACTGTTTACCGAGGACCCACCGTGTGCCAAGCACTCTTTGAGCACTGGAGACAGAGCAGTGAAGGGAAGGCTCTCAAACTTCTGTGCCCACCACATCTACGCGACAGCAAGCCTGCAGCCCAGGGAGCTGACTGACATTCACCCCCTGCAGGATCCAGCAGGATCACACACTGCTCGCGACAGGACAGCACCAGCCAGAGAGAAACATGGTCTTGGGGCTCACACATTGAAAAATATGCTTGAAAGCTCCTTGAGAAAATGGAATAAATGAGTACAAATATCTTCTGAAAAATCATATGGCAAATAGATGTCATGTCCTTAGAAAAAAGGCAAGCAGAACACTGAGGTGATGACCGTAAGTGTAGGCATTGCCTTTTTGTGAGAGACGTCAGACCTACGTTGTTCAAACTGGTCCCCTGCCTTGACTGCACAAATTCATTGGTTCAAAAATTCTCCTCTTCTGTTCTCTTGATTTTTTTCTGTGGGCTCCAACTTAGCTAAATTTAAAAACAAAATTGCAACACAGGATCATCTATTGCAAGCTCAGAAGTCCCTTTGCCTAAGGAATGAGTGACGGACTACTGTGATGAGTAATTAACCCACTGGGATTGCACAAACACGCCCAAACTACTCTTCACAACTGCATGGCAACGACACGCTGATAACCAGGACGAGCATCCACTGAGTTTATTAACCCTCAACTGCCATTAAATACGTTGATTAAAACTGCAACACTTTACCTGATGCTTTTTATCAAATATTGGAAAAGACTTTGGTCAATCTGCCCAGTTCTGGCTCTGCTTTTACCCCGTTTTCACAAACACCCCACTTAGGCACAGGGGTAATCACATTCTCTCCCAATCCCATTTAGTCACATTTATAAGCACACACTCCTGTAGACGAAGATGAAGACAGAATCCTTTCCCTTCCTCTTGGCACAATTAATCGCCCTTCCTCTGGCTCTTACAACCTGGTTATTAAGAACAGGGCTCAGGGCCGGCCCCGTGGCTTGGTGGTTAAGTGAGCACGCTCCACTGCTGGCGACCCGGGTTCGGATCCCGGGCTCGCACCAACGTGCTGCTTCTCAGGCCATGCTGAGGCCGCGTCCCACATACAGCAACTAGAAGGATGTGCAGCTGTGACACACAACTATCTACTGGGGCTTTGGGGGGAAAAATAAATAAATAAAATCTTTAAAAAAAAAAAAAAAAAAAAAGAACAGGGCTCAGCTCCTATTTAATTTCTCCACATGTACAATGCCCATCTGTCTCTCCAACAAGTTGTAAGCCCTTCAGGGCACAAAGCTCCCACCTGCCTAAAGAAGTGGCTTGTCCATAGTAAATGCTCAGTAAGTGACCCTGAACAGAGCAACGGGGAAGAGGCCAATCTGGGCAAGACATTAAGGTAAGGGCTACTCCAGAGATGGTGTGCAGACTCTTCTATTTCCAGCAGAAACAAAGTCCAGTTAGAAAACACGCTGGATTTTTCAATTAAGGCTAAAATGAATAGCTACACATAAAGAAGCAACTTCCTTCTCTCTATCAGAGATGGGCAAGTGTCTTGTCTAGTGCTCACAATAATCCTATTAGATAATGTAATATTTGAAATATAAACCAACAAAAATTAGAATCTAAAAGGGAAGTGGATTACTAAAATTATGGGACAATGCTGACAACTCTGCAAATATTTTGGGACCAGGGTCTTTAAAAAACATTTCCCATTTGCTGTAGTAGAAGGAATAAGGTTAAGCTCACAAATTTGGTCTAACATAAATCCTTGCAGGTCCTTACTACAGAAAGTCCCTGCAGTATGTGATGACGGGCTTCTGCATTTCTGGTTTCACAATTCCTGAAGGCGCCTTGAACCACACCAGAGAGCAAGAGCACTTTATTCAGTACGTGGAGGAGTGACACAACCACGTTTGGACTAGTGTGTCAGTGACGCTGCTGTCACTGAGAACAGCAACAACAAGAGGCATCAGAAGTTACATTTAGATAAATAAAAATAAGATACAAAAAACTCTATTTTGTATTCATTTTATATTCATTCTAACATGCCTTTCAGAAGACGGCTATTGAAACTGTGTTGAATCTGTTGTTAGGCTGGAGACCAATTCTGATCCGCAGCCTGTTTTCCACACCCTATTTCACTCAACAGAATACCTTTCACCTTTGGCTTAATGTAGGCACAATCTCAGATACTCTTAAATTCTTTTTTTAAAAACTTGGCCTAAAGTTGAGAATGCTGTTTCCAAAATTAGCTCAAAGTCTTGAAAATTGCTTATTTTCATAAACTCACATTGTACTGGTGCTATTTATTAACAGACTATATTTAGAATATCCATGAAATGATATGATTTTGTACAGATATAAAACAACATAATACATATTTTCAAGGCAGGTAAGTACATATGATAAGGGATGATGAACTAAGATTAAAGATTAAGGAAGTAGTATTCAGATAACACACTGAGAGAAAAAAAAAGCTTCACTTCGGAGCTAAGTAAAAAAAGGAAAATTCATGACCTGGGACAATTTTTTACCTCTGCACGCTGATGTCACTACATAAACTGATGATTAGTCAGCTAACCTGGCACAGCACAGACAGACAAATTTCTGTCACATCCCCCCAACCTCACGACTCTCATCTCTCTAACAGGTAAAATTCTGCTAAGGACTTCGAGTTTCCCTTTGGCTGAATAGAGGAACTGACCTTGAAAAATACAAAGGAAGAGAAATCAACTAATTGCAAATTTGCTAAAATAGGTGGGCTATAATAAAAAAAAAACAACAACAACTGGTGGTCCCTTAATAACACCTGAATGCTGCTCTAAAGTTGGAAGGTTTTAATTTGTGTACCAAATTTATAAAATGGTGCATCCTTCTCTGAAGCCTTGCAGTTCTGTTCCGGGGCCACACCAGCACACACAGCCGCATGGGGCACCAACTGCTACTGTGACTCTCCTACAATTCAGACCCTCCTGTCTCCACTCCCCTATTGACCAAAATATAAAACACAATAAAAGTGGAGTCTGGGTTCAGAGAATTCTCATTTTCTAATTTAAATTTAACAACACTCAGGGACTAAAAGGTTTGCTAGGTACGTGCGGGGCTGGAAATACTTCCTATTGGGCTTAAATTTGGTCTTCCTGAGGGCAGAGACTAGGCCTCAGCACATTGGTTTATGTGGGAAGCTTCAGTCCCAAATTCAAAACCAACTACCAAAAGATCTATTTCCAAAGTTAAGCAATAAAGTACCACAGTTCCCATTTCTGTGACATGGAAACTCTGAGAAGGAAGAGCCCATGGTCCAGTGGGAGGCGCCGAGGAAGACAGGCACCTGCTCCCTCACTCCTGCAACTGCCAGTCAGGCTCCCAGAGGACAGAGACCAAAAGCAAAACCTTCGTGGGGTCTACACTCATGACGGAATACAATCAGAATCTACTGTTGCAAGGTTCTGAGCCTCCTAAAGTAGCACACCATTAATGGGACCACATTTCAAAAGGTTTTTTTCAAATGGTTTACTCACCACAATAAGAACTGAAACACATATGGCATGTCTCCTTAGTCTGTTTCCTTTATTATTCATGGAGTTTCATCTTTCCAAATTCAGACTTCTACCCCATTCTAGAAGGTGAGAAGAATCTAATGTATATTTAAAACTATTTAAAGTAAATCATGATAGCTGTACTTGATAATTTTTCATGGTTTTATACCAAAAGAATCACTGCACATGGATGATTAAATATTTTTTAAATGCTAGAACACTGAGCCTTCCTTTCACACAAGTCAAAGCAAGGGGCATACTGCTGACACAGCAACACTGTGGTCTGAGAGAGACTGTGGGAAATGTCAGATTTACGGTCGGGGGTGATTGGTGGATGGTTTTGTGGTGTGTATGGTGTTTTGTTTTGTTTTTTGTCTGCTTTTTCTTTTCTCTTTTGAGCCTCTGACAGAAGCAGAGCTCTACAAACTTTCTGGCGACCTCCCAGGAAAACAGAAGGAAGCTGAATCCTGTACTTCCCCTGGGATCTAACGAAATATACAGCCTCTGGGCTTCTTTCAATTTGGACTTTCAGATTGCTAAACCAGTGAAAAGGGGATCCTAGCTGTCACAAACGTCACACGCTCGGGGTCACCTGCTGCTCCGGGGTTCTCATGCCAGTTGTTGACATAATAAGCACCCCTTATACTTTAATTACAATTCACAGTGTGCAAACTATGCAATCTGCTTTAAGGCAGACTGTCTTTTAAGTCAACACTAAAATTCTATTACTAATACGGCAATGAAATGTAGCAGGGAAGGGTGTGCCCATCTGACTACATGCAGATACCCGCCATTTGGGGAAGATATGGGTAACATTCGCAAAAAGAAAAAATGGTGCTGCTGCCCTAAATTCGGGGGGGGGGGGGCTTTAACTCTGTTCTGAGACTTCTTGTGAGTGTACCACCAACAGAAATACAATATGCTTCATGTGGAGCATTTTTACATTTGTATAACTACTATGTATTTTTTTTCACATGGGGGGCTTAGCTATTCCAAGTAATATCTTGCCTCTCCAACAGGGCTGATCAACTGTCAAACAACAAGGAATTTCTAGTCCCCCCATAACTTCCTCTCTAAACCTCTGGCAGTGCTAGAGACGTTTAACAAATGATACTAGAGTTGTGTCGACGCTCTCTCATTTACTAGATCCTTGCATTTTGCTAACTACAGACCTGTGTAAGCTATATTCCTGCAATCAAAACATGAAAGGTTATTTTAAAACAGAGCCCATTTAAAATAATACAATGCAGGGAGCTGTTTAAAAAATGCTAACACATAATTATAGTCTACAGTTTTCTCCAAAAACAACAGTGGAAATTAGTTACAATTATATTACAGAGAACCACTATAAACATAGGTGGGCTAACCTTTGAATGAACTGTCCCAACACTCTGAGAATTACAATCTCACTTCTGGTGCCACCAATGATGTAAGAGGAGACACAAGAAACAAACCCCCATGCCAAGTCCTCTTATGTTTCTGAAGTCTGACTCGAACACCTTAGCTGAGCTACAGGTATGCCCCACTACAAAACACCGCTGGCAACAGCAAAATAGTCAAACAAAACAGAAATCCAAATTTACGAAAACAGATTTTTTAAAAAAACATAACAATGCCTATACTTGCTTTAACGAAGGATGTATCTGTATTACAAATGCCATCGAGATGGGTCATAATTAGCCAACAATTATTCATGCTTTTTTTGGTACCAGGCAATAGTAGATACCACGACCAAAACCACCACCACCACCACCAACAGAGAGTTTATCTTATTCAGATACGGTTATCGTAACATAGAAAGCAGAAGCATCTTCCACTGTTTTGGGGAAAACTTTCAGTCCTTTGGTTACTGGGTTTTGTCTTCACAAAGACAGACACAGAGCACTAAACCCCAGGCTGCACCTGGAGCCCTGCTGCTTGCTGACAGATTTCTCTGATGCTATCCACTGCCGGGATGAGTGTCACCTGCCCATGTCCTCTATTTCTTGGTTCTGCCTCATTTTGGGGACACTCATCTTCTGCCAGGTAGACCTCCATGTTGTCCACTGCTCTACGCGGCTACCACCAATATCTACAATCAGACCATCTGGAGCCCCTTCTGGCTGGGCTGCATTTTTTTATGGAACCTCACAACGAGACCAACCTCAGAATATCAACTCCCACATAAGCGTTTCAGGTCATGGCCCTTTACAAGTCTCATATCCCAAGATAAGAATCCCATCTGCCAATTCTCTCTCCTTTCCCTTGTAGGAAGGAAACAGAACATCTCTGAAGCTCCAAAGAGAATATGAACAAGAAATAAAGTAGAAGCCCTCTTATCCAACATCATGGGGCCAGCAGTCGACTGGCTCGTTTAAAAAACTGGAGAAAGATAATTTTGTTATGAGACACACACACCTTAAGCATTGTAACTTTAAACACATGGACGTACATTCCTTGGCCAATCTTTCTGTGCAGGGACAAGGCTTTAGCTGTAATGTCTGTGCACTGCAGCATCTTTCTTAAATAAATCATACCTATACTGCATCATATAAGATCTCCAGTTTTATTTTGTAAAGTACAGGGAGAATCTAAAGATATTTCTAAAATAATCTGAGCACAGAATCCTTTTGTATTTTTATAAATTTCCATTTACAGTTGAGACATCTCACCCACACTTAATCCGACAGAAATTTTTGTAACTCACCTTTAATGAGTCTCTCCAAAGCATTGGCTTAGTTTCACAGAAATAAAACTTCCTTTTTCATTTTGAAGTTGTATGTCATCAGTTTACATAAACTTAATTAAATTATATAATAACAATACCGATAACACTAGTATAAACAGGTCTGGGAATAACACAACTGACTCTTGGTGAGCACACAACCAGTAAAAACGCAAGTGCTAGGATGTGCGAGTAGGTAACTATTGGCCCTGAGTGTTCAACACGCTACAGGCATCAGTATGTTACAAAGAAAATAACAAGTCTCAGTTATCTTACCAGCTGGTTAATACAGAGCTTCTCCTGTGAGTCCACTCAAAGAACATAAAGTTCAAATAGCAACAAAGTAGAGAGGCACTGATGCTTGCTGTGGAACACAATACTGAACAAGACATCTTTCCAAGCATTCTGATATAGCTCTAATTTCTAATAATGTAAGAAATAACTAGAAGAACTTCTCAGCATTATTGTACTTAAAATGGTAACTGAATTGATGTCTATCCACTTGCTATAGGAGATGATATTTAAATTGATCTGAACGTATTTAAAGAACAAGAAAAATAATTGGATGGCTTAGCTTCCAATATAGTATTTTCAAATTCTAAACTATATTCACATTTTTGTTATTTTGTACAACTATCAGAATATCATTACCTCTATTTTGATTGAAATTTGTGATTGGTGAAACATTTTTTTACAATTAGAGACACTATATTAATGGAAAAATTAATTCCCATTTTAACATTGTTGGCTTGACAATCGAAAACAATCACATAGGTAATACTGTCATGATTTTTAAAATATTTTGTCATTTTCAGGTTAATATAACTATCTCTTTTCCTGTGATTGTACCTAAGATCAATCTTCTAGCAACAAAAAGCCTTAATCTCAACTTTCTGCTTATTATCAGTTAACTTATTTTATCAGTTAATTTATTATCAACTTCAAATAAATGTATTACTTAGTTGTGTATATACGTGATAATGATGACGGTGATGCATTTGCCAACCACCTGAAAGTAGTAAGAACGGCCAGCACCCCGAGCTGAGTGATTCATATACATGTAACTTTCCCCATAACTTCTGCAAAGTAAATATTGTTATCTTTATTTCAGGTTGAGGAAACTGAGACAGCACTAAAAATCTGGATCTCAAACACAGATTGACTCCAAGCTTAGGCTTCCTCACTTCAACAAGGGGTGTGTGTGTGTGTTTAAAGGAAACCAGAGATCACAGACTTTCCTTTGCAGTGAAGTTTTTATTTGCACAGATGTGTGTGTGTGCATGTTGGCGTACACACATACACACACACACACTTTAGTCAAATCAATTTCGTATGCAAAAGTGAGCGAGGGCTAAGTCATGAAAAGAAGTCTTTGAAGCAAGAAGCGATGATGTGTGAAAGACATAACAGAAAAGTTTATTTAAACAAAGAACAAGCACAGAGGGACAGAACAACAGTGAAAATAAGGGAAATGCAAGCTCTCCATCTTTTCCATCTTTCCTCTGTCGTGTATGATTTCTCATACATAGGAAAGACAGAAAGAGACCTCTGGAATTTACACAATATCCAAAAGTAAAATAAGTTTAACCAATCTATAGTTCAGATGAACCAAATCCACACAGATTTTCAATGAGTTTTTCTATGTTAAACACAATTATATTATCCTATAGTAAGAGCCTTAATTTTAAACATAATTCCTTACTTGCAAGAAAAAAAATTCAAGGTAAGATGTTAAAAATACTTTTATGGTATCTTTTTCAGTGGCATGCTATGAAAGCAAAATCTCTGACTTGGCTTCAGAAAAGAGATCAAGAGGGCCTCTCACTTCACACTCAATGCTCCACATGACATTCACACACCCCAGGGTACCTCTCCACAGGCACCAAGCTGGCCGGTGGTTTTCTGATCACTTCAAATTTTTGTCTGGTCATGTATATAACATTGTACAAGTTTAAATTCAAATCGAGAAAATAAATATGTATTATAGGGTATAGACTATTTAATTTCCAAACCTATTTCATGTGTATACCTATATATAGATGATGGAACTTTACATCTGAACTATTAAATCTATATTATCAGTGGGACTCTTAAAAGTAAGGTAATAAATTCTAAGTTATCTCTCAACACAAACATTCTCAAGTTTTAGGCAGCAGAAATCTTAACTAAAAGTGAAAAATTCAGCCAATCACACAGAAATTATATTTATGACACATACCATCCAGATCATATGGAACTGACATGGTACTTATAGAAATAAACATTCCCTTTTTAGCAAAACAAAAAGCCACTTTTAAATTGCTCTTGGGAGCAGAAATAGAAAGTGTGCCCAAAAAGTTGCAAAGGAGCAAGATGGAGTTGGTTCTCTAATCTGAAGTTAACAATAATTTTTGTCTGCTTGCATTTTAAATAGACATTATGAAAGTCTTATAGAGACTCTATGCTTACAGAAGGTATCATTGCCTTTGCATGTAAATGGAAGCACATTTCTAGCACTTATATTATTACAAATATTGAAAATGGCCTCCAAAAGCTTTTAGCAATGTACTCTTTGTCTTGTTTCCAAAGAAGCAATCCAATTAAAATGAACATTTTCAGCATTGAGGACTAGGACAAGGACTTGTACATCGTATCCAGCATTTTACAAACTCTACGGAAAATAGACGGAAAACTTCCATATGCTTTCTGTGTACTTGTACTAAACAAGCCTACTTTACAAACATTTTCCTAGAAAACGAATTGTATATTTTTTTGTGCTTCTTTTAGTATCCATCCATGATTCCAACCTGTATCATGCTTGCTTCCTTGAATTCACTATTTCACTAGTGCATCTTGTGCAGTCACACTTATCAACAGGAACATGGTAATGAATATTATTTATTTTGATACATTTCTTCTACCTCCCCCACCTCCTCCTATATTAAGCATACAGAACACAATAAATTTGTTGGCTGAATTAATTTTCTTATAGTGGGATTATTTCGTTGTTCGTCCGAACTATAACATTTGGTTTCCTTCTGAAAATAACTTATTCATTTATTTATCATGTTCTTACATTTAACATTTTTCTTCACTAAATTTCATCAATTTAAATCTTGGGGATTTTTTTTCAATCAAAACTATTTACTGAGCATCTTGTATAAGCTGTGTTTTTAACGGCTTGTACTATACACAATATTAATGAAATTATAAAATATTATTTTGTGTTTCAGTATGCATGTCATATAAAAGATGGATGCCTTCCTTTTAAGATATTTAAATGGATCACCAAATGATTGCCTACTTCTCTCTCACAGCTCCGATAAATAATTAAAAGGAAATATACACAGATCGGTTGCTTACTTAAGAGTTAGAATCAATTAAAACAAAATTGTCTGAATGCTCTTCCAACATCTCACTTCAGGGACCATGAAATGTTACCTTTACATTTGTAAAGTCACTCAGGTTGGATTGGAGCCTTGATTTCTCCAGAGCACTCAGAGTGCGTGTGCACAGAGGGCGGGCACTGGGGGAGGAGGGTTTTAATTGGCAACTTTTTAGTTACTAATATCTTTATAATTAAGTGGCTTAAAAGTGTCTTATAATACCCCAGAAACGGCCACTGAATATTTACTGAGCACACCTCAAGTGGAAGTTTCTTGTTTAACTTGGTATTAAGTTAGGACTGCAGAAATGGTATCTTCTGCAAAGAAAAACTTTGGGACTGTTTCTAGAGCCTTTTTTTATTTTTATTTTTTGAGGAAGATTGGCCCTGAGCTAACATCTGTTGCCAATCTTCCTCTTTTTCTTTTCTCTCCAAAGCCCCAGTACATAGTTGTATATCCTAGTTGTAGGTCCTTCTAGTTTCATGTGGGACGCCACCCCAGCATGGCTTGATGAGCTGTGAGTAGCTCCATGCCTAGGATCCAAACTGGCGAACCCTGGGCCATGGAAGCAGAATGTGCGAACTTCACCACTACACCACCGGGCCAGCCCTGGGACTGTTTTTAAATAAATGGCTAAATCCTCTTCATTTATGGTCTTGGAGCTTTCCTATGCAACTCGACCAGACAAACAAATGTGGGGATTCCAGACAGCCTGCAACTCTCCCTTTCAAGAGTGTTTTAATACCACGAAGCTGTCTAATTTGTGCATTTAGATGTTTTGTACATGAAGTTTTCCAAAATCTACCTCACTCCAGCTTTTAGTCAAAAGCACTACCTTGCATTATCGTGCACACAGATCATAGCTGTACTCACATTGTCACACATTTTACTTCATTTTCACCTGAATCACAGTCTGCCCGGTGTCACGGTTCACTGTGCACAGGTCTGTCCCTCCAGCTGGAGCAAGGGCTGGTGGAGGTCAGGCCTGTTTTCCCTGCTCTATCTCAGTGCTGACACATAGCGCTTAGTCAATGCAGGCTGGGTAAGATTTTTCAGAACTTTCTCAGATCAATGTTTGCTTATCACCCTACATACATACAAGAAATATTTGAAACTCTTGAAGAGGAAATTTAGTCCTTTAAGGGTTCAGAAATAATGAAAGATAACATTCTCACAAAAAAACAAAAAGTTCAAAACCAGGAAACACTTAAAAAAGGAGGTCATAAGGATACTTATTCTCTCGTTTAATAAACACAAGAAAGTTCTCAGGGTTGTGCTGGCAGTAGGCTGTTTCTGGCCCTGGGACAAACACCCCTTTTCCAAGCTAAAACCATCGCCCAGCTGTGCAACAATGACAGCTGCGAGGAACACAGTGGTGGCAGCAAACCCAACTCGAAGGTCCAGCATTTGTAGGCTCCAGACACTGCATGAAACAGCAGTAGAGACCAGATGTCCACAACGGCCTGAGGGCATCCTCTTACCTCCCTCCCCCGTGGCCCTGCCTTCTTCCCCCACCCATTTTGGGTGGCATCAAGAGCAATTACAGCATGCCCCAGTGGACTGTGCCAGGCTGGCAGCTGGAACACCTGCCACAAGGTCTGCATGACATTAACAAAGACCCAGCAAGTAGCTTTAATGAGCTGACCCTCCAACAGACAGAGCCTAGCGTGGGTGCTGTGTATGTAGCCACTGCTTCAAACATATTGTTCACTGCTTGAAGAGGACTATTTCAGCAACTATCTACTTTCTTTAGCACCAAGAACTGGGCTAAACACACACATTCTGAAAGCCCAGTTCTTTGAGCGCCACCTCCTATGTGGAAATGAAACATGAAAGTCTGTGAAGCACACACTTCACTCAATATCAGCTCAACATTTTACCCATCTGAAAATATTGATCCACGCCATTTAGGTGATGAACATAAGGTGTGTCTTGACATTCTTTTCACAGTGGACCCATAACTTTGGGAGTTGTAAACTGTTGAAGGAGCATTTCTTACTCATTCAGTTTTCTCCAATGCACAAAAGGCTGCATGTACACAAGTGAGTGGATGGATGGATCAACTGACAAATGTACGAAAATAACTTAAGCCTTACAAAACTTATGAGGCAGTCAAAAAAGCGAAATGGTTAAGAGATTGCAAGAGAGTCCTCTTTTGGGTTACGTGTCAACATTTACAGGCAAAGGAATGATTTCAGGACTCTTGAACACTCCAGGACACTGGCCTGTAAAAACAGTCATGCAAAATGCTTACTCAACTTAACAGAATCATTGATATACGAAGATGCTAAAGCTCCTAATGAAGAACTAGAGGGCTAATTCATGAGCTAATTCATGGAAGCGCCCAGCACACGATGTCTAAGACAGAGCAAGCACTCAGTATGTGATAATTATGATTATACTTCTGATTAGGTGATTAATAAGGGAAGTTATGCTAGTGATTTACAATGTGTCCTCCACGGATCAGTCTGTGGAGGACTTCAAAAGGGATATAATGAACAACGACAAAAAGGCTGTTGATTCTGGAGACAGGCTTTCTAAACCTACAGCAATAGTATTTCCAGATATTTTTTAGGAGTTGAAAGGAATCTAAGAAGTCATTTTAGTTCAGTCTCCTCATTTTGCAGAAGAGGAGACTGATACCCAAAAGATTAGTACAGCTACATCTAAAGTCATGCAACCAGCTGGAAGCCAAGTGACTTAACTGATCAGTGATTGCTTCACTTTTTGCATGAAAGGATCAATAATACCTAGCTCCTATCAACTCACACTATCACAATAAATGATATATCAGGAGTCTTATTTTAAGTATTTGGCACAAAGGTTCAGTATAAATCCAAGATAACATTACTCTTTCAAAATAATGTTGAGGAAGATCTCTATTAGGAATACATCACTAAAACAACCATTACTACTACTATATATATATATATATATATATATATGTATGTATGTCTTGCTGACTTTATGAAAGATCCTGGGAATATTAATTCTTGTAAGGAGGTTTCAGTTCCTCTTCTGAAACAGCATTATTATTAGATATTCACAATAGAATAACTATATTTAAATACTAAGTAGTTTATGATTCATACCTTCCAAAATAAAACAGTTCACTTCGAAATGCAAAGTCTGTCTTTAAATTTGGGACACACAAAGCAGCCACTAGAGAACAGTGGGTTTTAATTAGACACACCAGGTTTAGTTATTTTGATTCTTTGGGTCTCACATAGGGTTTACAGGACTCCACTCAGTTTATGGGGTTCAGACAAGGCTCAAAGTGAACTTCAGCGGGGACTTTTCACACGGTTTAAGCATTAACCAGGGATTGAGTGGTTTATAGATCATCCAAAAGAATTTCTGTCTTGGAATCTTGCCGTGAACTCTAAGGATTTAAATTCCGAGTGAACTTATATCACAAAGTGACTACAAGTTTTCAGTAACTGTTTCTGTTTTTGTATTTTTTGCTATTTTAAATGAAAACCATGAAGTAGATACATGGAAAGGAGAGTTTGATAATCTGAAGTTCAAGAAAATAAAAAAGAAATAAAAACTTTAACGTCTTGATATTTATATACTAGTTTACAGTTTACAAAGGGCTTTCATATACATTAACTTATCTGAATGCTAAGCACTGACCTTTGTAGGATGTGATCAGATCAATTTTTATCCTAAGATTATCCCAGACTCTTCACCTATGTATTTATATATTTTCTAACTGAAATATTTATGAGGAATAATAATCAATTATTAATAGCATTATTTTTTAAGCAAAGTGTTAAATAAAATCATTTCTATGGCATTTTTTTTCCCGAGGAACAAAAGCTTGGACCATAATGTGTGGAAAATATTTTGGTGCCCCAGTTAGGACTCTGAACTTTGAAAAATATACTTTGTATTTATGGAAATGTTTTCAGGGGATGTTATAATGAAGTTTTACTGTGTAGACCATGTTTAAAGATCTAACACAATGAATGGGTACTTAAAAACTACATGCCTCAGTTTAATTCTGCATACATTATTAGATTTTAGGATGTTGTCATAACTTGGCGTTAAGAAAAAGCCATCTGAATTTATGGGGTCAGAGTTATCAAAGGTCCGACCGAGTTCTCCTCATATTAATGTGTGAAATGCCATTTCTGCTTACATTGTGAAGATTCAAATTTATCCCAGCCATCTTTCTATATACATAATGTGTGTTTGAGTTGGAAGAACCTAGCAAAAGGATATTTATTCCAACTTATTTCAATCTATTGAAAGTATTTAACGAAAAAAAGTATCTAAATCTCTACTGTATTTTGGACAACAGACTAGCAATTCATATCTGAGTCTACTCACTGGTGACAATTTAAATCAAGACAGGTAGAAATAAAATCTTTAGGATTATTCCTTGAAAACTATTAGGTGTGTGTAGAAAATAGTTTACATGAGGAAAAAATATTAAGGCATTTAAAAGGAGGGAGATGGTACTCTTTTGTTTAAGGAAAAATTTAAGATTTGAGCCTATAGCCAGAACTCATGAATAATGTAAGAACTATAAAAAATCAATTATGAAATGCACTAAAACATTGTCACATTATTTGAATGCTCCTTAAAAATAAATAATAACTACTCTTCTGAGAATTTCTGACCCAAATCCAGGTGACTGTAGTGTACTAGATTATCCAAGTCCATCATTTTACTTATACTCCATAACTGCATAATTAAACCCACATTCATTCAAGGTGCACAACAGCTAAACCCCAGCCCCTGGTCCCACCGCACACAGGCGCTGAGTGAAGGGCAGCCAGCTCCTCTCACCTATCCTGGCAGACCAGGGCCTCTGGCTGTGAAGAAAACCACAATGTGGGGAGGAAAACCTACAGAAGAATGAAAACAGAAAGTGTCTCAGGCCTTGGCAGAAGGACACTAAATAAAACAGAGAGTGGTGACTCATCCTGGCAGTGAATCCACCTCAACCCCTTCAAAGCCTTTGGCAAGAGTCCTCAGAGGAGACCCCAGCCTTTTGCCAAGCCACAAAACACCACAATTATTATCACAGCAGTCATCAACAAAACAGATTTTGTAAACTGACTTGTTGGCACATAGATTAAAGAAACTATAAAAGGAATAACAGCTGTTTGGGTTGCCCGATGTGGAAAGCTACGATATAGAAAGTGAACTTCGTCTCTCTATACATACCTGGGTAGACACGAGCATACATACACATCCCACGTGCTAATTATACGTGTGCACTATGTAGAAAAGTGTAAAATGCCAAATACACCACCACATAAATTTAAAACACAAACAACTCTTTTATATTAAAATACTCACTTTGGAAGGACTAATAGAAAAATTTGCTGAAGAAAAGATTTTGTAATTCACTCACCTAAAATATGGATTACGTCTAACAATGGCAAAACAAAGTTTTCCTTAAAATACTGAAAAGCACTGTGCTTTTCATAGAAGCAAGAATGCTGATGAATTCTTTGCGAATTTGCAAAAATATGCCTTACTCTACCTCCCTAAACATTGCCTGACTGACATGTTATACTATAAAATTTACAACTACCTCATGATCCAGGTAATTTGAAAAAATTCCACTTGCTTACATATTCATGGATATAATCCATCATGAACAAAGTAAAAACAGCATACTTTGAAATGATTTAATTTTTACCTTTGCTACAACAGTATTATTCACCTAAATAAAGTGCCAATGAATAATACATAAAAGAACAGAAAAAAATTGACAGGTCATAACCAGTACTACTTACATAGTCCTAATTTGAAGATTAAAAATGTACTATGATTTATTATAAAGAGGCATGGACTCCTGATTTTTAATTTAAAAAGAAAAGTTTTATCCAAGTTCCTTGTCACTAACTCAGTAAGATATGAGAGAATTAGCAAGAAAGACTTTTAATTAAACTACTTTCCATTTGTCATATCACATAACATCATGAACGTGCTCTGTAAATAAGTACTAAGGACCTGTCATGCAACTTTCATATCACACACTTGCCCAGCCAACTTCTAAATGCCCGTATGGCTCTCTGGTGAAACTTCCAGAGCTGAAGCACCCTAATGGGCATCGATCTTTTACACTGAAGGATGCAGAGTTCAAATTTCTGCACCATCAATAACACGTGGCTTCACCTATTGAATCACCAGGCCTTGGTTGACAAATGCCCACTAGGAGAGAAAAGACTGGAAATAAACTTACAGGAGTCTTAGCTACAAATGTGGCTAACTCAATGGCAAGAGATAACCAGTGAAAAAGAAATGAACAGTCACATTTTTTGACTACCTCTTACAACAAAGTGTACACTGACTGCACACCACATAAGGGCTTCATGACTCAATGAACCCTAAAACTGTAGATTTCCAAAAGCCCAAACTCCATAAATTCTATCACTACCATATTATCACTAGCTGATTCCACTACCTATTGACATACAACATACCACCACCACCTGCATGACGACCAGCTTTTGTGAACAGCTACTTAAGTATTAAGTAAAATGCTTTATCAATTAAAAATGATCTTTAGGAATTCAGGTTTCAATCAGAATATAAAACCTAGTTCATAGGTTCCATCAGAATATAAAACCTAGTTCATTAAACAAAAGACCTATTTAAGGAATTCCCTGAATAAACTCACTCCCTGGAGAAGTTAATTCACCAGTATATTTTTAAAAGTGTCACACAAAGAAAAATTTTAACACGTTATAGAAATATATTTGCAATTAGATCATTCTTCAAAATACCACAAACCCTACAGTTCTTCAACTTAGTTTACTATTATTTATTTATATCTAATAACGAAAACACACAGTAAAAACTGCACAAGGTTTAATTAAAATCCTTTTTTCTAGGTTTTGTTTTTTAAGTTCAAACAGTTTTCCCTCATTATCATTTCTCCAGCTTCTCCATCTACCTTGGAACCCAAGCACATCATGCAGCCAGCACAATGAACTAACACGCCAGCAGAAGGAGTATGCTCCACCTCTCCAAGGATTGTAAAAGCATCCAAGTACACACACTGTCTCCTGTGTAGCCTGGAGATCCTATTGAGCCCACGCCAAGTGTCTGCAAAGTTGGACCCTTCATCCGGTATTTACACTAAGCTAAAATTCTAATCAGCACTAACAGCAGTATGTTTTAATTCACCCTATGATTTCATTTCAATCTGCTAAGTAGCACAACTGCCAGAAAGCAATTGCTATAAACTTAAGTAAACAAATGCAAAACTAAAATAAATCTTAAACCTGTTGTATATAAAGTTTATGCCACTTCAGGCAAGCAGCAAGAAAGGCACAGCCCCAAGTCTCTGTTACTGCTCTCTGATCTCACGTGGAAAGCGCTTTGAAAGCATTGCTTTGTCTGGTCTCCTCAGACTCCCTTCTGAAGAATTATTTGGTGCATATTGGATCAGGTAGAGAAAATAGCCCTGCGATTCAGGGTGGTGTTTTCACCTTATATCCTCCCCTGCCCAGTCTCTGCCAAGCACGAGAAACAAGCGTCCACACTGACTGTCTGAATCTCTGGATGACACCACAGCCACTCAGCCAAGGAGCTGTGCCAAGTCTTGCATCTTCGGGTTTTTCCCTTACTCTTTGGGTGGTACTTGTGTGTGTGTGTGTGTCTGTGGGGAGGCGGCAGTGGGGGAGTCTGACCACACATCCTGGGAAGGTGGTCACCGTCTGGAACCTGCTCATTGCTCAGGCCTTGGCAGCCATCTTCAGCTTGGCAACCATTTTGAGAATTTGTTTGGCAAGCTCTCAGAATTCACTGACACTGTTTCAATAGAATGCTCGTTAAAAATAGTCCACATTAAACAATTCAATGCGATATCAGGGAGAATAACCCTCCGTAAACCTTGCCAACAAAACAATTTATAACGTCTTCACCGAGGTAAATGACATCCCAATTTTCTTAACTTAAATACATCGCACTAAGGCAGCTTAAAATCTGACTCCTTAACCCTTTAGCAGACAAGTTCTTAAAAATCAACACTGGAGAGGCACCAGTGAGTAGGAAGGTAGAAGGTATAAAGAACGAAAAAGATGGTGAAAAACATTCACAAGCCCATTCAAATTCAAGAGATAAAACAGAAGGGAGTAGTGCTGTCATCACACTCTATGGGGTATAGTTCTAGAAAATGATCCCAAAATTTCAGACTATGTCCCACTTAATGTTGTATGAGCTCATGGAAATTATCTTAAGGAGCCACGTAGTACAGAACTCTTCCATACGTAAGAAAATTACCTTAAAGAAAAAGAAAAAAATGTAATCTTAAGACCCAGTCTAAAAGAAAACAAAAAGGAAAATCTTGTACATAAGGACATTTTTCCAAAATCAAGAGTTATGTTTTCTGACAATGCTGTTATATTCAACCTCACTCCTTCTCCTTAAGTTTCAGTGTTCCTAACTCAATCAAAAATAAGTTCTGCCCTTAAAAACATTTCTTCATGTCTACAAATCTGAACTACAAATGATAATTTTGCATTGGTGTGACTCTGGCATCATAACCAAACTGAATATAGTTTTTTAGAAGATTGGATTAACTGAAATGACACCGGATGATAATTTTACCACCATATGGAAAAGGAAAAGGACAATCTGATCATCTGAAATATCTTTTTCCATACTGAAATAAATAACATTTTAATGTACAATTTAGTAATTTCCCTTTGATGATATGAATATTTAATATCATATTAGTATGGGGGGATGGTTTATGATAAAAAGGCCATATTGTTTATGGTTTTATGGAAAAAAATCTGAATGAACTCATCTTTCTATGAATCTACTATTAAAGTCAAATCATAAATATGACAATAAAGTCTAAAGAATTCTGAATCTTGTGATGTTAAAAGACAAAAATTTAGCGTCATTAAATAATATCTCTAGCCAAATATTTGTTATTTAAATTTTAATGCTTCTTGGGGCATGATGAATACCTGGCTTGTATTCTAGTTCCAACTGTGATATAATTCATAATGGCATCAAAAAAGGCCAAATCCAAGCACTATTTACAATGCTTATAATATTGCAGTGCTATTTAAACTTGAAGGCTGAATTTTTAAATTTCTATTGAAATTCAATTCAGGAAATATTTTATTTCATGTAATATCATACAGAGTGAAACAATTAATTAAATCATGATCAAAATCAGAACATTACACAGGCAAACATTATGCTGAAATGGATCAGTCTAAAGCCTTGATACTAGCAGACGTCCCTTCACTGAATGACAGTATCTGCAGTAGATGACGCACATGGCACTGGAAGAGTTCGGAATGCATTGATAAATTGCTCTATCGATTCCGTTCTGCTTCACTTACCATAATTACAGCAGGGTAATGGAAGACATGAATGACATATTTTTACTAGAGAGGAAAGTCGAGTTTGCCTGTTTCTTTATGAGATTATACCAAATCCTTTCAATTAATACAGCACAATGGAAATCTAACACTGTCTGAAGATAAGAGGCCTGATTCTAGTGTTCTTGCTTAAAAATTATTGTTCAAATATTTGACAATTATTTCAAATAAATGTATTTAGTATTTTAAAGACAAGCATTTGCACCTCTCTAAGATGTTGTTTCAACACAATTTTGCAAAGACATTTTCACTCCATTTAGGAAATGTATCTTTCAAAACTCGAAGTCATCTCACAAACACAGCTTTATCATCCTGTAGTCAATGAGCATTCCAGAGCTTACCTTAAAGCTTTTCGAGAGTAATTCTGATGAGTTATTATGTTCACGAAGAACAAATATTAGAATGAAAGAGAAAATAGGTAAGGAATTTAAAATATTATTTTTAGGAGAGAAAATTTAATGACTTGCTAATCCAGATAGCAAGAGATTTAATAGAAAGGACTCAAATGAAAATTAAAACTTTTTAATACATACCATTTATAATGATTATTCATTATCCATAATTATTTAATACCCATAAAAGCCACCAAATAGTTTCAAAGAAACCAAAACCTGCATCAAAACCACACAAGCATTCTAGCTGATGCCATCTTCTTCTTGATAACACCCTTTCAGAGTATTGTTAAGAAAGGACACCAGGTTTTCTCAAATGGATACACTTAAAATTAAAAGTGTCATTCCAAGTCATGCAAAAGGAATTTGAGAAATTCTGAACAGGATACAACTGGGTCTTAACAATTCAGAGCATGGCTTGAAATGCTTTTTATTTTAAAATATCCTGTAATGAAAAGCCCTCATTTTATTAGCTTTTTCTGTTTAGAAGAAAAATATATAAATATGGTAAATTTTTAAAAGAACAATCAATTTGCAGAAAAAAATTTCCCCCAACAACCAAATGGTGTAAAATTGATCTGTACTTCCCCTCTCGAATTACAAAGGCTGTCACGGGAATAAAATGCAGCCCAGGAGGGCCGTGGCCGCTATCAAGCCTTCCCTCACACATTATGATGTCTGAAGCTCAGACACCAAAGGTTTACATCAAAAAAACTCCAGCATGTAGTGAACAACTTAAAACCAACTATTGATCACACTATTGATTTTCAGTGGGGAGACCAGGAGGGGAAAAGCACCAGAGAAGATAGA
Source organism: Ceratotherium simum simum (assembly GCF_057802395.1). NCBI lineage: Eukaryota > Metazoa > Chordata > Mammalia > Perissodactyla > Rhinocerotidae > Ceratotherium > Ceratotherium simum. The sequence goes on from NC_141901.1 coordinate 99,081,643, forward strand.
ATTTCCCTTTTCTTTCCTCATCCCCAACCTAGCGGCCGGCCAACCTTGGGTGTTGTCAGGCTGAGCCCCTGAGTCTCGCATTGCAGCCAGCCAGGATGGCTGCCTGAGATAACACAAGCTAAAGGCACAGGATCTGCTGTGGAAGCCAATTCTCCACTGTCTTGCAACAAAACCTAACTCAAACCCAAAAGCATTTCTCCACAGAAGGGTACAGGAGAAGACAAGGGAACAGCTGGAAAAATGACATATGGATTATCTTTTCAGATGATATTTGAAGATATCTGACTTGGAAAGTTCACAAATTACACTTGACTTCAGTAACTGATAGGAGGCTAAGCCGATCACATTTGAAACAATTTACATCTATACGATGGACAAGGGGTTAGAGATAGATTTATTTGGAAATTAGGGAGTGACCCACCCACTCCCAAATTTCCAATTACACAGAAAAGTCCAACTTAATTTAAAAAAAATAGCTAATTTTTCCCTTTCACATAAATGAACACAAAATGGGTTATTCAAGAAGCTGAACGGTAACAAAGCAAAATGCTTGCTTGAGCTCCTTGGGGTCTTAATCACATAATTTTGAATTGGTTGAGGATCATTTACTTGGATCATTATGATCACATCCTACTAGTATTCCATCATTTAATTTGTGAAATGCATGACCACAGATCATGTACATGGAAAAAATTATTAGATGCATTCATTTTACTACTAAATTTAGAGATAGCTCCCAGCCATTTAAAAATAATAACAATAATAATAATGATTAATAACAATGCACTTCCATTCTGACTCACAGAACTCTCTCAAGGGGTTTTCCAGCTGTTTGCTAATTAAGTCTCATGCCCCCCTTGCTAGCAGATGAGCACTGTTAGGCCAAGTTTACACCTGGGAAAGCGGAGGCACAGCCCGGTGGTAAGCACAAACCAAGACCCAGGAGCAAACCCAAGGATGAAAATAAGAATGTGGGGAACTTACAGAATATTCCACCTTTTCAAATTTACATCTGAAGACAGTGACAGAAGAGAGAAAAAAAAATTACGCAGGTAATGAGAAAGCCATCTGGCTTAGCTCCTGCTGATTTTGTTGATTAAAAAACCAAAATCAAACAATGGGTTGTTTGTATGTTAGCTTTTTTTTGTTTTGTTTTGTGAGGAAGACTAGCCCTGAGCTAACGTCTGATGCCAATCCTCCTCTTTTTGCTGAGGAAGATTGGCCCTGGGCTAGCACCCGTGCCCATCTTCCCCTACTTTATATGGGATGCCGCCACAGCACGGCTTGACGAGTGGTGGATCGGTGCGCGCCTGGGATCCGAACCTGCAAACCCCGGGCCGCCAACGCATAGCAAGCGAGCAATTAACCACTTGCGCCACCAGGCTGGCCCTGTATGTTGGCTTTTACCTATTCTGGCCATGAGGAAAAAAAGTAGTTTGTGAATTTTCTGAATGCCATTTCTAATATACTTAAGCACAATATTTTGCCCACCATAGAAAATTAAGCATTTATCGGTTGATTGTCAATTAATTCTTCTATCACTAATATAACCCAACAAAGATGAGGTTCTCATTTTCTTTGGTTTAATAAAACTACTTGGAAATTATTTTAAAAAGTATATATTTTGCAGAATTATGAGAATGCTTTTACTAGAAACATGGCTATGCAAGTCTGAGGTTCTCAGTAATATGATAATATGAATTAGAAATTACCCCACCATTGACTGTTTTGAGGGTTAAGGAGTGCTTTGAACTCGTTCACTCATTAATTCACTCGACACTGGGATGGGGAGGAGGGCGAGGCAAGGAGCATCTACCACACCCCGAGCAGCATCCCGGTGCTGCTGCAGGCGCTGTGGACAAAGCAGTGAACAGAGACAAAAGCTCCCTGCCTCATGGGAGCTCACGATAGACTGGAGTTGAGAAAAGATTCCGGATAGATATTAACTCATCCAGTAAACAATTATTCAACACCTTAGGCATCGCGATAAACACATGAAAAAGTCATTGGCTATGGCTTCAAAGAGTTGTTTGTTTTGTTTTCTTCTTCCAAAGGTTAATTTTCTGAAGGTTTTCACCAGTGAAAAGAAAGAGGGACTGCCACGGTTCTCTGGGCAGGACAAAAGCAGACACACGGACTGTATCAACCCGCGGACTGGAAAGCACCCGGAGCTTGGCTGTGCCCTTCACACGTTAACACCACAAACGAATCCCTGAGTCATTTTAAACTCATCGACAACAGAAAAGTCACAGAAATAAAGAAATGGAGTGATGAGAAACAAGAAAGAGGTCCTTTTTCTAGGAACAATTAAAAATGCATCCAAGTGAGACCAGTAGCCAAGGTGTGGCTTAGAAGGTGTTTGTGAACCTACAACTCCAGGCTTCTCTGTTTCTTTGTCTAGACACCGTTTTTATAGGGGAGGGTCACGATTCTTGGTTTGACATGATCAAGTACATTGTGACAGCTCACATCCCAGAAATAACGTAAAATGTAAACATTATATACAACACCCACCTTAAAAGCACAGAATACACACTGTGTTAGTTCCTCAAGGCTATCTTGTGCCATATGTTTTGGGACTCTCACTAGCAGTACACTCAAAATACACCCTCCACTTCACACCTATTTAGCTGAAGAACTCTCTCAAACGACTGTGTTTGTCAGTTCTGTTCCTGTGTTGACACTGATCTAGAGAAAATTACTTCTCTCTGCCCCTTTTCCCCACCATTTTTTAAAGATGGATATTTTCTGAAATAAGTGTATCCTGAAATGGATGCAGACTAACTGCCCATTTCAGGACTTTTTTTTTTTTTTTTTTTTGGTGAGGAAGATTAGCCCTGAGCTAACATCTGTTGCCAATCCTCCTCTTTCTGCTGAGGAAGACTGGCCCTGGGCTAACATCCATGCCCATCTTCCTCTACTTTATATGTGGGACGCCTGCCACAGCATGGCTTGATGAGCAGTGTGTATGTCCGCGCCCAGGATCCAAACCCGAGAATGCTGGGCTGCTGAAGCAGAATACGCGAACTCAACCACTACACCACCCGGCCGGCCCCTCAGGACTTTTTGGTCTGTATCAGCACTAGAACATAAGAGCAGTCCCAGTGTTCTGTCGCAAGGTGGGGGCTAATGCGGGGGGAATGGAAGTTCAGAAACTGCATGAATAAGAGAATATCATTCTGCACTGGTCTATAATCTACTGTCAGGCACTAACCTAAAAAAAATGAGTCTACATAACAGCAAAGCAATCTTCAACTGAGGGGGGGCACTCAGTCCTCTTTCTTACAAATGAAATTGTAAGCTGATAAATCTTTTTCACTTTTTTAAATTGCTTGCGATGTAGTAGTTTCATTCCTTTATTCACTCAACAGACACTGGTCCTCCATGTCTACCACGCCCTTTATCACAGCTGTAACTTCCTTTTGTGTGAACAGCTTCTTTCTTGAGAGTGGAGTCTTATAAGGGGATAAAGGCTTAACTCCGTTCAGGGCAGGCCCCATCAGGGAGAGGGAGGCATGACGCATGGAGCCGGGGAACCAAAGACAGGTCATAGCCTTCACTGCTGTAGAAACTAGCATGGCTATCCAATTATGGTTGTATTTCCAGGAAATAACCCAGTTGCAGTCATCTTTAAAAGCAAAAATGGTAAAAATATTGTAACACAAAATGTATATCTTCTGGTGTTTTAATAAAAACCCCATTCTGGAAGTGCCAGAAGTCAAAATATACACCAGTCTTCTCCAGTAACATGTTAAGTCATCAGATGTCTGACCATTAAAACAGCACAGCTAGAAAAGTGGGAATGTTGGCAGTTTTATGGTAACATGAAAAGCACAACCTTTTTTGCCTCAAGTGGTTGGATACTACCTCTACCGCCGGGACTAGAGCTAGCTACCAGGGGCCTCTCTGAGGGATTCGCTTCGTCTATACGCCAGTGTTTTTGAAGGAATCACTAAGGACAAAGTAGCGTGACAAATGTGTAGAGACAAAGACGAGAACAGACATTCTAGCTCATAGAAGAGCTGGCAATCGGAGAAGCGAGGAGGCAGACACACCCACGTAACGCAAGGATGGGTCAGCACCAAGCACTCAACTGCAAAACTCGGGTTAGGGTCTGGGGAGCCACGTTCACATTCGGTCCTTGCGAGGCAGGCCCTGAGACGCACTGGGAACGAGCACAGCTCCCCGTCCCCTCTGTCCACATTGTGTACACGAGTTCAAAGATCATGTCACAGCTCTCTGCACACTGACCCGTGGATTCTCAGTAGAAAATAATAAACTATACCAAGCAACTATGGAAACTAATTTAATGGGAGTAGCATTGAGCATATACTGACCCATGGTCACTCTACTCAGGCTCAGAGAAGTTCAAGAATTTGCTTATGGTCATAAAGCCCCAGGATTTCAACAACTGCAGTCCAATTCTAAACTCAAATATTCACTCATCCATTCACAGAGCAAGCGTTAAGCATCCACTACAGCACTGCCCCTCTGACTTCTCCAGTCTCAGTAGGGCCTCTCCATTGGGCTCCTTAAACGCCTGGAGTATGTTGCTATCACAGCACTTTTTAAATACATAGCACTATGATGATTAGCTTATGGAACCTTAGGAACCTCACCTACGCACTGGGGCTTCTCAAAGTCTGTGGGCTCCCTGCATCTAAACCACTTGGTGCTAGAAGTATAGATCTTCAGTTCCCAGCCCCAACTCTGGCTGTGAGGCTTGGGAATATAATTCCTCTACAGTTCCCTCCAAGGTACTGTTATGCACACAATAGTTTGAGAATCATTTCTATAAGCTCTTCTCTAGGCAGCCTTTCACGTCCAGTACCCACTGCACAGCTTAGACATGAGAACAGTAGGCACTCAATCAGTGTCTGTGGAAGGAAACAAGGTCAACAGCAAGCAAACCAAGGAAACACTGTCGAGAGCTCAGGGACACGTCAAGCATTGACTTCACCCCCCAGGAGCTTAGAATTCATTTGGGGAAGACAGTATATGCTCAATTAAAAGCTCAGTAATGATAAACTTTAAATTAATAGTATAACACTAAACCACAACTGAAAGAGTAGTTAAAAAGCAATAAAAAACATTTGCCAAATGAATTTATGGGCATAAGTGAAAAAAAGCATTCAGAAAAATGAGATCAACCTCAGGGGTGACGTTATGTACTGGTGGGGAGCTCCTTAGAGATGGGGTTTGAGCTGGCTTTTGAAACAGAAAAAGATTTACAGAAAAAGGGAAGAGAGAAGAAAGAACATATTTACACTTAGAACAGGAAAAACTTAACTGAACTTGAAAAAAACATGTTTTAAGAAAAGACCCCTATCATGAGTGTATTTTAAAAATCTCCGTGCATTAATTTTTGCCACAATGAATGGAACTAATATTTACAGGCCAGCAAGTTTGAAATACAGAGCCAATAAAAACTTTTACAACTCTGGAAATTTGAAAAATTGGTTCTCTTTAAATTTGTAGCATAGGCAGAATTCTGGATGATGTGGTACAGTAAAAACATTTTATTGGCATTTAGTTGAGATGACCTTCATAACTCACCTTGTGGCTCTGCCACTTATAACATGTCATCCCAAACTCACAGTAATAAAAGTTTGGATGTAATATTGCTTCATTATGTTTTACATAAATATGTACATACATAATAGATATGGTTTGACTTCCCTTTTAGTTAAAATGGGTATAGCCCAATCACTCAGAGGAATATTTGTGAACTTAGATTAATTAGTGTTTCTGGAATGCCTACAAAATATAAGAGCCACCCAAATGCCATGCTTTATTATTCAGATGTAACCTACTCAAAATTTACTTCTATAAATGCATAAGTAAATTAAGGGGAAACAATTAGAAAAATCATGAATCACTATTGTTTCTTGATCTCTGTGGACTTGCTTTACATTTTCCTAATTTGTCAAATTCCTTGTTAGCACATTAAATAAACTCTGTTTCGAGCCCTTCATCAAGAGACTGAAAATCTAGGTCCCAGTCTCAAACTCATTATTAATAGCTGGGTATACTACTAGTGAAGTCACTGAACTTCTCTGAGACGCGGTTTCCTTATCTACGAAATGGGGACGATGACACGTGGCTTCTCAGGATGCAATACTCCTGTTTTCATCTGGTCTGGCTGTCAGGTAAGCAGGTCTTATCTTCCATACAACCTTCTTAAAGACTAGCCGTGTTATACCTTTCTGAAATGCAATAGCACCAAGTTTAGTCCTAGGCATAAAAAAGACTCCAGATAAATATTTGGAACGGATCCAAATTTTACGTATCCATAATTGTCATTTATTAGTTTAAATATAACATTGTTGTATGATTGCAAATGTCAGCAAATAAGCTAACGACCTTAACCTAGGCATCTAATAAAGAAATGATTAACACTGACAACCTAAACACAAATTACAGCCTAATTCATAAAACTTTATTATTATTTATTCCTGAAAAAACATTAAACATCTGTCAAACTTTAGCTGTGACATAAAATGTGTGTATTTATATTTTATGTCTAGTCATTGTTTAGTTCTAAAATGCCAAAAAACTACGAAATTTTAAAGCAACTGCTCCAGAAACCAATTATATAACTATAAAATTACCTCAGAAATATAGAACTTCATGAATTTCAAACTTAAGAGATATATTGATATTCATTTCAACAAACAACACTGGGCACCTGTTATGTTCTAGGCACTATGCTAGAGGTGAGAGATGCAGTGAGCTTCGTACTCTGACAGGGGTTACCGACAGTCACAGCATAGCCGGGTAAGTACAAGGCCAGAGTATATAACAATGCTAAGGGAACAGGCAAAATCAGTCTCTAACTTTGCAAGACAGTGTCCGCAGTGGTTTTCAAAATGACACAATGCTTGCACTGAGTGTTGCAAGAGGACCTCGAGTTTTCCAGGCTGTGGAGCCAGCTGGACGGAGAGCATTCTCAGTCTAGAATGTGTGGCGGCACATGCTGAAAGTGCAGTACTGAGGCACTGAGAGAGCTCAGAACCTTGGTGAACCAGAGGCACTGCAACAGAGCTGGATCAGAGAGCTGGAGCATGGGGTACCCGAGTGTGAAGGGGTGGTGGCAGTAATGACACCAGAGGCATGCGAAGGGGCAGCCCAGAAAGAACCTTGTGTGGAATGCTAAGAAACGTGGAATTTATACAGTAAGTGATGGAAGCCATCAAAGGGATGTCAATAAAGGAGTGATCGTTTTTTTTGGAAAGATCACTCTGGCAATAGCATAATGAATGGAGGGAAGGGATGGACAATAAGGAAATGGGAGCAAAGAGAGGAGGCTACAGATTTAGTCCAGGCTAGAAATAATAAGGATCCAAAACTAAAGGAAGCAAGGGGTAAGATGGGAACTGACTTGCATGCTAATAACAAGGCAGTCTTGGCAGAACCTGTGGGCTGATTAGACGTGAGGCATGAAAGAGGAGCGAGAGAAAGAACTTTCAGGTTGTGATTTGAGAGAAACAGATAGGGGGTAATCCTATTAGATGCCATTCTTTCCCATTCCCATAACCCTCGTGGTTCAGAACACCAACTTCATAGCAGGCCTCTTCATCAAACCACTTCCAAATTACTTTAAGGTTATTCCTAGATATTTTGTGCTTTTTATTACTTTCCTGAATGAGATCCTTTTTCCATCATAGCTTCTTATTGGAGATGACCGTATGATAAAAATTTATTGCTCTGGGGTATTATCTTTTAATCAGATATGCTGCTAAATTTTCTTATTAATTCCACATGTTTTTGGCTGAACCCTTTGTCTATGTAGATAATTCTACCATTTGCAAATAGTGATAATTTTGCCTCCTCTTTTCCAATAGTTGTAACTCTTATTTCTGATTCCTGTATTACTACATTGGCCAAAACATCTAGAAGAACATTAAATACTATTGATGATAGCAGTCATCTTTTTTGTCTCTGATTTTAGTGAGGATGAGTCCAGTATTTCATGATTCAGCATGAGTCCTCCTGTTGATATGATAGATAATGTCATCATATTAAGGATGCTGTTCTTCGTTGTTACTGGTTATCAAAGAGTTTTTAAAGGTTTGGAATCGGTGTTGAATTTTATCAAATCTTTTTTGCCCAAAATGATTTTTAACAAGGTTTTTGGGTCTGTATCCTAGGTTTTAACAGAAAATTCAACATTTAAGCATTTTTCAAGAAAGTTAGGTTGAAAAGCTAATAAATGAATGTTGAGGAGGAAGGAAAGATATACGGCTCCTGACTCAATCATACTTTGATCTTCCACAGGGCAAGGATGGAGTTTTTCGCACTTAGCATAGTAGGCACTCAGTAAATAAATCCATAAATGATTTCTCATTGATATGATGTCTGGTTTAACATTCCATTTTTTTGTGTGTGTGTGTGAGGAAGATCAGCCCTGAGCTAACATCCATGCCAACCCTCCTCTTTTTGCTGAGGAAGACTGGCCCTGGGCTAATATCTGTGCCCATCTTCCTCCACTCCATATGGGACGCCGCATGGCCTGACAAGCGGTGCGTCAGTGCACGCCCAGGATCCGAACCCGGGCCTCCAGCAGCAAAGTGCACACACTTAACCGTTATGCCACTGGGCCAGCCCCCAACATTCCATCTTTGCTTGATCAGCTCATCTAGTTTAGTGAAATAAAATAAAGGGACTTTTTTAAAACACTACCTGGGGATCTTGCCTAGGACAGCAATGATGTTTTGGGGGCCTCTGAGTATGGGAAAATGTTTAAGAGATGGGATATAAATTTCACTGCACTGTAAATGCATCACAAATTTTCAAATATAAATACAAAAGATATTTCTTTTCCTTAAGAACATATGATTAATTGGTTTGGGGGGTTATATTGTGGGGAAAAAAGGCATAATAATTTATTTTTCCAAGAATAACTTTTAAATGATATGCTTTTTTTCCCCAAGTTTTTAATTATTTTATTGAGGTCATATTGGTTTATAACAAGTTATATGCTTTTTAATTCAGCTCTTTAATTCAATCTGATTGGTACAGAGGAAATTATGAAATTTTTGATCCAACAAAGGAAAGACTCTTGTCAAGTTTGTTCTTTTTACTCCGCCTCTATTAATGACTTATTTTAGACGATTCAGATGAAACATATTCATTTGCCTATATCAAACATATATATAAATATCATAAATATAAACAATATATATATATACACCATTTGCCTATATCAAAAAGAGGGGGAGAATTTTCATATTATTTTGAGGGAATATGTGCATTCTTGGCTATTAATGGGTTCTTATAGGTTCTGATAAAGAACTTTAAAAAGTGCAAATAATTAACCGTCTTTTCCTTGTCCAGAATCATTGAGCTTAATGTTGCACATAAATGTTTTCAAAAGAAAAATCTGACTTTCACAGTGAATGAGGAGATGGTAAGCACTCAGGAGCAGAGAGATGCGACCTCGTGCAGAAAGCTTAACTCGCAAGACACAAACAGGAATCAGGGAAGACGCTGTGAACATGGTCGTCAGGATTCTTTCGCATTTAGCGTGATGCTGAAAATCTCCAAGGACTCGTGAAAAAATAAACTGAAAGCTCAGTACTTTCTAGAAAAACAAGAAATGGAACGAATACTGCAGAAATTTTAGAATTTTAGAAACTCCAAAAGGCTAAATCCAACAATTTGTGGAATATAATAGTTTTCGTCTTCAAACATTAGCCCTGTCACATTTTGGTCACTATTACTTGAGCTACACAATTCACTCCTTTTGAACATCTTTCTTCAGGGTAAGTGTTCAATACCAAAGCCCCGTCTAAGCCAAGGACGCACAGATGGGCGGTTACAGCCGCGGCTCCTCCGACAGGCGGCAAAAACCCGCTGGGACACTTCCCCCTGCTCTGTCTATCCATCTTGTGAGCTGGTGCAACCCCACCTTGCACAGGGCTTTGTTGAGTGTGTCACAGGACTTTGGCCAAAACGCTACGATCCAAACAAATCCTATTAATGGAATGAAAAATGGGCTCCCAAAATACACACACGCTCATAGATCACATGTTTTTCCTGAAATGACTGACAATTCTAATCAAAAAGAACATTATAATACGTTTTTTTTTCCTTAAACCCTCAGAGATAGTGTATTCAGACTCTCTTTAGCAGGGTGAATGAGTCAAGTTACTCAATAGGATCCATTCAGACTGATTAAATTGGAACCAAGCCAAAACAGATCTTCAAGATCTGAGAGAGAGTGGTCATTGAGCCAGGAAGAGGGAAACAGCACCCCCTGAGAATGTACAGACCACAGTACTGATGGGAAATAATAAACTGGCCAGCCCAAAGGCTAGCACAGAAATTCATAATAATGAACGTTCTTGGCCTAAATCATCACTGCTCCCTTTATTTAAAATATGAGATAATTAATCTGAGACACCTGCTTATTATACAAAAAAAAAAGTCCATTTCAAGATTTTAATTAGGAATAGACTCAAGTTTCTACACTGAACTTATATTTACTTATCAGTTATATTTCCTGAGGTTAAGAATAAATTTATCTGAGTTTCTTGGGAGCCAAGGCAAAAAAGGAAACAAGACATATAATTCTCATGATCTGAGAAAAGAAAGACTACCAACTTTTAGGAGTAAAACTTTCGCTACTGTGACCTTTGAAGAGAACAAATCAATCTTCAAGATTCCATGAACAATTTTAAGGTTGCCTGTACTGCACATTTCTTGACCTAGATTGCCAAAGATTATGAAATCAGGCTTGATAAATAAATTATGAAACAGCACAACCAATTTCTAAACTAACCAAAATGGGAAAACCAAATGAACAAATATTTCCCAATATCTGAAAGTTAAAAGCACCCAAAATAAAAATTGAAACCAGTGGCAAATAAAGTCAACCTGAATCTCAGCAAACCAGATCCCAGGACCCCATGGCTGCAGGCTTGGGGGAGACTCTGCTTGTCACTCAGTGTCTGTCTGTGGCATATGGGTAAAGGTTTCAGTCTGCTATCTCCACACTCATCTCATGGCACTGGTTCAACACCAGTGAATGGCGCTTTACACAAAAGGAAAGCTCATTCAAAATGGGCGTTTGTGAGTTACCGGTCAGTGTGGCTTGCCTGAGTGAAAACCACTGGCATGGGAGAAATGAAGTGCAGCTCCCAGCCCCTTGGAGTTTCCTAAGCACTGAAAGGCAGCCAGGAGGTGAAAGCTGGCTGGTCGGAATGGCACACTTGGCTGAATACACAGCCAGGTGGCCTGGGCATATTGGCAAACAACTGGCAACCTGCCCAATACATATGGCTCAGATCGCTTCGCTCTTCCCGTGGAGCCTTCTTAGACTCCTGAGCAAGCACTCGTGTTAGAACAAAATGCATCTGAGTGTTAAATAAAATCTTTTAATAATATCTCTCTGATGTAAAATCCTTTTACCAAAAATAAAGATAAAAAGATGGGAGGAGGTGGTTGTCAAACTCATAAACTAAAGCATTTCTTTTTGTGGGGGAGACACTGCAGATCCCTTCTCAACAGTCTCTGAACTCAGTTATTTGGACTTTTCTGTTTCAAAGGGGTTACAATGACCCCTGCAGTCCCTAGGAAGCAGGGTTAACATGAAGTTTATGGAAGGCTGCCAAGAGGTCAGGTGACCATGGGTTCCCCATGAATACATAAAAATACAAAATAAGTTGGGTAACTTAATGGAAATGAACACCAGATACATTTTATCCCGGAACAGTATTAAACTTTGATTGACAGACAACACGACAAGGTGTCAGTGTGGTCTATCGTGTGACTCCATATCTGGAGACTTGTTCAAACACAGTCTCTAAGTGCTAACTGCTGAGCCACATGCTCCTTTCCAGCTTTACCAAGTGGCTGCTGAATGTCGATAGCATGAGGCAACCTGGAGGTTTAACAAGCCCAGCTGGTCACTCATCTCCTCTAACGCTACCAGAGTACTACATTCAATATTCCACAAATGCTAGTCTCCTCCTGGGGTTGGAGTTTCTTTTGTCACATTTCATTTTGGCCAACATTTCATTTTAGTTTAGTGGATATCTTAAAAGTTCTAACAACTGATACATTATTAGCTAATTAGATTACATGAATTATTATCAAGATTCTGTTTCACTTATAATAATTTTAAAATGTATATTTATGGTCTCTTAAAATTGCAAGTCATTTATCTAATAAACTGTGTTAAATCCTCTGGAATTACTACAGTCTATTTGGTAAGAAGATTATAGAGTTGGTGGTGTATTATGTGACTTTTTTTTTTTTTTTTTAAGATTTTTAGTTCGGTAACAGCTCAAACACTGAAATAAATTCATGTCTCCTAATAAGGAGGGCCTCGGACATTAATAAATCTAAAATCTCTTAGGCAGACACAAACATATATATTATGATAGAAAAAGAATCATTTGTGCTTATTCAGCAAATACTGAACATGTCAATCTAAATAAGAACAGCAAACTTCTTTTTGGTGATAAAAAAAATAAAATTTCCTGCTACAGTTGTTCTCTCTCTTTCCCATGCAAAAAGACACTGAGTACACAACAAATCCATGTAACAGTTTTACAGTGATTATTTACTGAGTTTTAGATTAAAACCTTCAAATCCATTTCCTTCTGATAAGAGTTTTTTTTTTTCCCCCCCAAAAATAGAAGTGATAAAACATTTTTTGAGGAATGGGGCAAATTAAAGCAGAAGTGTTCAACGAATTCCTACATCATGAATGTTGAAAATAATAATTTTTTAAAGTCTGTTTCTTTGCAGGCATAACAGAATAAAAGAGAGCTGCATTAACAAATCTTTCCAATACTCAACATTATGGGGTAAGAGGAAAAAAGACCTTCTATAAATGGACTCAAGAGTCATATGGAATGACCTCTGTGGTGTCACAGTGTCACACCTTACCCTCTCCTCTTGATCAGCAAGCAGCACCACTTAGAGGTTTATTAGAACATCCATTCGCCAACTTGGAGTATTTCCAGGCAAATCCGTCTTCCAAGGACACAGTCTAAAGCACTTAAAGTAAATTGCAATGGGCTGGATGGAGGAGTAGAGAAGGTGGGATAACTGAATCAAGCAGCATTGCTTCTGAGCTAAAGTCCCCCTCCAGTGGGCACTTGGTACCCAAATGGAGATTGGAACATATTCACTTTTTTTTTTTTTAGGTGAAGAAGATCGGCCCTGAGCTAACATCTGTTGCCAATCCTCCTCCTTTTGCTGAGGAAGATTGGCCCTGGGCTAACATCCATGCCCATCTTCCTCTACTTTACATGTGGGACGCCACCACAGCATGGCTGGATGAGCGGTGCGTAGGTCTGTGCCCAGGATCTGAACCTGTGAACCCCAGGCCACCAAAGCAGAGTGTGCAAACTTAACCACTAGGCCACCAGACGGGCCCCTGGAGCATACTCACTTTAAGGGCTCTCACTGAGCAGAAAGGTCAGCAGGAAGATGATTTTTACACCAAAAAGGACCAAAATCTTATGTTTCTTCACTTAAATGCAGAGAAAAGACTAAGGCCATAATTTCACAAAGTGTGTTTTAGGAGGTTAATAGAGGTTACAAGCAAAAAAGGGTTCCACTGACAAATAAATTTGGTACCTGCCAGGTTAATCAAAGTTCTCAGACTCTTCAATACATTAATGTGCAGTGTGACTCTTTAAGAGGGACAACAGAATACACTTATATTTTAAATATATTTCACCAAAAAAAAAAAAAAGACCCTTTTTCCATGGAGCATGTCATAAGATGCAAGTACTGAAAAATATATTTTGGTTAGTATAAACTTGAGGGTTTTAAAAGTTAGATTTAAGTAAAATTGTTTAAAATTAAATTGAAAAGCTGAATTCAAGACAATAAACTAATTCAAAATCTTTTTCAAAAACTAACTGAAATTCTTTAGTAATTTCCCTATTTTAAACACATTGTCTAGCTGATCTTACTGTTTGAAAACTTAATAAATAAAATGCAATGCTATCAGCAGTAAACATCCCTCCTCTGCCCAGGAAAGCTCTGACCCAGGCTCTGCCTTCACATCAGGCAGGAACCGTCTGGTAGTTTGTAAGTGGAGAGGCCAGTTTTCAAACAGCCTGGTTTCTGAATATAGGGTTTAAAATTATTTATAACAAAAATTAAGGTTAGTTTTCCTGGAAGCTTCCTCTGCTGGAGCTTTGTCGAAGTCCTCAGAAAACCTCAGGCAATGTGAACTGAGTTTAGTGCCTCCGACGCTCTTGATTTTGGCCATAGCGTTGTCTGATTTAAAAAAATGTGAATCTGAACAAGTAGAAATGCAGAGGATAATAACTATCATTCTAAATGAAATTACTGCTTACTATCAAATGAGAAAGCCACACTCTCAGACAAGAGAATTAGAAGAAATAATTCTGGAATTACGTGGAACCTAAGAAAAAGCCAAAAAGTGATTATGGAAACATTTTTAAAAATACAATTTGAAATGTTCATCTTGTGTTCTAAAATTAAGTTAAATTTTATAGAGCTTCCAAGTAAACAATCTCATTTTATATTCTCAATTCTCATTATCAAACTTGGAAAAGTGTAAGTTTGTACAGGTAGAGCATCAAAATCCAAACCGTATTTCCTTGCAGAAGCACAGGGAAAGGCTCTTCTGCTCACTGCTGCAGAGGGACCTTTCACAAAAGCTCCTTAAAAAAAGTGATACAAGAATCTGATCGGATCACAGCACATTTTCCTGGTAAGCATTTGTCCTGTTTTCTTTTTGCTTCTGGACTCTGCCTCTTTCCTGTCCAAAGACTAGTCTCACCTAATGGTAATAGAGGATTTATTTCTTGGTTCAAACTCCTGAAGAAAATGTCCTTGAAATCGTGTAATTTTATTTAACTTAATTTTACAAGAACTGCTGTTTAAAAATCCCAGTTAAAAAGAAAAATTCAACAGTTCTAACAATAAACAATTTTGGTTAAACAAATACACAGATTTAAAGCATATGGGTAAAATTGAATGTTGGTGTAAACATACAGCAACATTTTTTCCTCTTCAAAAAACCTCAGAGAACAAACCCCACCCCTCCTGCAAAAAAAGTTAGTTTGGTTTAAATTGTGAAGCCATTTTTAATAACTAATCTTTTTTTACTCAAGAAAAAACATTTGTGTAGCCCCAGAAATCTGTTTCATTTCAGTCTTTGTGCAAAACTGCACATGAAAAGTATATTTATAAAAGAAATACCAAACTTGGAATTATTTATGTCATTGTAGCATATATATAATAAATGAGCGCTCATGAGCGCTCACTGGATTTACACAGATCTTACATACATAAAGGTTGAATTCTGTCCTAAAACTTATTCTAAAAAGTCTTCTTTTCTGATTGAATCAGATTTTAAAGTTTTAAAAAGCGTTATTTCAATGTAACAGTGTGTTACCTACACTTCAGCAAAACAGGATCTAGCTTTTTACCAGATGTGCTCCTCACTCTAAAAACCCACCACTAAAGTTAGTAAGTTTTAAAATACATGGTTCTTGGCTCCAGGTTCAGTTCTCTTCTCGTCCTAACTTAATGGAAGGCTACTCAGACTCAAATCTCACGCTTCTGGTAACATTCCTCCCAAAATGAAAACTAGAGCTGTACAAATCTGCATTGAACAGAACAAGAATAAAAACAAACAGGGTGAAAACATACTAACGAGGAGACAAGACAAGGCAAAGAGAAACCCAGCCACAAGACTCCTAAGGGCGCACTGGAAACCTCAAAAGCAAAGTACAAATCACAGCACTTTTCTTCGCAATCTGACAGTCGTGGTTTTATATTCAATATTTTACATCATTGTTACAAGAACGTTCTTTGAAGGTACTGCTTCTGCCAACTAAATTAAAAAGACACAGAAAAAACACATGAAACTTGTAAACGTTTCTGTAACGTAAAAGAGCCCACACTATTAATTTCTAGAGTAAAAATTGGACAAGTAGATCATTTTAAAACTTCTTATAGTGATGGTGTTTGATATAACTTTCAAAAAAGTGTCTTGTTTTAGGGAAATTTTTGAATAAAAATTTTGTACTGAGTTCAGAGTGCTTTTCAAGCCCAAAGACCAACTGTTCAGTTTTAACAAACCAACAATGTCTGTTCATTTTGCCCAAATCTTTTCAGCTTAAATATTCACAATGTGCCATTATTACTGAATCATTATCTGCCTTTAGCTCTGACAACAGCATCATAGGGGCTATGAAAGGCTCCTTTCTTCTCATGATTAGTCCCTAAAACATTTCCTCATCTGACAGCGCTTTTCAGCTTCCCAGAATGCACTGCTCAATTACAGTGCTGAAATTAACTGTACGCCACTCTTCTGTATGGAGAAAAGAAGAACAGAGGACTCCAAACGGTGTCATGGGTTGCCCACAATTTTATATCAAATTTCAAGTAACAAAAATATTAACCCTTTCTGGATGCCAATTTTTAAAATCTACTATTTGTTTATTTTTATTTTTTGGTCTGTGTCTTACAAAAAATCAAGTTTGGGTTTCTAATGGTCTTCATAATGTATAGCTTTTACAATGAATTCTAAGTGTCCACAGAAGGGCTATTTATTCTTAAAATAGAGACCTATCTGAATTTTTAAAAGTGTGTTTTTATCAGAGCCCTCTTTAAACTTAAATTCCTTCCTTCTTTGCTTAGGAAAGTAGGATTTCCTTCCACATCTACAAATGCACAGTGTGGGACTGCTGCAAATTATCTTTCTGAAAGCAGAAAACAGAAACAAATAAAAGCCCTGAGATTAAGGTGTAGAATTGTCCCAATTCCACAGTAATTTCATTTATACCACACAGCACCTCTTCCTCAATAACAGCAATCTTATTACACAGAGAGTGTCGGTCATCTTTTTACATAGGCTCTTCAAATAAGAGTGACTCTAACAGGTATTATTTTGAACACATTATAAACTAAATTGGCCAATCTTCAAATGTTATTAAATTGATTATTTCTATATTTGGGGGAAGCTATATTCACAGTACTTAGGGAATTTAAAACTGGATTACATATCAAATACTATAGTTGAAATATAATTGCAGGATATGCACTGGGTAAACAAAAATGAAAAGTACAGAAAACAATGAAAAAGCTATGATTATACTCACACTGCAAATACTTGCATGAAAAGGGATGGGAATATTTTAACACATATGGATCTGTATTTATTTGTTTTATACCTTCAGCCAATAGACGAATGTAAATAAAAACACTTTTTAAACCTCAAAGATACTTACTAGCCCATGCATACATTAATCATTCATACCACATGGTTATTGTTCAGTATTTTCTGCAATAACAAATTGGAGGGTGTGGGGGTTATTGTGGGTTTCAGCAAACCACATTCTATTTAGGCAAAGCCAAGTATTAAAGAAAGGCCTAACTTGCCAAACCAAGATAAATACATGCCATTATTATGATTACATGAAAGCCACTGTTCTCAGCGCTACAATTTCTCTTATAATTGGCACTATTATAATTAAATGGATTCATATGTTTACAATTCTTCTTTGAATTGTAAAGTGATTTAGCAATGATAGTGTCTCTAATTTCTTTTAACTACACTGACAGACTTCACTTAATCAGTGGTCTAAATACCGCATTGCCACAATAAATTAGGTAAATACCCAGTAAGGCCTGAATCGCTATTGAGTTTAAGCATGTTATAATAAGGTAGCAAGTGACTTCTCCAAAGCCTGCTGCTGGACCAGCCCACAAACCCACAAACTGGAGGGACGGGGTGAAGTGTTCCAACGGCATTTAAGATATTCGAAGATGGACACAGGCATACGGGCAGAGAAAACAGACACTCATACATACACACACACACACACACACACAGTTAAAACCTATAAATTTTGAAAACAAACAGGAAGTGAAAGATTATTGAAAAAATGTCAACACTAATATTGTGGATTTTGTGGTCCCTCTTCTTCCTTAAGACTCAAGAACTTCTTCACTTCTCATCACCAGGGAGACGGTGGCATAAAACATGCCCCCATACTACTGGTGGAAAATGCCAATCGAAGAGGCCCTAGTTTACCTTCCACCCCCAAATGGAAGCTAATATACTTTGTTCTATTAGTGAAAATAATGTGAGATAATTGGTATTTCCTTAAATTTGAGATAACTATAACCTTAATGACTAGATAACTCATGTAACATGTCAAAACTATATAGCTAATAAATGTTTTAAAATAGTTTAAAAATAATTGAGGTTAGTAGTTTGAAAAATAATTATTTTACAAAGTGTGCAAACAATAAGAAAGTTTACAAGGGAGAAACTGATCAATTCCCTATCACTTAGTTTCATCTAAAAAATATTTTTAAATCACAAGTTAATATTGCTTTTTTATAAAGATGATCTGTAAACACACAATCATGATTGTGCTTAAGGATATTGATTGCCACATTAATTATAATAGCAAAAACTTGCAAACAAACTTAATATTCAATGCAGAATTGATTTCACCAACAATGGTCCATCCATATGATGAAATATAATGCAGCCATTAAAATGACGCTGTAGGAGAATATATAATGACAGGAAAAGGTGTTTGTCATATACCATTGAATTTTTTTAAAGGATTTTAAAAATATATAAATATATTTGGAAGGCTAAACCTCAAAATAGCAAAATTTTAATAATGGTTTTCCCTAGGTGATTTTAGTTTCTTCTTTTTACTGGGTTTTATAATGTAAATTATGATGATGGCAGATAAATCCTGTAATAATAAACAGAAGGAAGTTTTTATTGTTTTTTAAAAAGATATTATGACATAAGGCACTTGTACTCTAGGCATTTAAATCACTCCTATGAAATCAATCCTAACAGTAAATGCATTTTATAAATGTTAGCAAATTTTTTTTTGTGTTAGTGCTAACCACTACTTGCTAAACTGTGCTCAATTCCCAAATGCTACAAGGAAGAAAAGTCCAGAGACACAGTAAATAACAGACTGTTATTAGATTACTATCATGAAATTCTCTTACAGAAAAACTAAGTGGAAGGAAGACTTCAAATCTAAAAATTGTCAAGAAGTCGACTGAGATCCAGAAGGATTCTGTGACTCTGCCCAAGGACACGCAATGTTGTTAACATCCCTGATTGACAAGGACGGGATTTTTAGGCTCAGGGTGGTTCTTTCCTCAGTGGTTTCTAAAGTAACTTCTTTGCAACCGAGTTCATAAGAAGTACAGTTGGTCTTAGTTAGTATAAGTTTAAAACAAACAAAATATAATGAATATGCAGAATTAGGACAAAACCGGCTTTTTCACTTTTATGTTCTTAGACATTCTAAATGATGATGGAGAACCAGAACTGTCTGGTTTGGTTCCCAAGTTTCAATGGAGACACCACATTTCCAGCCAAAATGAAGCAAAATCCTTCTAAATCCCCTAAAAATTCAAACTCCTTTGAAAAATCTTCTGAAGATGGCTTTAAAAGACAGCAATTCTGGGACTAAACCGGTGGCGTTGTGGTTAAGTTCGCGAGCTCTGCTTCAGCAGCCTGGGGATTTGCAGGTTCAGATCCTGGGCGTGGACCTACACACCACTTGTCAAGCCATGCTGTGGAGGCATCCCACACATAAAGTAGAGGAAGATGGACACAGATGTTAGCCCAGGGCCAATCTTCCTCAGCAAAAACAGGAGGATTGGCAATAGACGTTAGTTCAGGACTAATCTTCCTCACCAAAAAAAAAAAAAACAGCAATTCCATTACAAACACTTTACAATGCATGCTGGATGTAAAACTGCGGGGGTCATGTGGTCAGGAAAAAGAACAGCCCAGACTTGTACTTCTATGTTATATTCATCACTTTTGATGTTTGAACACAGAAAAAATTACTGAATTTCCTTGTTCTCTGTCATCTATTCCTCTGTATTTAATGTAGCTAACAATTCTAAAACAATGTCCGGATGTATACTCTTGAAAGCAATGAAATAGTCCTTGGAACTCAGAACAGTGTCTTGCACACGACAGTTGTTCAATACTTATACACTGGATGAATACAGTGAATGAATGAAGTCTGAGGGCAAGCCCACAGAAACTCTAAGAAGTGCGTTAATAGATGAGAGAATTCTACCAGGCATCTGAATCGTGCTTAGAACAAAAGTAACCAGCTGGCTGATATGGCAAACACCATGAAAACTGACTTTTAAATGGTACTATGACTGTGTTATTCACAATGTTTAAAGCACAACAGACATGAACAAACTCCAGGTACAAAAGAGCTATTTCAAGAGATGTCCAGTAAGGCTAGACAACAATTCTAATCAAGGCAAAGACAGCCCCACCTCCAACTCACAAATTTTGATGATCTCAAGCTATGTACACATCATGATGGGTCAATTCAACAACAAACTAAGAATCTGCTAAGACCTTATATTGATAAAGATTTCCTCAAACTGGTCAGTGTCCAGATTTTTGGCAACATGTGTTACTCCTAATTTTCCCAGTTGTACCTGGGACACTTCAAGGCAAAAGGCTTCCTGCTGTGGGTTTTCTAATCAATCTGAATCATCATGAATCATCATAGATTATCCCCCGCCCAGCAACTCCCACAGAAGGGATGAAGAGCAGGTGGAGCTAATCTTTCTGGCAATGGCAGTCTTCATGCCTGTTAAGAAAATAAATAAATAAAGACCCCCCCCCCCACAACAAAAAAACTGAGGTTCATGACCTAAGGTATACTGACACACCATGATTCATGAAATGATCATTTTAACATCACACCCTTTTAATGCTTTAAAACATCTCTAATACCTTTTATACAAGTATAAAAACATAACACTATTATGTAATATTTACATATTTTAGAAACTGTGTGTTAAGTGAGCAGCAGAATGAACTGTCCAGCCCTGGCTTTGGTCTTCAACAATGTAAGGCAGACTGTGCTCTGGCTTCCCAAGGCTGGACGCCCTGTGGACCTGAGGTTCAGAAAGGCCCAGGTTCCACTGAGATAAAACATGCAATGAGCTTAGCCCAGCATACAACAAATCTCCAACAGGTATCAGTAGCAACATTTATATTCCTGGACCAAAAACTGCAAGCAGAAGGTCATCATTAGGATCAATATTAAGCTTCTGAGGCCCCTGTCTCTTCTGAAAACGATGAAAGCCACAGCTCCTCTTCCCAAGAAAACATACACACTCACAAACATACTCCACTTTGTGCGTCAATTCAGGGGGTTCTCAGATATCCTGAGTCAGTACATGAATGGAAGTGAAGAGCCCCCATTTCAATCTGAAGACCCTCAGATGAGCTTATAAACATATCTCAAAATTGTAAAATTTTCAGAGATGCAAAGTGAGAATCCAGAATGCTTAGAAAAAGGAGTGGTACCTCAATTACAAAATACGTCTCAGCATGTTTAGATATATGTCTTTCTGTTTTAATCACTTAGCAATAATCAGGTGATGTGTTTGGTAAATGCCACGGAAGTAATGCAATATATGAACATCCCACCAGTCTCCTCCTGAAGCTTCTGCTGAACAAGGAAACAAACATTTATTAAGTATCTTCCATGTGCCAATGACTGTGTTAAGCACTTTTAGACATTACCTCCTTTCTTCTTGATAACAATGCCACAATATAGATATTTTTACTACCCTTTGTAGAGTTAAAGAAATTGAAATTAATAGATTATAAGCAGCATGCCTGAAGTCCCAAAGTTCTTAAGTGGCAGAGTTCAGACTGAAGACAATGTCTGATCTTCAGCCTTTATTCTGTTACATTTATGAGTTTCTAAACCACTGAAGTCAGGTTTACTCTAATTCAGTATGAATGAGAAACCTTTCCTCTCCAAAATAAAGGTTAATCATGTATGAGGTTGCGGGGAAAATATTTCATATCCTCCTGTGACCTGTGCCTCCAAAGTTCTGTTTCCCAATCTTCAGCATTTCCCAGCAAGATCCAGCTCTGGTCCTGTGGGACCACCCCTTCCTGACTTCAGCTCTGTCATGGATGATTAACCCAAGTTTGTACTCCTGAACAGCTCTTAAAACACAGCTAAAGGAAAGCTAAAAAGAAAAAATATAGATCACCTGTCCTCACCATAAATTTTATAATTACTTATAGTTCTCTTTTAGACGTAATTATGCACATTAATAGAGTTCATACAATAGATACAAGCTATTTCAAAGTTTAATCAACCTCCTTTCTAGAGAATACATACAATCAAACAGAATAGTAAAGATTGTTGCTACACACTGATACCAGAGATAGTACATGAATAATTATGCCAAACATTTGTCTCAGAGGCATTTAATCTGCCTGAGCAATCAATCATGTCTTGTTGAATTGATCAGTTTTTTAAAAACTAAACTGACTATTCAATTCAGCTAAAACAGTGAAACTCAAGTTTCAAGAGCCAACTGCAACTTTTATGTTCCACTATGACACTTAATCTACATGTCACCAGAACAAGGAGGAGATGCCTTTCTTTGAAAGTCCTCTACTCAATATTTTTCATATATATATATATATATATATATATATACACACACACATACACAAAACACATATTTTTTTTAGGGGTTTGGGGGTGGTAGGCAAAAACTGGAACCCACAGTACTGAATTGGGCATCCCAAGAAGTTAAGAGGTATTGAGGTATGTAGATGCATCTTCCAGGAAAAGATTAGATGATGACAGCACTGGATTATTACCCAAACCTCAAAGTCCTTCCAGAAATATGGACTACATATCACCATGTACTACATACAGTGATGCTCAATAAAGGCCCAAACTCTCTGATAGAGTGAATGGAAAAGGAACCAAGAAGCCACTATCACAAAGATTAATTGTGCCAAATACACTATTAGAGTGTACCAGCCCCATGTGAAGTTTATAACCATCAATATTTCCCCTTGCACTTGGTAACATCAGCAATTTGTGAGAATTATTTGGCTTGGCAAATAAGCCATCAAGTATATCAAGAGTTTATTTAACCAAAGCAAGGTATGTGAGTGATGACCACATATACCTAAGTCTTCATCCTCACGTCCCCCTGTTCAGTTTACCTGTTTGGGTCAGAAAGCCCTTCTCAGAGCAGAGGGTATAAGCTGATTCTGAGTCCCTGGAAAAGGGATGAACAAGTCTTGAAATACCTCAGACCATCATATTACTGAAATAAGTTAATAAGCAGTTATTTCTTAGTGACTTGATCTGCACAGGCAACATAAAAAAGAAGTCATTTATAGGTCAGATATTATCATCCTCACTCAATAACAGCCTGATAGATACGGAGTTGGTTCATCTCACCCATGTGAACCAGTTATACCTCTACAGTGACGATGAGGTCTATTCCAAAAGTCTTGTACATTCAGTGGTCATCACTGGAAGAAAACACCTTATAAAAACAAACTGAATTTTTATCAATGGGGTTAGTCTTCCAATTTTTGATCTAGTCTTTTGATTTTTTTTTACCTAGTTTCTAAATGTATCTAATGATGTCTCCTAAAAAAGTTATGGTCTTTTGGCAACAGTGGGAGACTGCCTTTGTTTTCAGAACAGGAAAACTTGGAACACGCTTATCAAAAATTTACAGCATTACACAGTCAGTAATCACATGGACACAGCCCCATTAGAATTTTCCAGCTGTGTTACATATAATGGGAATATTCATATAAGCAATATAAAAGATTTTATACCTCAAATAACAGTATCATCATTTTTAGCAGTCTGGCAATGCTAGAGAATCCATCAAACGCACTTGTTAATTCTCTTCATTAAAAACACATTTTTTTTTTTTAATTTAAAATTTTTTTTCCCCCCAAAGCCCCAGTAGATAGTTGTATGTCATAGCTGCACATCCTTCTAGTTGCTGTATGTGGGACACGGCCTCAGCATGGCCGGAAAAGCGGTGTGTTGGTGCGCGCCTGGGATCAAACCCAGGCCGCCAGCAGCAGAGCGCGTGCACTTAACCGCTAAGCCATGGGGCCGGCCCTAAAAACACATTTTAAAGCAATGCTACGAATTCTGTTTGGATACCATTTTTTTCCTCCATTATAAAAGCAATTTTTTCACTGAGAAAGACCTAAATTTTGATAACTATTTCACTGCAGGCCATTTTGTCTGTTGAAGACTCCACACATGTCATAGTACGATCTGGTGTTAGGGAAACGAAAAAGCGTGTCTCTCAATCTATGCAGTGCTTTGCTAACTTTTATAATAATACAGGAATTCAGTTTCAGGGAGCTAAGGGAGTTTATAGGAGCTAAGGCCTATTTCACAAGTGGTGCTGATTTTAGGAAGCAGAGTCTATAACTAAAGCGCCACTTCCTACACTGGCTCTGGAAGTATTAAATAAAAAAGGCATTTATAAAACATCTTCAATTCTGCTAGAGCGCCAAGTATGGGATAGTTGAAGACAGATAAGTCTTCAGAAAGGTAGGCTTAGCAAAACGATACTTCAGAGATGAAAACACAGGATCTAGGGAGAGGGATCTTGTCATATACCCAGATTCAGAAGCAACAAGTTGGTAACTTGGGGAAAAATCTCTTAAATTCTCAGAGCCTCAATTTTATCATCTATAAAATGGAAGGTGATGTTGATGATAATGGTACTGATAATAATAGCTGTTCTTCCTCAGTGAGCAATTACAAGGCTCAAATAAGATACATAAGGCAGTTTGCAAGCTGTTAACTGATATGCAAATACAATTTATTACTGGCCCAACTTCTAACTTCCATCAGCCAAACACCACTCCCTGGCTTCTAGTCCCAACTCCCATCACTGAGATGCTGTACAAGATATTAGCAGAATTCTCACTTTCCAGGATTTTTGGTTTTTCACTCGCAAGGATGAAGGTGGAGCTCCATTTAATTTAAATGGTTCAATGCAAACTGGAAAAGCAACTTCCGGCAAGGAATGTGGTGATAAACCCTAGCAGAGCACCGGAGTGGACCCCCTTCTACCCACGAGCTGAATCCTCTCTCTCTGATACAATCCACGAATTCTTATCTTTTAGTCAACTGTCCACTCAGGCCTAGGAGGAGTCATGAAATGATGCCCTCCACACACCTGTAAGGAAAAAGCAGCCCAACTGTGGCTGACCACCTGCAGGTGTAGGTTTGACTGGGGGGCACCTCCAAACTCCCGTACTTCCAATACAACGCAGTGGTGCTTTTTATTAAGTCAGGCAGGTCACTAGTTTAATTCTCACTTTTCCCGCTAGTCAAGAAAGGTATAAGCAAGTCGCCACGCATGTCTGATAGGTCAGCAGGCCTTGCGCTGTTGGACTGGCGGGGGGCGGGGCATCGTCTGTGCGCAGCGTGAAAGAGCAGGAGCAGCCAGGAGATGCTGAGTAACTGCACTCTGACCCTATTTCCTGCCACCAGAATTGCAAGGCTGTTGGTAAATGCTAAAGGGAAAAGTGGATTTTACTACCCTTTACGAAACTCCTGATGTCCTTTCCAAGAAACTGTACTCAAGCGATAATAAATATTCAGCATACAGTTATTTGGTGTCAAGGGCATTTTATCCAGGGAACACAGCAAAATATCACCACAGAATTGAGGTTCTTCTAACTCAGGTTCAACTTGGGTCAGAACACGCCCACGCACCAGGGCAGATTTAAACGACATTTCATTAACCTGAGACGAAAATGAACAAGGTTCCATACACCAGCTCATCCCTGGAGATCTGGATTTGCAGTCTGTCCCACGTGAACATATACTTCACAACCTTTCTCTCCTGTTGGCACTGACACATTCACACAGAACCCGTATCAGGCACACCACATCTCCAACTAAGCCAGTACCCAAGTCTGGAGCATCAAGGCTGATACCTTAGTGGACTCAAATGTCAACTGCCCACTAGAAATTTCAAAGGGTCTGGATCAAAGTATGTGAGAAGTTGGAGGAGCCAGAAGCATTTTCACAGTTCGTAAATATTTACATATGGCCAAACTCAGGCCACATCAAATTTAAAATTTCACTTCTGTTGTCCTCAGGGTTATACTTTCCTGAGTTTTGTCTTTTTCTTCTTTTGCACTCACTGCAGTTGACCTGACACCAGAGAGCATGGCCAAGTCAGGGAAAACACTGGAAGGACAAGGCACCATCAGAGGGGCCTCCTCAGATGCCTCTGCCAGGTCACCAATGGAGAGCAGGCCACAGTGTGAAACAGCCAGGGAGAACTGCACACTTGAGGAAACAGCTGATGCAGCCGCCAAATTGAAAATAAGTAGGGTCGACTTTCCATTATCCCAAGTGGTTTAACCACACGCTTCCTTCTTCCCACTGCCCAACCTCAGTCTGGGCTGCAACCCAGACGCTGAGCAGGGTGCGGGTCTGCAAGCCTGAATAGAGTGTCTGTGTCTGAGGCGTGGTCCCAACTCTACTCAATTGAGAATTTTCTTCTATGAACCAAGTTACGAAGTTCTCTTTTACCAATGAGGACAACTGCAATATGTATGAATGAATATTGTTAACAAAAGCTATGTCATGGACCCTCTTTTCAATGTTATATAAAATTAAGTTCTTTAAAATCAGAGGCAGATGCTTAGTCGACGATAGAAGACTATAAATTTTGTTCATTCATTCCTTCACTCATTCACTTATTCAGAAAGCTTTACAGAGTCCTCACCATGTCATCTGTCCTACACTGTCCCAAGGCACTCTGGACATAAAGACGAAGATAATTCAGTACCTTCTCATGGGGCTCACGGTCTATACAAGAAACACTCAGAATTCAAAAGTCATGCTTTCTAAATCTAAAATATCCTTGCAGATTAATATTCCACTGTCCTCAAAGTACATGAATTTATCTGGAAGCTCTGTAGAGCATTAAGTATAGTGTATGTCTCACGGGTGACAGGTAAGAATGTTTCCATTGGGGTAAAGGTGGGATGCTAGCAGTGGCTGGAGTCTGTCTTGGATGCTCTGCCCTGCCCTGTGTCCTTGAGCACAGAAAGCCAGCTCGCTTGCTTGTCCCTCTTTTAAAAACAAAATTCTAGGTTAACCATCACTCCTCCTTTAAATCTCGTACAAACAAACAAGCCCATTCTCCCACAACTACAAATCCCACAACCCAATGTGCTCATTCAAGTTCATACTACAAGTGTATGTGATTAATTAAGACTAAAACCTCCACTGTGGTTTTCTCTTTTTTTTAATAATAGGCCCCTTTTCCAAAAATCTCTAATTGATGGAATGTGTGGGAGAAAACATGGTTAGTTGAGGAGAATACTTCTTGGTGTCATTTATTTACTCTAGATATTTATGACCTACCTTCTAAAAGAAGTAATTTAAGCTCTCAAAAAATCGAGTTTCTTCATTTATAAAATGGGAAAATTATAAGACTTAAAAGGTTATTGAGAGAATTAAATGATAATTTATGAAAGCATTTAGCTTGGTCTCTGTCTTTTAAAAAACAAGCTTTCCCTATTTATCATCATCATTTAAATTTTATTGTTATTAAGTAAATAGTAATTTGGCAATGCATCTCTGAACTGTGACCAGCTGCTGATTCAAAAAACAAGACAATCATGGAACCACACTTTTCTCAACATTATCAAAGCTTCACACATGCTCAAAAGACGGGGAAACAAAACTTTAATTCACCACTGCAATCCTCTCATTAAAAAATGGGTACTGTTCGTTTTTAAGTTAACATATGCCATTTGCCACAAGACCCTAGAATGAAGGAGCTACGGAGGCAGCAGTCATTACAGGGCGTCTTCAGGCTCTCGGATGAGTGTGTGTGTGAGAGCATGTGTGAGAGAGACAGAGAGAGAGAGAGAGTATTTGTGTGTGTGTGTGCGCGCACGCACGCGCGTATTGGGGGGAAGTTTCTTGAAAGTCACAAATAACCAAGCAATAACTCTGGGAGCTCAGTTTAGTTAAAACAAACAAACAAACAAAAGCCTATCCCTTAACTGGCCAGACACATGAAGAACCACCAAAAAGCCCCTGAACTTGCCCATTTCAGTTCACCCGACCAGGGAAGTGGGAAGAAGGTTACACTAAGATACCAATAAGCCACAAAAGTGTACAAACTTCCTTCCTAACACAGCACACTCCTCACAATCTATTTCCTTGTTTGAAGTTTATTGCTATAAATACAGAGCATGAAAAATGTGAAACGACGCCAGTTCACCATCACTTTGGCCCCAATCCTTTGCTAAATTGATGCATCTTTCTAGCTTGTTTAAACGCCCAAGCGCTAGGCAAACCAGCAGAATATCATGCTCTTCAGTACAGAAGTCTACCTGGCTGCTGCGTGCAGATGCAGACGAGAGAGCCAAGGAGAAAGGGGTGAGGAGGCTCACTCTGCAGACGAGGTAACAGGTTTGAGAGTCCCATCAGGAAGGACGGCAATGAAACCACCTCTCAATATAAGCAATCTCTGGCAACTGTGCACGTTTCCCAGTGCCGTATTCATTTTTCCAGTCTTTGTCCCATAATGGATATATATATATATATATATATATATATATATATATATATATATATATATGTAAAACAGAACAAAGTATGACTCAGCATGAGAAAAGTCAGAGATGCATGAGCCATACTAGAAGACATCTATAAATAAGGATATAATAACTCAGTAGAAAATAGTCTTTAATGATTCAAGATAGTGAGAGATGCTGCAGTCATATGTGCTAACAATTCTCTGTTCTCATGTTTACGTCCCCTCCTCCACTTCTGAAGTTCATGATAACAATTTAAGCCCTAATAAGAAATATTCAGCGGAAAAAAGTCACATTCAAAACTTGGACTTGTTGACGCTAATGACTTTTTTCTCAATACAGCAATACCACAGCACAGCAAGACTAGGTTGCTGTATTGCCCTTCTCACCTACTATTGGGTCAAGCTGAAGATTTCTGTGAGTTCACCTACCTTCCCTTTACAATCTCATTCCCTTGAGGAAAGCCACATTTCCCATTGCAGAGATGCGAGAGCCCTAAGCTGAGGAACCCAAGGGTGCTGCACCTTCCCTGTGATTCTGTTATCCCATCATTCTGTCCACATTTTGCCTGGCTACCATCAGTTTCTGTCCAACACCACCTGGCCTTACCATGAGGTGATCTTCGAGGATCTTACATATATATTCATAATCATGAATATCTACCATAGTGCTCTGTACAAACAGAAAAAAATCTGGAAGGAATACACCAAGATGCTAATGATAATTATTTTTAGATGGTGGAACTATGTATGATTTTTCGTCCTTCTATTTTCCAAATAATCTATAATAAGCTCATATTACTTTTTTATAATAAAAGTCTTTAAAAATGAAGATATGTATATTAATTTTGAGCCGAGGCACATACTAGGATGCGTACTTTGAAGGCTATCTGGTCCTTGCCCTCAAAGAGATTATATGGAAAAATGAATTTAAAAAAATAAGTAATATACAAAAACCATTTAGGGGAGAGAAAACTGTTTAACCCTAAATGGTTAATGGTGGCTTCTAGGAGAGCAAATCTGGATGCAAACAACTGCTTTTACAGACTAAACAGGTTTTGCTTTCTCCAAAGTGAAATATGTAAATTTGACGGACGATGCACCTCCCTGAAGTATTTCATTTCCTCTGAAAAATCAACTTATACTTAATATCATTAGAATGCAATAGATCAATTTCTGACAGAAAAAAAATAAAACAGTTGCCTTTTTTCATTTCCAAGCTCCCTTAATTCAGTAATTCTTTGGGGTCCTTTACCCAGGTCTGCTTCAATGCAGCAGGAAATCTGCCCCCTTCCCGGGCAGCACTGGGAATGACTCCTCTATCTGGTCCTCCAGTGAAAGGGGCTGTTGCCATTATGAGCTTCATTCAGTACCTTCTCCTAAACACGTCATAAAATAAGTATCCTTCCACTGCCCAAATAATCACCAAGAAACCAATCATGTCTGAGCCCTTTTCAAAGTCTTAAATCTTAGACTCTAGACATGTTTATTAAAATTTTTAAATCATATTCAATCATAAAGCTTAATATGTATTTTATGAAAATTAACAATGGGAAGAAATACTGACACAGCTTTGTTAATACAAGAATGGTAACAAACCACTTACTATGTGCAAGGCCTTGTGCTTTGATCTTCCATGCAACGTCTTACGTGACCCTCAGAACACCTCTCTAACACAGCACGATTACTCCTAGTTTACAGACAGCAAACTGGACCTTGGACAGATTCAGTGTCTTGTCTAAGGTCAGAAAGCACAGCTCCAAACCCAGATCTTCTTCACTACCAAGACCACGCTTCTAACACGTCAAACTGCTTCCCTCCGAATAAAAAAGTGGGAGTTTGAGTCTTTTCACAACTGAAAATACAAAACAAACACGAAGACAGAAAAACCAGCAGAATCCTCTCTTCCTCTTCGTGCTCTTAAACCACTATATCTTTCTCTTCCTCTGCTGAGCTCATTCTCAGCCTGGCATGAACGAAGATGCACTCAGGCAGAGCATGGCAGAAAGAGTGACAAACTGGTCGGGACTCTCTTGAGGCAGGATTTTCAGAAGCGACATCTCACCGGTATACAAGAACAAGAGGTTGATCATAACACTGTGACCAGAAAAAAAGGGATGATCAGGTACAGGGAAGGCTTCCAACTAGCTGAGTGGTCTCTCTCTCGGCTAAATATTAAAGAAAGGAAGCACCTGACCTCTCCTGCTGCACCATGGCTCTACTGGGAGTTCTTGATTTCTAAAAAGTACTTCACACCCTGCAGACAGTGTCTTACCTTATCCATTTGTGAAAAGCTGAGTCAAAAAAAAAAGTTCAGTACATTTATAAGGCAAACCATCTACCAAGCTGAGTGAAACTTCAATCCTCTATTCGTTTTCCTCAGCAAAACCTCCCCACACACACACCAAAGTGAAATGTGCACATTTCCCCCCAAAATGACAACTCATGGGATGTTATTAACATGGAAGAATGTTCTAATCTTTTAAAAACTTGTGTGTGAATAAATAAAAGGCCTGTGCCTACCACAAGCAAAAGGAGGCACAAGCAGTGAGCATGATGGCAACAGCAGAGAAGGCTTCTCATCAACATGGCTCCGCTGTTGGTGCCACAAAAGTCCCTCTTCATACCCGAGAGCCTCCCAGGGACTCCATCTGGGCCCTCTCCACACTGTTTCTGTGGTCGAAGACGAGTATCCCAGCTACAGAGTTCCCGGGATGCCTCCCACACTCCCGGCTACAACTGAGCTCCCCATCCCATGAGAACCCAGCTTTCTTTTTAATGACAGCTACCATGTTGGGGAGGGGGGGCCTACGTAAGTAGAATTAGCAAACTTTCTAGGACAAAATCATGAAGTTGAAAAGAAAAGAAAATCATATACATCACAGTTTCTGGTAAACAGTTTAAAATTGCCTTGTGGTCTTGTTTTTAAAGTTAAAAATCGTGGGGAAAGAACACACAGAGATATATGTGAAATGGGTCTACTGTTTATTACTCAGGAATAATTTCCAAGTGAGTGTCTACTTAAATCTGAGAAAAATAAAATGGTCAAAGAAAAATACCAGCTGTTCCCTAAACCAACAACTCACTAAATTTTGTTTCAAAATCTTAAAAATTGTACAAAATTTTAAAGGTTTTCTCATCCAATTTCCCAATCCATCTCAGCTACAAAATCTCTGAACCACTTCAGCAGAACCACTCCCTCCCAGACATGGACCCCCAGCCTGTCCACTGCTGGACTTCCTCAGCCATTACACTGACCTTCTGCACACTGACCTGACTCCTGCCTGCCTCTAACCCCCAGGCAGCAATCCTAAACACACACCTGAAGCTGTCCCAAGTTCACTTATTCTTTCACACAACAGCTCTTCACAATAGGGATGTTGGTCCCAAAGTTTGCAAAGGTCCGCAAACTGCAGCACAACTGTGTGTGTGTGTTGCCATGGCATGAGTTTGGGAGTTTAAGAATGGGCAGAAAATAGTAGTTCTGCAAGACTAAGAGGAAAAGGATGGCCCCATGACTATCTCTTTTCAAAAGTTAGTACCTAATTAATTCGTATTTATCTAGGACACACCTTGTATCTTTAAAATGTTTTTTGGTAACATCCAAAGTTGGAGAAATTCCATCTGGTCAGAGGATGCACAGAAAAGGAGGCAATAAGTGTCTCTGAGGTCACATTGACAAGAATTATCAAAATGGAGGAAAGAAAATCTTCAGACTGACTTCTAATCATGCTTGTGACTGAAGAGATAATATCCAGTCACTGGCTTTAGCTTAAAGCCCATGGAAGTCCAACCAGTCTTCTGTCCTGTCAACACAGTGAAACACGTCTGATCTGAAGCCTTGCTAGCTGCTTTTCTTCCTCTAGCAATTTCTGTAGCTTTTCTCCCTAGCAATGGCCGATACCAAACCTTGAAAGCTTCTCAGCAAGAAACCGTGCATCCAATCAGATAAGCTAATTCAGTGTGTTGATAAAAAGACTGGTTTCAAATGAATACAAAATATTGAAAAATAAAACCCTTCCACCCACGAAGTCTTATGTAAATGAATTTTGTGTCTAAAATTACTGCTAAATAAAAAGAATGAAACCTCACTGTAGGATAACTTGTTAAATATCGTAGAACTGTGAATCTATTTAAAATATCATGACCTGTGTCAATACAGAAACACTGGAATAAACACCTGACCACTGCAATTCTCATCGGCTCAAGTCAACACACCTCTTGGTCCTGCCTCCTGATAACCAAGTGTTTGAACTCTGCTCCATCTCATGACTTGGACCTTCTACTTTCACATTTTTAAAATGAAGAATGCAGTGACTAGATCATCTCCAGGGACTCTAAATTTGCATGATTCTAAATTTTTCTATATTTTGATATCATCACTACAATACCTATGGGAAAGCCTCACTTCTGAGAACTTAAAAAAAAAAACTGTTAAATGAACCTTCAGAGAAATTGAAATGCTGTATACCATTTAGGCTAAACCTTGCTAAATGTCTTAGACAACTTACTATAATATTAAGCGTATAGACTCAGAGGTTTACACCAGCTAGGTTCAAATCCCAGTTCTATAACTTAAGTACTAGCGGTATATGACCTTGGGTAAATCAATCCATCTCTCTGTGCTTCAGTTTCCTCATCTATAAAATGGGGATAATTATAGTATTACTTCATAGGGTAGCCATTAAGGACCTAATAGAATTGACAGCAAAATCAATTTAGGATTGGCAGCAAAATCAATTTAGGATTGGCAATGGGCTGTAAATCTATCAATGTGTCCTATCACTATGCTAAGCCTTCTCGACCATGAACATTATATTTGAGCTAATAAAATATAAGCCCAGTGCCCAGAATGGTGGGTACTAATAGTTGTCGAGTGAATGAATGATCAAGTTCTGAGAGAAAAAAGCTCTGCCTAAATGTTTTCAGTGTCATCCAGTATTCATCAGAGGAATGCTCACACAGTAACAGAATCACAGGCTGTAGCTGTCCTCAACTCATCATCCCTGGTAGGTAAGAACAGCAGCTGAAGGTCAACGTCCAGTCTCCAGACAGCTTTCTTGTCTTCAATAACCACATCAACCCAAGGCGACCATAAGGTGGACTAAGGCATATATACTACAGTCAAATATCCAGAACTAGAAATTAAATCAAATTTTAGTGCATTTTTGCTTCTTTGTCTTTACAAGGAATGAAGAGAGATAAAAATAAAGGAAACTCACTTAACAAACCACCTAGAATTACACAGTAAAGGTATTTTTTTAAAGATAGGTCCTGTGCCATGTCTTATATCAGGTACTGCCTTCAGAGTCATTTACACACATGCTCTAAATCCAAAGAGACCCATGGACCAGAGTGACTACAGAAAGTTCTGTGGCCCAGAACAAGCTCCTAGGAGCTAGGTGTGAATCAGTTCAGGTCTGAATAACTTCCAGTCCATCAGCTAATGGACTCCAGTTCACCAATCATAACCTAAGTTTAATTCAGATCCTTTGAGCCCATGTCTAAGTAGATAAGAATTTTAAGACAAACTAATCACAGGTTCTTCTAGACTAGATCCACTGCAAAAAGGCCATAGAAAAAGTGGAAGTCACTTTGATGAGAAGAAGCCAGGTGGAGAAAGGCCCCTGTTCCAGTTCATCACTTCATAAACTGCTAGACAGTTGGTGGCAAAAAAATAAATAAATAAATGCTTCAGAATTTACAGAAGAGGGATTCACATGAACATCTGTAAAGAAACAACTTTTTCTTTGGTCAAAAATGAGTATTCACAGACAACAACAGATACACACATCTTAAAATCTATCCTGAAACATGGGGTCAAACTGTCCCATAGTCCAACTGGAGCCTGGCAACTGGCAATGACCAAGGAGATTTCCCTAAATGTATCCTCACCACTATGGCCTGGCTCCTACTGAAGTAGATTTCTCTCATTTTTTTCTTTAACTCAGTTCAAACAATAGTCATTGAGCACCCACTGTTACAAAGAGCTGTGACAGCACTAAGAAAACAGAACCCAGTGTGGAAAACCGACTCTCATACGACTACTAATGCAAACCAGACTCAACTACCATAAGGCAACATAAACCATGGGCGATGGGTAAAGGGATGGGGAGGAAGGCTGGCAGAAGAAGCAACATGCGTTCCCTGCCTTATTCCACAAAGATGGAGGCAGCTTGAAGGAGGAGCACGGGTTCAACAGCCAGAGGAAGAACTGAGCACCCTGGGCAGAACAGGCAGAGGAAAAGGAGGCGGCCACATTCTGCACAAAGGGAACATCTGTTTTATAAACAAGGGAAGACGGGGAGCAGTCCCATGTAACTTCACTCTCTTACTCTGACCTGTACACTTGAGCATTCCAAGTGTTCGCATTTACATTTTCTCCCTATTAATAATATTACTGATAGGTCCAAAGTACTCTTGAACTCATTCCAGTATAAAATTTGTCTGCCTCCAAGGTCTCCTCTACCACTTGACTCCTGCATTTACACAGGGCAGGCTTTAACACGTGGCTCAAGGAGAAAGTGAAACCATAGGCACCAATGGAACACAGGATAAAAAACTCACTTTGAAATAAAATAAAGGTTAAGTTCTCATACCAACAGACTGTGCTACATCAGCAAAAACATAGGTGTTAACAGGAAATCGCCATATTGTGTAATCCCCATTCTACCCTCCACAAAATTGCACTATAATTCAAAATAAGTGAAGCAACAATTGGATGGATGACCAGTTTTTGTTGTTTACATAGTTTAATGCAGAAATGTGCAGTTTCCATGACTTTCAGAATGACGTGATTTACACGAGGCTTTAACAATAAATAAACTTGAAGTGCTGTATATAGTTAGCACATGGTGAAATTTTTAAGCAAAACTCTTGCACTCCCTGTAAGACATTTAAAATATTCTCTCCTATTGGGGATTTTTGTCTTTAATTTACACCCTGCTAATTCTCCTCCTGTGCAAATATAAAATTTTTGCTTTATAAATAAAATCTAAGGGTGGAAAATAAAACAAAAAAGATGTTCTTTACACATTAATGCCACAATAATCAGTAACAACTGCACAGAGACTTCACAGATATTTATAACTTGGTCATTTTTAAAGTTAGTCATGGATACCACAAATACTTCTATTACTATGTAATAATTTATGGCATTTCCATAGACATGTTATCTGTCATCCTTCTTTAACCACCTGCATGTCAGAATATCTAGAAAAAGATTAACAGAATTATTTGCAGTAAATCTCAAAAACATACCTTCTGAGGAACAGACATAAATAAATCCTTAAACAACGAAGCATTCTCTTGCCAGCCTTTTTAAACCCTTCCATGCAAATGTTACGCACACACGATTTCTTGAGTCCTTGGGAACACAGTCTGACCCAGGTTAAGGTCACGCCTTTACTGCACACCCCCCTCCCCAACTCCACCATAGTGTTTTCCTTCCCTTTCACCTACTTGGATTGCACTTAAAGGAATCCTGATAAAGTTTATGACCACAGTTACTTAACAGGAGATAACACCTTAATTCCTCCTTACCAGAAATAGGAAACAAGCCATAAAGGCAAAATCTCAATCTAGAGCCACCACTGGCACCCATCCCTCTGGAACAGGAGGACAGTCAACGAGTCTACAGCACTACGTCAGGGTGATTTCACACCTGTCCAAGACGGGACTCAAGCCAGGAGAGGACAGTTGGATGTTTACTAACAAACTGAAGAATGCACTGGAATCTGATTTTAAAAAAGAAAAAGGATTCTGGTGCCTGTGTTAGTTGTTCACTAAAATCATCATTAAGCAACACCAACATCCCAGTATTTTATTGAATACTCTTGACTCAGAAATTGCTACTGGAGCCACTCAACAGTTTTTCTTTTGAGCTACGTTTCTATTCCCACCTGCTACAAATCTTCTACCTGAAACACTTTGTGTGGAAACTCATTAAAACGCTCTTGTGAAAGGAGAGAGCAAGGCGACCGCCTCCCCTTTGTCTAATGGCAAAGGGCCTCTCCCATAAATTCATCCTAATTAAATTAGGCTTCTCAAGGTGCTCCCTCTCATGCAATCCTTATGTAATTGTACCTACTATTTTCTCCACAATTGATGTCACATTAAACAGGCTTTTACTACCTGCTATCCTCTTAATAGCCCTCACTTTTTCTTTCTTTTCTCTTTTTTAAGCTCAAAGGAGACAGGAATTTGACACGACAAACTCTATTTTAAGAGTTTGCCTTAAGCTTTCATCAAGTTCTTTATAATTTTCCTGAGGGCACATCATAAACACAAAGGCTCAAACAAATACATCTCTTTGAATACCAGAGACAGCATTACATTTTAAGCTCAATGAAAGAAAGAAAACAGGTTGGTTAACAGGTCATCGGCCAGTTTCACCTCAAGGCAGCGATGCTAAAGGTGACAAGATGTGTTGGTTAAATGAGTATAATGAATCTTACAAAAATTATCAACAACCATTATATTTTCCATAGACGTAGTAAAGGATATTGATTCTTTAAGCTATCAGGATATATTTTCATATGATACTTGGGGTTAAAAACAAAAAGCCAAATCTGAGAAAGATTCGAAATCTTAATACATCTTGGCTTGTGCTGCAGATTCTCATCAGAATTTTCTATTTTTAAGCAAAACGTAGAGGGAGTAGTTGTTTTCTCTTTCACACTTTGCTGTGTTTCAGCAATCCTGTGGAAATCATGGGAGTTTTACAAGAAATGAATAGTTTGTGGTTGAAAAGATTATAAATGATAGACTTTCGTAACCTTGCTAAATATGTAAATAACTTGTCTAGAGCCATAAAAGAAGCTACTTACATGTGTACTGCTGGCTTCTACTACTGTTATCATCAGTTAGAAATATTACTATTAGCATTATATACATTATTAAAATTTCTGGGCATTTTCTCGGTTTGTTTGTTTAGCTTTTCTTCATTCTGTCAGTACTTGGGGATCAGTATACATTTTATTTTGTGGCTGTGACAATTCCCTGTTCTGAATATCTAGAGCACTTGCTGAAACATAAGTAAGTGGACATGTCTTCGTAAGGTTTGTGATAATATTTTTTATTTTGGAGATTCCATGTACCATTTCCCAGCACAGGCACCATCAATAATTGTGGCCTGGCAGATCAAATCAAGAGGGTGACTCGTTTTATTTAGTCAGATTCTTTAAAAAGGTCAATGTTTTAATGTTAGAATTTTCTGTACAATGGATCAATTAATGTTCCTGAAAAATAAATGTGATTAATTTTAGCTAACAGTTATTGAGTACCTCCAACATTCTAGGAGCAACATTCTAAAGTGTTTTACATGGATTAACTCATAATATTATCATCCCTCTTACACAGATGAGGAAATTGAGGCACAGGGAGGTCATGGGCGTGCATAAGATTATAATGCTAATATAAGGGGAGGCTGGACTCTGCACTGACAATCGGCCCCCAGAGTCCACACAAACCACCATGCTGCCACCTTAGGTAGTCACCAGTTTCCTAGGTAGTGAGAAGCCAAACCACATGTACTCCTGTTTCTGAAGGCGAGTGGCCTCATCATTAACCACAAGTAAATAAATAAGTTCTATGACATGTATTTGACCAGCCACATAAGCCTGAGAAGTGACATCTTTGGCAACACTGTCCTTATAGAGCTCAATGTTGGAGTTCCCCAGAGATTTAAAATAAACCACAGGCATATTTCACCATGGGACAGTATGACCCCAACCTGGCTGTGGTTGAAAACACCCCTGGCTGGTCACCACTGCCAATGGTGACCAGGGGTTGATATGAAATGCACTGCGTAATTCTAGCTCAACTTTCTCAACACATCAGCAAAACTTACTTAAGACTACACACAAAAATATACACTTGGAGGTACACCCCATACCTAGGAAGCTAGGGTTAGAATGAACCAGAAAACACTTGCATTTTCTTCCCAGGGAGGAAGCACAGTCTACAGTCAAGCAGATCTGGGTTCAAGTCTCATTTCTACTATACACAGGGTGTGTTACCTTGGAAAAGCTTCATAAGGAAGCCACAACACACTCATCTCTGAAATGGCGATGCTAGCAGTTGCTATGGAGTAGGGGTCGTGTGAGAATTAAATGAGGTGATACAGGTAAACCGATTTGCATTTTCCTTAGCATTTTGTAAATAATCAAGAAATGGTAATAATAAATGATATCTTCAACTAGCGGTATGTCTTCCCTGCTTTGAAAGGAGGGACCTACTTTCACAGAATTTTGTTGTTATTGTTTTCTGGGGAGCTCAACCTAAGCCTTTTTTAAAATTCAAATGTAAACACACAAAGAATGCACAGAGAGGACAGCACAAAAGAAATACATGTACTTATTAACACCATCTCACAGAAAAAAAATTTATACTATGTTTAAGGGATAGTAATAGTCACTTTTTTTTTTCAAATGAGCAAAGAGAAGTATAAACTGAAGACTAATCTGTACAAGCCCTGGTAAAACAGGGACCATATTTCTGGTCTTTCGAATTCTAGTCGAGGGCACCAGCTACATTTTCTCAAATCCCTCTTTCTTCTTTAACATAGAGACTATTCTCACTTCAAAATGGGAGGTGAGAGAAAGAGAGTGATGGTTTTTAGTGGCGAGAGGCCGTTCTCCAACCCATGTCTAAGGATGGCAAACATAATACCTCAGGAGTGATGGAGGAGGGGGGCAGGCTGGGGTGGCGAGGTCTCTGCCTTTTAAGCCAGCCAGCCAGCAAACACAAATGCATGCAATTTGAAATTTTAATTAGGGTGCCATGTGCTGGTGACATATGGCGACACACTGACAGCTGCGCGTCCAGGTTCAGGAACAGACCTGGGTTCTGAAGTCACAGTTGGCAGAAGCAAAGTTCTCCGCTTGTGCGCTAGGTGCTAGCATGCCTGAAAAGTGCTCTGCCAACATCACCCCACTACGCAGCACTGCCTGCCGGCCGCTTGTAGACACTGCCTGCCAGAAGACCTCTGCTGCAATTCAGACAGAGAGCGAAGAGCAGATGAAAAGAGACAAAAAAGATGAAAACTCCCACATCGTCCCATTCTCAGCTTCAAGGCAGAAAATATTCAAAATGGCACAGCAATTGATTTTTTTGCGACTTTTCAGTCAGAGATCCTGGGACTTTCACACTAACTCGTCCTTTGCAGAAGGCACTCTCTCTGCAACTGTGGCAGACACACATCAGGACACAGTGACCAGGAGCCCTGTGTCACCTGCTCCCAAGTCCACAGCACTGAGCCCTTACATAAAACTAAATACGATTTAAAAGTCACATTTACGTAGATTAGAAGATTAATCACGTTAACAAAAGTACCAAGATTGAATAAAAACATTTTAAGACAACTTGTTAAGCATTAAAGGTCAAGTTGGCTAACTTTTTTCTTCTCCCAGAATGTTTTACGTGATGAATTAAATGTTGGTCAGTTTGACCTTTGAAGCTTAACAAGTTGCTTGAAAGTGTCTTAAAATGGGTTAATGAATTGCCTTGTGGCTTCTTCGTTCACTTTTCTTTGCCCCACACTCTGCCTGTTTATTCTACTCGAAGCGGGAATAGTTAAGTCTGCTGTTTCTAGGCACGTCTAGGACTCACAGAAAACAGAATAATAAGGAAGTTTCTCAGCCAAACCATGCCATATGAAAAGAACCACTCTCAGGTCCTTCTCTACCTACAGACTCCCTCTGAGCTGTAAATCTTTGACTGTGCAGAACTCGAGAGAGTGAACGCCATGCCATCTACCACTCTGGGAAAACTGAGCTTCTAGCCAATAAGCATTGAAATTCTTCTGGGATATTATAAATATAGGGTCCAAATCCTTATCTCTTTCTCGCATTCCAAATACTGCTATCAAATCAGCCAAATGAATTTAACGTAGAACTATCACTGAAGTGGAAATTCGGAATGCATCAATTTGATTAAGAGCCAGCAATTTACTGCTTCCCCCTCTTCCATTAAACACACACACATTCTTTTAAAGTTTTTAAACAGTGTGACATATAGGAAATTTCACTTTATATTTTACTATTAGTATTGTTATTATTATGCAGAGAAATTGATTTACATCACATTTGATTCTACTTCAACTTAATTTTTGGAAAGCAACAAAACAAGCTGAAGATTAACATCAGCCGTCTCAGGCTTCAGACAACACTGCTGCAAGCTGGAAAATACCGATACCAGAATTTACACCCTCCAGTTGTAAGCCCATTAACTGGTGTGGACAGCAAATATGCGTTCTGCACACAGCTATCCTTAAAGAAATAAAGCATGCTGATAAAACAAACAAAAAAATACTGTAGTCTCCTCTATATTAGCATGAGCTCTTTGAAATAAAATACCTGTGGCCAGTCACAGTGCCTATAAAATTTGCTCTACACAAAGAAATGCACTAAAATGTACCTTTAAGAGGAACAGAGAAAACCAAAGGCAAACATATTCTCAATTCTGGATATTTTCCAAATTTATCTTAAACTAGCTTTTCACTGGTTCCAGTGAAGATTCCTTTAACTCAGGAAGGGCTCCCCAGCATGACCCAGCAGTTCACCAAGCACCCAACGCTGCCTTGGGGACACACAGTTCCTGTCCTGCTCAAGTCCTCTACAACGTTTACACAAAGTCTCCTCCAAAGCAAGTGGTGGGTATTGACTCCCATCCCCAGGTTTTTAGTAGCACAGGAAAACTATAATTTTCTCAACAGATACCACTAAATTTCATTTAAAAACCACCTACAGCACCTACACACAAAAGAACATAGTCTCCAAAGCAAACATATTTAATTTTCTTTATAAAATTTAAAACTTATAAAAGGTGAACTATACAGTTTGAAACACACTTTCCAAGCAGTATTAGCAGAATCAGAATCCACATGCGGACAATTAAAGCAAAATCTATCCAAAAAGATCAAGTCTCTGTCAGAGAAAAATTCAGTGACTGTAAAAAACACTAGGCTCATTAAAAACTGTTAGAGTGTTTTACTCTGCTTTATTTATACATAAATTTTTTTTCTGACAACAGAATTGGGTTAATAAAAACTGAAATTGAATTTCTAGTCTCTGAAATAATATTATAAAGTAGTAGCATTTAAAAGAGGTATTTCTTGTAGTTCTAAAAACTATCTACTGTTAATTAAATGTAGATTTTCACTGAGTCTTTCACAGAATGGCAAATTACAGAACTTTTACAAAAAATAAGCGTCACCTTTGAATAAGCTAAAACTGCCACAGGATAAAAGAATTCATAAATCTGATACAAAAGAAAAATGTTTAAAAATAGTTTAAATACAGACAATATGGATAAGGTAGTAAATTATATTTTAAATTTTATTGACTCTTAGTGACACAATATAACCAAAAATAAGAAAAAGGCAAATGTACAGAAGAGGGTACTCAAGAGAGGTCAGGAGAACGATATTGTTTATGGGAGTAAATTACGGACTAGACCTTGCCATATAAAGGATTCAAGAAAGGTGAGGTTCAGGTGAAAGACCTACAGCCCCTTGGGTTGTATTTCACATACAAGTTGCAGGTGTTGGTCATTTTCTTGGGGGCTAAGATAATACTAACTAACAAGGGAGCATATTCATGATCACATAAAACCCTGTGATCACAGCCGTTTTAACCAAGGAATCTCAGTTGAACAAAATTAGCATTCCATAAAATGGAACACAAAAGGAAATCTGTAAATGCATGCCCAGAAACCCTGTAATGTCCA
Source organism: Ceratotherium simum simum (assembly GCF_057802395.1). Classification (NCBI taxonomy): domain Eukaryota; kingdom Metazoa; phylum Chordata; class Mammalia; order Perissodactyla; family Rhinocerotidae; genus Ceratotherium; species Ceratotherium simum. The sequence goes on from NC_141901.1 coordinate 99,123,784, forward strand.
TATTGCAGAAGAAATAAGAATTAATTGAAAATATTTCAGTACAGATTCCTGGCTATCATTACTTCAAACGTGGCAGCTACAGTCAGAGGAGCATATGCGACACGAGGTGGTAACAGAAAGATGCAGAGGTCCACAGAACTGATTTTGCAGAGGGCTACAGAAAAAGAGCCAGGATTTTAAAAAAAGGAAATTGATAGGAACTCGTTATGGATTTTACGCTGTACTTACCTAGGGATCTTTGAAACTGAAAAGAGCTCTATGTACTCAGAGTATCTGGATTGAATCCAGATATACACATTAAACAGTTTTGAGAACCCTAGAAATTAAGAGCTATGAGCAACTTGTCAATGAGAGGCCAGGAACAGGGTATTTTTAACTAAAAAGAGAAACGATCGGCATGGTGCAGCGGAGAGGGCACTGAGCTCAAATCTGCCCTGCCAGTTCTGCCACTTATCTATCTGCAGCACTGGAACACAGTGCTCTCCTACCAAATGATGGCGTGGGGTCGAGGCCACCATGCTGCCTTTCAGCTCTAAAATTCTTTGTCTCTAGGACCTAATCTCCACCTTGACTACCTCACAGGGTTTTTGTGAAAATGAAATAAGATAAGCCTGTGTAGAAATTACCAAATGTTATTTTTTTAAATATAGGAACTATTATTATGACCTAAAGTTGATGTGAATAAGGGAGGGAGGGATGACTCAACTGCAAAACGGTGGAGAAAACTCAGAGATGACGTGACACTTGTGCTGAGGACTTCAGAAAAAGAAGTGTCTCTCTGTTCACTCAGAAAGAAATCTGACAGCAACCTAAGGCATGTGTCTTTCAGAAGACACGTATTTAAAAAGCCTGGAACATAACAAAAGGTACTACTGTCCACCAGTGACTTTGGCCAAGTGTTGTGCTAAGCACTTTACGTGACTGATTTCACCAATTCTCACAGCAGCCTAGAAGGCATGTGCTATTATGCTATCTTAATAGACAGAAAAAGTGACACAAAATGTGAAGGCAAGGTCACCTAGCTAATATGGATTTGAACCCAGGTCTCTGACTGACACTAAATTATCTTGTTAATCAAATTATCAAATTAATTAATTATCAAATCAATCTTGTTAATCTTAACTACCATACTATACTAAGCTGTTCCTCTCCGCACGAGCACTTCCCCTATATTAATTAAATTCATCAGGCCAATCGGTTAATTGGGTCAAAAAGTTACACTGACTTTGGATGCATGTAGACAAAGCCCTGAATAAAAACTTGAGCAGAAGAGACACACTCTTAACCTGACCTAGAATTATCAGCCCTGCTGGAGCAGGAGGTTTGCCTTCTGGTATTTCCAGCAAAGGCAAGAAGGACATGAATGGGGAAATTTTTAAAGGGAATTTAGGCAGATTACAAAATAAGTGCATCAACCATCAGAACTTGTTTCTGGGATATAGCGGGTCCGCAGCTTGTCCAGTAAATATGGCATCTTTTGTGTATCATCTTTGGTAGAGGCAAATACAACTGACTATAGACAATGATGCTTCACCATCTCTTTTCTACCACATCAATAGAAAAAACACTTGCAGAATAACATTGAAAAGCTACTACTGCGCATTTTGACAATAGAGAATTATTAATTTTGACTGTATATTAGAACCCACTTATTTCTGTTACAACAAATTCAGGAGCTATTCTCTCTTTCTTTGGATGGAGAGGGGAGGAGACAGAAGAATACCAGACAAACCTCCAGTTTCATTAGACGTAACTTTACCTGAGAGACTGTAAGTTTTTCTGTAAGTGGAAAAGTTGGAAATGAAAAAGACCCTTCTCACAGCACTAGGTGATTGAAAGAGAAATACTGGAAGTCACAGAAAAGCTTCTTTTCTTATGCTTTTCTGCTCAATTTTATACTCAACCATTCTGAATAGCAGAGATTAAAATTTTCATAAGCACATGAACATTTTATAAATTGGTCCAAACCAAACACATGGCAACCTACCAACTTTCGTAGGTTTTGGAGGCACATTCAATGATAATGGCCATGTTTTTTCCCCATATCAGAGGATTCTGACAGTGCCTGCCAGTTTTGAACTCTATACTAGGCTAATCCGAAAAATATTTAACAGAAAAGATTTTAACAATCTGAGTATAAAAGTTTTCAAGAGTGAGAAACAGAAATGTTCAAATTTTGAAATCCAGGTTAGGGCCCAATATGCGGCCAAAGGCCAGGATGCATGATGAAGACGGCCTGGGCCTCCATGGAATACCAAGTGAGACACGTCACCACGGGCGATGTATGGAATCTCCTCTTTAGATCAGAAACACTTCCAAAACCACCTCCCACTCGGCGCTTTAGCACTTCCAGTAAATGAAGTCAAAAGTGAAAATATACACAAACCCCTCCTTATTTTGACATTTCAAACCTCAATAAAGGCTCGGTTCCACATGGTGGCCTAAAATTAGACAAAGTTTAGTAGACCAAAGAAAGAGAAGGAAGTTTTTTGTTGGGTTATTTTCAATATGCTTCAAAGCTTGTTCAGTCCTTTTTTGTAAATTTTAAGACACAATTCAGAAAAAGGAAACAGGTCCCTGCAGGGGCAAACTAAATTCTGAACTCATGTGCTCAGAAGAGGGTTATCATTACTTAGCATCTAAAAGAAAACTGGTGGCTTCCTAATGATTTACCAATATTTGTGAACCAAGGCAGATCTTAGGTTTGATCAGTGCAATCACCCCATTTTGTGTGATGGAGAGGAGAGAGAGGAAGAGAGGGAAGGGGGAGGGAGGGGGGCAGGGGAGAAGGGAGAAAAATTGACTGATTTGAAAGTCATGAGGTTGAAAAGGGGCCAGAATCCAGCAAGATGTACATCACAACATCCTCACAAAGTTTTTCAAAACAGAGCTACCATCTACACACCAGAAGCTGATGGAATCAAAAACCTTCAGCACTATCTCCTGCCTAATTGAATTGGTGTGTGTAATGGGAGGAAGCTGTTTCTCAGAACCGAAATAAGCGGTGCTGGGAAAAGGAGGCAGCCAACAAGGCAGGCTGGAGACACACAGAACTGGTGGAACAGGCACTCAGATCCTCCAGAAACCAAATTCTGTTTAGCCCTTATCCACCCAGGTGATGCCTGTATCGTAGCAACTTGCGACTTTAAATACTACTATTCATTTGGTCATTAGTTTCTCTTGGTTCCTTTCATTTACTAGTATTTTTGATAGCCAAATCCTTAAATGAAAGGAGAGACTATGAGAATGCTGTCAAATTTCAATAATGCTCCAGGGGGAAAAATCGCCAATCTCCTAATGGTTTGGTCTAACATTCTTTCTGGAGTTACCCAGTAACAGATTAATGTCGCTAAGCATCCTCATGCTGAGCTGAGGCACTAAGAAAACAGGCCTGAAATTTACAAGTGGGCCTCACTTGCTGGTTTAAAAAAAATTAAAAGTCCTGCATTTTCACTGCCATGTTTCTTTATTTATCTTTAATTTATTGTGGTGTCAAAACCCATGTCTGGTCTTGGAAAAATTTTGGCACAAAGTTGGCTTTTCATAGAACCAGACCATTAAAACTACAAAACCTCAATTTAAAAACTGCCAGGAGAGTTTGGTGCTCAGCACCAAAACTGATATAAAGCCTGCAACGGGAAGGGAAGAAAAGGAGTCAGTCTTGCAAGAAATCCAAGTCATGTATCTAAACTAAATCTAAGTCATGTAACTAAAATCCTCCGTGCTAGGCAACCAAATGGAGTCTGTGCGGTAAGTATGTTACTCAGCTCCTGTTCCCGGGGAACAGGGGCCTCACTTCCCAAACTCGGTAACTCTCTAAGCTGTGTCTGTTTCCCTGGATGCCCCTAGTCAGACCCAATCATTTATATCACAGGATGTGTAAATAAATGATACAATCTGCAACAAACCCTGAGACAGATTAGCTACCACTCTGCTCTATTTGTGTCTGATTGAATGCAAATCATTCTTATGATATAACCATAAAACAGACAAGGTGCGTGTGTCTATTTTACAAGCACAAGACTGGAAGCCAAAACCTTGGAGCTGTAAATCCCAATTCTGAGCACAGCCCTACCCAGGAAAACAGCCCAGCCTCCAGGAGTGATTCCACATCCCAGTCCGTGCCTCAAGCCTGCTAGCACAGAAATCATCATCATCCAGCAAATGAAGGGACTCACCAACCTCACGGTGCTGGAGTGAGGATTAATTAGCACAAAGCGCAATGAAGATGGAACTATTCTGACCAGAGACTCGTGGGTGACAGGAGGGTACCTCTGGGGCCGCCCTACTGGTGCCAGTTTCCCGCTCAGCAAACAGGAGGAATAACAGTGCTTCACTCAGAGGGTATTGTGATGATTAAATGAGATAACTGACACAGAGGCTTAGAATATGGCCTGCCTGCCACACGGCAGCAGTCGAAAAGTGCTCTCAATGTTACTAAAATTCAATAGCATCATAATCAGAAATAGCAGTCTGTGTCATTTTCCCTTATCCTGAAACTGAAAATGTGAACAAGACTACCCCAATCCAGACGTGATCCAAACCCAGTCCATCCCTCAGCAGGTATTTGTGAAGGATGAGTCAGCATTTGAGCCCTTCTGTTGGCCAGGGCCTCCTGGCGTGAGACGACAAGAGGGTCTTCTTGAATACAGGCACACGGAGTCTGCACAGCAAAACAGTGGTAGTGAACTTCCTGATTTAGACACATTTATTTGAACACTGGGGAGGCGACCTATGGCCCCTAATGAACCACAGCTTAGAACCTTCTCTCCACGGCTGTACTCCAGCTTCAGAAGCCATGGGCTACCCAGGCAGAGAGCAGAAAGGCAAGCAGAAGCCCAGGAGCCGCTGCCCCAGGATCAGGCCCACACCCCACACACCTAGCCTTCAGGACTCCTGCCTTGGCTTCACAATCAGCCTCCCTTCCATCTTGCCCACCTTTGACCTGCTTTCTCCTGGCCACAGAAGACCACCCACCTCCTTGACCCCCTCATCCTGCCTACCCCCCTGACTCTTGGACTTGGAACTGCTCAAAGATACTCTGTTTGGCTTCTTACCACCCGACAGCCTGACGAGCCCAAATTTTTAAAATGCACCTAAGTGGCCATTTTTTTACATCTATCCTGCGTCATCTTCACAATGAGCCTACTGTGTAAGTACTATTATCCTTATTTCACAGACGAGGAAACCTTTACCGTACCTAAGTTAAATAAGCTGTCCCTGGATAGAATCAGACTTACAGGGCTTTGAATACCAGCTCAGGCACCAACTGCTACGACCTTAAGTAATTTATTTAACTTGGAAAAAATACAAATTAGGTATGGCCTGATAGCAACAGCTAACAGTAAAATAATGACCAAAACTGGCCCTGTTAAGGTGACTAAACTTGTTAAAGAAGGAAATTTTCAAGTATACTGAGTGATTGATTACTATCTTAGAAGGACAGATTTCCAACCATCATAAATGCCCTAGAAGATTAATTACAAAATTCACCTAAATAACAGCAGCAGCACAGAGTTAAAAAATTTGCCTAAAATCAAACAGCTGCCAAGTGACTGGGCCAGGATTTGAACCTGCTTTATTAAATTATCCTGTTTTAAGACCCAAGAGTAAATGCATAATTCATACGGGGAAAATAAATTTTTCAAGCTGAAGTAAAAAAAGAAAAAGAGGAGGAATCCCTCGCATGTTGCTCTCAGTTCCCACCACCTCTCTCGCTCTGCAGTGCACCACACAATAGACACTCTTGTTCAGCTCAGTAGGACTATTTATATGTTGTAACTCTCTGTGCTTTGGGGACTGTGTTCTTTCTTCTCTGAAATCTCAAGATGGTCATGCAAGAAAACTTCAAGGATAAGCTAACTCTGCTTCAACCAACCAGCCACACCAGGCCCACCTCCACCAGGGAAGCAAAGTAAGAATGCTGCATGGCCTCCTCCTTGGAGGAGTGCCTCATCTCCACCACAGAGAGGGCACAGGCCACTCTCCCAGAGACCCACTTGGACAGAAGGAAGAGGGAAATTGGGCCATGACAAGCCCTGCCCTGGTTTTTAGCAGACACAGAACACTAGCTCTCTGAAACAGGGGCATCTACACACTTCTGAAGTCTTCAGATGAACATTAGATGCCTTTTAAAAAACGTGCACCAGAGAAACAAGGAATAGGCAGGCTGTCGGCAGTCTACACCTCCCTGCTCCTGTAGACAAGCACAGAGGACGGCCAGCCTGCGGCACCACGTCCAAGAAGAGAAGGAACAGAGCTTTCTGAGCCCATTCTGACACTGCTGAGGGAGTGGGTGCAATATTGAGTCTAAACGGAGCGCGTCTCCATCCCACCACCACAGCTCCTACACGTCCCCAGGAAAACAAACTGCCTCACAGATGCATCCAGCTCTGCGAAACATAAAACGGCAAGAGCAATTTTTAAATTACTACAGCAGTTACAACAGTTGGAGAGGCAGCTGAGGGACGGTGCTAGCAACCCGGGTGGTGTGCCATTAAACCGCTGGTAACTCGCTCTCTGTGGAGGTGGATGTCCCAGCATGGAGGCTAACACGAGAAGAGGGGCTCGGGCGGGTCAAAGGGGTCACAGATCTCACCTCAATATGGGTAAATAATAGCACCAGTTACGGCGAACAGTTGTTAAATGCTCACCACATGCCAAGCAATATGCTAAGCACTGTACCTGAATTCTCTCCTTCAATTGCCACAATCACCCTGTGAGGTGGCTGGAGACCGCTACAGTGGACACTTTACCAAAAAGGCGACGAGAGCTAACAGGATGAAACTGGCTCTTTACAGAATCCGTTCAGGCTTCCAGACATCAGGAAAGCAGCAGTGGAGCACCACCAGAATGCAGAGCAACCAAGCAGGGGTACAGAGACAGCACTCGTGTTCTAACTGCAAAAACGTCTGAGACTTCAGGTCTGACATTTAAGAGCTGTGCGACCTTGGGCATGCCACTTAACCTCTCTGTGGCCCAGGTTCCTTCTCTGTAAAGTGGGGAGGATGACAACAGCACTGCTTCACAGGGCTGCTGAGAGGATTAAACTAGATAACATATGTAAAACACTCAGTCTTGTGTATTAGCAGAAGAATTACATAGGTGTTCGCTGCTGTTATTTTATTATTATCTCTAAGGAACACATTTTACCTGAAGGGCAACGTAATCTGGCTCAAATGCCACTTCCCCTAAGGCGCCTTTGCTGTCTGCTGAGAGGTAGCTGCTCCCCTCAGTTCCTGAATGCGCAGCTCACACGCCGTCAGAGCTCGTGGCACAACGCAGTGTAGGTGATTCACCTGTGCCAGGCAATTTACAGAGACGTGTCTTCCACAGACTGGACTCAACGGAGAGCACTGTTTCTCGGCACAGGGCACTGGCCCCGCCAGGACACAGCCCACCGCCGTTACTCGTCAACAGCAGCAGCACTGGTAATGGTTAACGCTTGTGTGATAAGAGCCTCATGTGCTATCACATCTCATCTTGACGCTACTCCTACTCACAGACGAGGACGCAGAGGTGCAGAGCAGCGGAGCCACCGCTCCAGCTCACGCGGCTGGTCCAGGCGGAGCCGAGATTCCAGCGCACGCCGACTCGCCCACCGCCTGGTCCTCCCGCACCAGCGCGACCTACTGACTCTCGACAGGCGGCCAAAAGCCTTAGTCTAAGCAGGCATTTTACAACACAAGTTTCCTGAGTACAGGATTCTTCAGTGAAATTTACGGTAAATGAAGTATGCACTTGGGAAGTCTCTGATTTGCGCCACACTTCGTTCCCAATGTGCTTAGGTGCAGTACAAAAGGTAGAACACAGGGTGGTAAGCACAAGTCCTGTCACGGTGGCACTGAACACACGCATGACACGAGTGATCACACAAATGGTCGAACTATTTCAGATTGCCAAAAGTGCCCCGGAAAATAGACACGTGAAGGCCAACTCCAGACAGAATGCTCCCCTAAAGACACACCTCTTAACCGAGAGCCGAAGGCTGAGCACAGGCCGCAGCACGAGCCAGGACAACGCACCCTAAGCAGTCCACAACCAGCAGCAGAGGGTCGGCAGGCTGCGGACACCGCAGCGAGCCCAGCGAGGCCTCCGCGGAGTCAGTGGTGTGAGGGGGGTTGGAGGGGGAGACCAGGCAGCGTCGGCAGGACGTGGCCACGAGTTCGGATTTTATTCTGAAACCATGAAAGGCTTTTGTACCGAGGAGTGATGAAAGTCTGTCCAGACCAGCCTGGCTGCAGTGTGAAGGAGCGAGAACGGAAGAAGGGGGAAGGCTCAGGATTACCGAAGTAGCCTGAGTAAGGACTGCGGTGGCCCCAACTGCAGATGACCCCTTTTCCCCTCTTGACTGACACACTTCCACACAAACACTGGAGACGGGCTCTGCACTTCTCTAGCTGCTCATCTGGCGTCCTCGGGGCTCACACGGGTCTCAGCGTCTTCCTCGTACAGGTGTGGAAGCCGAGGTGCAGCTGCCCCGACCTGACGCCACACCTGTCCCTCACGGCCCACTCGGCGCGCAGGCTCGCGAGCACTCCTGCCACGCCAGCCGAGGCCGCCCTGAGGGTCAGTGGGTTTCAGCGTGTGTGTCGGTGGTGCTCACTCGCACAGTGAGGGTCCAGCCCTCAGCCCACACGCAGACGGCGCCTACAGGGTTAAGGCCGGCGGGAGGGGCAGGCGGACAAGTGCGGCCGTTCTGGGGAAAGTTCACGGCCGTCACTCAAGCTCCTCCGCCCTCTCTCGGCTCCTTCCTGCACGTTATGTGCACACTACACCTTCCTCTCTGGGCTGCACTCTGCCCGTCCTCCTCCGGCTCCCCGAGGACGCCGCCCAGAGTGACAATGCCTCAGAAAGCCACCGCGGAGCTCCTGAGCCCCTGCTCGCTCCGAGCGGCGCCCTCACACAATAGCGTGTTATGCTGTGGGGTTTTGGCATCCTCCTAGTTCTTTGGTCCGAAGCCAACAGCTCCGAGTGTCGTCCGCAGCCTCAGCCAGAGGCTCTTCCCGCCCGGCCGCGCTGCGCCCTTGGCCTCCGGCCAGGCAGGGAAATCCACTTTCCACGACGCGCGGAGCCCCTGCCCCGGAGCGCCGGTGGACGCGCGCCAAGTGCTCCGCGCAGGTAGCGCCCGGCACGGCCGTGCGTGCTCGGCGCAGGGCGGCGTGCCCGCCACGTGGCCCCGCCCGGCCTCCTGATTGGCTGCGCCGCGCGGCCGCCATGTGAGGAGCGTGCTCGCCCTGGCTCCTAAAATGGCGGCAGCGCCGAGCGAGGCCCGGTCCCCGAGGCTTTGTTTTTGTTTTTGTTTTTGAATCGACCTTACGGATTTGAGTGGAAACAGATTTCTCACAACTTGCTTCCCGGCTCAGTTTCACAGCTCGGCGTACACTCGGGCTCTGTCAACAGCTTGACACCGTTCCAGGGAACATTAACCGTCCACTTCCCAGGAGCAGTGAGGAAGCGGAAACGCCGGCGCCTCCTCGGGACGCAGAGCGCCCGAGCTGGCCGGAACGTTCTGGAAGAGCACGTGCAGGGCGGCCAGGGCACAGGCCCCGGACGGGGCGGGACCGAGGCACAGGACGGGGAGCAGCCCGGCCGCCCTCCGGCTGAGCCCGCACCCCACCCTCGGCGGGTAAACACGGCCTCTGGCGAAGCTCAAGCAGCCCGAGGCGGCCGGGCACCACAGCCCCGCGTCGGAACGCGCTCCCGCAGGGGGCCCCGCGCCCAGCCGAGGCGCGGCCGCGTCACGGGCAGCGCCAGACCCGACGGCCCCGGCGCCAGGCCTCCCCTAGGGAGCCAGACCGCCCGCCCCGGCCGTGGCGCTGCCGAGCCCGCGCCTGGCCTCGCACGCCCTGTCGCGGAGCCTGGCTCGCCTCCGGCCGCGTGCCAGCCCTGTGTGTTCTGTCAGCCCCTCCATCACCTCACGCAGTGAGCGCCTGTGGACTTCCTGCAAGAACAGGAACTGGGGGATCTCCGAGAGCTGCAACGGGGTGCTGCAAATAAAGCAGGCACCCCCCCAAATGCCCTCTCCAAGCACCAGAGGGCCTTGTGCCGTGTCACCGGCACTGCAGTTCCCAGCAGAAATAAGACAGTAAGACTTCGAACTGGGATAAAGGGACTGAATGAGAAAAGGGTCTTGAAGAAAACCTCTTCAGAAAAGTTACAAATTCCCAGTCTATGCTGAGCAAGTCGCAAGCAGGACCAAGTCCTTTCAGGGTTTTCAGTGTTGAGGGCAGGCTGACTACAATCAAGACAAGTCACAACGTTGTTAAGTCATTGTTACCCGTATAACATCTCTGTCTTCACCAACAATAATGCATGAATCAAACTTTTCCTTAATGTTGCAAACGAAATGTTCCTGTTTAGTTGAACCAAGAAGTTATACAGTAAATGGGGCAGATAAATGAAGGAATATGAAGATAAGAACTTTTAAATAAAATTTTTGATGTTATGGAACAATAATTTAGGTAAAGCAAGCTAAGCTGTTATGATTTCAATTGTTTCAAATAAAATACACATTTGCTGTTTGTTGAAAATAAAGAAGACTTTACATCCGTACACAATTTAAAGTTCTAACTTTGAAAATTCTTCAAGGTCCTGAATCTTGATTGATCTTACGCTTAAGATCAATTGAAATTTGATTTGTTGCAAAACTAAAATAATGTGCCAAATAATTCTATTTTCAGTTGTTTGTGACTCTTTAACAACTACATTGGTCTTGTCTGATTCTTAACCAAATGTGTCACTAACGTTGATGTGTGTGTTAGACCTCAGAATCCCAGGACTTATAGTATCAAGTCTGGCTTCCAAGAGATCCCAGCGAATCACGGACAAGCGGGTCACAGAGGAATGTTCTGTTCCCAGCTGTGAACAAGAGTTAACTCTGAGATGCTTCCTCCCGCTGCCCTGGTGGACAGAAAGGTCAAGATGGTTAGTTCTTGCCGTCTCAGTACCAACCGTCAAAACAACATTCGCGTTAAAAATAGATCGTCTGTAGGCAACCAAAATACAAATGCAGAAAGAATTTAAAATAAAAATAGTTTTAATATACTTAAATTTCAGCTTCAAGTATTTTAAAGACTGTAACGTGAAACCACGGAGAAAAAGGACAGAGCAGTAACTTTCCCAAGTGCATTAACTTCACAAACTTGGAGTCTTAAAATTTAAAAAACAACCATTCTGACCCAAGAATGACACTTTTCTTAGGAAATTCCTTGGATTCACAAGTAATTCATTGGGAATTAAAGCACAAGAGGCAAATTTACCACTTTTATTTGTTTATATTTTGATAACTGCATTTTTCTCAGCTCAATTTCTATGGAAATAAAAATACTGTTTACTGTCAAAGGAATTTCTTTATCAGTGGGGAATAGAATTGAAATGTTATGAGGTTTTTTTTTAACAATGAAATACTCAAGACATTCCAAGGTGCTATGATACATCAATTCTATCATAACCAGGGGGAGAAAACCAGGAGCAACTGCTGTTTTATATGTAAGTAGATACTTAAGACTTATCACCGAGCAGCATGTTTAATCAAGTCTGTGGCATTTATATGATAAAAATGTTAAAACATTAATAAAACCAAACTGGTGATAAAAGTATTTCTATCTTATGGACTTTCACATTGAACAAAAATGTACCTTCTAAATAATGTTACAAATGTAAATATTCCTTTTAAAGCTGCTGAATGCATCACTTTACTAGGAAAGGCTTAGCTATGTTATTTTGCAATTCCCTCATTGCACAACAATGTACATTACTGTCTGTAAGCTCTAATTTGGCATGGCGCATCATTAATGACCTGAATGGTGGCTGTTTCACACATACATATTTAATTACAACAGCTGAACAAATTACATATTTATGCTTTATAAAGGGGATTGCCAGTCTAATTCATTTGCTATGCATGCAGGTACAGGACTCCATCTGCAACAGCATCTGCACAACAAGAGCTAACAATTATCCATTGTACCACGAGGAAGCATATCTGGGGGAACCTGTAAGGGAGACAGTCATATTAACCATTGCACTGCCTCAGGCCCTGTATTTTTTCCATGGGTTGAAATCTTTTAAAACAAAAATTGTAGCCTTTCTATGCCCACCTGGTCATTTAACAGAATCTACCAACCCTCTCATCCATTCTGATTTCCAATGGGTTTCATGAGAGAGAGAAATAAGGATTCGAAATCCCGCAGTGAGGCTGTCCTGAGCGGACATTTTCTCATGAGACTTGCAGCCCAGAACTCAAGCACGGGTCCTTAACAGTCCAGTAACAGCCTTTGCCAAGATGTCAACGGGGCTTATCTTCAGCCAGTATGGAAGTTAAGTCTTGGTTACCACACCCTCCATCACACCATAGACCTGCGTGTTGATAGAGGATGGGCCTGAAGAACTGTCTTAAAGCACGCTCCAAGCCCCTTCTGAGAGTCCCAAGACCTCTGCTGAGCCATTCTTGTCATCAATATGTTTTCCAGCTAAGCCACAACTAAAAGCTACTATTCCTTCTTTTGGTAATAAAGTCCTATTCAACAGCGCTGCAACCTCATCTTAAATGGCTTCAGGACTTTCGTATGTTTAATTTAATATATCCAATGAGTAATATAAATATTCTGGACCATCACTTCTACTTCAAAACCCAAAGAGGAAGGATTAAGAGTCAGCCAATCAATACTGAGGTTTCCCATTACCATTTAAGGCTCTTGCTAGGCAGTAAAGAGGCTCCACGGTGATGGCCCCTAAAAGCTCCTCATGGCGTCTTGGCTTCTCTAGGCCGCAGAATCAAAGCATGAGTCAGAGGTGTGGGTTTTTTAATGTTCCCTCCTGAGTGATGGAGTTCAAGCCAGGGGCTGACTGGGTGGGTGGGGTGGGGGGACGGCAGTCCTGGGCACTGCGCTGGGTGTGAGGGGTACAGTCAGGGCCGAGTGCCCTCCTCCTTGGAGCGTGACTCCCAAGGAGCCAGCAGGTCCTGCAGTGCTCCCGCCACCCACACAGCTCTGGACTGTGTCAGGGCCAGGCGCACATGTGAGAGGTCCTGAGTCTCCTGACATCAGCCACCCGTGGAAGAGCCAGCCTGTGGTCAGCAACGAGACTGCAGCAGACGACAGGCCGAGGGCCTTTAGAAGTACCAGGGCTTGATCTAAATCAACTTTCACCAGGAAAACATCTGCGCTCACAGGGAGCCTCTGGAAACACAGTCTCTCTGGTGCGGGATGGAGGGTGCCAGTTCGCAGCTGGCCAGAAACCAGGGTGAGGAGGAGGGTTTGCCTACACAGGGTCTGAGTTCACTGACCCTCGACTTCCAACACGTCAGGGTATCCGAGGGGGAAAGGCAGCTCTCCTCAGGAGCTTCCACACAGCGGCAGCTGCCCTCCGGGTTCTCTGAGCACCTGGCCTCCAGCCGCTGCCTCACTCAGGAGCTGCGATGGGAGCCTCACAGAGGCTGCGTGTCGCTTTCTGATCTACAAAGGCCTTTATGAACTCCGTGACACAGCTATGTCCACTTCACAGACGAGAAAATGGACGCTTGGAGAAGTTAAGTGACTCGCCCAACACAGCGAAGAAGTGGCAGAGCGGGACCAAAGCCCCAGACCGCCAACTCAGTCCCCGTGTCCCTCCCCAGGACCGAGACACGGCGGTCAGCCCCCAGTCAGGGCCACCGTCTGGGGCCAACTCAGTCCCCGTGTCCCCCCCCAGGACCGAGACACGGCAGTCAGCCCCCAGTCAGGGCCACCGTCTGGGGCCAACTCAGTCCCCGTGTCCCCCCCCAGGACCGAGACACGGCGGTCAGCCCCCAGTCAGGGCCACCGTCTGGGGCCAACTCAGTCCCCGTGTCCCTCCCCAGGACCGAGACACGGCGGTCAGCCCCCAGTCAGGGCCACCGTCTGGGGCCAACTCAGTCCCCGTGTCCCTCCCCAGGACCGAGACACGGCGGTCAGCCCCCAGTCAGGGCCACCGTCTGGGGCCAGCTCAGTCCCCGTGTCCCTCCCCAGGACAGAGACACGGCGGTCAGCCCCCAGTCAGGGCCACCGTCTGGGGCCAACTCAGTCCCCGTGTCCCTCCCCAGGACAGACACACGGCGGTCAGCCCCCAATCAGGGCCACCGTAGGGATGCCTCTTTCTCAGCACCAGCGTTGGCCTCAAAAGCAATGTAGCAGAACTATGGGCGCCCTTCCCACATGCTGCTCACTCCACCCAGGAGGTCACCTACTGCTGGGGCCGACGTGCTGTCCAGGCTCAAACCCAAACACCTGAGTCTCTCTGCTGGGGGCTTTCTCTGTCCACAGGGCACAGTGGGGCAGGCAGGAGTGCAGGAGAATTAATGTGCCCAGGAGCAACCCTTAACCACTGAAGGACCAGTCAGACCTCGCCAATAGGATGGGGTATGTTCTACAATCTCTAGCGGGGACCCAGAGGGACTGAGCCTGGAGTGCTCACAGCGATAATGTGCTCATTAAGCCTCCCTATACTGTATGTATTCCCTCCCCATATCTCCTGGGATCACCTCCCAAATGAACTACGTGCACCCACACCTTGTCTCAAAGTCTGCTTGGAGGAAACCCAGACCGTAAACCATCGTGAGCACTGTGAGCTGCTGCTGCGGGTTGCACTGCTAGCCGCAGCCTCATACGAGCACTCCGCCTCCAGGACGTCACGCACACATCCCCAACCTCTCCGCTCTTCCCTACAGCACTGCACGGTGGGCAGCACCCTTCAAACACTGGAGGTTCCAGTCAAGCCGCAGCCTTGCCAGAAAATGCTCACGGAGGCAAATGTGGAGACGCTTGATTGTGAATCCTGATTCTGGTTATGTATCTTCAGTGACTTATTTCACCTCAGTTGACACTCAGCTTCTCACGTGGGAAACGAGGATAGTGGCTCCTACATCATGGTAGGATGGTCAGAAAACAACAGGGCATCTGTGAAAGCACCTAGCACAGCCTGGGGACATGAAAGTTCATCATTATCATTAACACAGAATTAACTATGAAGCCGAAAATATGCCAATATGATCTGGACAAATGTTGAAGAGGAAACAACTCTCTAACGGTAGGATACAGGGAAACCAACTTCTCCTACTGCTTGGTCTCCCCTGCGGCCACCTGTAATTAGCCCAGCGTAACTCAATGCTCTAGGCAGCCACGCCCTTGCTGGTGTGGGTGACACCACAGTAAAGGTTACGGTCACTCAGCACACAGGCACCTCGCTGACCTTGCAGTTTCAAAGCACAAAGCCATCCTCTGTGCACTTCTGCCTTGATCTCTGGCGATCCGGGCAGTGGGCAGAGGGAATGACAAGGGACCCATGGAGGACAGACGAGCGCCTGTGAGGTGCCACATACCAATTCCTGTGCTCAAAGGAAGAGATGAATGGTGACTGGAAAGAGCTGATTTACTGTCTAAGGAGAAAGTCTCCTACAGATCTTCATTAAGAATGCTAACTTCCCAAGGTTGATTTGCAAGAGTGGCTACTGTGTGGGACAAAAGACAAAAAATAAAGTTTGCAAATGTCAAGGTCTTACAGAACCAGTAATAGCGATGGTTCACTAAAGCCCCTTTATTCAGGATGGCTCAAATTTGTGGAGGGGGATTATGGAAAGGGGAGTCCTACCAGCTGAAAATCAAGAGCGACTAGTATATAATGCATGGTTTTCCAAAACTCACACACACAGAACAGGCAACATTCTTCTATACACACTATTCTAAATATAATAGAACCTTCTTGAATGATTCAGAACATACCTGAGGACCATGACATAGGGGTAATTACTCCATCCTTCAATTTTCTTGTCTTTAGAATAATGATAACAATAGCGAGTTATAAGAATTAAATGAGATATTGTACATAATAACATCACTAGGTAAATGGTGTTATATTATTTTTTTAAATCAGGGTTATTATTTTAACTGTCATGAATTCACTAAATACTGCTAAAGATACACAGAGAAGGGATAGGAGATTGGAATACTTGACCCTATAACATGCATTTGAAGTTATTTTTGAACTAACTCCTGATAAGCTTCTTTTGAATTTTTTCATAAACACAGAGAACTAATGTAGGAAGGGGAGAAATACAGTTACTTCTACTTTTCTGGTTTTGGCATTCCCAATAATTGTCAGAGTTCCCTACAGAGGACTTAGAAGGTTTGTTTTGCCATGGAAACATAATAATACAAATATCTCTTGAATAAATGGATTTTTTAAACGAGTTTATTACAGTATGATCCCACTGTTATTTAAATATGCATAGAAGGGAAGAACGGAAGAAAAAAGAAAAAGAGGCAGAATTTTAATATTCATCTATGTATTTTTCCCTGTATTTCCTATACTAGAGATAATATCACCTGTTTACGATAATAAATTATTTTTAATATCAACCCATTTTATATGAAAAAAACTTCAAATGGAAGTAAGCAATTAGAAGCGAGAAAAATCCACATTTTTATTTCTATCCTACAAAGTATCTACTGAGACGAAAGGAGGAACTTGGTAGGACTACTTTTATAAGGAGATTTAAAGGCCTATACCGTCCACTAATGCACACCTACCCTCCTCATCCTACAAAGTCTACGACCCAACTTAAAACAATAACTTTTACAATAAAAACAATAGCAAAATTAAAAAGGGGTAAAGTCAGTACCTGGGAAAGTAAGTAAGGGCTTCTGGTGGCCCTCTATCCACTCCATGTACCTGCTCCACATAGCTCTGTGCCCTGGGCCACACGGCCATCAGCCCAAGGTCTCGGCGGGCACTACAGCTTCCCCCAGACGACCGTTGCCTCCCTCCCTCCTCAGTCCCTGCTGGACCAGACACAGCTGCTGGCACATCCCTGTTCCCCCAACCTCTCTGCTTTTCCCTACAGTGCTGCTCTCTTTGTCTCCCCTGCAACACCCTTTGCCTCCTGATTCCCACTCAGCCTCTGAACTCAGCTCTGAGGAAACCTCTCTTGGAAAGGTAGCCCTGAGTCCTCTGCACTGAAGTCTGTCACAAACCGAGCTTCATTCTTTTTGCCTTTCTGTCTCTTCCTCGGACAGGGAGCTCCTCGATGACGGCAGCAGGCCCAGTACAGTGCACGGCACACAGCAGGTGTCAATAAACTGCTGAATGAGTAAGTGAGGAAATGACTGAATATGTGACCATGAGACCCACGGAGGAAGCACAGACACCTGACAGAAGGTCTCCACATGAAGACAGAAGCCAGAAGTATCAAAGAACTGGCTCACACAGACTATGACATGTAACAATAAATAAACGTGAGAATCCTCTGCATAAATACTGACCTACTAGATACGGCTTCCTATCCACAAGTTCGTTTTTAAAATTGTCTGTTTCAGGGAGGAGTGGGGCCAGATAAGGTAAGCACATAGATTTAGAAAACCCATGACTGAATACTACCTGGTGCTCCCTCCAACAGTCATAATGTTGGGACAAAACTCAATAACAGTTTTTCCCATCTGTAGTTATATGACATTTCTCACAATCTTGAAATAATAATAAACATCAACACAGAAAGGCTTAGTTTAAAAGTCAACAATGAATAGTGTTTTGGTGACTGGTCTGTTAATACCCAATAACTGCCAAGTCTGGAGATATTTTTTGGAAACCCTTTACGCTGGCCTTGGAGGGACGTCACACTTTCAAGAATACCAATATTTAAACATGTTCTAGCTGCAGAGGGTTCCCCTCAGAAGAACAAATCGTCTCTAATCGGTGCCCTCTCAAAAGTTCATCCAAAAATCCTAACTTGTACGACTCACAGCATAACTTCAGCCCCATCGACTGTGGCTCAGAGGGTCCTCCTCAAAGACCAGAGCTGTCTCTCTCCTCCTCACCTCCCAGGCTCCCACCACAGTGCCTGGCACGTCGCAGGCCCTCAAAGGGTATCCAACAGAGCCAAACCAACGTGCCCTTCCACGTTCTGACGTGGGATCACAGGTAGGAAGATTCCTTTCTTCCTTCTCGGTTTTCAATGCAAATGGCAGACACCTGCCTGCTCCCTGGTATGGCCCACACAGAAACAGCTGCACTCACTCACTCCTTTTTCTCGTCTCCCCACCCCACTGCCAGATGAAACCAGGAGTAACGAACGCTTCCAAGCGCTGTGGTGGGCTGTATCCCTATCCTCGCACCAGTGTCATAATGGGGTGTGGAAGTCCCCAACCCAGTCCACTAAAGTTTGTTTCACTTTTAGACCACATGGAAAAGAAAAGAAACCATTTGCTTCGTGAAGTGTGTGTAGGCATGCATGTTGCTTCCAGAGCAGGTAACCTGCCCGGGTAGAGCCTCTCCAACAGCCCCGCAACTAGCCTGGCCCACCAACAGCATGCGTTTCCAATGGAGGAAGCCTGGGAGCAGACCCAGCGCAGGGCTCCCCTAAGTACATTTAGCCAGGGAACCCTCCATCTGTGTAACACTCTCACATCCTGGGTCGCTTCCTTTAAGACACCTCATATGTGAGAGGAAAGAAGATGAGAGACAAAACGAAAGCTGAACGATAATATAACAAACATTGTTTACAGGGGAGAAAACAGCCAAATCCCAAAGCCATCCCCTCTCTCCGCCCACTTCTCTCCTCGGCTCTGCCCTTCTCATCACTCTCCCCTTACACAGAATAGTACTCAGTGAGAGCTGGGCACTGTGCATCCACCCCTCACTTAACCCCCTTAGGTACCACCCTTAGCCCCGCTGACACAACAGAAACAGGCTGTGAGAAGTTAGGTCACTTGTCCAAGGTCACACAGCGGGAAGGTGTGGGGCTGGGCTATCTGGCTGTAAACCTGAAGTTCCTTCCCTGACATGCCCTCACCTCTCGTAGGAAATGCTTAGGAGCATCTTCACATCCTGCCCAGAGGTGAGAGAGAGAAAGTAAATGGGAATCAGGAAGAGTAAGGGATCCACAGAGGGCAAATACAGCAATCCCCTACTCCTCCCGGGAGGGTAGGTTTGAGGCCCCTATCCATGGGAAATGATGGCTTTTCCACTGCACACCTCAAATCAAATACTAAAAACATGCGTAGCAATACCACCTTTCACTGTATAATGTGTACCCTCCAAGGAACCTGCACAGAAACCACCTTTCCACCACCTTCACCACAGACATGCAGGGTGGCTGCAGCAAATCAGAGACTGTCATCTTTGGAGAACTCAGGAGAGGAGCCTCAGGCATGGAGAAGTTGAGCGACTGTCCCCGGTCACAGGGAGTGAGGCAGGGCAGGACGCCACGTCCCCTGACCCTTTGGTCTCTCCTCATCTTACTCATCAGCCAGGACAGCTCTCGGATCTGTCTCTCCCAGCGGACTTCCATGTTCCTCAGCAAGAGCTGCCAATTTTTCTTTCCTAGATGAGCAATGAACCTTCCAAGGGTATCAAAGCAAACTGTGCAGAGAGCACTGGCCCTGGAGCCAGGATAAAATCCAGGGGCTCAAGTCCCAGTCCTTCAGTGGTTGTGAAACCCCGGGCAGGACTTACAAGCACTGAGTTTCAGGTTCCTCATCTGTAGTTTGGAGGTAACAATGCCTGCCCTCTCCCTCATGGAGTGTCAGAAAAATCAGATGAGAGAAGGGACGTGCAGAGTTCCTTAGGAAACTGCAAATACTGTACAAATATAAAGGATTATTAGTTTTGGATTCAATAGACTTTCTCAATTGAATGAAGCTCTGTGTAGCTGGATGGTCAAGTTATGTTATAAATAACCAAGAAAAATTGCTGGTTCCTGAAACAATTTTACCAGCCTGCTCACTCCCGTGAAAGAACACTGGTTGTAAAATGAATTAAATCTGCACTCTTGGCTATCTTCAGGACATAAATTGCTACTAGCTGAACACAGGTAGGGGAATGGCTATTTTCAAAGGCATACAGACCTGTGGTGATAAAAAGCTGACCTTCCCTAGTCTAGAACACAGGGCATGGGGCGGGATGGAAAAATGAAGGGGTCGCCTGCTGGTCTTACAACAAGAATTATCCAAGATGGACTGCCTTATCTCCAACAGTGGTTGAAACAGCTCAGATGCTGAACTCAGCTTCTTGTTAAATATTTCAGGGAGGCTAATGGAACCAAAGGATCAACTCCGTTGCGCATCAACAGGCTGCTTTATCCAAAAACCAATTATAAACAAACTTCCCAATACAGCCTGCTTTAAATATGCATTTAGAAAAATATATCAACCTTAATGCCACTCATCACAGCACATATCTGACTCATGTAAAACCCACCATCTTTGGGGACCCAGCCCTGTGCCTCTGCGACCATTCGCCTTCAAATCACGTCTAGTGCAGCATTATTCCTAATAACTTCTAAAGGTTCCTTTCTCTTTAGGAAGCAGAAATTCACTGCCAAACACACTGCTTCCATTCACAGGATTATTTATGGCACTGATAATTGAATTCCGGTCACATGACTAAGGAAGACCGGGTTCAGAGGGAAAAGAACCTCACCATAATTTCTCTCTAGATCCATAAATCCTGCTTTTCTCCCCGGAGGTTGAAGTCCTTGGAGCTCTATGGATTCTCCCCAGCATTTATTCTAAGTTTGGAATCATCACAGAAATTCTTTTCTCTGAGCTCAGTGACAAAGCTCCTAAGGTAAATCCTTTGAAATTACCCTTTGCATCATTACTCCTGAGAACTCCTAAAGGGTGCACAGGAAATCCCCTCTTTTTTCAAGGATCAGACGTTGCTGTCTCCATTCGAGCATACAGCTCCCAAGGGTACAGCAGCTTAGAATTAAGGGTCTAACCCCACCCAGTGTTGTTCTTCCCTGCAAAGGGACACAGTCACACACACATCCACAAGCACAGGACTGTGGGCTTGGTGGCCACAGCGAGGTGGACTGTCCTGTTCCCTCTCCAAGTGGAGCAGCAGGGCATTCCTTCATTTCTCTGAGGAAGACCTACCAAAAATCTTTCCCAAATAAGGAAGTCCCCCTCCTCCCAAATCCTGTATTCAATGTTTTAACAGAGATGGGGCTTTAATGATTCAAGGTAGCCTACATTACAGGTAACATTTATCTCTTATTATCCTTTGGCTCAACCAGAGAAGAAATGCCAATATAGTTACTTCCAAAATATTTTCAAATTATCCTTAAAATAAAAATACAGTGAATAATGTCAGTCTAGAAGGAACATCAAACATTTTTTTTTCCTCTAAGAAACACTCTCTTAAATAGATCACATTCCCATTTGCTTGGCTTCTTATTTCAAGTGGATGGGTTAAATGGCATCATCCTTTTGTAATACCTTTAGGCTGGAATAAATTTAGCATTTTAGAATTTTTTCCACAGTCCCTTTTATTTAACAGTTTCAGAGAACATAATAAACAGTATTTGATAAAAGACTGGGAATAAAAGAAATTGAGAGAGTAAATAAATCTTTGAAGGTCACACAGCCAACCTGGTATCCATTCGAAGGCCTCATACTAAGTATGAACACAAGCAGCTGTGTGTGCACACACACACGCACACTCGCATGCATGCCACAGTGCACACACACGTGGGCACGCCATAGTGCAAACACTGTGTTAGTCGCTTGGGCGTTATTTTCTATACACTTTCTGTCCTTTTCTATTTAGGAAAAAATGTGTCTGTCTCTCTCTCTCGCTCTCTTTCTTTCTATGAAAGTGAAACAGAGTCTAGTAGCTATTTAAAAAAAAAAACAAAGTCTGCTGCTTTAGAAGCTTATCAAGACCAAACACCTTTGCGGATGCACCATCACTGATGCTGGCACAGCTTGGTGATAAGTGTCCAGCCGTTAAAAAGGCAGTGACACTAATTTTTGCTCAGCTCAGACCATCTTCTAAAGTTCCAAAGTAAAGAAATACTTCCTACTACACTCAGTGAAGAACACCATTTTGCAGGAAAGTTCAAGATGTTACTGACAGTTGTCCTTGTCATTTAGAGGGCAGAAGTAGGTTGGAGGTGGGGAGCATATTCCCAGGCGAGAGCTGACGTCAGGTTGAGCCCTGAACAGCCGGAGCCCCTCCACTGACTAGAGGACCAAGGAAATGCCCAATGCTATGGTCAGGCTGTTAGCCACCTTCCAAGACCATCTACCAGCAAGCTGGGTTCTGTGCCTAACAATGAGGGTCTTGGCCATAATCTGCCCCAGAGCCCTACAGCTTCTTGGAGGTCCTCTCAAGTTCTACTCCATACCTACAGTTACAGGTTCCTGCCCCCCATCCAGGTAAAAGGAAATCCTGGGACACCGCTGTGGATCTCAGAGCAGCTGTGAACCTGTCCAAAGGCCACCTACATTTTAGATCCTTCAGGGAGACAAGCATGAACTCACTCATTCACTTAACCTCCTTGAGGTCATGGATGCCGTTGGGGATCTGATGAAAGCTGCCAGTGTCCAGAAGCTGTAGTCACAGTTGTCTGTGACTACGGGGCCTACGGGGCCGGAAGAGGAGGCCAACATAGTGCCTACTGGTACTCAGTGAAGTTCCGATTGCCTGACTATGCTAGTTGTCACCATGCCTTCCAAGATAAACGGCAAACACCCAAAAAGTACATGGCAGGGGTAGCGGGGAAATCTTCCTCTATATACCACAAAAAATCAATGTAATTGCAAATGGCATCAATAACACTACTTTTATTCAAATCCCCGAGAGGAAAGCCGATCTCTGCTTTTCACATTCAATCAGGAGAACACTGGTTTAGTCAACTAATTTGACTCAGTGAACACTGATTGAGCAGCTACCATGTGCAAGCAGCTAGGATGTGCAGAGGATACCAAAGAACCATAAGACTCTTTCTATCTGCTGGGAATTCAGAGCCAAGTTGGAGAGAGAAAAGACCAAGAGGTTACTGACATCACAGCCCATGTTTTAAACCTTCTGGTTTCTCCGGAAAGCACTACAACGGCTGGCAAAAGCAGGCATTTGGTCAACGTCTGTTGACCACTGAACACTACTAAGTACACAAACACCTAAAACACAAAGCAGGAGGATAACCTGGAGCCCAGCCACCAAGCAGCGAGGTACCTGTGGTGGACAGCGCCGCCCTGTCTCCACAGCAGCCACGTTCAGCTGGGGAGCCCCGAAGACATCAGGAAGAACTGGCATTTACAAGGCAGAGTGAGGACAGACAGGGCTCCTCTGGACGAGGCGTGAGGGTGGAAAAGAGGGCATCCCTGGAGGAACACACAGAGCGCAGTGTGAACAGGGTCCTGGACACACACAGCCAGTGGTCAAGGTCGACAGGGACGCGGAACAGCGTTGGGGGTGGGGATAAATATTGAGCGTCCCCCACTTGGGGCTCAGCACACAGCTCGAGAGACCAGGCTGCAGGCTGACTACGCGGCTGCTGGGCTCCTCGCAGCAGCAGGGAGAAAACCTGGAGCATTTCCCCAACAGCTTTCAAGATCCACCAAAATTACTTTTTTTTTTTTTTTTTTTTTTTTGCTTTAGGGAGGAATTGACTCAATTTTGTAAATAAAAGATCCCCTTAAACAGAGTCAGGGCCAAGCTGACCAGGCTGCTGCTCTGTTCATGAGCTCCCACAGGCAGAGGCCCAACACGAGGGCCTCAGATGGGGCCTTGTTTTATGTCGCAGCGTCTTGTCTCCAACAAAATTATGATAAGACAGACTTTGTTTTCTAAACAAACAAGGGGCCTTCCGTAAGCAAAGGAAGCAAGTCTTGCTGCAAAAGAAGAAAATGCTGATAAGTGAGTGAAAAAAAAATATTTAACAGCCATTCATAATTCAGCTTTCAAAAACTGTGATCAAAGCTACAGGCCCATACAGAATACCATGACCACCACAGCCGGGGCTTCATCTGTCAGCCCTGAAAAAGAGACATGTAACCCCCACCCCAGAGGCGGGAAACAGGCCCCGGTACCGTGAACTCGTGTCACTGTAAAGACACACAGCGGGAGAAGCCTCCACGGAGCATCTCCAGGAAGCACAGCCACAGAAATGTCAGCGCCACAGTCTCCACACATCTGCAGCTTGGGAAACTCCAACGATTCCTGAGAGGGGTCTCGAGAAAACAAGTGTTTAAGGCTCAGCCAGCTGTATATTTAGTTTTAGTTTATGTGATAAATACTGCTCTTTTATATTTATTTAATCTTTCCCCATCATAAAAACAAAAATGCAATTTCCTTCAGTAATTTTTGTGTCAAAAACTCATTATCTTTTCAACGACATCTTTCAAATACCTATAATACTCAGGCACACACAGAGACAGCCCACTTAAGCAGCAGACGTACCTGAAATCAGTTGCTATGAAAAATCATGTAAATATAAAGCAATTCTTGTACTTCCACAAAAGCACTAGTTGTTAAAAGTTCTGCAATTGGTATTGGCCCTATTGGTTAAGACCTTACGTACAGCAGAATGAGCTGATTCCGCAAGCTGGTATGACTGTTAATGCCTCAATATTTAACATAAACGTATTTGTCCAACTGGCTTAAACACGTACATATACGGTGACACAGGAATCTTCAGTAGAAAGAACATGTTCCCCACAACCGCCAATCAAAGCCCAGACCCACCGACCTCTGCCTGGCCTCTGTCTGACCCTTCATGTAAATGCAAGGTATCAAGTGGCACAAAATCTTCAGAACATTAGAAATTTTACATCAAAATCTGCAGATGTGAAGAGAATCCAATACTGGAATTAAAATAACCTTTAGGATTTGAGCTAGGGGGTTTGCCAGGCACACCCAGAAACCTACCGGAAATAAGGATGAGCTGTGACACACTTTTCAAAGACCGGAGGTGGAGGAGATGAAATTGAAAGGAACTGAAAAGATGCTAACACCTGAAACCTGCATGTTTTAATGGGAAATAACACCATTTCTGGCTCACAGAATTAACAGATTAATGGTTGCAGACTTGTCCCTTCTACTAGGATCCTTTTTCAAACTATTTCAAAGGAATACACGAAGGATTGATTTTTAAACCCATGTAAACTCGCAGAGACAATGCAGACTGACTTAATTATAATCAATAAAATCTACAGACATTGATGCAACCCAGCAGAAACACTGCTACCAAAAGCCCAGCATAAAAACCACTCCGTGGCTCCCTTTGTACGCACCAGTGACATGACCTTAATAAATATTTCATTCCTTTCAGTGAATAACCAAGCATCAGGATGGCAAATTTTAATAGCTAGGAGATAATATCATAATGACTCTACTACGAAAATGCCTCCTTTGGACCAAAGAAAACTTATTCTAACCTGTAGTCTTCATTTCCAAAATACACTCCAAATTAATGCCTAATGCTGAATGAGAGCCACTTACTATCCTTTCCATATATAGACCAATGCGTTGCTTACAGAGGTTGTACCAGGCACACTCCTCACTCCAGCTACATCAGAAGTCACAGGGGAAAAGATGTAAGTTCTCCAAGTACAACAACACTTTCTTCCCATCTCCACACAAACTAAGTGCTCAACAAATACTCTTGGATTGCCTGACTTGAGGGGACAGCCAGCAGGCAGGGGGAGGGACAGCCTATACAGCGACTCCCAGGTTTCTTCGTGAGTGGGAATTCGTACTGAGAGCCCACATCCTATACGTAGTTTGGGTTGTTTCTTTGTACATACATTATCAGATGTTCACCCACATGAAGGGGTGAAGGCCCATCTGCTATTTTCCTTCTCACCAGCCCAGTGTGGGTGGATCTTCTGATGCAGGAGAGAGAATAAGTTTGTGCTGAAAACAGACAGAGCTGGGCTCAAGGCTCTACTCCAGAATGTACTGGCTGCACCCCTCAGGCAGGACACCAGCAACTCAGAGCCCTGGTGTCCTCATCAAGGAAACAGGGGTGACAACACCCAACTTACAAAATCGTCATGAGGATTCCAGAGGGCAGGTTTAATGCCTCTGGCACGGGATCGCCACATCACAGGCCTGCACTAAAGGGGACACACTCTTTCCCACACAGCTAAGCTCCTATTCTTTTCCGTCTCTGAAACAGTCCCTCATTACAACTCCACTCCAAAGCAGACTCTGCACAGCATCTGGACAACACTTTCACTTTTAGTTTTAGATAGGGTATTTAGATATGGTTCCCATATCTACTTACTCCCTTAAAAAATTCTCAAGACTGTCTCAGCACAGTTTCCCTAATAAAAAACAGTTTTGCCTTTTATCTTACAGCTTCTGGGTACTGAAGTATTTAGTTATCCCAGTATCATCAGAGATTTCACTACCTTGCTGGGCCTGACAAAGCGATTACACGTTGGGATTAAACAGATGCTGTAAAGGTTTCCACGCTTCCCGGTGGTGGCCACTCAGCAGCCAGCCACGCCATTGTCCCCAAACCCGACCACACCATCCTACACCAAGGAGTAACCCTTCACTCTGTCTGGAGTTGTTGTTTTGTTTTGGGTTGTTCCTTTTCTTTTTAATTAACATCTAGATCATGCAAACCCAAATTTATAATCCTGAGAGGAAACTATCAGGATCAAACTGGAAGAAATATCTTCTCTCGGTTTATGCACACATGGTGGCTTCCCGAATTTGTCAGGGACATTACAGAACAGCTGACTCAGCAGTCAGCTGCAAAAAGACTACTGAGGAGCTGACCAGCGGGAGTCTGTAGATGTGGTTTTCCTTCAGTGCATGCTCACCTGCGATTAGGAGTTCTTCAAACTTCCACAGTTCTTGAGTCTAAATATACACCTAGTTTGGTAGCATTTCAACTACATACATACACATAAACCATGCTTTAATCAGCTTAAAATTGCTGCTTTTACAGAACATTCTGGAAGAGTTTCTCAGTGTTTGAGTTACATACACACATAAATTAAAAGAAAATATTTCTGTCCAATAAAGATTATCAAAATCAAGTGATAATGCTTTATAAAACACATTTATTTTAGAATAAAAACAATTAAAGGAAAATGTAGTTCATCCATAAGTTTAAAAATATATATGTACGGGGTAATTTAGATATTTTATTGTAATGTCGTAGCACACAAATAACATTAAATGGTATGTTCTTTCCTAACTTCTCTACTAAAACCCTAAATAAACTTTTCCAAAAATCACATAGTGTTCCCTCAACAGTTTGCTCACTGTTAGCAATGAGCTCCCCCATAGAACGCAAGAGCATTTAAGTAAAAAACAAAGCACGGGTCTTCCCCTAAATGACACTCTCCCTTTATAGTACTCCAACCCGGAGACTCTGACACGCAGTGGAGGGCGCAGGGTCTCCCAGCCCTACAGGGGCTCCTGTTGTGGCAGGCACCATCCCTGGCCAACACTGAAACACCGCGGCCACCTACAGCCTCTTGCGCTGCCCACCACAGGCACTGACAGGCCGTGTCGCATTTCCCCAAACATCCTTGCAGGAGTCACGCCGTTCTCACCAGTGGATCATACGGAGATGTCACCTGTGCCGTTGCTGGGAAGTTTCTCCTTCCCTGATACACGGAACAAATTAGGCTAGCATGACCTCTCTCCCCATCATCCCGCCTTCAAACACATATGGCAATCGTGATGCGACTAGAACTGCACAAAATAAGTCAACCAACAAAGATGTCAGGGCAGAAACACGGGACGTGCCTGGATTCTCGCTGGTATTAGTGAGCGAAGAAACCAACAGTAGCTACCATCTCTACATAAGAAAAATAAACCTGTCTAAACCACTAAGTTTTTTGTTTCTTGCAGCTAACAGCATTTTCAAGAGACAGCTGCCACTATTTACAAAATTCTTTGATTCACATAAAAATCTGAATTTCCAGATTCTTTAAAAAAAAGAACGGAGACACTGGGCTCAGGTTTTCACACAACACCTGATACCACTCAGCCAGAGCTAAGGGGCCTCTCAGGGGGACTTGGCCCTCTCTGTCCACTTCACTCCTTTCGTTACCTCTCCAGCTGCTTCAGGCATCTGAATTTGAGACTCTAGCATATAGTTTATGAAAATATACACTATACACTATAAAAACAAAGTACCATTATAACCAACAAAACATTTATTTTTTGCTGCCTAGAATCCAGATATTGGCATAGACAGTCAGGGTCTCACTTAGGAAAACACAAGTTCTTTTTCTGACTACTAACTTTTCAACAGGCACACCAATTTGGGGCTGGCTTTCATGGCACACCTACATAGAGAGCAGCAAGACTCCATGCTCCTCGTTAGGACTAAAGACAACATGATGGTGCCACAATGACGACAACAGCCACTGGTTACTGAGGTTTACGAGAGTCCAGGCTGTGCGCTAAGGGCTTCACCAACACTGCACCACTTAACGCTGGAAAAAAAAAACGTATGTGGTAGGTACTATTACCTTTATTTTAAAATAAAGACAGTGCAGGGCCGGCTCCGTGGCTTAGCGGTTAAGTGTGCGCGCTCTGATGCTGGCGGCCCGGGTTCGGATCCCGGGAGCGCCCCGAGGCACCACTTCTCCATCCAACGTGAGGCCGAGTCCCACGTACAGCAACTAGAAGGATGTGAACCTATGACATACAACTATCTACTGGGGCTTTGGGGGGAAAAAACTGAATAAATAAAAATCTTTAAAAAAAAAAAAAAAAAAAAAAATAAAGACAGTGCATCTCAGAGAAAGTAACTGATCCAAAATCATGGAGAGAACAACCGTGGATAGAAAATCTGAATCGAAGTCCTTCTGACTCTAAACACACACTACTAACCACAGGTTATACTGCTTCACAAAGAAGAGACTGAAATACCTGATTTTTTTGAGAAACGTTCCATAAAATTTCTCAGATCCTACATCTCATTCCTATGTAACTACATTCTAACACGAATATTATGTCAAATATTTGATTTTTAATACCCATTAGTGTAAGTCTTGATTCCAGTATAGGGTTTTTTTTCAAAAGGCACTTCCTTCTTAAGTGTAACTGACCTGGTACAGTAAATTCTCAAGATTCAGAAGTGACTCATTTCCAAGGCTCCACACATTAGCAGCTGGTATTATTCAATCTGAGATTTAAATTTATAATGTACCCTTGATAATGTACTCCCAATACAGCTTCACTCCTCTATCTCTTGAATGACACAAGATAAAAGATCTTTAAGGTATAAATATTTTATATAAACTTTCACTGTGTTTTTCCTCAGCCATTTTCCATTTGCAAACACTAGACATCATGCAACAAAAAAAAAATAATAAGGTTGAAAGAGTTTTATAGATTATGTTGGGGGGGCTGAGAACCGCGTACCCATTCTGCTGCGGCAGCAGACACCACAGCCAAACGGCCCTTGCTGGCTAATCAGAATGTTCCCCCCTAAATGGGCTCTGACTCAAAGCACCGGTCTTCCACGGGCAGATAGTGGGCTGGAAGGGAGCGAATTCCCAGAACCATCTGTAGTGATACACTAAGCGTGTGGGGTGCTGCCGTGCCAAGAGAACCTGGGGTACCCACTTCAGCAGAGCGGGAGGACCCCGCCGTTCCTCCCAGGCAGGACACAAAAGAGCAGAGGCCCTCACCAGGAGGCCCACACCAGGCATGTGGCTTTTTTCTTTTCACATTTGTAAGAGGAGGAGGTTGACCCATCAAAGATTGTCACATTGTCTACACAGACCCCCCCAGGGCCTCGCTACGCAACCTGTGGGGCATGTATGTTCAACACACAGGAGTCTGTTAAAAACGCAGAGTCCCAGGCCCTGCCACAGATCACAGAATAATCATCTTCCCAGGTGTCTCCCTGCTCTGGGGATTGACTCCAACGGGGGCTGCTTCTGGGAGAAAGGGACCAGTACCCAACCCCCACACCTTTTCACTTTAAAAAATACATATATTGAACTTCTCCATGAATTTGGTTCTGAAAACAAGATCCTATTGAAAGAAAATCTGAAACTAGTGGATAAAATGATCCATCAGATCCTTCATAACTGCAAATGTCCACAATTTCATGCATTTGCAAAGCTGCTTACATTTCTCACATTATGGACTATTTCTTTTCCACATTAACTCATTTTGGAGAGAAATCTTCTATAATTTGTAACTAATATTCTTATGGACAGAAATATAATTTGATCTTTTCTTGAAGACATCATTAAGAACATGAGTTACACGAAAGTGTTCCATTACAGGGAATATTCACAGAACTACTTAGGAATATTAGTATATAGGGGGGGGTGTGCGTGTATGCACATGCACATACATAAATACATACACAAATAAATGTATAAATACATGAGTATATAAACAAATATGCACACATCTATATGCGTATATATACATATACCTGTATACATTTCTCTATATGCACACACATCTACGCACTATATTTTTACATTGCACACACATATACATACATATGTGTTTATCCAGAGAGAGAGGACCTCGAGCTGCCATCCATCCCGACCTTGCATCTGCGCGATTTCTGACAGTGTCTCCCTCTCTCTCATGGTCCAGCTGCCAGCTGTCACCTCCTGCTTGTTTCCCCTTTCCAGACTTGAACACCTGTCTGTTATGACTTTCTTTGCTGCTCTGGGTTGAAAAGTCAGACCGTGTGGAAGTTGTTAGGCTTCGTTGAGGGTCTCCTCTGAGCGTAAAGATCATGAGTTTTGTGGTTGACCTTGATAAGGTCTACGCTGGACGACTGGAGGCTAGTTATGACTTTTCTAGTGTTCAGACGTTTTCCCCAGGTGAAGTCTAACTGGAAATGACTTTACAAAAAAGACGTATTGTACTTTCTCAGTTCTCTTCACCTCTCACAATCTACCCTATGCAAATAGATTGAGATAATCTTTGTGAAAGTGCTGAAAAGTCTGAAAAATGTTAGCTGGTGCCGTATCATGATGCCAACCATCGGGGGCTGGGAGAGTAGAGGAGGATGTGAGAGACCCTCCTCGGTCTGCAGGTTCTCTGTCTGTATCAGCTTTCACGGGCCACGAAAGCAGCCCCAAAGCTGGGATAAGCTGGAAAGGTGGGGGTCGATGCAGACATAATCTGTTCTGACTTCCAGGGAGGCGAGGCTGAGGCCCCCAGCCCTCCTTCCCAGAGGCTCAGCGAACACCCTGGAGAACAGTCAACACCCAAGCCTCCTCTGCCCAAAGCACAGGAGCGTCTCTCCAGGTCACACCAAGAGGCGTTCCCACAGCCCCACCCACAGACAGAAGGCTAAAACATCCCATTTCAAAGCTGGGTGACACTTCAGAGTGGTTCTCAAAAGTCAGCACGTATCACAATCACCTGAAATACTTGTTAAAAACAGATTGCCAGGCCCCACCCTCAGAATTTCTGATTCAGCGGGTCTGGGAGTGGACGAGAAATCTGCATTTCTACAGGTTCCCAAGTGACGATGACATGCTGGTCTCGCGACCACACTTTGAGCTCCATTACTCCAGGTCAAGCCCTTATTTTAAAGATGAGACAGGGCTCGAAGGCGGAGTGGGTGAGGGAAGGCAAGCTTCCCGTCCCTCTCCCGCCTGAGGTTCACACTGGCACACTGAGCTCACACTGATGCCATGAGAGGGATTCAAGGAATGTCTTCATCTATCAACAGAGACCTCGGCGTCTTAGATTTGCGTAGCCTTTTAAAATTGCATCTATATCATCTCATTGGAGCCTCCTCACAGCCTGAAGAGGCAGGCAGAGCAAAGATTCTAGAGACGTGGAGACTGGGTTGCAGAGTTGTTAGGTGGTGGACCACGGCCACCAAGTGAGTTAAATACTATACTAAGTCACTGTGATGCAGGCTGCAGTCTGAGGTCCGGCAGCATGGACCCCCCAGGAAGCTTGTTAGAAATGCAGAATCTCAGGCCACACCACAGACCAACTGAATCTGACCCTGCAGTTCGCCAAGCCTCCCAGCTGATTCATGCACACTGGGTGTGAAATGCACTGGCAGAGAGGGGCCTGGACACCAGGGCCTCTAATCCCAGGTCCATGCTTTTTCTCCCCTTCTCTGAAGCACTGGTCAGCATCATATTTTGATCTGTTTTCCAACATAGCCTAAGTTAGAAGTTAACAGGTAAACAACACTTACAGTGGTTTGCCCTAAAAAAATATTAAACTAGGTGAAATTACCTTTATTACCAGTCTTGGTAATTCCTCTGTAGTCATTTCCTTGACTGATGTATAAACCCCTATGAAATGAATCCTCTGAGAAGATGGAAAAAAAACAAGACAGTGATCAATGGATTCAATTAGTTACAGTATAATTCCACCAAGATGAGAAAAGATCAAGATGCAGTGCAACTACTCCAGGGTGGCTAAAATACTTTACCCAGAAAGTACACCATTTCTTTCCCACATTCTTCAACTAGTAAGTTCAGGAAGGCACAAAACAGCTGCTCCTAAGATACCTGGGAAAACCACCACACTCAATGCAGGCTCCTTCCTCACAACTGGAAGGAGTTCAACACTGTTCAATGGTCTCGGCAGGATGACCACTGCTTTCTTCCGAGACAGGAAGTGTCCTACAGGCCCACTTCTCTAATGACGGCAGATAAACTGCTCTCGCGACATACAGTCCACCAAGAACTAACTCAGCCGTTACTGAGAGACCACACTTGTGAAACACGTATGCAGGTTTTTTCCTTCAACTTTTCACAATTCTTTCCACTGAGATTCTCTGTTGAACAGAAACCAGAGGGCTGATACAGTGCACCTGTGAAAAGCTGCTTAGCTCAGCACGGCAAAATGTAAACCCAAATGGTTTCTTTTAAAATACATCAATCCCAGGCATTCATATGAGTAAATACAAACACAAACGGGGTTTTGTTTTTGTTTGTTTGGTAATTTCAGAGTTGCTTTGTGCAAACATGATTAGTTCATCAGTATGGTAAGATTCCCATCATTAAAATTAATGCTCAGGACACAGAAACAACCATTTATAATACCTGAGCAGGTCAGCATATTAAATAACACCTCTGCAATGTAAAAATTATTTTAGAAAGATGTACATCTATTAAAAGGAAGGTTTTGGGGCAGACTTCGTGGTGCATGGTTAGGCATGTGTGCTCCGCTTCGACGGCCCGGGGTTCGAGGGTTTGGATCCCAGGTGCACACTGATACATCGCTTGTCAAGCCATGCTGTGGTGGCATCCCATATAAAGTAGAGGAAGATGGGCACAGATGTTAGCTCAGGGCCAGTCTTCCTCAGCAAAAAAAAAAAAAAAAGGAGGATTGGCAACGGATGTTAGCTCAGGGCTGATCTTCCTCACCAAAAAAAAAAAAAAAAAAAGGAAGGTTTCTTCCCTAGTTTAAAAATAATGTGATAAGGGGCCGGCCCAGTGGTACAGCGGTTAAGTGCTCGCGCTCCGCTGCGGCGGCCCGGGGTTTGCACGTTAGGATCCTGGGCGCGCATTGACGCACCGCTTATCAAGCCATGCTGTGGCAGCGTCCCATATAAAGTAGAGGAAGATGGACAAGGATGTTAGCCCAGGACCGATCTTCCTCAGCAAAAAGAGGAGGATTGGCAACAGATGTTAGCTCAGGGCTGGTCTTCCTCACACACAAAAAAATAATGTGATGAATTAATAAAGCTGATCAAGTGATTAATAGAATCCACAATCTTAATCTTATTATTTCCAAAGATGAAAAGGCTTTTCTGGCAAGAGCCAATTGTCTCCATTTGCTTAAGAACAGTAAAATTTGATCGAGGATGATCTACCCACTCTCTCTGAGACAATGTGGCATGGGCTTACCTTTAATTCTCCTTGTTTTCCTTTATCAAGACGCACAAAGCTGTTCGTGGTTTACCCCTCTGAAACCTGGGGATTCATGTAAATAACTTTTAACAGTGGGATTGCACATAACAATTTACAGAGCACTGTGGCATAAAGCAATTCAGAGTTGTTCTTGATTTAAAATGTTTAAAGTCCAACCACAGTGTCAGTCTGCCCAGAGAAATCTCTTATAAAAGTTTTCACACTCTGTTGGGTTAAGAGACAGTGGGTAGGAATCCTATGGCTTCTCCGCCAAGCTTCCTTTTTGTGGTCAGCAGAGAAGCTATGTGGTTGGTCTGAAGGAGTCCAAAGTCTTTTTTCTGTGTTAAAACAAGGGAAAGTGGGCCGGTTACAGAGTAAAAGGAAAACCACAGCCAGCTCACTCCGCTGTAGCTTTTCCCTTAAATGTGGCTGAGAGCTATTCTGCTTTCCAAAAAAAGGTTTAATTTAAACCATACACAGTGCTGCAGGCTGCCACGTTTCCAAACTCAACATTCCTTTCTAATCTGTGCACTTCAGAACCAACGTGCTCTGTTTCCAGTGGTACTCAGACGAGCTTTAATAAATAAAATATCACTGCCCAGCCATTACTTAATTTGATAATAATACACCCTTTTTTCCCTCCCTCTATTGACATTATCCTAAGTGCTTATTCGAGTGTGTTGAACTGTTGTAAACATCACCTCTAAAAAATCAGTTCTCTTCTCTTTTGGGGAGGGAAGGAAAGGAAAACGGGAGTTCCCAAAGTGAGGGAGCTCACGAGCGTCAGCAAGTGGTCAGAGGCTCCAGGAGACCAGCACCCTGAAGAGGCTGCGTGTGCAAAACAGCTTATCATCTTTCTGTCAAAAAACAAACAAAAAAACTTTTGTTTGTTTATTCCTTGGATATGACACTGGAATCTAGGCTATTATTCAAAACATGACCAGGAGAGACCACAGTGACCCTAGCTCACAGCTACAAAACAGCCACATGACTGGCACGGGTCTCTGGTCATCGGGGTGCTGGTGCCGATCCCCACAGTGGCCAGAGAGAACAGCATGAACACTCCGCAGCTGGGGCGCTTTAATTTTTTGCCTCAGTGTATTCACTCGCATGTTCGTTAAGAACTCCAGCCCCAGCGGGAAGCCCAGCACGCGGTTTTCCTTGTGAGCTGCCACGCTCTATTATACGTGACACTTGTCAATTAAAGAGGAAAGCAAACTGAAGTTAAGCTGGTCCTTTCTTCAACATCTGATTTACCACTGCTGTTATCATCGAAAAGGAAGTCTGTCTGAGAAGAATGATAGCAACAGTAATCCTCCTATTTCAGTCGTGAGGGATCTAAACACAGTCAGGGCACTGAGGACCTGTCACAAGGTTTCTTTCAAAGAACTATGTATTTTCAGGAGTAAAAAGAAGGTGTTACTGATGGGATAACTGCCAAGATTGGATGATTTTTCAGCCTAACAGTTTAGAGAATATCATTCCAAACTACCTGGTATAATATAAATGTGGCACAATAGATCGATGCGATGAATTCTCTGTAGTCAGTAAAACGCTCTCCCAAATAACAGAATCCATTAATAATGATTACTGCCCCATGCCTTTGCCACAAAAGGAATGCCCACTGCTGCATCCCGACGGTCTCTAATAAACATACAGGTCCCACCATAAGAAGACAGTCACAACCTGGCCAGGGAGTGCAGATTCCAGTGAGAGGACAAATTAAAAAGCCACCATGCAGGACAGTCCCTGTTTAAAACTTATTTTGCCTTGTAAACTCTACTTTCCTTATCTGTAAAACGGGGCTTAGAGGACATGCTCTCTTAGGTCCCTTCTAGCCCTGTGAGTCCATGAGGGTTTAAAGTTTTCTCAAGGGTTTTAATTCTTAATGCACTCACCACACACCAATAGTAATTAATGCTAATAAGGGTCCATGAAACTTCTGCAATGAAACTTTAATTTGGACTGATCTAGGGGGAAAAGAAAACGTATCACACAAGATATCAACTTTTAAAGCCCGACATCATTTGTTTCATGAAAAACTGAAAGCAGCACATTTGGACTGCTGAAACAGTTTCCTGGAAATGTAGGTAGGTGACCCAGCATGTATGAACACTCTTAAGAAAGTGTATCTTTAAACTCTTAAAAAGAAAAACTCGAAGCTCAGAAATATATTTCAATTATGTCCTAGCTAATAATGATAATTAATCGTTTATTCTGTGACCAACATCATAAATCCTTTAAGAGAATTACTCTCATTTACTCCTCACAACGAGCTATCATTATCCCCATTTACAAATGAGGAAACTGAGACTTCTCCAAGGTGAGAATTGATAAGGAACCAGGACAGCTAAACCCAAGTTAGTGGCACTAAACTCTCAGCATAAACTCTCAGCCACAGTGTAGACACCGCCTCTTCTCGTTAAGCTGTATCCGTGTGGTAAACTGCTTAAACGAGGCTGCCACCTTCCAAAGCCCCTTACTTCTGTGTAATGTTGACACTTCAAGCGGCAGAGGTCAGGCCTCGAGACTGGTCTATTTGCAGATTACTTCTACGGTACAGATCCTTACTTGCTCTATATTTAAATGTGTGCTTTTAAGTTCTCAGTCTACAATATTCAACCACAGCCTGAGCTGAGACGAAGGAAAGGATTCTCCTGAGCTTGGGAGTCAAGTATTAAACTGTCTCCCACTCCTTTTAACAAACCTTCCAAAACACTCTTGACTAAGGGGAGAAAATGTAACAAGGGCCTTTGGGTAAACTCCTATGAGGAGGCTCCTTTCCTCTCAGCAAATGCAGAAGCCAGGCTTTCTACAGACTTCCCTAAGCCGACCGACCAGTGAGGAGATGACTAAAAAGACATGGCCCGCATGTGTGGACAAATACTGACTTGAAGCTCTGAGGACCAGGGTAGCCAGCAACTCATAAAAGAATCAACTGAGCACTCACTCGAGTCCCTGGAACCTCATGTCTAAGAAGGCAGGAAGATGTAGGAGCTACTGTTGGTATATCAAAACCTCAAATAGAAACTCATCCCTGACACAAGCTTGCTACAACGCCAACCAGCTCACCACACAGAGACCACTTCACACTCTGACCGCTGACAGCTCCTTTGTACCTGGTGCTCAGTTGTAGATGTCTACTTGCTCCAAAAATGGGAAAACTAATTATTAGCCAATGCAGTCTGTCTGGAAGATAAAAGTTTGCAAAACACGGAACAAAAGGTAATAGCAGAGGTTCTTGTTGATAAAATAGTTGGAAGTTATAGAATTAAAACAACAGAAGCATCCCCAGCTGAGCTGAAACCCAGACCTGTCCTCTGACAAGAGAATAGGAGAGGACATTATAGAGGCACAACTGCAAGGAATCAGGCAAACGGCTGCAGCAGGCTGCTGGTGCAACATGACGCAACGCGGAACACGGGCCGACGGTGAACCAGAAAGGCCAGCCCCATCTAAGGCGTTCAGATTCGAGCATTTGAAAACTCTGTGCTGGCAGCATCCAGTTCACACAACACCAACTGACCAGCCCTGAACTCAACACGCTCACTTCATTGACCAAGAAACTTGTTTTCAAAGACATAAGGTAACTTGCCTCAATTCAGGGTCTGAATTCACCCTCCACCTTACACGACTACATCAGGATGGAAAGGCAATTTCCTGATGCCCATCCTTGGGCACGTTTACTGAGCAAACCCAGCGCTTACACTGCGCTGGGCCCTCTGGTAAGAGCAGAGCTGGAAAGACAAACGATTTCAGGTCCCTGCCCTCTCTCTCCTGAAAGTGGAAGGACAGACCAGGACACAAAGGTGACGACACAGCACGAACACGACAGCATTACTGCAGCGAGAACAGAGGGGAACAGAAGCCAGCGCAGGGGACGCAATGCTCAAATTCTGGTGCCCAACCTTCAAACATATGTGACAATGTTTCCAGACTTTATTGTTTATATCTTTAAAGAAACACATTCCACAAAAATGAAAAAAAAAGGTCTCGGATTATGACCATCTAGAAAGTCTTCGCCCAAGAAAACTTTAATGGGCTGGTTATAAATGGTCCCAAATGAGAATTTATAATAGAAATATGACAGACCTTTAATTATGGCAGCACTATGGGGCTCCATACAATAAAGCCCACATACTTTCAGCTTAGATCATTATCTATTGGATGCCTTGCAAAGGATTTTATTTACAAGTGCCTGCCTGAACCAATGAGGTGAAGTTTTACACAAGTAAAGGAAGTACAAAGTACAGTGTCTGGAAAAGCAGGGATTTACCTCCCGGGGTTCAAGGGGCCCAGGGACTGGGGGCTTCAGGCGGTGAGTGATGATTCTGACTCCTCCAGTTTGTATAAAAGGTTGAAGTTCAACCTGGTGCAGTGCAGCATTCCACAAGACCTGCCGCCTCTTCGAGCAGGCGATTAATCTCACGATCGATAGACCATATGATTAGGCACTAATAGCCGATAGGAGAAGAGAATAAACAACCATAAATTTGCTTTGCCCCAAGCAATCCAAGTGTAAGCAGGGTCGTTTAATGGCCACACTGGGTCATGTTACCTAAGGGGCCATATGGAATGGAAATGGAAGGTACATACATTTTTTAAGATCTTCAATTATCATCTCAGGGTTATGGGACCTGAGTGGGGCCCTCTGAGCAACACCTATGAGTTCAGTCTTCTTTGGCAACAGATGCAAAGATTTCTACGTTCTGGGTGTGGAGGGTTGATTGCAGAGAGAATAATAGGAAAGCCCCAGTATCGAAATAATTCCTAAGTGCCAGTGTCAGCAACCCTCGGTACAGCAGGAATGGCCCTGGGTGGTCTGCCTGTCACTCCGTGAAACACTGGAATCTGTGCGGAGAGGACAGACTAAGGGAAGCGGCACCCAGGATCCAGAAGAGGACTGTGTGTCTCTAAGGCTGTCTAACTCCGCCTTCGCACGCAGATGGCTGCCCCGAGCACAGGGCTGTTTCTCAGGGTGCGTGAACTTCCAGGACTGGGGTGGTTACACGACATAAAAGCTGGGATCCAGAAGGCCATAAATCTCAATCTTTCTTTTCTCCTTTCCCCTGGCTTCTTTCCTTTCTAAGACTCTGACCTCCTCCACCAGCCCCTTGAAAGAAAGAAATCAATCACCCCCAGATGAAAATGAAAACCTGAGCCTTCCCTCCACGCTGGATGGTTTTCCCTCGTCTCTGACAAAATTCAAGAAAAGCTGCAAAACGTCACTTCCCTCTTATGTGTGTGCTTCTCTCCACCCACCCCGAGCCCTGGGAAGCAGAAAGCCCTTAAGCTCCAGCTATCAATGACCATGATAAAGGAAAGGAAGACACTTTGTCAGCCTAAAAGGA
This sequence comes from Ceratotherium simum simum, assembly GCF_057802395.1. Lineage (NCBI taxonomy): Eukaryota > Metazoa > Chordata > Mammalia > Perissodactyla > Rhinocerotidae > Ceratotherium > Ceratotherium simum. Next base: position 99,162,716 of record NC_141901.1, read on the forward strand.
ATGTGCCAGAGAAAGTAATTGCTGGATAAAACAGAACATCAAGGGTTCTCCACTGCGTTCTCCGTCCCACAGCAAACCACACGAATCTCTTTCCTTTGAAAACTATCTGGGAAACCAGCTCCTCCAACAGCTCTCTCCACTCCTGGATGTTCCCCCAGCCCTGTTCTCCCCATCCCCGCCCTCCCAGCTTACTAACATGCCCTGTGTTAATTTCCAAGCCTTTGGGGAACAACTCTTCTCAACCCTTCCGCCTGGTCTAATTGTTCAATACTGCTGATGACTCTTGAGCCCCCAGAAGAGTATTCGATCAGCTCTTTGAGAAGAAAGCAGGCGCTTCAGACACCCTGGGGTTTGCTGGGGGAAATTCAGTTGTTGTTTGTCCCAGGAAGCTGGGAAATTCACTCCCCATTCACAGACCAGCATTATCAACACCCCGAAGGCGGCCAGCCAGCGTCATAAGCAGTTGCTGTCGCCAAGTCAGATGAGAAAATCCCTTCTTGGTTTACATTTATTCAACGAGTTTCCACTCACAGAATTTCTGGGCTAGAAGACTTTTTCGCCAGGTACTTGTACCATAAAAGGATGCCCTAAAATGTCAAATCACAAGGGACACTCTGATGTCCAGCCATTTCTCTGCTGACATTTTTTGGAACAATACAGCCAGCCCAGCTGGGGCCACCTTCCACACCAGCCAGGAAGAAGCACTTGCCTGGAAAGGAAGCAAACTACAGGACCAGGAGGGTTGTCGGCTCCAGCACGCTGGGCTCCCAAGGAGGGACAGGGGCTCCCTGGGAGGGACGGAAGAGGCAGTGACAGAAAGGGCCTGGGGGAGAAGGCAGAGCTGCGAGGAGCAGAGCCTGACCCCCAGGAACACAGGTCAGGGCTCCTTCCTCTAGAGCACCCCGCCTCCTAACACGTGTATTTTGTCAAGTTCTTCCTTAGTAACTAGTATCGGTTTCTAGCCATCTCTGAAACTCCCAGAACGTAGGGGAGACACTCCCAGTTCCCTTCGTAAACTGACCTGAATTCTCCCCAGAGGAAAAAAGAACACCTCCCTTGCAGACATTCAGACACTGTTTAGACTTAACTCAGCTGCCCCCGCCGATCTTGGTGGTTACCTGTAACCTCGTCCTCACTGAAACTCTGGAGGGCCGGCAGCCAGCCTGGCTCACAGGGATCATAACGAGATCTACCATATAGAGTAGAACACTTACAAAATCAGTCCTAATGGGCAAACAATCCTATGAGTTAATACTGTTATCCCATTTTACAAATGATAAAACTGAGACGAAGAAACTCAGAGAGGTTAACCAACTTGCCCAAAGTCACACAGCCCGTCAGCAGCCCAAAGCCAGAATCACATCCATCTGTCACAAAGGCTGATCAGACTTCCATCAGAGGATGCTGTTTTCCACGCTGGCTCAAGAATTTAAAGATGATGAGACTAGCCCGTGGCTCTCAGGCACCAGTGGCCGGCCTCCTGGTTTACATTTTTCCAAGCATGAAAGCAACACGGCCTCACACCATTCCCAGGGACACAGGGTCTCCTTCTCACTGCAGAATCAGAAACAAGACGAGTCAGGCTCAGCTAAGGCACAAGGTACAGACTGAGGTTAGACCACAGGGCCAGAAAGCAGTGGAGTCGAAGAGACTAGCTAGGGTTTTTTAAAAATCTTCTTATAAAGACATAAAAAAAAAGGAAAAAGAAAAAATACTGGATTCATTTATTCTTTCATCCTCAGCAAACGCTGGCTGGGTACCTGCTATGCCCCAAACTTTACTAAATTGAATTATAAAGGGAAGGGTTCCAGTTCCCAAATCCTGTTTACCAATTTAGACCCTCTGGTATCCACGTACCAGAGGGGACTGGTCAGTGGCTCTCCCGCACGGTCCCTGCCGCCCCGACACCGACGCTCTGCACCCACAACAGAATCTGCTGCTGACTTGACTCCTTCTGCCCCCTTCCTGCAGACTTCTAAATGGAAAAGACCCATAAAATAGAGTTTGGGAGAGGTAATCCAAATTATTCAAGCAGCTGACAACGATCCACGTTCTCCTGAAAAGGAGGTTCAGATACACCGATTTCCACAGTTCCTTGATTCAGCAGCTTCTCTGCCACCCAAAGGTTCACAGAAATGTGCATGAGGAAGCAGGCTTCCAACCAGACTCCAGCAACGATGCCTCCTCCTAAGCATCTTGTAGAAGGTGCGAAGTCACAAAGAATCAGCAGGATTCAGCCAAAGGGCACAGGGAGCGTGTTGTTAGAGGCAGAGGGAATGAAAAGTCCAGAGGCAAGCAAGAGCGCGGGACATTTAACAAGCTAGAGAGAGTATATCGGGGCTGGCAGGCAGGAGGTGGTGAGCAGCGCGTGCACAGTGACCCTTCATTCCCTCTTCCGTCCATTTCACAAATGCCAACGAGCACCTACTATGCACCAGGCATGATACTAGACCCGGGGAGACACGGAGATGGGCTGGCAGTGGCTCAGGACCCCTGTCCCCACACCACTGGACAGCGGGCTGGACCTGACGCAGCTGTGGACGTTCAGTGCGTCACGTAAACGGGAACACAGGCGAGCACCCTCGATTTCCTAATGCACCGCCTTAATTAAACGAGCCACACCTGCAGAGGAAGGGCTCGCTCGCACTGGTTTACAGCGAGCACCCGCCAACCCCAGGATAACACTGGACTTCTGCCCACTCATCAATATTAACCGCCACACAAGTAGACGCAACCCTGCGTTCTCCCACTTCTCCAGTCCAGCCCTCACACCAAGGTACGTTCTTAACCCAACCCCAGTTTCAGGGCACACGCTTTGGCACAGCTGGGGCCATAAGTATCATTAAGCTCCACTAGGCGAAAACACCAAATGAAAACCACATGCTTTCCAACAACACAGAAAGCCCAAGTTCTATTTACAAAGAGAAAAAAATCAGCCTGGATGCTGTAAAAGAAGGCAAATGATTTTCCAACAATGACCATATAGGACTCAGAGATTTTTCCACAGAGTAAGATTCTACTTTCAAAAATTGAAATAAAATAAAATACCTCAATTACCAGAGACCTGACTCCATTAGCATCACCTTACAAGTATTAGGCACAGAATCTGTTCTTTGGTGACTGAAACTAATTTTAGAATTTAAAGATTCACTCAGCTGTTCGCCTTGATTTATATCATTTCCAAATAGTCAGAACCCACCTGGTTTACGGCAGATTCACGGTGACACGGAGGAAGGAACGGAGCAGCTTCAGGACTGTGTTCACTTGAACAGAACCGTGGGTGAGATCCACTGAGCCACACCCGTCAGGCGGCCCAGCGCTGTGAGGTACGTACATGGAGGGGGCCCCAGGATGGCTGACCTTCCTGAACCAGCCTCCCACCCTCCTCTTCCAACCTCCAGGAAATACCTTGTTAAGTGAAATTAAGTTAAATACACCAAAACTATTGAAAAAATGTATGAGAGAGAAGCCACTGAGAGAGAACTTCATCCGGTATCTTGTGTGTGCCCGGCAAACGCAGTGTCCTCTTGTGAGGGGCACCCCATTCGGGCGGGAGACACGGGCATGGGCAACAGGTAACTCGCCCAGTCACAACAGCAGAGGTGCGGTCATGTGGTCACTCACACACGGGTCCAATAGAACCACAAATGAGCAAACGAGTCCAGAGCAACCCAGCAAGGCTTCCTGGGGGAGGGGTTTTCGTAGAGGAAAGGGGAACGAGTAAGGGGGTTTTCAGGCAGCTGTGCACCTATAAGTGACTCTTCCAAGTGAGCGACATTTGCAGTGCAGCATGTGCTCCACTGGGCTGGGTGTCACAGAACGAGAGAGACTACTCACCGAAGCCTACTCATCAGCAGATGAGCCAGCAACACTGGGCTTGCTGACAGGGTGTGGTTGGCTGAATCCAGACTCCCCCACAAGACGTCCACGTCCTGATCCCAGACCCTGGGAATACGGCAAACGGACTCTGTGGATGTGATCAAGCTAAGGATCTTGAGGGGAGAGGCTATTCTGCGTTATCCGGGTAGGCCCAGTGATGTAATCACACGGCTCCTTATAAGAGACACAGGAGGATCGAAGCCCAGGCGGAAGGAAGCACAAGTTGGAGAGAGCAGCTACGAGCCAAGGAACCAGCCAGCCTCTGGAAGCTGCAAGAGGCAAGGACAGGCTCTCCCCAAGCCGCCAGGAGGAACCAGCCCTGCTGACACCAGGCTGGTTTTAGACTCCCCACCTCCAGAACTGTAAAATACTGTGCTGTTTTAAACCACTGTGTTTGTGGGAATTTGTTACAGCAGCGATAGGAGACTGAGACTTGCAGTAACATAAAGAAGAGCTGCGCTAACTCAGCAGGCTTCACCCCACCAACCCAGGCACCTGGACGTGCGGGGGCCCAGAACAGTCACTGGGAGGCTCTCGAGGCTGCAGAGTCAGGCGTCACACGTAACACTCGAAACAGGTGCACAACACTGCAACCGGCTCCGCCTGCTCAAGCGGCGGAACGTGAGCGCTCGCGACCCCCGGGAAGGAGCATGAGCGCCCGGCACGCCCTGCACCCCCGCGGGCTCCGCGTCTGCGCGGAGCTCGTCCTCCAGAGACGCCGCACGGGCTCCTGCCCCAGGGAAGAGGGACGGCACCCGAGCGGGTCCTGGCCCAACCGCTCTCCGCTGTGTCCCCAGCACCCAGAAGAAGGTCAGCACCAGCAGGGGCTCCACAATGCTCAGGGAACTGACCCGAGTCTCGAGATAAAAGGTCACCCCCGTGTGGATAACAACGCAGTCTTGGGTGGGTACTATTTTCTTCTGAGACGTCATCTGATGGGCCCGACTCAGCAGATTTTGAGAAAACATTCTCCTCATAACTGCACTTCTGCTTTTAGCCCTACAATGTGATGTGTAATAAAAATGGCAAAACAAAAATTCAGAGAGGAAGTCAGTGAAACCAGGCTAGATGGCAGTACGTCAGCTCCTGCTCCTACCGCGCTTGAGGGAAGCATCAATTTCCTTGAGGTTCTCTCCTTGGCCTAGTGCTGAAATGGCACCAAGCAGGCAGACGTTTGATTCTCCTAGATTTACTATTAATACCTCCAGCATTTCAAGAATAAAGTATCTACAAGCAGCTATGGAGGCCCCTGGATTAAATGAAATTTTATAGGCACTTGAAACATCCCCAACTTAAATTTAGGCCAGTGAGCATTAAGGAACAGCAGTGACTAAACCGAGGCAGGTCAACACACATTTCCAAGACGACGGTCTGTCAGGTATGCTCTGATGCCGGGTTTCGTTATTCTGGTTTCCTCCACTAAAGATGGACAAAGGGTAGGAATTAAATCGATGCAGGCCTTAGGCTAGTGGCCTACCAAAGGGAAACAAGCATTCATCCATTTTCTAGAATGTTCCCTGATCACCTACCCTGTGCCCAGCCCAGTGCTGGATCCTAGAGATAGAAAACCAGTTATATTAGTAACTGGGCATTTTCCTTGGACCAAGCAGCCGTTCTGAGTATGCAGTGTGAAGCCATCACTGTCGCCCGCACCTCACAACAAGAAAACCACGGCTGTGGAGGTCTCGTCCTTCTCCCGAGTTCCTGTGTCCAGTGCTCGGCAAAGCAAGACTCTGGATCCGTGTACATGCGACTCTGGGGCCCACAGCCTCGTGAACAAGTGTCTGGGCCCTCCGCAAGGGCCATCACTGAATGCCAGCACGAGGGCACGAGATCAGGCTACACACACACACACACACACACACACACACACACACACACACAGATCAGGCTACACACACACACACACACACACACACACACACACACACACACACACACACACACACACACACACACACACACACACACACGTCTGATAAATCTGGAGACAGAGGGCCGGCCCTGTGGCTTGGTGGTTAAGTGCGCGCGCTGCAATGCTGGTGGCCCGGGTTCGGATCCCGGGTGCGCATCGAGGCGCCGCTTCTCCGTCCATCCTGGGGCCGGGTCCCACATGCAGCAGCTGGAAGGATGTGCAGCTGTGACATGCAACTATCTGCTGGGGCTTTGGGGGGAAAAAATAAAATAAATAAAATCTTTAAAAAAAAAAAAAAATCTGGAGACAGAGCCACCTGCCACAGGAACACCAACATGTTGTTCTAAGCCTTCTAGAACACTGGTTCTGCAGCGTTAGCCTCAGAATCACCTAGAGAGCTTGTTTAAACAACAGTCACCGGGCCTCAGTCCCTACGTTTCTGATTCAGTGGGTCTGAGGTGGGGCCCGAGGATCTGCATTTCCAACACGGCCCACATGAGGTGGATGCTTACCCGGGGACCGCACTTTGAGAACCACTGATGCACGAATCCGCAATGTCATCTCTGGAAGGGCCAGGACTCTGTCCTTGTGTTTGCCGTGTCTAGAAAAATGCCTTGCACATAGTAGGTGTTCAGAAAATGCTGAATGAACGAATGAATCTGCTGTGTACTTGAAAAATTGATAACCAACATTATTAAAATTATGTGCAAACTAAGATCGGGACCTGGGAGAGCCTCTCCTGAGGAAGGGCATGAGCACCTTATGGAATGTCGTGACAGCCTGTGTGGCGGGGCTCAGAGGCATGGTGTCAACGTATGGGTACTATCATCACCACCATTCTCCATCATGGGATACGGCATAGTGGAAAGAAACGGAATCAGTGCTAAATACGTACTAAGTACAGACCTACATAGCCAATTCCACAAGCTGGATGTCCTGGGGCAAGTTCCACACTAGTAAGGCTTAGTTTTCTCTTCTATAAAATGGGTTCCTGGGAAGATGAGAAATAACATCCACCAAGTGTTCAGATATGTGTCTGGCACACAGTAGGAATTCTCCAGTGGCAGCTATGATTAACTTAATTGCAAACATACCTCTGTTGGGGTCGTCACAGAAATCTTGATCTTTAGGAAACAGTCATTCGCTTTTATTATTCGCAAATAATTCCCGAGTACGCCATTCACTCTGTGGAGCACGATGCATTCTCAGATGCCACATTGAGAAATGGGTTAAAAAAAAATCCCCTCCCTAGATTTCTCGCCACCCCAAAGGGCTAGTTCTAAACACCCTGGGAGGAAAGGCGCACGACAGCTCTCTGAAGAGCTCTGGGGCAAGTGATGTGAAGAGGTGAAGCCAGGCGTCCTCCTCACTGAGGAGGCAGGAAGAGGATTGAGTCAACAATCCTCCTTGGTCTTGATCCTGACAATCACCACCCCAGGGCTCTCCTGGCAGGTGTGACCGTATCAGAAGAGAAGCTGCACTGCCCGCAGCCCCAGCCAGGAGGGTCCACCGCAGGCTCCTTCGGGTTCTTGGCACACATGCAGACACCTCTGTGTGCGTAAGAGTCTCTCTGTCTGTGTCTTCCCGTCTCCTCACTTGAAACACTAAACACAAGATGCCCCTCCCTCCGAAACATGTCAGGGAAAGAGAGCATGTGCCACGAGCACCTGCGTCCAGTCTACTGAGAAGGAAACCAAAGTCACAAGCCAGAGAGCCAGACAGCAGCAAGTGACCCTCGCAACTCTGGATCCCCGTTTGTTCATGACCCGAGAGACGTAGAGACGGACCCACTTGGATTCTTGGGAACAGGAAAATCCCCAAACCATCGTTTACTATTTTCAAAGGAGTTTCAATATGGGCAGAACTCAAGACTAGTGTTCTTCAGGCTAAGTTTATATCCTGAAATATGCTTCTTGTAAGAAATAATTTAAAAATGTGGAATCTAAAATCAAGCAAAAATAACATACAGTATGTTCAGCTTTGAAATTTGCCGAGACTCAGCCAAGTTTACCATAAACAGAAGGCAGAATTGTCTATTTTTAACTTTACAGCCCTTGGGTGATTAAAATTTTGAGCCATAATAAACAACTTCTTTCTTCTTTGCAACATAATTTCTCATTTGAAATGGCAGTCTTTTTAGTTGTTTAGGAGATATGGATTGAGCACTTCGTGTTTTTAAATTCTTTCTTAAACGGAAATTTCTTGCAGAGACTAAATGCATGCATAAGCATGCCAAAAGCACAGACTTTAAAAAAAGAAAAGAGAAAAAACCTCACGGAGGCCCAAAGCTGAACTCCTTCTCTCTTTCTGTTTTAACTGTTGCACAGTTGTTGCATTTCAGGAGCAGAACACAGTAACAGGTCCCACCATTCCACCTGTAGAAGTGCAGCGGCCACAAACACCTCACCACCACCCCGTGGGTATTTGGCAATCTAGCATGTTTGCAGATCTCCTGTGTCAGCAGAAAGTGTATCTTCCCACCAGGAAAGACAGTTGCACATGCAGTAAACCAACAACCTTTGACACACCAGTTAATTACATCAGTTAGCTACTATCTCCTGTGCATGATCGCAGTGTTAATGAAACTATTTTGGTGTGGAAATGAAACGGGTCAAGACAAGCAGATCAGGAAACAGAAGGGATTTAGGGTCACGTAGAATGTCAATGCGATGAGTCACACAGAACTTAACTTTGGCCCCCAAAAAGAATATAAAATGTTTCCCTCTGCTGTAACACTGGTATTCTTTTCCTCTGGCATCACTTAATGCTAAATAGCTCAAAACTCTTCAGAAATTACCAAGTTTAACAGCATTGCCGCCCATCAAGAGCCATTAGCAAGCAGTTGCGTTACTGGAGATAAACCAAGCTCAGAATCATAGGTGCTGACTTTGAATGCAATGGTTTCTCCCTGAGGGAAAGAGACAAGTGAAAGAGGATGCCCCATCTCTGGTTTGGATGACAGGGTGACGAATGGTGACAGCCACTCATTTTGAAACACAGGAAGATGAGCAAATTTGTTGGGAAAATGGGTCATGCAGTGCAAGATGTTAACTCAGGTGTTGCCTCATTTTTTCACGTCCAGAGTGGGTTTGAGGCTCCAGAGAAAGACCTACTTTAGTCTTCATGTGCAAAAGAGAATATCCCACCAGCCACTTAAATATTTAAGCTTCTTCTTAGGGTCATTTTAAGGAATCTCTTCTCCAGATTTTACAGCCATGCTCTCCTCAACTGCCCCTCCTGTGATACGATTTCCTGATCTATTAGCATCTCCATTTGGTTGGCCCTCCTCTTAGCATTTTGCACCCAAAATGGGCAAAAAATTCCAGCTGTGGTCAGACCACAGCCCAACACAGCATCAGCTGTCTAAATGGCCATGTCACACTGCCAGCCCCTATTAATCTTGTGGTCAGCTTACACTCTTGGGTTGTTTTCACGTGAACTGCTGTCAAATCAAGTTTCCTCCACCCTGCCTCTGGATAATGAGGTTCCTTGTCCTAAATGCAGGGTGCCTCCTTCCTAGACTGTCTATGTTTAACAGAAAATGGGGATTTGCATCCCATTTTCATTTCATTCTTACCAATTCTGTCCCCAACTTTGCCGGAATGCCCAGAGGTACAGCCTTTTGGAATGAGCTTTCCCATGCTACATTCTAAAAGAGTAACACAGTCTGAAAATGTCCTTATCCCTTTTATCACTGGATTCTCCATATCCAGGCTACTTTATAAATAGCATTTTTCCCTACAGAAAATATGTAAAGCCACGGGGTGGTGGGGGGACGACAGGGGGAGGGGCTGCACACAGAGAACAAGATAATTTTTCATCAGTCTTGGAACAATGCAGGCCCACTGTCAATTATTTATTTCTTACTCTGGAGTACAAAATTTGTATTCTTATAATGTACATTTAGATACTATGCACTGGCCTCCCCCTACCCCGTCCACTTCCCTCCCAAAAAACTAGTGGGATATTTACCAACATCCGCGAGGCCAGTCAACAATTCAGGGCTTTAGGTGGGGAGGAATGTTGTCGGCATTTACTTAGCTATCAGCATGTAACAGGCTGTGTAGCCTTCAGGGCAGAAGTACAGAAAAGTGTAAAGGAGGGAGCTATGTTTAAAAAAAAAAAAAGTACGCTGGCCGATTATCAGGACTTATCTCAGCCTCTGCAGCCCCACTGCCTGGCTGTCTCAGGGTCATATAAGGATTTGGAGCTCGGGGAGTGAGTGGTCTCGAGGCTTCTACCTCCCTGAATATCCTATCACCATTTATGGGGTATCATTCAAGTTTGGTGGAACCTCATGTCAGAATTCCACCAGGTCAGGGAGCTGCAGGGGAGCTACTCTTTCACCGAGTTCTCAAAACATCCTGCAAATTCAACCATTAGCACATACCAAAATTGTCTGTCAAAATCCCTAAATCGGAAGTATAACAGCAATGTGACAGCTCTACGGAAGAGGGCAGAAGTAGAAATGCACCTAACGGGATGCTTATCAGCGTTAGAAATTAGAGAGAACTTCTTAATAGTTAAGCTCATTACCACAGTCTTTAAGGAAGAACAGCAATACCTCTGTCTGGGGTAATTTAGATGTGGCTGTGCCTGAAGGCAGGAGGAGAGACAGGATCACTTCCCAACAGCAGAGTTCATTCGCAAGGCCACCAGGGCAGGCACTGAGATAGAGCGTTACACCACCTCCAGTGAGGGAAGGCTGCCTCCTGTCAGCTCCCAACGCCCAGACCAGCTTTCAGGGAAGGGGACGTAACTTCCCTCCTTACTTCCTGGGCTGTAAAAGAGATACCCAGGAATCTCCTAGGGGAAAGAAAAAGGTCTCCAGTAGCTGCATCCCGGATTAAGAGGGTCCACCACGGGCCGCCTCGCTCTGCGGAACCAACCAGCCCCATGGAGCCCTCTCCGAAAACGCCCCTGCCCAGCACCCAGGCGCCGTGCCCCGGAACCTGACACAGGAGCTACTAGGGCAGCTTCTGGGCGCCTCTGCACATCCTTCTCCCTCGTTTATCCTCAGAGTAACTGAATGAGTTATGAATTATGTCTGTTCTACAGAATAGGAAACCGAGCTCTGAGAGTCTAAAATGACTAAGCCTTCACTAGAAAGTGAAAGCCAGGGTCTGACCACAAAGATTCCTTCCACGTCTAAGGGGCCAGCGTATTTTGAAGATAATTTTTGTTTTACTAAAAATAAATGAAAGAATGCTCTTGCTCTTTCGTTTTCTGAGAGGCGAGTCGCCATAATCACTTTTCTTTTTTCCCCTGATCTTAACTGCATCTAACCTGGCCTCTTTCAACTAGAGACAACGGCGCTAACAGTAAGAAGAGAGAACATTTCACTTTTACATGCCAATCAATGCGTGACAACATCGACCAACTGGAGAGGACTTCCGCGTTGCTTCCTCTAGTAACCGACTGAGAAATCCCTGCTGACATCAAGCCTGAAGCTGTGGCACCAGGACCCCGAAGCCTGAGGCAGACAGAGCTGAGGGCAGGCTCCTCCCTAGCTGCACCCGCAGTCACCAGGGAGCTTCAGCAAATCCGAAGGCCCGACCCATCCCAGGTGATGCCAGCAGGCAGCTGAGGCCGAGACCACAGGCGGAAAGCAACAGACCAGAGGGTTAACCACAACACTGAGCAAGTTCATTTAGAACCCACCCAAGGATGAGAGGAGAGAGAACTGCGTCCCAGGAACTTTCAGGGCAAGTCTGGGTTTTTTTTTGGTTTTTTTTTTTTGTTTGGAAGATCAGCCCTGAGCTAACATCTGCCAATCCTCCTCTTTTTGCTGAGGAAGACTGGCCCTGGGCTAACATCCGTGCCCATCTTCCTCCACTTTATATGGGACATCGCCACAGCATGGCTTGACAAGCGGTGTGTTGGTGCGCACCCGGGATCCAAACCAGCGAACCCCGGGCCGCCATAGTGGAGCGCGTGCACTTAACCACTTGCGCCCCTGGGCTGGCCCCAAGTCTGGTTTTAAAAGCGACATACACACCTGCACAAGTTTTCCATCCAACTGCCCCAGGAGCGAGCCCTTGGAGCCAGCCGACCCTGACTTCCAGTTCCGACTCTTCGTCTTTCTGAGTCTCTTTCTCCTTGTCTGTGACATTAGGTCAGGAACACCCACCTTGCAGAGTCATCTTCAACATTAAACGAGATACAGTGCACAAGACACTGGGCACGCAGCACTTACAAACAGTTCCGCCTTCTGAAACGTCTCTTCATTTGGCTGCTCCGCACTCCCAACAACTCACTATGTCTGAGTCACCATTCTTTCCAAGAACTATGAGCTTCTGTCCTCTAGCATCTTCCCCTAAAATGATCTTGATCCATAAGATTAAGGGTAGAGTATTTACATTCATAATCCAATCCTCACATATTTATAGGATAGCTCACTTGAAACCACTCCTCATTAAGTGGAAGTTTCTTTTAAATATGGGGCACCTGTTACGTGCCAGGTATTGTACTAAGCCGTCCATACTTACAATATCATCTAATTTCATTTAATTCTTATGAAGCCTCTTCAGGAAAAGAAGTATTCCTCTCATTTTACAGATGATGAAACTGGACTTCACAGAGGTGAAGTAACTTGCACAGACACAAGCACACACACACACAAAGGGCTGGAGGAGAACTTGCTAGTATGTGAACTCAGGTCTGTCAAAACTCCAAAGTCAGACCACAACTGTGTCCCCTAGCATATAAAATACTTCATATATAAAGTGTATATGAATACTTTACATAAAAAGTATTCATAAAATACTTTGTGCATATGTGTGTACATGCCAAACTTTAAAAGATTTAAGTATAAACTGTATTTCTGTAATTAGAACAGCATCATAAAATTAATTTGTAAATCAATATCGAAATTCAACCAGTTTCTATGTTGAGCAATCAGTGTTAATTTACCTCTCACAAGGGCTACAAGGTTCTACAGCACCTCCCCTTCCCTTTTATACTACCCAAGCTTTTCATTTGCCCTAATGTTGACTGCCTTCCCAGGGCATCTACTGCTTTGCGCATAATTTGTCTAATTAAATTTAAAGAAGAGATGTTTCAGGGAGCACCATTTCATCATTTCCTCCTATACTCCATGCTGGGGACTTTAATGAGGACCTAAACCCCATCTTAACTCAGCCTGAGTTTCGGCACAGATGAACTGTGCTTGTTAAGACAGTCTTCAGTTGTCAGGAAAAATAGCTTTATTAAGGTCATGGAATGTGGAGAGTTTGATTAAAGCCAATCAAGGAAGAAAGCCAGGCTGCAGCACAGTGAATCAAGCCTGGGTACAGCATGTTGAACATAACTTAACCTAGCCTATCTGTTAAAAGCAGACATAAATAAGATCAGCTTTCCAAAAAGAATGCATGGACAAATGCAGGCATATTACATGGTGTAATATATCTCCTGAGTTTAAGTTGAACAACTCTTTCAAAAAGCACCATATATTTTAAGCCACATAGATGAAAGTGACAGTGGAGGGTTGTCAATAGCTCCTGTCATCTAAAAAAAGGGAGGGGAGGGGCCGGCTCGGTGACGTAGTGGTTAAGTGCACGCATTCTGCTTCAGCAGCCCAAGGTTCGCAGGTTCAGATCCCAGGCACGGACCTACACACCGCTTGTCAAGCCATGCTGTGGCAGCATCCCACATATAAAGTAGAGGAAGATGGGCACGGATGTTAGCCTAGGGCCAGTCTTCCTCAGCAAAAAAGAGGAAGATTGGCCACAGATGTTAGCTCAGGGCTAATCTTCCTCACCAAAAAAAAAGGGGGGGGGCATTACTTATATTCTTTCAGATTTAAAATGTGTGATCTATGGATACATCCTGCCAATGATGCACACAGATACCCCTGTCCTGTTAATCTGCAAGCTAGGCTTCAGCTCAGGACACCTGAGTGACTATCATTAGCAAATGGAATGTTAAGGTATTCAACACTAACAATATTTTGGAAAGCTCTTCTAAGTGGGGTTTATAATATTGTTTTAGTTTCAAGAAAATTAAACAGTTGGGTGACAGGAAGGAATAGAAGGAATCTGGAAATCTCAAGACGTAGGCTATAGTCCTGACTCTGAGGTCACTGGTTGCATGACCTTCCAGAAGTCCAAGTTGGGCTACCTGGGCCTCAGGTCTCCCAAGAGCCACATGAGAGTGGCTGAACTAACGGACTACGAAAATTTTAAAGTTCTACCATGCTAGTCAAGTTATCACAGCCTTCACTCCGTTTCCTTCCTAGTTTACGACAATATGTTGATATGAAGGGCTATCCTATATTGTTACTTGATACTTCAATTTAAGAATCCCAATTCAAAAAATAACTGGAGAATGAATGAGGGTAAAGCCTTGAGGAGTTTCGAAAATGAAGAACAACTGTCCAGATGCCCATGAGCTCTTTCTCTTTGATAACAGCATTCTACCTCTGTTTTCCTTCCATCCTTCCTTCCAGACACACAGCTCCAGGACATATTGTTACTAAAACACACGCAGACTTATTTGTTAAAAATACCTTTATAGCTAATTCCATGACACTGATTTTAGTCAGACTCAATGCTAAATTCACGATTATCAATCCACAGTATTAACAATTAATACTTTAACCTGGTCATCAAAAGATCTTGAAGTGTTCGTATCTAAGACGCCCCAAATCCTATGTTATACCTTGTGTAGCTGAAACAGGTAAGCATCCCCATGAGATAGCTGCACTCGAAATTTTAGAGTTCTGCGGAGTAAGACGGACTTGAGAAGAGAGCAGACCACGCCTCCACGACAGCCTGACTCCCCACCTTTTTCTGATTTACTAGAGGTAATGGAATACAGAGGCTTAGGAAGAACAGAGGAGAGCTGTGCATAATAGGATTTAAATAATCTGATTTTCCTAAGAAAAGAAATTGAGAAGCAAAGAGATAAAGGATTTTCTGTACGTACACACACTCTCACACTTCTTTAAAGCACCCTGTAGTTCCCAAAGCATTTTTGTATCCCTTAGATATCACTTAATCATTATGAAACCATCAGGGCAAGCGGGGCAGGTACTATTGTTTCCAGAGTTTAAGAAATGGGAGAGCAGACAAGCTAAGTGACTGTGGCAACATCACACACTTCACTAATGGCAATGCCGGAGCAGACCCAGGTCTTCTGAAGTCTAACCTAACGCCATCCCAGGATACGATACACTCATTCTTTTAACTCAACAAATATTTACTGAGTGCCAGTTATGTGTCAGGCACTGTCCTAGATACTAGGAAAACAACAGTGAACAAGACTGATAGGCTCCTTTCCCTCCCAAAACAGTCCAGTGCACCTATGCATGTATTTACAATATGTACAGCTTAATATATATGGCTTTTCATGCACTTTTCTATACCAGCCTGTTTATGAGACTCATTAAAAATTAAGATTACACATAAATATTTATTATTTTTTAAGAACTGTGCTGATTAGGCCAACAGAGAACAAATAAACCCCAGCCCCTCCCGCCTCCCTTCCTTCCTCATTCCACACAGCTAGCCTTTTAAAACAATCTGGGTAAACAGCAAAGTAACATCTATTCGAGTTACACATTTGTCCACATGCTAAGAAGAAAAAAAAAAAAACGGGTATAAAAGTCTTTAGAAAAAGGAGAGGTTCAGAATCATGGAGAGGGCTTTTTTTAAGGATCATTTTAAGCACACACACAGGATCTTACAGAATGTACACAGACATCTTGTTTGGAAAAAGTTTGTCCTTTTTTCTTTCTTCTTTTTAATCTACACAAAGCACGGTCTTACAAAGCCTGGGGGGTGGGTGCCCCCATCTCTAGCCCTGTTGCTGAATGAAAGATGGACAGGAAATTAACGCAGTGGTAGGGCGTTCCTTGCCAAGAGTGAACTCTGAAACAAAAGGCCCACTATTGTGTGAGAACGTCTGACATCTACGCCCTCAGCCATGTTCTAAACTTCAGCAATCCTTCAGCATGATCTATGGTTTGTTGTAAGTTTTTAACATATGTATCTAACGTGTTGTATTACGCCTCATCTTCCAACTCCTAAAAAAGAAACAGATTTTAGTTTCTTTGTTCCTCCTTTCCCTCCTTGTTTGTCTTTTTAGCCAGGAACAGGGCTCCTCAATGACTTGAACTAGCTTCCTTGTCTTACCATCCATGCCAAAAGCACCCTACCTTTGAGACCTACAGGATTTCAACTGTTACCAAGTCACCTGAGATTACCACATTAACCCTTGTTGTCCTGAGCTGATGTTACAGAAAATGGTCATTTCTCGATAAATTTGTGAACCTCACATTATTGATATTTCCCCCATTTCTAATAGCCTTTACAACATGAATACCATGGAAAGAACACCAAAACATGAGGGTAGAAGCTAGTAATCTAAGACTTTAAAATCAAACCAAAGTAAATCAAGGTTAAATCAAACTTAGGTAGAGCCACTAAGCATGATCCATTTATGGGATGAAGTTAAAAGCTGAGACTTCTTTTAGCAATCATAGTGATTGCTTTGTTTGACATTCAGTGCTAATATCTCAGAGAACTTTTTAGATAAATTTTCTTGATTCTTTTTTGTCCAAAATGACATAATCAAAGCTTGTCATATCTTCACTGCTATTCTCGAAAAGCAAGTTGGGTTTACTTCATTTCTATCAACTGGCTTGCCTCTATTTAATTACTTCCAAAGAAATGTATAAAAGTGTGACCTACCAACACAAAACCATGCTCCTCTGCTATTTAAATAGGTGCCAGTAAAGCCAGAAGTAGGAACAAGTCACCAAAGCGTCAGCTGTAGAAATTTCTGGGCCCATTCCAAAAGTCTACATCTGCTTGGCAACAACTCAGAAAAGAGATACGGTTACTCTTTTTACAGTAACATAGCTTTCCCAGGCTTCAGTGTATGAAAAACAGCTTGCTCTGTATCAGAAGAAAATCCAACCAGATTTGCAAAAATCACACACTCACTATTCTGCCCCATCAACTTAAAAATCACAGCCATACATGGAACCAAAATCATCAATGACATGGTTATCATATAGTGTCCTGTTCATACAGTCTGAAAGCCCAACTGGGAATCTTTTTTTCCTTTTGTTTTTGCAACATAAACACTTAAGCATTTAGTGATAAAATATTAAAAGCGTGAGGCTCCAGACCCAGTGAGTATAAGCTGCTGATCTAGCACCAGGCACCAAAGAAAGGTGTCAAGTGTGTTAACAATGTGGCTCTAGCTTCGCCATCAGGGGCCCAATTCTTTCCCTAACATGCTTGCCTTGTTCCTACTGTCCACAGTTCAGTGTGCACATAGCACTAAATGTATCCCCTTAAAATCTAGGGAGGAAATTCCACACATCTATGTCAATGAACAAAGTAACTGTCACATTTGTTCACCACAAACAACAGATCTAGACACTGTTTTTAATTATAACATTAATTGATCTTTTGTCACCACTAATTAGAGTGATAACATCACATTTAGTTACGTTAGTAGCATGAGTCAACTTTGAGTTGCCGGAAAATGCATCAATGGGTAAGAGTAAAGTGGGCAGAGAAAGGAGAATTTAGAGGAAAGAGTGATGTTATTTTTCAAAAAGAAATGTTTATCACACTTGGGTGTGTTTTTATACTTTAATCTTGTTTCTTGCAAAACCTCATTTGGTCTCTTTGCGACTGGAGTTCATACCACTATTTTATAAAACGTTCCCTCAGTGTTGGGAACTTAACAGACAAAGAGAATGGGTAGATGACCGGAAAAGCTACCTTTGTGCCTTGAAAAAAATGTCCCATGAACCTGTCATAGCCCTAGTCTGTGAGAAACGTAAGGGACTTTAATGGGTATTTTAGCAGAACCCCTTAAAATTAAGTGATGAATTGGAATGGGAAAAGTTACTCCAATAAAAGCAAACAAATTAACTAACCTGACCTTGGTGCACATAAAAGATTCATTTTCTTAATGGAAACAAACTCATTGAGTCTAGCTCAGATTTAACCACTGAAGTGTATGTGGAACCTAAATTAAGCTATAGAGACGTACGCCTCCAGAAACTCAGGTGTACCTGCACAAGTAGGTGAGTGTTCTTACAGCTGCCAGCTCTGCCGCTGGCATGGTCTAGGATGACCCACTTCTGCAATGATTACCACATGAGTCAGAAACCTGTTAAGACCCAATTAACAAAAATGTTATGCATCACTGATGCATGCTTTGTCCAGAGCTTAATTCCACTGTTTTCCTAAGTAAATTCTGTCTTTTCTACTCATTAACTTTCTCTTCCCTTGGGTACCAGTAGCAACTTCTCCCACCCTGTTTAAAAAGGTTACAGAAGACCTGAATCTTACAGACGATGGGCATGCCTTCTTGTCCCTTACTCTGAAAGAGGGAGATGACAGCTGTCTTCATCACACAGTTGGCATGTCTGATGCTGTAAAACCACAAATCTGTCTTATTTCACTAGCAGTCTTAAAGATAACCTCAGTGTATCCCAAGAAAACTATAAATGGGCTGGTCTTTCCTCTTCTTCCTACCTCAACCACCAAAACTGTTTTAACAAAAAGTAGAAGTAATTACCAAATAAGTCATTCTGGGAGCCTAAGAAAAAGCTTCGAGTCCAAGCTGGTGACACAAGACTATCATGCTTGAAGCAATCAAAGACATCCACTTTGGCTTTTTGGAGAAAAGAGTCAAGGAAGAGTCATCATAACAACATAAGAGCCATTACACTGGGTCAATTCCCTTGTCTATCACGCCAGGATTCTAATTCTAATGAGGCCCCCAAAAGACAGTTTGTAGAAGGTACGGCTGTGCTCAGAATGTCTCTCAACATTCTTAGCTTTACTAGCTGTCCTTAACATATTCATTATCTCTAAACTTCCGTTGGAAAATGTCCTTAACGTGAAATACAGCAAAGAACTTGCAACTTCAGATGATAGGACTGTTGTCTTTCTGTGGGTATATTTCACTTGCGTAGCAACTGTTCTTTAAACCAATTTGCCTGGGTTTATGCTCTTACTCTGTAGGATGATGGCGGATATACATAAACTAATCCTTGGGCAACTGGGCTATTTCACATGGTCTAGAAATGATCTTTACTTAGTCTTATACTTTTAACATTTAGAAGATTAAAGGAAAAAAAGCAGGAGGTAGGCACCACCGTTTGTTGGAAAGAGCGTTATTGCTGTGCGTGTGCAACCTTACGAAAGTCACCTCACTAATAGGACCGGAGTTTCCGTATCTGCAAAATGTAGGGGATTGTATCAGCTAACCTCCCTCAGGTCTCAATGCCTGAAATTCTTCTTACATATGTAAAATCCTCAATTTCTACTCCTTGCAGGCCAATGCTCATTTAAACAACAACATATGAGGGGGTTATGTTAATCAACAGTTTCACTTAGGCTACATATTTTTAATTTCACACATAAAAAAGCTCATCATTTTTAACTCTGCTCTTCACTTCCCTGTAGATCACATCTCATTATGGTCCATTATTCCTCCTCTTCATTATTTATTAAATTAATTAGGTGTTTGGTACAATTGCATTTTTATGCCATTCACTCAAATACACGTACATGAAATAAGTTGACTAAAATAATCCAATTCTGAAATACTAAATAACAGGCAGTTTCATCTAAATCATTTCATTCAATTCACAAACTGTAAGAGTCTACTATTTGCCAGGTGAGGGGTTAGTGCTGGGGAGGCTGAGACTTGCAGAGGCCCCGCCCTCGAGGAGCCCCCTGTCTCGTGAAGAAGCCAACACCTGCTCCACAGGGGTAAGAGCTGGCCGTGTACAAGACGGTCATTAACATCCCACCCACTTTCAAAGGCTCCTGCAGAGTGACGGGTAAGGTTTTGGTGAATAATACTTGGGCTTATAAAACAGTGAAAAATAAATGCAAACTCTTTAACACTTATATTTTTTACCTTTCAAAGGACACATTTTTTAAAAGGCCTACTTCCTACTTAAGAAATATTGCCATCTCTTTTCCATTTTTAAGGGCATAATTATTCTTTTTCTATGTCCAGGAGTATCATGAGAATGCAAAAGATACTACAAACTTTCATTTTACCCGAGTATCTTACAAGACCACATACCATGTGTTCTGGACAAAGTAATGTGGTCAATAATGGTTATATGAATTTATGGTTGCTTGGGAAGCCCTCCTCGAAGAGATTAGTTAATTCAACCTGGAGGAAGTTCTCTACTTTGAATAGTTCTTCTTTTTTTTTTGTGAGGAAGATCAGCCCTGAGCTAACATCCATGCCAGTCCTCCTCTTTTTGCTGAGGAAGACCGGCCCTGAGCTAACATCTATTGCCAATCCTCCTCCTTTTTTTCCCTTTTTCTCCCCAAAGCCCCACTAGATAGTTGTATGTCGTAGTTGCACATCCTGCTAGTTGCTGTATGTGGGACGCCACCTCAGCATGGCTGGACAAGCAGTGCACTGGTGCACGCCCGGGATCCAAACCCAGGCTACCAGTAGCAGAGCGCCCACACTTAACCACTCAGCCACAGGACCGGTCCCTTAACTTTTTAAGATAACGAGTTCTTTTAAAAATTTGACAATTGTTACCAACCCTCTTCCCAGAAAAAAATCACAGGTAGTCTAAATACTGTGTGCAATTTTAAGAACTAATACACAGATCACAAGTTAACCTAGCCTGTTCATCCTGTTCACTATTTTTGCTCATGGCTGGAATGATAGCATGCTAACCATCGGCTGATGAACCAAGCAGGACAGGATCAAACTAAGGTATCTTCTAACACTCACATTCTCAGAGTCCAGACCTGGAATTCACAAGAGCTCCACATATTCACAGGTGAGTTGCAGTCAACAAGAAGACATTTGTTTGTGTGTGTGTCTCCGTTTTTTAAAAAATCAGCTAGGGGCTGCCCCGTGGCTTAGTGGTTAAGTGCACGCGCTCCGCCACTGGCGGCCCGGGTTCAGACGCCGGGCGCACACCAATGCACTGCTTGTCCGGCCATGCTGAGGCCGCGTCCCACATACAGCAACTGGCAGGATGTGCAACTATGACATACAACTATCTACTGAGGCTTTGAGGAGAAAAAGGGAAAAAAAGGAGAAGGATTGGCATGGATGTTAGCTCAGGGCTGATCTTCCTCACAAAAAGAAAAAAATCAGCTAAGTACAAGATGGCAGAGACCATGTGGGCAGCAGTGGTTGTTAATACACCTGCATAAGGAAAGAGAACTCCTCCAACCGTGTGATGTTCCTGAGGTAGACTCGGGACCAGGGAGAGATGCTAAGGAGAGGCAGATTTCAGCTAAATAAAAGAAAGCATTTTCAAACAATGTGCACTATCAGACAGAAGAGCTGCCTTAAGGGGGGCTCTCCCTTCAACCTCGGAGGCAGGTCAGTGTAGCAAGAAGGTGGAACGAGGTTCTAATTTCAGTTTTGCCCTAAGCTTGACACACGAGCTGAGGCAAGTTCCTTATGCTTCTATAACTTAGTTTCCTCATCTGGAAACTGGAGGTTATAAAACCCACACATAAGTCAAATGAGACGGCAAGAAAGTGCCCACTCCAGAATCTCGCAGATATTACGTCTTCACCATGAGCTCCTGCCAACCTCCATCTGCACTCCCCCACCCCTCATGCTCCTCTGGAAGTATTTAAGCAGAGGCTGTGGGGAATCACACAGAGCTTCCTACAGAGGAAGGCGATGGACAGGATGGCCTCTGAGATCCTTTTAAGTCTAGGGTTCGGTTAACAAAACTACTCTTAGGCAACATCTCTTCTACATCACGTGTACGAAGGTGAAAATGATTTACGTTCATCCATCTCCCTTCCTGAGGCAGCCACCTGAAAATCAGAATGAATGCTCTTACTTTTCTTCTTGGGTATTATATGCTTGCTAGCTCATTCCACTTTATTTCAAAGAATTTTCCATAAGCTCTTAAATGTTTCCATATGACACCATATTCTGCAGGTAACCTGAGTTCATACCATTCCCCAAACATGAGTCCCCATAAAACGTTCCAGGATCTCTTTGTGTGCTCTGAATAGAATTTGTTAGGCTGCCAAATCATTCGGTCTTCTCCAGATAGCCTTGCCGTTCCAAACTTGGTTATCAAATTCTTTTATCAGCATATTTTAATCAAAGCCTTTCAAAACAGTCTGAGGGTTTAGGAAATACCGTAAGGTCTAAAGGAAAAAAGCAAGAGGGTGAAATATAACTACCAATTGGGACAGAGGCAAAGGCCTATTCTGACTCTGCTTTAGGACACACAGCACAGCAGAAGCTACTGTCATCTTAGGAGGAAAAATGCCAGCTCAAATGTCACATGTGAATAAATTATTGGCCGTTCAGAAAACGAGCGAAAAAAGAGGTTTTCCAGTTTTATTCCTAACCCCTGAGTGTATACAAGATCTTTACTTAGGACAGTTTAAAAAGAGGGAATCTCTCTTTTGTCAAGAAATCATCATCCACCACTCAAAAATTTTAAAAATAAAATGAAAAATTAAAAAAGGAAGAAAAGTCACAGGCTCCAAGCCTCCTAAGGCAGCAGAGATTCACTACTCTCAGAGTGAGAACGGAGATGGTGGGCGCAATCCAGAGCCACAGCTGCCGTGGGGGCTGCTGGGCTCTCTGTCATTTCAGAAGCCTTGCTGCATACAGACACGTCTGAACATGGCCACCTGGACTCCCTCTTCTCTCTTCCCTCCACCGCTCCCTGGGCCAGGGGAGGAAGAGGCAAGGCATCTACAGTGTCTGCCACCCCACAGGCAGGTTGATTTTTCAAATAGGGCAATAATTAAAAAGAAAAAAACTGGATGCCTTGTCCCATTCAGCCCCAATTCTATAACTAAAGGAAATCACTGTTTCTTTCAACCATGACAATAAACACTCTTCAGTGAATAACTCATCAGTGGAAAGCTATTCCAAGAATTCTACATTGATAACAACCACAAATGGGGAGCTGGAAAGAACTCTGCCGGTGATCTGCTCTCAACGCCTCACTATTCAGATACCTGGAATGCCCACTCCTCTGCCGGTCAAAACAGAAAATCCTTACGAAGGATTCGGAACCCAAATCTTCCTGTCTCCCCCAGACAGAATTAACCTTTCCTTCCTTTGTGAGCCCATATCTCACGAACAACACTCGCCACACTCGTCAGTCATGACATCAGTCTCCACTGCGAGACCTTGAGCCTCTCGAGAGTAGGACCCAGTCTTATTCATCTACGCGTCCGTAATGCCTAGCATAACGATGGGCTCAGAGAAAATTTTCACAGTTGCCTCAAAAAATGGTTGCTGAATTAACTCCGATCAAAGGACACAAGGTCAAGAAGCTAAAATGACTGACCAAAGACCAAACGGCTGTAACAAGAACCCCAACAAGGCTCCCTCCACTCTTCCACAGGGACCTCCCGAGCTAAAAGGAGGATGGCAATGGCTTCTTCTGCTGTTGGCTCTCAAATCCCAGCTGCTCTCCCTTCAGCACCAAAGCACCTCTTCCTCCAATAGGCACTCAGATTCAAGGAAAAGGAATCATCTGTTTTGCCTAGTATTAAATAATTTGATAAAAAGATGGTAAAACAGAAAGGTTTTACACATGCAAATCTGCCCTTGCACCCGATTTCAATTCTCTGATTCTCCTGATCTACATTCCTGCTCTCCAGATGGACCATCAGCTTTACAGCAATGCCAGCAACAGCTTGTGCATTGTTTGTTTAAAACAAAGATGATGGATTAAATATCATATGCAATGTGAGGAAAGAGGTTAAGGCTAATATTCCTGTTCTGAAATATATCATAAACCCAGTCCTTGTAGCTTTTTTCCCCAGTGGATCTGTATAAATAAAGATTTAATTTTATTTTTCAGACTCAGACGAGGAGCATGCATTCATCTAGAATATGGAGCCTTTCCATCGCTCCAGATTTATTCTTGTTCGAAGGCATCATTACCCTCCAAATTATACAGACTTATGTCATTTCACTGAAACACTCATTCACCCATCACATGCCCGGATCCAACAGTAACACTTTTGTTTTAAAATTATGCCAAAATGAGCAAACTTGAAATTCTTTCACCTATATTTGAGTACTCTGCAAAATGTCTTTAATCTCTCAAATAAATTCCAACAAAAAATCTACAATTTCAATGCAAAATATATAAACCAAAGAAATCACAGCAGAGGTCTCTTTCTGTACCCTCTGCATTACTATATGAAGCTGCCTACAAAAAGTTGCCAGTAGGGTGGACTGTGTATCAAAACCAGCCCTACTGTGTAGGTTTCCTGCCATGATTATGGACTCTGTCCTACATATTTATATATCATCTCCATTAGGAAAATGATTTAAGAAAACACACACACACACATTTAGAAGCCAGGATGGAAGAACTCTGCAAAATGCAAAGATAATTCTATAAAGGGATTCTGACGATAGGATATCATTTAAGAAGATTATCATCAACAAAAGAATACTGATTAGGGTCTGAGAGTCCCATGGGGAATATCTCCAGAGAAGAAACCAAAGATGGAACTCTCCATCTCCTCCCGGCCACGAGGATGGGTGTGCTGAGTGGAAACAAGGAGCCCATCTGGACTGCCGCAAATGCAGTCGAATCCCAGATCCAGCACAGGCGCCGGCTTCTCAACCAAAAGTTCTATCACTCGGCCATTTCTATCAGCTAGTCAGGTTGAAACTTTATTTAAGGCTGGAATTTGGCCCTCCCCGGTTGCACCACGAAGAGAAAATATTTAAAGAAAGGTGTTTTGCAATTCCTATGTTTGAAATGAGGGATGAAACTCTGTAGTGCTACTAGCGCTTTCTAGATGCCAGTTCAATGACATCCATTTTATATGTCAGGAAAGAACAGCAGGCAGATTGTATGTCTAATGAGAAACTCAACAACCCTGTGCAAACTCGGGGATCCACGCGAGTTAGTCTAAAACTCTAAAATACGACCCTTATGGCAACTTGACCACCAAAAGCACTCAGAACCCAGCAGTACTGCCTGTAACTCGGTCTCTCTTTCAGAATACTGGATCGCCACTTTCTCCTGTATGTTTGCACATGTGAGACTACTAGTAGACTAACAGGTACATACAAGCACCTAGAGAAATAAAAAGAAGCTATGATACAGAATGTTCCCATTAGCAATATAAAAAAAAAATAGCCAGAAATATACCACGGGTCAACAAGCAGAAACGTTAATAAATTTAACTTTTAAATACGGGAAGTCCCATTCAGTCACAGAATACACATTTTATCTAGGACCTTGAAGCTCAAGTTTGGGTTAAGCGAAACCTAAGGTCCCTCACAGCTATAAGATTCTACGATTCTTTGAGTCTCTTTTTTATTTGTTCACTGGCGTTCTTCCTTGTCAGGGAAGGCAGCTCCAGCCTCCCTTTAGAGGTCTTCCCACCTACACATCTTCCTGCTGCAATAACACCAATTGAGCGGAATGCACAGTTATGTAACTCTCAGATCAAACGAGAACGGAGCAGAGTCCCACACCAGTCCACATGCCATCACACCATGCCCAGCCGGGGAACATCTCATTTTACCAATATGCTAGAGGCTGCTCTGACTATTTCCCAAGAGGTTAGGTTAAAAATTCTCCTTTCTTTGGATTTACGGGCGAAACAAAATCACACCATTGGAAGTTAGTGAATGACAGTATCTCCTGCTGTCATTTCCTTCACAGAGCTACTAAGGAAAGCAGAGTCCACTGCGCACCTCTACTGAACCGAGTCAGAGTCTTTGCCTCATAAAGCAAACTCTATCTGTACCGACTCTATAGTCACCATTTTCTGCTAATGACTAAAAACTCACTCCAGACGAGTAGAAACATGTCTGAGTTTTCACTGGAAATTAATTCCAGGGCAAAAATGTAGGAAATGTTTTTAAAAAGCTGTAACTCTGTTGATTCATTTCTGGTTTCTTGCTTATTTTACTCCCTAGGATTTTTTTTGGAGGAGGGTCCATTTGTGATAACACAGTATATTTTTACATTTTGAGCATAAGGTTGCTAATTTCTAAACTCCCTCCAAAGAGAGTTTATATGTTTTCTTACCCAAAGAGAACACTTTTTAAAAGAGCAATATAATACAGCACAGACTCTCACCTGAAAAACAAGAGTGCAAAAAGCCCTAGGAAAAGCAGAGTTAAAGACGGTCATTTAATCAGCCTTCACTCACACTCGGACATTTATGCATTGCGTCATTTGCAGGACACAAGTCACACGCTGTCCTCAGTCCACTCCATTGAGTAACAGACAATGCAACGCTTTAAATTTGATTTCCTAATGTCCTGGAGGTCAATTTAAGACCTTATCATTTGTTAACACATTTATTGTAAATTTATTCCAGATTTTTAAAACTGGATTTGGTATTATGGCTAATAGATACTGTTAACAAAATATATTACAGGGCACTAATTAGACATCACAAAACGCAAAGTATTACTGTGTTCAAGTTTTAAATCTGATTTGGGCAGTTACAAACTTAAAAGCATCTTCTGCCCTAGAACTTTCTTTGACTATTAATTTCCAATGTTTTCATGTTCCCTAAATTTAGAACCAGCTAAAGCGTTTAAAAAGTCGTTTGTGTGAGAGCCTCTTTTCAGCTTGAAATGGACTTAACTGCACGCTGTTAATAACTTCAAGCACCGGAACTGTAGTGGGCCTCATACGAGTTACCGCCACCACTTTCAAAGACATTTGCCATCACGTCCATGGAGATGGGACCAGAAATGACTGCATCACTTTCCCAAAGGCTTCACTGCAAGCTTATCACTCTGTCACTGAGAACTGTCACTGTCACAGCAGACGTGAAATAAGTGGACACGCGAACACCACCATCAAAAACGACCAGAGTTTGCCTGGAGTGCCCAACCCTGTGTAGCAACAAATGTTGATTTTGATTCTACAATATTTCCAAACAATCCTTAAATCTGGCAGAGTGAAAGAATACTAATCACCTAGATAAATGTGTTTCTTTCGCATTCTGGAGAGGCGCCATAAGAATATATCAAGTTTAGTAAGCTTATGTGAGTGGAGCACTGCCCCATTTTGCATTACTTATTGAATTTCATATTATTTTATTAGGATGTTGGTACAGACACTATGTAAAACTCTACAATTAAGTTAATTCAATCTTGTCATTTCATATAGCTACAAATATTACAGGGCACAAATCAAACCTATGGCCAAGTATACACCACACAATTTAGGCCAAAGAAATCCGGTTTGACCTATATGAGCCAAAAAAATGAAAGTGGAGGGGGAACTCCTTTTCTTTGGCCTTGATGAGCCAAACACACTATCCACACAGATCAGGCTCCTCTGAGATGTGAGTAAACCCCACACGGAGAGAATGAACTACCAACCCTCTCAACGTGCAAACTTTCTGCTGCAAATGCTCATTTGTAAAGCAATATTAAAGTTGACGAGTTAGCAGATAAGAGCAGAAGTGTTCAAGTTCAAGGGCATGAAGAACAAATATCTACTCAGAGTATACACCTGCTGTACGATTACTGTTTCTTCACTGAAAATTCATACACTCTCATAATACACACTTCTTCCCAAATAAGGAGGCAAGCAAACATTATATTTCCACAACAAAGATTTTCAGTTATAATAAATGGCTCAAACCTTCAAACCTGAATTTTTTAACTTTCCAGAGTTTTAGTCTGAATAGATGCAAAAATTTAGCAAGAAATATCAGACAAGTTATCTCAGCCATACAAATTATTTATGAGCATCCATGCCATCTATACAAAATCAAAATGAAGACCACAGCACAACGCCAACGTCTCTGATTAACGTGGCCCCAGTTTACATTTCCATACGGTTTCTCTTAATTAAAGACAAACAGAAATTTCCTCTCACTAAACACTTTTAGGTTCAAGTTTACTTCCTAGAGCTGTTTCTAAAAGCGTGTATCATTTGTTTTGCTGAGTAACTGAATTACCTCATATGATAAAGCCATTAACTATGTGGATCTGGTAACAAAGCAAGAACATTTGGCACAGGAAGAGAGGGTTTACTGTGGTCGGGCTTGGGGAGTCGGGTAAGCAAGATTCTATAAGTGTCTCTAGGGGGAAAATACCTAAATAAAAGCAAAAGTCACCAAATTATATGCACAAATATTTAAGATTTCATGGGAAAAAAAGATTTATGTGCATTATTTCTTTCAACTGGAGATCATAATAACTTATCTGGAAATTAGCCTGAATAATTTCCTGCTTGTATTGTAGGAGGAAAAATCTACAGTATCTTTCATGTTCTGTACATTTTTTTCAAAGAAAGCTGAGATTTCTTCTAGATCAAAGTGGTCTTCCTCTTGCCTGGACGTCACGGCAATGATTCCCTCTACGACTCGGGCACTGACCCCCAGTGCTTCCATCGCACGGCAGTGCACCAGCACAGTCTGCAGGCAGACGGGCCTGGGTCCAAATGCAACCTTCACCACCCCTGACTTGCTGTGTTACCTTGCGCTCAGCAGCTTACTCCCGGAGGGCCCTGGCTCTCTCTAGACACTCTCCCCTGACACGCCACGGTCCAGCCACAACGGCTTTCCTTTCTTCAGTCCCTGGGAGACACACACACACACCCCGCCAAGTTCTGGGTACTTGGTCTTCTCTCTACGTAGATGCTCAGGGTGAGCATGGCCTCATCCTCCACATTCCCATCTAAAGCAGGTCCCTCACTTCTTCTCTATCACCCTGTCTGCTTCTTTTAGAGATTTACCCCATTTAGAAATGATTTTACTTGTTTACCCATCCCCACACTGTGAACCCCACAAGAGCAGGGCTCTTTCTGCCTTGTCCACTGGTGTATTCCCAGTATCTGGCACAGTGCCTGGTACACAGTGGACAGCCAATAAGAGTTGGCTGAATAAATGAACTGAAAACAATATTGATTACATATAGAATTATTTTCTCCAATCAGATTCCCAGAAATGACATTACTGATTCTGAATTTCTTTCCCTTTCTTTAACCAGAGGAAAGTTCATAGTTTCTGGCCCATGGGAAGGTATCTTAGGGACTGAAGTCTACTTTCATCACAGATGACAGGCAATATGAGATAGGGACTATGTCACATGCATTAAGCTCAGAGCCTTATACACAGTAGGTATTCAGTATTTGAGAGTACCTACTATGTCATATTTGAGAGCTTTAGTACCTAAATGATAAACTGTAGCGTGTCAAGACAATGAATTATTAAGCAACTATTATTAGTGAAGAATATGATAACCTCTTAAAACATTCAAGTTATATCCACCAAATAATACTAAGTAAAAGGAAAACAAAATTACATACGTGATATATCATTACATAACACAAAAACTATGCCGACCCACAAATCCACATTTTCTTCTGTTCTTAACATTATTACAGACTTGACAACAAAGGATTAGCACAGAGAGAGACAATTTCCTAAATGTAAGACCTTAAACTTTTAGGAGGAAACAAACGGTATTAGGGAGACCAAGTGAATCCTGTATCACGACCCAGTGATTCATTACAAACACCCTTTTCTCTGGGGCTCATTCTTCCACCACTATGGAGGCATCTATATCCAGAACCTCCATTAACATTAATGGGAGGTAGCCACGTAACTTCACCAGGAGTCCACTAGAGAATTGACCCTGTAAGAGAAAAGGCTTTCATTTATTAAGTTTATAAAGAATTCTTAATATAATACAAATAGTGGTGCCTCTGTTAACTGCCACGAAGGGTGCAATCATGCTGAAGAAGGTGAAATAAAACAATTAAACTAATTCTGCTATATTCACAGAAAATATAGTTCATAAAGCTACCTGCCTCTAACACCTTCCAACCCCCTCCACTCTCAGCAAGAGACTATCCTTTAATACTTTACTGTAATTCCAAAAGCAAATCGTATCTTTAAAGTATTTCTTGTCATTAACAAAATGGCATATTTTAAAATGGAATGTCCTAACAAAATATACTCACACACGCAGGAAATGAGGAATTTACAAGCCAACACGAGGTCATTATTTAATTTTTAATTAGGATTCACCTAACAATGGAAAACTAAGTCGTCCTTCATCCATTTAACAAAATGCTCATTTAGAATACTCCATGGCTAGGGCCGGCCCCGTGGCTTGGTGGTTAAGTGCGCACGCTCCGATGCTGGCGGCCCGGGTTCGGATCCCGGGCGCGCACCGAGGCACCGCTTCTCCGTTCATCCTGGGGCCGAGTCCCACATACAGCAACTAGAAGGATGTGCAGCTATGACATACAACTATCCACTGGGGCTTTGGGGGGAAAAAATAAAATAAATAAAATCTTTAGAATACTCCATGGCTTAGAAAGCTTCCGAACAGATGTCTAAAATGAGAATTCAAGAGTCAGGAAAATATAAAACTCACTTTACTCTGTTCTCAAGTGATCTGATAAACAAACAGCCTCACCCACTGCAGTCATGGCTGATAATTTATTTCTGGAGTCTGATGACTATACAGCAATTCACTTTGCTGACGAAACATTCTTTATTTGGGGGGGGATACACACAGATACCAACTTAACGAATGTCATTCCCACAAGATAACAGACCATAGAGAAGATGCATGCCAGGCAGTATTGCATCGAAAAACCACTTTTCACCTATCAGAAGATGCCTTAACAACCGACAGTGCTTATCGAATTCACAAAACCTCACTCCTGCTAGGCAAAGTTCCAGAGCCAACTTTGTTTCTTCATTAAGATCATCTAAACTTTCTAATATCCATGTTTTCTGCATATCTGCAGTTACTAAAAACTCTTACCTTTGCAATTATTTACAGCAGCACTGGCAGTGGCAGATATGTACTGTGAAGTTATCCTCTTAATTAACTCAGAGTCTCACATTCACTGTACACAGGGCTTCTTGAGATCCCGAAGACAATTCTACTGATAAATGAAGAATTCTCCTCCTCCAACATTATTTTGGGGTCTCTAATTTGGGCCCTGCTTTTATACCACTGGACTCTGTTGTAACCGGGCAGACCAGAATGAGAAAAAATCAGCATCTGACTCAAACTCTCTTAGAGGAGGAAAAAGGGGACTCCTCAAACCAAGGAGAAGACAGAAGATATGGCAGAGACTCCTCAGAACACCGTGGAGGAAGGCAGAATCTGGCTGCAAGTGAGGAAGGGAAAGAGCAGGGAAAATCGCAGTCCTCACCATCTTTTTTATAGGTTCAAAAGTTTCATACTTTAGTTAAGGGAATGTGAAATTTTAAATGTACGCTTGAACCAAACTCTAACTATGCCAAGGGATAATATGTCAAAGGTACCACACGTGGACGTTCTCCCTCTGTGGCGCAAGGGCCATTGGACCCTGTCCATGAAGAAGTTGGTGGGTTCCTCATGGGTAGCCGCTCAATGGTTGGCACAAGGTAAGTGACGGGTGCTTGCTGAGTGAATGAGGACAGAAGTGAAGACATCGCAGACACTACACACCCTGTGCTCCAACCCAACCACGTGCCATGTCCAGAATGCCCGCCAAACATGGTCACCTCTAAGCTCCGTCCCTTCACCTCCCACGCCAACCTTCAAGGTCTTTAATATCATATCCTTCACAGAAGTCCTTCTCATTTTCCTCCACTCAGAATCAACACTGTCTCTCTTGGGTCACGTGGGTCCTTTGTAGTCTACACACAACACAGCACCCAACACGTTTGTCTCGTCTGCCCATCTGTGAGGATCTGGAACGAAGGAGAGCGTCTCGACTTTCTCTTCCGCTCTTCCATCAACAGAAACCACGCTACCTCATTTCCAGTAAATGATTAATATACATTTGTCGAATGTTTAAAATGAATACTTCTGCCTATGCCAATGCATTCTACCTTCCTGCCTGAATACGACACCCAATTTTCTCCTGATTATATTAAAGTACCCAAAATGTGGTGTCTGAGGCCAAATCTCTTCTGGCCTCTTGAAGGCATTCTCAAATTACATACTATGAACAAGGTAAATATAGAAAAGTGACAAGAAGAATGATAAAAGTCACCATGTACAGACCATGTCCAACCTCATGAAAGATAAGCCTTTAAAAGGAGAAAAGTCCAGAACATTCTCCTGAGTAACGCTGACGTGCCCTCAACTTCCAATAAAGATCAAATATTGACAATGAAACAATTTGGCCATATGCAAAAGAAACAGAAATGTGTTCTCTTAAAATCAACTTTTGAAAGAAACAGATGGGAAAATAATCTGGAAATCATTTTCCTTTGAAAGGTGAAAGGAAATAATGTTCACTTTTTCATTTATATCTTTCTAAATATATATAGAATTAGTTGCTATTAAAAATAAAAAGAAAATGTGTTTTATTGTATGAAATATATCTTTTAAGTTTTAAGTACCACTCAGAATCAGAAGTCACTTATTTTTTCAAAAGCACCATTGCCATTTCCTATACTTAGTTCATTATATTACTCAGGGCACAGGGACTAAAAACCACTACAGTTGACAACTTTGTGCTGAGACAACCACAAAAGCTGCTGCTGCTGCCCTAACTCCACTCTGTGCTCTTTGTCAAGGCTCCCTGCATTGGAGCCCCACGGTGAAGCTTGCCAAAGCACCTCTTGAAATGCGTCACAGCCCTGCTCAGAAACCCTACGTGACTTTCTACTGCCTACAGCTTTACAGTGGCACTCGAGGCCCTCCCCCCATGATCTCCATTCTAACCAAGCTTGCCCGCCCACCTCACCTGGAACAAATGTTCCAGGTTCCTGGTTCCCCACGTTCTCTCCTGCCTTCTCTCACTCTCCAGGTCTTCTCTCCACCAATTCCCATCACGACCCCGCCTCACCATCAGATTTCCAAACAATCCACAACTCAAATTTAGGTTCATCCAAAAGCCTTCTAGGGGCCAGCCCCGTGGCTTAGCGGTTAAGTGCGCGCACTCTGCTACTGGCAGCCCGGGTTCGGAGCCCGAGCGCGCACCGACGCATCGCTTCTCCGGCCCCAGCCGCGTCCCGCATACAGCAACTAGAAGGATGTGCAGCTATGACATACAACTATCTACTGGGGCTTTGGGGAAAAAAAGGAGGAGGATTGGCAATAGATGTTAGCTCAGAGCCGGTCTTCCTCAGCAAAAAGAGGAGGGTTAGCATGGATGTTAGCTCAGGGCTGATCTTCCTCACAAAAATAAATAAATAAATAATTTAAAAAAGTATTAAACAAAAAACAAAAGCCTTCTAGACTGTCCCAATTCCTCATAAATTCTCTTCTAAATTTCTACAAAACAGGTTCTCACTTGGTATTTATTTATATATCTCCAAGAATGTACTTTTCATACAAGCAAGGTCTCCACCGTGTACATATAAGTTGACCCTCCACCAAACCCAGCACGATGGGTCAGATGCAGTTGATACTCAAGACGTAATTTGTAAATTTGTAAATTGATTATTTCTAAGACAGTAATTTATAAATTTTACATTATAATATCAAATTAAAGAATATATTTAAAGTAAGACTGTAACAACTACATTAGGATAAACTACATAGTATAAACAAATAAAATGCTTTCAAGATACATAATTTTAATGTGAAACTCATTCTAACCTTATTCCTGATCTTGTCACATTTTTAGGGCTAATAAAACATTTGAAATACTAACTAAGCAGGCTAATTTTAATTCCTCAACCCAAAACGACTATAAAATTAATAATAAAAAATCCTAAACTCTGCCAGTGACATTTTATTTTCATATATGCACAATGTAATTAATGCAAACTCAATGGTAACAATAATTGCTTATGAAACGAATGAATGCTGGACCTACAAAGGAGTGCAGCAGAGTTTTGTGGGCTCGTATGAAAACTTCATTAATCCACTGTATGCAAACATGTCCTTAATTTCAAATAGGTCTTAGAGAAGAAGAGAGTTTATTGTATTAAATCACCCCCTGGGAAGCCAACTGCATTGGGTGGCCATTCCAAAGAAGCTTTCTGACTAGAGATGTGAGCTATCACCCATGTAGAAGACCTGGGTGAAAACCACCTTTAACATACCTTAATCTACAACAACAAAAGGCAAACACAAGACATTGTGTGAACCTGCACCATCTGAAAGAGACCAGCCGACACTTATAACCCTTAACTGACCATGGATAAACCATAGGGACACTTTACAAATTCCTACACACACACACACTCACACACTCTCCATCGCACATCCAGCGAGTCACGTCACTGGACACTACCGCATACGAATGATACTGTACCTCGATTTTCATCTCGTTATCACTGATTTAGAAACCAGAGTATACTGGTTTTTTTTTTTTTTAAAGCATACTCAAAGTGAAAGATTCTTAAAAGAATAGAGAAATATATTCTTAAACAAATGGAAAGCATTTATTTTTTAAATGGCACAGCTCAACATACTAAAGACATACTCAAGCTGCCAATTTTTACAGTATGGTTTTTTAAAAAAAATCTTTCTATTTTGCACAAATAGGATTAAGCTTCTTAGACAATTCTTTGTTGTTTTGACTTCAACAATTTATGCAAATGAGATGTTAATTAGTGTAATTGTAACTTAAATTATGCTTGTGTAAACCTCTTCATTGGTAGAA
This sequence comes from Ceratotherium simum simum, assembly GCF_057802395.1. Classification (NCBI taxonomy): domain Eukaryota; kingdom Metazoa; phylum Chordata; class Mammalia; order Perissodactyla; family Rhinocerotidae; genus Ceratotherium; species Ceratotherium simum. Next base: position 99,197,041 of record NC_141901.1, read on the forward strand.
AAGTGTGGGAATCGACACAACGGGATTTAAAGGAGCTGTACTAACGGCCCCTGAAAGTTCAGCACAGCAAGATCACTTTCATGTCTTTACAATTTGTTTTTATGAGGTGATAACATTTTTACAAATACCATCATTTTTGGTTTTTTATATTGTAAGTGACAGTCTGACATTTTACAACTGGCTTATTGAAAACAAGAATTGAGCACTCTAGCAGTAACGGACATTAACTGCTGAATAGAGATTCAGATGCTAATGAGGTGAGAGGGGCGCCAGAAAGTTTTGATAAATGCTGCACACACTCTAACTCGCCGTGAATGTGGGTCGACAAAGAACATCTACACCAGGGTTCAATAAAATGTAACCCTCTAAATTAATCATACTGGCAGTATTTAATAGAATGCACAACAGTCTCCTTTTCTGTTGGCTATAAAGCTGGAGAAATGCAAAGTCTTCACAAATGAATGCTCCCACACTTCCCACTCCACACTGCTGCTTCCATCTGACCGTCTACAGCTGTTTCAAAAGTACTTACTGTAAATAGCAAAGTATAAGCAGATTTCAGAGTCTGACTCTTTCACAACATAGGATATAAATTTTTTCTTCATTTTTATGCCTAGATTTAAACAAAAATTCCTAAGTAAGAAAAAACACTGAAGAGTGGAGTGCCTGCTGCAGAATCCCGCACACAGTAGGTTCTCAATAAATGACAGCTATTGTTATAGGCAAGATCTGGCAACTTAAAAAAAGAAAAACCATCTGCTCACACAGGAAAAAATAAAAAAATTCAGGAAGTAAGGCCTTCTGTCTTCAAATTCACAAACTTAAAGTAGGCCTTTGTTCTTCAGGGACTGTGGGGAAGCCTATTTTATAGCTTTTGGAAGAATTATTCTGATACATAAGAAAAATAACAGTGTCCTATTAAGTGAAACTATAATGAGCTTTATTATCACAAACGTCAGAGAGCCTCGACTTATTTAATTTTTGATGCTCACACTAATCAAACTCCTCCACTGATTGCAAACTTGCAGATTTCAACAGCCTATGGGTTCAAGAGATCACCTTTATATTTCTCAAGCAAACACAGAACCTTTACATGTTATTTCTTCTTAAAGTGACAATCCCTAATATCCTTTTCAGTTTTTGCCAATTTTAATCTTGGCAGGAAGTGGAAATCTGTGCACTCAGCAACAGTGCAACCCTGCTGGCTGTCAACATTACGTGTCAGCCAGCGCCTGAGTGGTATCCTTGTCATTTCACCATGGGGAGAAACTCATCAGTCTGACATATAAAGCCTCTAAAAGTAGTGATTTATGCCAAAATGTAGATACACTTACCCACCACCTAAATTTTATTGTTATAATTCCCACAATTATTATAATTTCCCCCAATTATATATCCGGATTGCAGTTACATCTTCAAGAATGCTTTAAAAAATTCAAGGAATAATTGACTCAAATAGCTTTAGATTAAAAGACAACTACATTTTAAAACATATACATTTGTCTATAACGACACATGTAGGTATATGTTTTGTTAATATACTTGCCTGCAGATACTGCATACTTTTTTAAAAAATCATTTTCTCCCAGAGAGCCTCCATACGAACTATACATTTCAAGCCAACAAACTAATCACTTCTCAATAGACTGCATAAAAACGATACCTTTACCCTTCAGTGAGCACTGGTTACTCTTTGACTTTTTAAGAGTAAAAACTCCCACTTAAAAAAAAAGTGAACAAGTAGAGAAATGTGTGCTACGGGTTAGAAATGGCCATTTAGCCAAATTGCATACCTGTGCTGTGTCAGCGTCCTGGCAGGGTCATCTCATTCCACTGGTCTAATGGATGGCAATTGAATTTAATTAACAAAACTCCTTTGACTTAGTTTCATACTGCGCTGAATGTAATGGAATCTTTCTCTCTCTTTCTTGCATTCCACCAAAGATGTGCTTAACTGCCATCCACTTTAAGAATATTAAAGGCTATACGTTATACTTAAAAGATATAATACAGTCATCTCCTTCCCCATGACTTAAATTTAGTTACTGAATTATATAACATAAAATAATTAAAAAGATACTCTGATAGTGATACACAGTATAGATTCAATTACCACAATGTATCCATTAAAGGTACTTTTATAGTATGAATAAAATGCAAATCCTCTTTATGGATCAATACCAGAACATAATTCTATTCTTCCTCCTAAAAATAGGAAGTTAACCATTATAAATCATCTTCACATGAAAATAGTAAAAAAAAAAAAAAAAAAAAAAAAAAAAGTACTCCTTTGAAAGTGTTCTGTTAATCCCAATATATTAAGAATGTTACTTTCTCTATTATACTCATTTTTAAACTGTATACCTAAATTCCATCAATATTCGATAACTAATAAACAGAAAACTTGTCTACCATTCTTTCTCGTATTTACTTAAACGCCTGACACTAAATTCGGAGAAACATTTCTATTAATTAAATAATCTTTTCTAAATAAAATCAAGAACACACCAAAAACAAATGCTCCTAAGGGATTCTGAGTAAATATTACTACTCTACCTAACTTTTGCCTGGCTGGGCACTCTGAGACAAGTTCCTATGATTGATTATGGTGGTATCTCTGAATCTTTGACTTTGAACCATAACCTTTTTTGCGAACAATGACAGTTGGGACCTACCATTTGCCATCTGTAGAGATGGAGGGGGAAAGGACTTCGTGTACATTAATCAACCAATTAAGAACAGACTTAAACAAAACACTAAAGCATAATAAACCCCTGACTGCTTAATAGCTTTCTACTTTTAATAGTTGTCTTCCTGCAGTCTGCTCACAAGATTAGGAGTAATCTGTTCAAGTCTTGACAAAAATTGCATGAGGAAAAGGGAAAAAAATGCACACTCATCCAAACCAGGCATTTTAAATTGTGAAAAACGATACCTAAGGATTCTGTAGTTCAAGTCAAAACTTAAGAGGCTGATCCACACACCACAGTATCGAAGAACCTCAAGTCAATACAAAATACGGCACTTCACTGAAATTCTACAATGATTACCATATACAAATGAGCCTCTTATTTTAAAATTCTAGATGACTACATTCTTAAAAACACCACTTACCCAATAATTTATACCCTATCACTTGGAATAAAGTAATTTGCCAGGAGAACTTGAGGTTTCAAAAACTGGTAACATAGAGCAAACCTAGCAAGAAAAATTGGGGAAAAATTAACAAAACCAGGTAAGGTCTTGCCCTTTCTCTGATTAAAATGTGATCAGCAAATGTAATATTTAAATAGTAAGGCATTAACTCAAACTCATTCATGAATAAAAAATAAATAGGAAACCAAGCAGAAAAGTTAAGGGTGCCCACCCTCACAGGTTAATTCAACACTAAGTCAGAGGTACCGGCCAGCGCAGTGAGAGGGGAGAGAAATGAAAGCATGAGACAGGACTAGCAGAAATGAAAGTGTCATTGCTTGCCTTTGATACAAGCATCCACACAGAAAACACAAAATAATTTACAGACAAATGTTTGGCTTTAAATATGTAAATATAGCTGGATATAAGATCACTATACAAAAATTAACTGTATTTCTATACTAGAAACACACAGTTAGGTAATGTACCTTAAAAAACAAAATTTACAAAGGAACTTCAGGAAAAAAAAAAGTTCAAGACCTGGGTAAAAAATAATTCAATTTATTGAAAGATAAGATCTAAATAAATGGAGAAACATACTATGTTCATAGATGTAGTAATATCTGATAGGAAAAAGACGTCAATTCCCCTGAAATTCACCTGTAGATTCAATACAATTCTAAACAAAACCCCAACAAGATTTTTCACGAAACTTGGCAAAATGATTGTAAAATATACATGAAACAGTGAAGGGTCAAGAATAACTGAAAACACTCCTGGAAAAAAAGGTGTGAAGGATTTGCCTTATCAGATATCAAAATTAACTATACAGGCTTAGTACTAAAACAACATGGTATTGGTACAGGGTAGACAATTCGATGGTTGGAACAAACAGAGAATCCAGAAACAGAAGCACACAAATATGAAAACTGAATAAACGACACAGGTGGCACTGAAGGTCATACGGGAAACAGAGAAACCGTTCAATAAATGATGGAGTGAAAATTGTTATTCACATAGAAAAAAATGAAATTGGATCCCTACCTCACACCATACACAAAAATAAATTTCAAAAGGAATACAAACCTATATGTGAGATGAACATTTAAAGAGGTATACTGCAACTAGAAGGATGTGCAGCTATGACAGACAACTATGTACTGGGGCTTTGGGGGAAAAATAAATAAATAAAATCTTTAAAGAGGTATACAAATTACCATATATTTCTACATATATATATCTAAACATATATATTAAAAAATATATCTAAAGAAAGATACCTTAAGACACAACAGCACACAAAGGATTAACAAACTTTATTAAAATTAAGAATTTTTGTTCATCAAAGATACCTTAAAGAAAATGAAAAGGCAAGCCATAAACTATGAAAAGATATCTACAAACATATAATGCAAAGGAGCAGAATCCAGGATATATAAAGACTCCTACAAACCAACAAGAAAAAGACAAGCAACAAAATAGAGAAAATGAATAAAAGATGTGAGCATTTATTTCATAGAAAAGGAAAAATAGTAGCTCACTGATATATAAAAGATGTTTAATCTCATTATTAATCAAATTAGAAATGCAAATTAAGACCACAATGAAATATCACTTCATCACCACCAGATTGGCAAAAAGTAAAGATCTTCCGATGGCAAGTGTTAGAGAGGATGTACACCTGCAGCATCTTCTGTACATGACACTGCCGGTGAGAGTGCAGACAGGTGCAACTACTCAATAAAATGCCTATATTTTTAAAAAATGTAACATTTACACGCCCTGCGACTCAACAGTTCTACTCTTAGGTACATACCCTAAAGAAACGCTCAACACACATGCTCCAGGAGACATGTTACCATTCATAACACTTGCTAGTGGCAACACTGGAAACATCTCACGGGTCCATCAAGCAAAATTGAACAATATATCTAGTACACATACGTGATAAAAAACATTTCTTTTATAGGAGGGAAATGATAAACACAACACTCAGGATAATGGGGGAATTTCAGGGTGATATTTCCAGGAAACACAGAAGTCAATGGGAAGTAAGGCAACGTTCTCTTTCTCGGGTGGGGTGGTTGGTTCACAGGTCTTCACTTCATTGTTATGTGTTATAACTTACACATATTCTTACATTAAAACCTAAAGTGAAAATAAATAAGAAATCAAACCAGTAATGTTTATTAAAACAAAAAGACTTTTCACAATATCCCAGAAGCTTTCAGCAACAGGCTTGAAAGGGTTTAAAAGAAATACATTTTAATTTCTATTTTTAATTATTTTAATAATGCTGTCTCTTTTTCCCAAAGAAGGTATATGAATAGTCACATTCGGAAAAAAAACAAAAATTCATTCTTTTTTACTTAACTGATGGAAATAATTTGTATTTTAAGCCCAATCTCAGCTCCCCATGCAAACAGAGAAGATACAGTATAGGAGGTAACTATATAGATATAGGAGGTAACTCTCATATGGACAAACCCAAACAGCAGATAATCCACATTTCTGTTTGACTTAAAATGAATATTCAATCTCTTAACATTCCATTTCACGTCCTGATTATGCCCGGTTTCAAAGTAACTTCTATTCTTGGGACGGGACTAAGAAAGGATGATCTGGGTTTGTCGTAAATAGTTGGGCAGTAATACACACACACGCACACCATATATCATATATATATACATATATGAGAAGAAATCAACAAGGTGGGATTTTTATGGTTTGGCAGAGAGTGGATGATAGATGAGTACAAAGCTTCCTTCTCATAACAATATTCAAGGTGTGGTCATGGAACTGAGTTTCTAGGAAAAGAAATTTTTTTACAACCTGACTGACCATGAGTGGCGCGCAGTATCCAGAGATGAATTTACCTGAATTGGGTAATTCCCTACTTCATCACAAGCCCAGTTGGAATTTCACCATATCCACTGTTGTAGGTACACAGATACACGATGCTTATAGAGCTGTTCTACTTCCAATGCCTCCCCAGGTGTGCTGAACTAAGAAATCGAAATAGCAACGTCTGTCCACCCACACTTGGCCAAAATGAAAGCGATCATCTTTTCTCAGACACAAAAATCTAATCAGAGAATTAAGTAATAATTAAATGAGCTAGAATTTCACTGATAAGCATTCTAGTGGCCAATATCAAGTTTCTCTCTGCCAGTCAAGCTCTCCCCACTATACGCCATCTAAAAACACACCTCTCACAACCTGAGAGGTTCGACCAGCCACAAGGAACACGAGGAGATGAACACTACAAGAAGGGCCATGAGTTCATGCTACCACATCAACTACACTATAAAATTAGAAAATAACCAATTTTTTCCAAGGCACTATAATTTCACTAATTAAATGTCTCCTTTAGAGAAAAATAATACTCTAAGGGATAGAAAAATTAGAGAGTTTTTAATTCAAGTTCTTAATATTAAATAATTTTCAGCATAATTTTAAGGAAAAATAGAGATGTTTATACCTCTTCAATACTTGACTAGTTTTTTTGTCATTTAAAAATAATTTTTGAGTTACTGTATGAAAATCTACAACATCTGAACAGATATTTCTTCTTTTCAAGATTCTTATTACTTTATAAGCAACTAGCCATACATTGACCTTGACCTGAATCTTACACTTCAGAAATAAAAATGGGGGGGTGGCCTGGTGGTGTAGTGGTTAAGTTTTCTCATTATGATTCGGCAGCCCGGGGTTCACAGGTTTGGATCCAGGGTGCGGACCTACTCAGCGCTCATCAAGCCACGCTGTGGCAGCGTCCCACACAGAAGAACTAGAAGGACCTACAACTAGGATATACAACTATGTACTGGGGTTTTGGGGAGAAAAAAAAAAAGGAAGATTAGCAACAGATGTTAGCTCAGGGCCAATCTTCCTCAAGGAAAGAAAAAAGAAAAATGGGATTATAAGAAAATGTAAGTTTTCTCATTAGTTTAAACAGTTCTCAGATGTCCCAATCCTAGGCAGCACACTGGCAAAATCCATACTTTATACCACTTTGCAAAGTGCAGGCTGGGACACCATCCTCTCTGCAGCTTTGAGACCCAATTGGGACATAAGGGAAAAAACTACATTCAGTTTTCATTCCCCACTGGGATATTTCTGGTGACTGTTCACCAAAGAAGATGGCCACAGTTTGGCCCTGTTTAGCATTTTAAGAAACCACAAAAGACGACTTATTCTCAGTCTCTTTAAAGGAAATTAATTTTCATATAATTTTATAAGTTTTTGTTTCTCATTATTTTTAAGTTTTAGTAAAAAAAAAAAAAGGAAAAGAAATGTATATTCTGTCAAAAAGCTTCCACTATCCTTTGTTGAAACCAGTAGGAGCTTTTAGATGTGAAAATGGGGCCAGACGGAAACACTTTATGGGAAAGTCTGCAGTGGAACAGTTCTGATAGTGAACATGCCTAGAGAAATAAAATCATGAATGCTGTATGTGTTGGGGGGAAGAAACTCTTATCTTCACTTGGGTTCTGTTTCCCTTAGAGAGGCTTATGTTATCTACAATCAATAGGTCTCCAATTAAGCGAAGAAGATTTACATATGCTGGTGCGTTTTGGAGCTAATGAAATTGGTCTAACAGTTTAAAGAGAGTAAAGCACTGGATAGGAGGGGGCACTTATGAGTTCACCATACAGAATGGGGCCAACTCCTTAATTCTGATCTTTAACTTTTCTACTTTTACTGCTTTTGGCCTCTCCCATCTTGGGATAAGTCACCACGCCAAAATATGCCCTCTTCAGTGAGATGCAAACCTGCAAAGGCTCAACATAGATATGGATGATCGACAGACACTTCCTTGCAGAGCAAGACAGCATGTGATTCAAAAGCAAAAACAAGTGAGTCTATCCCGAGGAGGGGTCCCTCTTTAATCAAGATTGTGCTGTTTAAAAATTCAGCAGCATGAAACTAAAATCCTTCGTTTCCCCTCCTAGCAGGGTACCTAGCACACAGTAGGGACCTCATAAATGACTGCTGGTACAAAGATAATTTCATCACACACACACTGGAGCAAGGGCTCCATGACTCTATCACTTCCAGTCACCTTTGCTGGTAAACATTCAGATGAAAGTCAAGACTAGGACCTTAGACGGAAAAACAAAGAGCCTGAACAGCGTTCCATTAATATGTCTGGCATCAGCAAACCTTTATTTTCAGATTTATAATTATTCACATGTCAGTAACTCCTTTAGGTTAACATGAAACTTCAGATTCTGGTGAAGAGAATCCAATTTGTTAATAATTTTTTATTGACTACAACTAATAACATTCAGTAACACAGAGCACTGTGAAAAGAGCCTCGTCAGAAGCAGGAGTCATTCCACAGCACTCAACTCCTTAAGTCCTGAAACCCCTCCCAGACCCAGCTCCTACCTCCAAGAGTTCAAGGACCCGGGGCTGATGCACTAGAGGCTCCTGAAACATCACCCTGGTGGGAACCTGCGACTGGGGATTCATTCCAAACTTCAAGACAAGCAATCTTTTTTCCAGATGTTGGACTTGGATAATGAGGATACTCTGAAACAATTTTCTTCTAACTAATGGATTCAAAAACAGAAAAGGGTGTTATACTGCAGACTCATAATTCTAACTTGAATATATACAACTTAAAATATATAGCATTAATAAAGGCTGTTTATCATTAACATATTCAGTTGTATTCATATTACATGAAAATAATGGGCGATTAAAGAAAAAAGAATAAGGCCAGATCTGTAAAAACGCTGTTCAAGATTACAAGAAAATAAGGTGAAGGGAAAGAGAGGGGGAGAGATTTTCAAACTTGTTAAACTTCCATTATTTGGAAATAAGACACTCTTAAAATAAAGGAAACATAACATCCTGCAAAAATCAAGTAACTTCAGATACTTTGTCCAGGTGACTTATTTAGTCTGCAGACCACACAGTCTCCCCTGGAGGAGCTGGTAGGGCCATCAAGTCTGTCCCCTCCTCTCACTGGCTACAACAAAGAAATCCGTGCTGGGTGTCCTGAGGTCCCTCATGTTCCTGAGACTGATCCCCAACCATTTTATTCTCAGTGTTCAGAAAGAGTTTCTAAGGCAATCCCACGCCATTCTCAACGTTACACACGTTTTCTGCCTTTTGAAAATAATTACAGAACAAATCACTTGTTCTGTGCACATATCAACGGCTGGAGAAACAGATTTCACTTTCAGATTACACAGCAAGCGGATATAACGGAGGACAGAAAATTCCAGCATACACTGTCTGGGACCGCCAGATTGCGGCTGCTGTTCTTGTTGATTTCATCTATCAGACACGCGATGGTTCTTCTCCCTCCTATCACCATCTGTATGCACTCCCAGAAGACCCTCACAGCTGTCCCATTACCCCAACAGCACACACTCACACACAGGACCTCTTCCACGTTTTCTGTCTGAGTGTAACACGAATCTGTTTTCTTTTCACAAGAGAAAGAAAGGCAAAGCAGCTTGAGACCTCGGACAACTTAAAAATCCACTTCAGTGTAAAAGTCTCAAGCTTGCTAACTTTCTTCGGAGATGGAGCAAAACAGAGAATTTAAGTGGCTGTGCTACCGGGACTTGGCTGTGCGCTGGGAACTACTAGCAACTGCCAAGTGCCGTCCCCAGCTCGCACTCCAGGCCTCCCTCCCCTTCTGTTTGTCTCTCTCCTGCTGTTTACTTTTCCTATAACTCTGCTTCATACTTCAGCATCACTAGAAGGATGTCCTTAAAAACAGAAATAGAACTTTTTTGTGCACTACCAGCTTTCCTTAGAGAAAACACGCTACGGCGAACTATTAAATAATAGGAACCACCTGTGCCCTGTGCCTTGTCTGCTTGGATTTTCTTTCCATTTACATGGATATTTTTCACAAAAGAAAACAAAAAATTAAAACTTAGTAGAAGTATCATCAAATGGCAATTCCTCAGCACACACCACTATACAGGAAAAGGCCCTATCAACAACTGGTACCACAGATGTGTAAAACCATACGGCTACTAGTTGGAAGGACCCTAATTTAAAAACAACAAAAACTTTTAAATCTTAACTTCTGAGGAAATTTCACCCAAGATGGCATCGACTCATCTCACAGTATCTTCTTCAGTTTCCTACCTGTGGCACCTACCACAGCTCCCGATAGGCAGTAAGTGCTCAAAACACGTTTGCTGAACCGAGTAGCCAACAACGTGGTGGAATCTGCCAAGAAAGGCAACCAACACAGGTCTTCTGTGCCAACACCAACCAAAGAGCATCCACCTCGATGCAGATGGCAATAACCAGCTACAACTCTCCAACTCACACAAGAATTTCCCATCTCCAGAGCTCCTGGGACGCATGGACTCAGCTTCCCTACCTGTAAAATGAAGGTTTCCTTCCAGGGGTGAAACTCCAAATCTAGTAACAAACCAATAAAAGCTCTAGTTGCTTGCCACTTTTTAAACTTCAGAGAAAACAATGGCTTTCAGCGCTATCATGTACTTCCAGACAATACTTTTTTCCCATCCATAAACTCAGAGTTGGAGCTCAGAGCATCCAATCTAGCTATTGGGGACACCTCAGAGATAAAAACAGCCCAGGGGCCAGCCCGGTGGCGTAGCGGTTAAGTGCACGCGCTCTGCTGTGGCGGCCCGGGGTTCACAGGTTCGGATCCCAGGCGCAGACCAATGCACCGCTTGTCAAGCCATGCTATGGTGGCATCCCATATAAAGTAGAGGAAGATGGGCACGGATGTTAGCCCAGGGCCAATCTTCCTCAGCAAAAAGAGGAGGACGGGCACTGGATGTTAGCTCAGGGCTAATCTTCCTCACACACACACACACACACAAAAAGAAAACAGCCCATAGCAGGGTCTGACCTGGTTATGAGCCCTAACCACTAACTAACCAGGTACCACGGACACGTTATGCAGCCTGTTTTCTCACCTGCATAAAGGCAATTCTAAAAGCTACCCTACCTAAAATTTAAGGTTAATATGAAGAGGTAATAAATAATGTGTAAGAAAAGCCAATTTAAATATTATAGAGGTTAACAACACAACTCTGGGGTCTGAGGGAACTGGCTTGAATCCTAGCTTTGCCACTTACCACTGGCATGACCTCCAGCGAGTTACCAACACTCCCTGAACCCCTGAGTCACAGGAGAACCCACAACAAAAGGCATCTACCGTCTCCACTCGCCCCCACCACCCAACATGAAAACTCCTCCAAAACTGGGAGAAGTCCAAACGGAAAACAAAATAGAAACAAAGAAACCACATAAAACCAAAGAAACCCATATCCACAATTTAGAAAACCAACAAAGCCAACCCTAAGAAATGGGACCCAGACACGTAAACTCCTTGAGGTGCCTGAAGAGTGTCATAGAATATTCTAGCACAAAGCCAAACGCACTCTTACAGCTGCTCTGTCCTCACTTTTAAACACGGCGATTGGTAACAAAGGGCCAAAAATGTGAACCTATGTTCCCCTCCAATGTGTCTGCCGCCCCCAATTCCGCTGTCTCACAACCCAGCTTCACTTACTCAGCATCGCCCCACCCCAGCACCTCCGAGGCTCAACTGCAAACAAAGTAAAGAGCCATGCAGAATCAGTCTTTATACAGCAAAACTGAAAATGTCTCTCTCTGAAGAATTACAAAGCTTTCTGTCTGAAACCTCTGACCTTTCTAGAGAAATCAGAGTCACTGTAGTTTAAAAATGTAGGCGGTAAAAGTACAAAGGATTACATTTATCCATTCTGCGTGTCCACTGTCTTTTCTGAGACGAGGAGCAAATACCTTTAGAACAATTAGTTCTTCAACCGTAACATTTCAGACTGCAGTTCCCTCGTTCTCCAAAGAACTGTCCACGTCTCGGGCCCAGTGAGATGGCACTTCTCTGTTAATTTCCATGCCCACTTTGTTTCACAGAAAATCTAAAATACATGACTTCCAGAACCTTTTTCAAGAGACTTTTGTCTATACAGTGAATGTGCCAAGAAAATTTTAAAAATTCATTTGAATCTTCTTAAAAACCACTGTAATTCTAGACTGGGTAAGGAGGGGGAGGGACTTCCAAAAGTACATTTAAAAGAAAAAAGAATTCTTAATAAAAGTCCTTGTGACATGTTAAGAGGCTATACAAGAAAAGGACTGCAAGGACCGTCTTTCCCTCACAGGAACGTACAACAATAGTTATGCTGTTGAACAGCATCCAGTTACAAAGACTTCATTCTCAGAAGTTACTTGAAACACTCTCCAAAAGAGAACCTCTACCGTTTAAAAGAAGGGGAGAAAAGCCAACTAAACGCATCAATCAGAAACTTGAGTAAGTTAGCAATTTTATATAATATGCATCCATGCAAAAATCTTGTCAGTCATACAAAGATGCAGAAGAGCTTTTGCAAATTATTATCCTAAATGTTTGTAACCCACTTATCTTTAACTTTCAATTGCTAAATGCTAAAAACATATTCTTAGGTATACACTGTCTTCCATCTACAATATTTTTAATATCTAATATCATTTATGAATTATATTCAGCATAAAAGATATTTACGACTTTCATTGCTAATCTGCTATTATATCTGAGCCCATACAGCTCTGTTCAGTAGTGTGCTACAAAGGTTTACATGCAGATACACAGTATCTTAAGTACTCCTTCTATAGTAAGCTCTAAGCATTTCCATTCCTCATTCATTTGGAATGTTGAAAACTGCCATGAAGAGGGGCTTGGTGTCATCTGAACACTGAAACCCATCTGTCTATGGTCCTCTTTTGACTCGACTCCTTCTGCAGCCAAAATTTTCACAAAAGTTGATGAGAATTTGTCAACCTAAGGACCTGTGATGTCAGCTCCTTTGAAAGGCAATGGGATATTTCAAAGTGACAAAGACGGGATCCTGTACGTACAACATTCACTTTACCTAGGAGCTTAAAATTAAATAACCAATCCCTTGAAGATTAAAATACACAGAATTCTAAATATTTCCAATGGGGCAGAGGTAAGAGGCGGGCGCATTACACAGAAGAGACAGTTCTGAGTTTCCTATATTAAAGATGATGTCCCTAATTTTGAAAACTAAATGTAAATTGATATTGTAGCACCACTGTTCCTATTACCTGCTGACAAACACCTTTCCCTCCAAAAATTACCACTCAGACCAAGCTATGTGACTCACCACAGCTCCATCTCCCCAACAGTGTGAACACGCTGCACTGTCCAATCGTGGGCTGGCAAAATCACAACAGGAAATAAAATCACCCAAATCACAGCAACAAAGACAAAGCCTGACAATGCAGATGCTCCACAGACGTACAGACCGATTTTTAAACAGACCAATTTTTAAACAGCATTCATTTTTTAAATATGTTTTATTGTTACTTTTATTTCATCTCACTTTTTTAACCCAGAGCATTGAAAAAAAAAAGCCATTAAAATATTTATGTGAACATATATGTTCCAAAAACAGCTTCTGTCTGGACACTCACAGGTTACTGGGACCACCACAAACACCACCAGAGACCTCAGGAGGCAGGCAGCATGGGACTTGATGAAGAGAACACTGGGGTGTGAGTCCTATTTTTCATTCCAATCTTCTTTTGTTTCCAATTTCATCACTTTTATTCTCTTACCTCAGTTTTCTCTTTCTGGCATAACTGAAACTCCACAACCCTAACTTTTAGATTTACTAGCATTTCTAAAAAAGAAACTTAAAAAGAAAGTTACATTTCTATTTTGTTCAATATAAGTACAGTTCAGCAACTTATTTTTTAAATAAACCCTAAAAGAATTAATCTATATAATGAATTAATGTAGTAAAAATTATAATTATTGGTCATTTTTTTCTATTTACAATTATAAAATTCATCTTGAGTGAGGCTTTGAATTTCTGCACTGAAATCATTAAGAACTAATCTTACCTAAGTTTAAAGAAATGAAAATAAGGGCATTAAATAAATCCGTCAATAAATTAGTCATTTAAGGGCATTAAGATGAAACTTATCTCTATTTTCAATTTTTCTTCTTTCTCTTTTAAATTAAAAAATAATTTTTTAACTAATAAAATTATGTTTTTACTTTCTTTTAAATAATTATAGACAAGGCCATAATCAAAAGATCTTTTTGGAGCAAAGTAAATTTAAAATTTTAAATCTAATCATTAACAGAAGTTAGAAATCTATCTCTTGTGCATATAAAAAATATGTACAAAAATCCACCTAGTAACATAATATATGCAATTCTGATTTTTAAAATAATGCTTGCTTTAATTCTCAATGGCTTCCCAAGGCATCTAGAACCAATTCACTTATCTTACAAAAAAAAAAATAAGAAAAATTCTTAAACCTGTCATAATGCTTTTATTCACTAAACTTCAACATTCTAAAAACAAGAAAGAACAAGTCATTCCAGATTTCTGACCCCAACCCTGAGAATCATAAGACCATTTCTCTTGCCCCTAACAGAGCACGGCCTCGTTCTGTGGCTAAGAAGTGAACTTCAGCAAAATACCTCCGGGGAAATGTTCGGATTTGGATGTTTTAGTTCCCCTTTGATTCAAGGTAGGTGTGTGATACCATTCAAATGACATCCAACCCCAGACAACAGGCTATAAGAGGGATATAAAACGGGTCTGAATTTTATTTTTAAGAGCACAGGGTGTGGAATCAGAAGGCCTGGGTTAGTCCTGCTCTGCACAAGTCACTTGGCCACTCTGAGACTCTTTTCTGCACAAATGGAGAGTGTATTACTTATTCACAACAGTGCTGTGAAGTTACAACAAAAAAAAAAATAAGAAAAGAAAGCTACAAAGTATGGCAAAACTTAGTACAGTGCTTGCCACAAACTAGACACTAAATAAACCTTATTTGCCTTCCTGCCTTCCTTCCTTCCATCCATCTCCTTTTACCTACTCTCAACTGATCCAGATCCAAAATATTTACCACTAGGAAAGTATGTGAAAGACATGAAGAGAAATAAGCTTAAAGTCATCAAAGGACATTAAAGCTACTCCACTTCGATCTCCTGTGTTTATTAGGGTCACCCTCATCATTTGCGGGTTTGGGCTTAGCAATATATTACATATTAAAGAAGACCAACACTCACCAAAATACATAACACACAACTTCTTTCTCTTAATTTTATCTTATTTAGCTTCTTTTACAAACAGAACAATAAAAATATTCTCTGCTATGGAGTTGCTGCAATTTGTCATTTGTGGACTTATTTCTTTGCCTCATAAGCCATGTTTATTTAACCGGAATATTAATGGGAGGACTAATTCCATTACATAAAATACACATTTACACTGTGCAATTATCATAAAACATGAAGCATTGTTTTCTGATATTTTGGGGAAAACGTCATTTCTGTCTTTGCAGCAGCTAGAGAATTCTGGTAATTCTGGCACACTAAAGCTAGATGAATGATCTGTGTCTTACAGCTGCCTTAGTGGGAGACAGCCGAAATGCTGACAACACTAAGTTACCACCTTAAAAAGCAAAATGGTGATAACAATAAACATCTCCAGAGCCCCTTGTCCAAGCGTATGCACACCAGTGCCCCTAACTGACCCCCAAACACTAAAAAGAACTTTCGTGAAACTTTTCTTTCTAAAAATTTGAATAGAAACTCTGAAAGCCCCAAACAGTCCCTTAGTCTGAAAAAAGATATGTCAAAAATTGCAGGGAGGTGGATTATAAAATTCTCCACTTGGTATCTTCTGCTTGGGATCCTTTTACAGTCATTACTTAAATGAAAACACTTTTCACAGCATCTCCATTTGCGATTAAGTTCATGGTTTTATGTTTCTTTTAACAAAGCATGCCACTTCATTCATTCCCTTCCTCCCCCACCTGACTTCTTCCTTCCCCTAACACCACCTCCTGAGGATTTACAATTTATAATGTATTTAAAAGAAAGATCTAACCTCTAAATAAACACGGGGAAATTATTGCTGAAATGATAATAAACCGGTATTAAGCACATTCACTCAATTCAATCTGTACTTTATGTTTTTTTCTTCTATTCTAACCTCAAAAGTGTTTTCAATAATCTATATTAACATTTGTGAGCAATTAGAATTGTTGCTGCTTCTGTGCAAGTTTTAAGAAACCAACAGGCTGTTCTGCATCCTCTGGAAGCAGCTTGAGGCCTTAACCAAGTGAAACACCCAGCCCTACTGTGTACAGCAGTGACCACAACAAAGGCTGTGGTTTCTCCCACACTAGCCCTAAATAGGTTTAAATTAATGCTATTCATCACTGGGTGGAAGAGAAGACAGGGCAGATCCAAGCCAGTAGCATTGGGAAATTCCTTACCAACACTCGGGGCCTCTCAGCCATAAATGAGCTGACCCTGGTTCACAGGTTCACTCCAGAACAACTTTCTCCCCATTCCTGGACACTCCCTGCCTTTGGATTTCCATCTTTTTCACTACATTCTAGATAAAGGATATTGTTACTATCCTCAGGTTACGCAGAAAACGCTCGAGAATGTAAAAGCCATATTTATCTCAAACTTGTTGATTATTAGTGCTGTCTCCTGTGAAGAACTGACAGATAATTAAAAAGATAAATGAAATTTTCTAATATTATGTGAATATACCAATAATTTACAGTAGATCAATCAGCCACTAAATCCACCTTGGTTTTAGTTTAAGGGTAGAGTTAGAATTTGAGATAGGGTGGTACTCGCTCTCTTAATTTTAAATATCACTGTGTATTAGTCTTACTCCTTCTCTTCCCAAATAAAATTTATTATAAATCACAGGACCTAACTGCACAACTTTCTACTAGGGAGTTTATCAAGGTCCTGAAGAAGTCTTATTACATAATGTTAATCCTAGACTTGAGTGTCAACACCAACACACACACACCTGCTCACAGACTATACTGAATATATTTTAGGTACGCAACACTCCCGCAAACTAACATGGTAAGTTACCTAAATATTAAGAAACTATCATAACTAATTTGGCGTAAAATCATAAACTGTAACAATCTAACATTATTTATTTAAAAATTTTACAATAATTATTCTATGTGCACTGATACATTATGCATATAGTTACATTGTATTTAAAGTAACAGCTTTTTAAGAAAAAGGAATCCTTCCCATTGCCCTACACAGCACTCTGTGCAGCCTGGATGTGCACACTCATGCACACAGGCTCCTGCACAGACACTCCAAATCTTACACCTGCTCTGAAGCAGTAGGAAGTGAATTCTCAATCTGTCAACATGACCATCTGGTCTATCTGCATATCACGGCTTTCTCGGTGGCTCTATGAAGGAATGGCAATCACGAAGCCAAAACACAGCTAAAATGCACCTGAATGGGACTCCCGCTCTCTTTGTTGAAATGGAATAGTACGTGACAGAGAGCAAAACTGGCAGTAACGTAAGTAATTTAAAACGAGCCGTCACGACGGCAGAAGTAAGCGAAGAACACGGCACAGGTGATGTGGCCATCAGTGACACTGAGGACAGTTTCCAGGACGAGGGGCAGACCTCTGAGACGCTGCCCGGACAGCTCCTCCTGGTCCAGGCAACACCAAGGAAAGGCAGTCACGGGGTGGCAGGAAGCCGTCAGTCACTATCGTGCTGAAACATTACTGTGCAAAAATGTTCACTTTCTACCTTAAAACTAACAAGCACTCATGATACCATTAGGACAAACTCAGTTCGCTCTGTCACTGGCTAACTAACAATTTCAGCAACTATCTGACAAATTTTGCTCATTTATCAGTCTTTCAAAGCAAATTTTAAGATCGCTAAAAATACTTCCAATCTCAGAAAATTCCTCATCTGCAAAAAGTGAAGATGCTCACCGTGATTCAGCTTTTGGGGCCTAGTGCCTCTCGACAATTAGCAAAGGCCTCAGCCGACTTAAACATAAATCTGTTTGTTTAGTTTTAGTTCTTAAATCTCTCCACACAGCTGCCTCAGAGCTCTCATTCTAGCACACAGCAGGTAACAACTCCCAGAAATAAATGTGACTCTGTCATTCTGTGGCCCAGATACAGCAACCTACCTCTATCCTAGAGATGAATCCTTAGAAAGTCTAACCTCTTACAAAATTTAACTAAAGCAACTGAGACTCCTTCTAGAATCTGATTACATTACCAGAAGTTATACAGAAGCAGTTTAAAAAAAAAAACTCTCCAGAAAGTTCTCGGTTGAGTGCCTACTAATGAGCAAAGGTTAACTTTATCTAAAAGGTCAAATGCCTGGTGGCTAAGGTCATGACCTTAACAATTTAAATTGTGACCTTGCCACGTGCCGGGTATATTGTCGATTCTGATACAGATCATCTGGTAAAGACCAGCCATAAATTAGCTTTACTGTTGCACGCCCACAAAGAAAGCCATGTGCCACAAACAATAATTTCTCCAAGCGGTCACATGATCCATGGGAAGGACGACCCAAACAGAGACCAAACTAAGGGCATAAAATGGTTTTACTCTTTTAGACTTTTAACGAGATGAAATTCTCAGGCTTATGGAATCGCTCCAATTTTATTGTTTATCAGGCACACAATTCACACAGTTCTAACGCCAATGGATTTAGAGAAAAAAATTGGAACGTAGTTTATGTACTGTATTTTAGCATCTCAATAAGTCTTAGAATAAACCACCTGTGATTTTAAAAAGTGATTGATTCTGCATTAGCTCCCAGGATTCACCTGTGTGTTCTCTCTAAGGTGCCAACTTCCTACCAAAGAGGCCGGGGCACGAAGCAGTCATTATTGTACACATCATTAGAAGGAAAAAAAGATCTCCCTTTTATGGCCATCTAGGGGAAAAAATGGCATTTTGGTGGGGGGAAAAAAAAAAGCACATTTTAAAAGAAAGGAGGGGGCGCATTAAAGGTGAAAAGGCTACAATGATTTTGGCATGTTTCTGGAAGCACGTTTCAGGGCCTCTGCCTCCTGCCAATACTGGCTCATTCTCAGAACTTTAAGGTAAAAACACTGTTTAGTGTTTACACATCTTTAGTATTAGAACACACGCTTGTCAAAGCATCGTACACAAGCTGCCCGATCTACCTCCTGTTTGTACTGGCAGCTTCCCTTCCACAAATAACAGGTCTCGAAATCTCTGGAATCCAACGTGAAACATTTTCAGACAAAAGGCCCTGAGTATTTTCTCTTGCGGTCGTCCTGCTGCGTGTGGTGGAGCGGCCATCGCTGCGCCGGCTCCTGAAAGCCAATGGCCTGACACTTGGCCGGCGTTCAGGCCTGACGGGGGATTCTGGGATACTCAGGAAAACAACGCCAAAAGGTGGTCTGATCCCCGCTGCTGTCAACAAATCCGTCCTAAGCAATAAGAACGCCAACTGTACCCGCCAGGTACTGAAACAACCAGAAGTGTGTAAACTCTGGAGTCTGGAACAACAGCACAGCGACAAACCGCCAACGCCCAGCAGGAACCCCTGTACCGGCAACAGCTGGAAGGCTGCCTCTCTCTGACTGAGGGAGATGCTCACAGCCAAGACGAAATGGGTGCTGCCCGAGCCCTCAGGAACCTTCGCGGCCACCCCGTAAGGAAGCACACACCAACACATGCATCACCTGTGGGCACACTTGATTTTCTAGGTTGTCAATTAGAACAATTACTGTAACTTATAAATTTACTTTTCTAAATCTCAAGAACATTCAACACAAGATTTTAATGACTGCTGCCTGACGGCGCTTATGACACACACACTTTTCTTGCATCTTGCCTTTCCCTATCAGAATCTGCACTTATGTATGCAAATATATTTTTTAAAATTTTGACTTTGCTTTTTCAATAGACAGAGTAACAACAGGGTGAAGGGGGTTAAGACAGGGCTGCTTGTTCCTGTTTAGAGGTCACTTGAGAGGTGCTACCTTTTCATTCTCAATACCCAGAACCGGCTGAAGCAACAGGCACTTCTTATAATTAAGGATACATTTTCAAAAACCCAAATATTTGGAACATTTACAGATCACATCCTCTAAAATACTCAAGTGTCCCCTGCCAACAGAATGCAAATGTCGATGTGACATGCTTGCAAAGTTAATTTCTCCAGTTTCTTATGTAAGGACAGAGGGATAACAAAAGTTCTCTTTCTAAAACGTATTGAGAAAAATAATAGAGACTAGGCTATCAGCTGACTCCTCTAAAAAACAGATCACATTTTTAGAATTAACAAGGTTTTGCAAAACAGTGCAGTGTTGATTTTACAGGTAACATCTTCTCTCTCCTTTGAGGAAAAAAAAACGTAAATATATGAACTGCAGAACAACCTACTGGTAGGATTCCACAACATTCCTTCTTCCATCTGGCTCAAGTAACTGTGATGTAGGTGATCTTGCAAGACCGATATACACACATAAAAAGTCAACAAGTTACACAAGGCCTGAGCTTCCAACAGAACACAATGAGCCTTTTGTCTAAAATAAGACGAAAGGAACAAAGCAGAAATGCATTACTGTATCCAGTCCTCAACAGTTTATCCTGAATGCCACTCTAAACAGTGTAATATGCACAGGTATGACATGCCTTGAAAACAGCCTGGAAACAATAAAGAACTTTAATTCAAATCAAAACAACTCATTAAATCAATTATCGATTTCTCAGTGTGCTAGTACACACTGAGAAAGTTGTGTTACTTCAAAGTAACAGGTGGTTACTTTGAAGATTAACCTCTCCATCACTACTTAGAGCTGGTCTGTTTTTTCCCTTAGCTACCTTAGAACACTAAGAATTCCTAAATACAAAGCTACTAAGTTTTCGTATTAATGATTTTTTCCTTCGTTAATGATCAGCAACTTGATAGTCATCTTACCTCCAACCTCTTCTTAATTAGTAAGGGGTTCCAGAAGGTCCCGTGGGTTAACAACACTCCCAGAAGAAAACAACTAAAGAGACTCAACGAGTTCTAACCAGGTCACCTGCCTGTTAGAACCCACTCTATCCAACAGGGGTTTTCACGAAGCTTTGCGTCCACCATCAAAGAACGTGACTTAAACTATCACATAACTGACTACCAACACCTTTAATAACGCTGTTGCCAAAAGCCCTGAGCAGAGCGAGAACTCCCTCCGAGCTATGCTCTTGCCCGTGAATGGGGGCACCTCACACCTGTGGCTGCTGGCTGTTCTGACGGTCCACCTGGGGGACCACACTGTCCAGAGGTATGAGGCCTGCGACTTCGGAAACTCAGGGGTGGCCAGGCACATGCAGAGGGCATCAGGAAAGAAACACACACAAGCGAGAGGAGCGCCTTCTCAGCCCGCACTTACCTGCCGCGTGCACAAAGTATGCCAAATACAAGTCGAGCTCCTTAACAGAAACCCCTATGTGGTGTGGCTGGACGCAGAGCCCTGGGTTGGAGCACTGTGCTGACTTCACCAGGCGCTCCCCATCAGTACTTTCCAGCGGAATACCTTTAAATAAAATCACCATGACAAGGTCCAACCTCCAGACTTTATCTGCCTGGCGGAGGCAGTCAATTCTGCGCATCTTGCCCTTCTGGTCAGGGTTGGAAAGGACACAGCACGGCGGCTTCTTGCCCGTGACTGTGAGAACAAAATCCTCCCGGTACTCAGGTCGGATGTCTTTCCGCAACTTGGCCAGAAGTCGAGACGCCCACTTCTGCTTGACCTCTGGTTTTTCACTCAGCAACTCATCCTTCACAGCTCTCTCTTCCTCTTTTGACATACGCTTTTCATGTTTTTTGAAGTATTTTCGTTTTCGGGCCTGCAGGTTGAACCACGTGTAGGCGAAGGCTCGGACGTGGGGCAGAAGTGCTTCGATGAAAGGATGGAATTCATCCTAGGGAAAGGAACACAAACAAAAATATGACTATAATGAAAACAAAGGAAACAACTTTTCTTCAGATGGTCACCTTAAAAAAAATATCCTTATTTCACTTGAAATTTGATTCAAGCACTACATTCCCAAAATCATACAGAAGATCCCTATGGGAAGTCCCAGAGGAAAAAAAGAAAACTGTCAGTATCATTTCTCACAATCTCAAAGAAGAAAATTGCTAAAAGTTAAAAAACGTTTTGACATGTTCACCAAAGGGTACCAGGTTCTATCGTCGGGCCGAGGTCCGGAATCCTTCCGATAGTGAGCGAAGTTTACTGAAATGCTTACAACAACGTATAATCTTAACCCCATTTCAAGGAAGGCACATGTAACACTGCTCCAGCCTTGACCTCACCACTGGTGGCGCAGCCAGAGCTCCCCGGCCAGATTGGCAGATCCTAAACATGCAGATGCCAGTCAGTGTTTATGGAAGTCCAGGAGCAAAAATCACTCCATGATCAATGAAAACAAAGATTTTCCCTCTACAAATATTGCATGTAGACTCTGATCTGTTCCTCAGTCATTCTGGTAACATCTTAATTCCTTTTTAAGTACTACAGCTGCACATAATTCTTTTGAGTCACAAACTTGGAAAAATTTGGCAGCTCCATATACAAAAGAAGAGAAGAATTTGATATTCATCAGACTAAAATAAAAGATCTATGTCCAAGACATAGTTGCTGATACTATGGGAATAAAACAAAAAGGAGAAAAAAAGGAAAAAACAAAGAAAAGCGTACACGCCAGATAGTAAACAGAATGCATCGTGACAACACTGTTGCAAATAAATACATTTAATTTACTGATATGATCGTGAAATACCTTCGGTAATAATCATCCTTGAAAAACAGAATAAGTTATTTAATTTTTGGAAATAATATTTCAGGCATCTTCTCACGGAGAAACAGAGAACCTGGTATATTCAACGTTTCCAAGACTCCAGGAAAATCCTCATGGTTTCTCAAAATTCAAGCAATTTAAAAATAAAATTGAATTTAAAACATTTAAATTTTTCTTACTGATTTTTGAAAATGTTTGATTCTTTAATTGACATTTTCCAAAGAAATATAAATATAAAATTAAAAAAAATTAAACAGTAACCTCCACAAAGCTTTGAGTACATCTAACTTTTGATGAACCCACAGTAGTCTTACGTAACTTCTCTCCGCCGCACAACTCCCCCCAAAAGATAATTTACTTTCAAATAAATGAGGATAAGAAAACCAAAGAGATATTTGATGATCCTTTTTAAAAGAGTGTAGGACAGACAGATATTATAAAATGCATTCTTTTTCAGTTTGTAATATCCATCTAAATATATACTTCAGAGGCACAAGTAACTGGAATGTCCAAAATATTATTATTAAAGCAATTACCAAATTTTTAAATGTTCATATGTAAACTGAGTGGTTAAAATTGGTAAAATATTTTAACAATCAAGTCTGTTAAAATATTATAAATTATAATCATCTAAACACTACATACAACCGGTTTTTTTTAAAGTAAGTATATAGTAATATACTACATAATAAATCATTTCAGTAACTGACATTTATTTTTCTCCTCTCTCGACAAATTTCAGGCTCTGTATTTCAAGTTTAGCTTTGAAAACTGCTCTTTTCAATAAAAGAATCCAAAAGAGAAGTCAGCTTTTATAATGTGTGCATTCTTTAAGTAGAGAGAGAACACAGAAAAATACAAGAATTATTCTTTACCACAAACCATTAGCATTTTTTAATTTCTGATGTTTGAGAATCTTTCTTATTGCCATACCTTAGAAGAGAGAAATGGGGGGGGGCATTTTTCAAGGCACGGTTTATCTAATAACGTATATGCCAAACCGCAAAGCATTTAAACATTACTAAATTCTGAGCTCATCCTTGAAATGCTCTAAAATACATAAATTTTGGGTGTGAAACAGTCCTTCACACTGACTGATTTTCCTCTATACACAGGACATGCTGAGGACCGAGGCTCTGTGGTAGCACACGGAGAACTCGTGGAGTCGACCTCAACTACAAACTGAGCCTTCACCAAACGGAGGATTTCATTTTAAAGTCTCAGCCCCATTCTATAATGCAAAGAATAACTTAGCTCCAAACAATTCATATTTACCTTAAAATGTTATCTTACTAAAAAACTCTATTAATGATGATAAACATTTTAAATAAACATTCTAATACGGTATTTCAGTGTTCAAAGATACTCCCAATATGCTTCTCAGAGAACTGCGAACTGCGTTCCTTTGCGTTCACAAGGATTTTGTTTACCTGCCAACCAAATGTCCATATATCTCATCAGAAAAATCCTTAAATGAGGCCAACTATGACAAGTAATCATTAAGAATAATCTAAGCCCCCAATTTTGCATCAAAAGTATTTACAACTTATTACTCCCCAAAGCTTTCAAGAATGTGCCAATAAAAGTGCACAGTATTTTGTATAACTTTACTCACACGTACAACTAAAGTGCTACTTACCTTCCTCAACTCACAATTAGAAATATTCCAGAACATCAAACTAAAAAATACCACTAACTCGCAGGAAATGTCCAGGCACAGCAGAAATTAGTTTTAAAAAATAGTACGCCCTTATAAATCATGTTGCTGCACATATCACCATAAGGTATGTAGTATTTCAGAAGTATACCAGAGAAAACAAAGACTATTTTACATATGTACTCAGTGAAAAAGTTACAGGCCACCAATAAAAACAAACCTGAAAACCTGTTTCAAAAGTAGTATGACTTTGAATCAGCATCTTACTCGGTGATCTGTTTGTAAGGAAGCCAAGTTTAAGAACCACTGAATGCTGATATTTCTGGGACTACTTCTTTTAAACGTTCACCTATAAATTTCTACCGGGTTCTCATTCTAGAGCCAGGTACATGATTTGGTTATGATATGTCTATATAGGTTAAAATAAGGTGTCTGGCATTTTCCTGATAAAGTTTTTAAAAATTGCATACACGTATATGGTGTTTACTTTTCCATTTAGAGTACTTTTATCACTGGGCTTACTAGACTTTCTTTAATGACCGATAAACTACCTAAGTTTTTCTTTTTAAAACTGACTCTAAAGCTTTATAAATATTCCAGCAAGTTAAATAAATGGTAAATCCATTTTTAAAAGAACTCATAAAATATATGGCCTTCATTCACTATTTAGTGTATATTTTCTTTATAAACTATTAGCTTAAGTAAGCATTTCTCTTAGTGGTGTTTGCAGAAGAAGGCCTAGTGAATGTATCAATCACACCGCCAATTTTTTTTTAATCCAACTTTGTTAATGTGATAATAGCTCATGAACCAGGAGAACCCAACCTTGTCAAACACGTGACTGTGCTCTGGGCCTGCATAGACACACAGGTATCCCCACATGGGCACCAGCCCTAAACATAAATCTCTCTTCTGAGGGTCGGCTCCAGAGACGCTAAGGTGTCTGTGAGGGTCCTTTCCCACCGCTGCACACTGGTATTATCTGCAAGTTCTGTGTTGCAAACTCCTGCCAGCTACAACTTCAGCCTTCGAATCTCAGCATTTTCACTGTAGTAGTAACTCACTCAAATTATCTTACACTTTGCATCTTATCCATATGCAATTGTGAACCTCACCAGAAGTGGTTGGAAAAGTTTCATTCCATACTTCCACAAGTTACTAAAATAAGAACTTTAGAAGTTTGTTAAGGGAAAATAAAAAAACTTTTACAATAACTAAAAGCAACTGCTATCCATTATTAATGCTAGGCCTAAATCCCAAACAGGCCATTTCAACATAAAAGATGCATTTAAGAGTCTTCTGAGATCAAATAGCCAGTACTATTACCGCTGGATATTGCAATAAGAAGGGACGTCATGTGGGAAATAAGTCCAGAATCGAGAGAGGAGAAAGAAAACTATTGATACTTTCTAGCCTTCCAGAAAGTATTCGGGTTAAACCGTTATCTCCTGCTGCAGGAAGGCAAGCGGTGGCGGTAGGTTTTCCAGGGACGGTGAATAAACACTTTGCATGAAGCATACAACTTCGTGGAGTGATTAATGGTCAGATCCCAATGTACCAAACAGTATGAAGGCTCACGCATTTTTCCTCTTTTTTTTTAAAGAGCAAAATCACTTTAATTTCATGCCTTTTAGTCAAACAAAAATAAATCATATATTCAAAAAGGCCCAGATTTGGAGCCCTGAAGTTTCAGTATTCGGCCCGGGGCGGAGCAGCCGCGAAGGGATGGAAAGGGAGCGCCCGGAGCGGACGGCGGGGACCGAGACCCACGCCCGCCGAGGAGAGCGGCGCCCGGGCCTCCTGCGCAGCGCGGCTCGTCCGGCGCCAACTTTCCCGGACGCGGCGGCGGGGACGCGGGATCCGCGGGGGACGCGCGCCCACGCAGCCCCGCTCCGCCGAGCCCCGCGGCCCCGCGCCGGCACCGGAGCGGGCGGAGAGCCGGGGGCGGCGGGCGCGGGCCGAGCCCTCCCGCACCGGGGCCGCTCCGGCCGCCCTGCGCGCGCGGGGCCGCGGCCGCCAACACGTGCGGGCGCCGAGCCGGCCGCAGCCCCGCGTCCCGAGCGCGGTCCTCGGGGCGCCATGAGCCCGTGCCGCGGACGGCGGGGAGGGGGCCGCGTGGAGACAAAGTTACTTTCCGCCGGCCGCGGCCCCGCACACGCGCGCGCGGGCCCCGCACGGAGCCGCGTAGACACGCGCCGCCCGCACCGGCCCGCAGCCCCCGCCGGCCCGCAGCCCCCGCCCGGCCCGGCCCGGCCCCCGCCTACCTGCGTGAGGCAGAGCGGAGAGTACATCGCTGCCGAGCGCGCGGGGACCGGCGAGTGCGGGCGCCGAGGGACAGGCGGGAGCCCCGCGCTCACATCGCCGCGGCTCCCGCGGCCGCCGCGCTCCTGCCGCTCCACGCGCCGAACTTTAACCCCGCCTCGAGCCTACTCGGCGCTGGGCATGTCCGCGGCCGGGCGTTAAAGGCGCAGCGCCGCCGCCCGCCCTGCCCGCCGCCGCGCCTCGCTCGGCTCCGCTCCGCACCGCACGGCCGGCGGGGGACGGGGGGGCGGCTGCGGCGCCGGGGGGGCTGCGGCGGAGCGGCCGGCGGTCCCTCTCCGCCGGCGCCTCGCTCTCGCCTGGCGCTCCGGGCTCTCCCCCGCTCGCTCCGCCGCTCCCCTCTCCTCCCCTCCTCTCTCCTCTCGCTCTTCCCCCCTCCTCTCCGCTCCTCTCCGCCCCCCTGCTCCCGGCCCCCCCGCCCCGCAGGACCGGGGAGCGCGGCGCGGCGCGGTTTCAGGCTGAGCTCCGGGCAGCAGAGGCCGCACAGGATGTGCTTGAGCAAACAAAACTACTTTCCCGGCCCTGCCCCCGCGCCGCAGACCTCCGCGGACGCCGTGCGGGGAGGACAGGGTCCGCCAGGTGCCCGCCGGCCCACCGCGTGGGCGTCGAGAGCGGGCGCACGGCGGGGGCAGACTGGCGTGGATGCTAATTTTTCTAAAAAATCCGACCTCCTAGGTAACTTTTTTTGCCTCTGAAATGCGGTACGGCTCAAAGCATTGTAATCTCTCCACGAAGCTTTCTGTGGGAATAGATCGTCGGCAGAGGTAATTATGCACGAAATCCGGCAAACTTTGTGCCGTTTCAGTCCTGTGGCATTCAGAAGCAGGGGTGTGGG
The DNA here is from genome assembly GCF_057802395.1 of Ceratotherium simum simum. Classification (NCBI taxonomy): domain Eukaryota; kingdom Metazoa; phylum Chordata; class Mammalia; order Perissodactyla; family Rhinocerotidae; genus Ceratotherium; species Ceratotherium simum. The sequence continues at coordinate 99,224,651 of NC_141901.1, forward strand.
TGGGGGGGGGATTCGCACAGAAGATTCACCGGGTTTGGGGGGGGTTGTCTGGAGAAAGGGAGGCGGAGATTAACGAGCGTTCTCCTCCCAGAACTGTGAAACCAGTGGGTTTGAGCACAGACGCCATAGAAAAAGTTCTACCACGTTCAGCAAGAGCAGTGCGTTAGCTTCGACATCTTTTTCTTTTTCGGAGGAAAAAATATGTGAAAGGCATGTCCCCTTAGGGAAGGAGGATATTCTGGTCCACAAATGCGTGCCCAGAACTGGGCACAAGCCATCATTACCGTCCCTGTTCCAGGGACACCTCTGCAGGGGTGCCGTTTAAGAATCCCTCTTTTTTCCTCCCCCAGGTAATAGTTCTTGAAATGGAAAAGAGCTTCCTGCAATTATTTTAGGTTTGCTAAAGTATTGTTTTGGCAGAAAAGAGGGGTGGTTTTTAGGGTTTGGCAAGTTGCCGATAAGCCTGCTTTTCCAGTTTTTTTAACCTCATATTTTCTCTCTAGGCTCTCCTCCCTGCTGGAAAAAAAAAAAGTGTACCTCCTTCCTCCAGACCCCCATGTCTTCTCCTTCTCTCCCTCCCTCTAGTTTACAGCCCGCTGCATTTGCGAATCCTGCTCAAAATTCCCGGAGGAAAGACACTGGCCCAGAGACGGGAACCTGCACCTTGGCAGAGGCTGCACAGCTAGCAAGCTGACAGGGGGACATTCCCCTAGGAGTGCCCACCCTGCGGGTAAGGGTGAGGGGAAGGTTAAGGCCACTCATTCAGACTGCCCTCTCCCCTTTTTTAAAGTAAGGGAGCAAGAAATACGCTCCTGCAGAAAGCAGAATAAAACTCTCTGAAATATTCTGCATCTGTCTAAAGTTATTTTGTTTGTTTTCCAGTTACTTTATTGCTGAAATAATCCTGAATTCTCAAGAGACCATTTTCCCATACCCCACTCCTACATATCCTTGGACATCTCTCAGATTGTTTATTAAGAGGTGAGGGGAAATAATGACTTAAACCTTTAATGCGAGAGTCCCATTTTCCAAACTAAACAACTGCTTTTCCTTGGTTCCTCTTGGATTTCAGTGGGGGAGAAATGTCCTACAAGCGCAGCCGAGTTTCAGAAACAACATCCCTGGCCACGGAAACCTTTGCTGGGATCTATAACTTCAACTCGCTCCAAGTTTCCTCGACAGAAGTTGCTGGCTGGCGGTCCCAACATGGAACTGAGGCACAGCAGAAGTTACTGTCCGAGCGTGCCCTCCTGGGAAGCGCTCTTCCGGAGCGGATTAAAAATCTCTCTTTTGGTGTATTGAGAGACTTCACATCTGCCTCTTCCCAAAACAGCAGAGATTCTTACTTTTAATTGAATCTCAAGAAAAAAAGGAAGAGTTTTTAAAAAGGATTGGCATGTTGCCCTGGTTTAAAAAAAAATGGGGAAAAGTAATTTAATGCTGATATTTCTACTTTAAAAACTTCTTTTGTTGCAGCAGTGGACGTGCCCGCGATTTCCAGCTCTCTGCGGTTAGCAATATTATCTTAAGTAACTTTTGGCGCCCTCCGTAAGACTTTTGGATCTGGGACGATTGTTTGCGCCCTCTAGGCAAGGGCTGGCTCCAAGTTCAGCACCAAAGCCCTTCACATCCGCTCCGCGCTCCTACCCGCCGAGGAGGGAGGCGGGGAAACTCCACAAAGCACGGTTCCAGCTACAGCCTTTGGAAACCGGACTGAGAAAAATACAGTAGAAGAGTTACAGTTACAGAAAGGCTTCTGGTAACTTTCTCTCCAACAGGCATAAATTTAAACACACACACAAAGAAACAGATGTTCCTCAAAGGGCAGGCTGGGGGTAAAAAACATTTCCAACTCTCTCCCCTCTTCCCAAGTTGCAGAAGTAAATCTTCGTCCAGAGTTCACAAAGATACTGAGACACTGGAGAAAGGGCAGGGATGGAGGGAGGAGAGAAGAAGGAGAGGAGAGACCAGTGTGGGAGACGCAGGTGAAGTATGAAAACTAGTTTACTGCAATCACATAAATGACCCATTGTTAGGAAGGAGAAACCCCTTATTGGAAATAGCCCCTCCAATCATTTATTTTGCAAGTGCTGGGAGGCTGTCTCGAAATGGGATTGTCTCTGCGTAAAGGAGCCTCCTGTCATGCTCTCTGCTATCCATATTCTTCCTGGCACACAGCCCAGCCTTGCATTTACTGTGTTTTATTTGCAGAAATGTTACCTTGCCAGTTTTAGTGAAATCCTCTTAGATGTATAAATTACGTCAATGAGGTTTCACTTATGTGTACATCTCAAATACCACTTATGTCAGAGGTTATTTAATAGGAAGATCTTATTAATATGATTTGGATTTTAACGCCCAAAGCAGTGAAGATAAAATTGGGGTTCACAACTGACAACACCATTAACTGTAGTTCTTACCAGGATTAACTTTATCACTAACATTTTCCAACATTTTTCTTTTCTAGTTTTTTGACCTGCTGGTCACTTGTGCACAGATTTTTCTTATATGCATATATTCCTAAATTGAGTCCTGCTGCTGAACGGAGCATCCAAGTGGATTCTTACATCAAATTTTCAAACCAGATTTGATTAGAAGGCCTAAACCCTTAGGAAATAGCTGGATGGGAATTTAATCCAAAGATGGGAAAGAGCCCATATTATTTTCCATTCATTTCCCAACAGAATTAGGTGTCTACAATGCTCAGCAAGAAGGAAGAGAGGGATATATTTTAGTCAGAGGCTGCCAGTTACTGTCTCCAAGACAAGCTACTGCAGTTGGTTCCCACTGGACTGGTGTCAAAGGCTTGTCCCAGGCCAGACTCCAGCCGAGTTGCCGAGTCAGCAATCTGCCACAGGAACCCTCCGCAGGGGTTGTTGTGGCAACAAGAAGAAATGCGCACTTGGCCAGTCAATGTCCTATTTGCTACTGACCATACATGTAAACAGCAGAATTCAAGAAAAGTCAAGAAAAAACTTTTCCCCCCTTTCTTTCAAATGTATAAAACAGCTGTCAGTCCACCTGTGAAACATTCTCTCTCCCTTAAAGCTGTTTAGAGTTCGAGAGGCTTGCCTGAACCATGCCTTCAAAGCTCTTGAAAAGCCAAAGCTTCTAAGACAAGCAGAGTGAGGTTTTGCAATGCTGAGCATGCAACAGATCACTTCCCAAAGCTCACGACAGCTCCACAGTTCACGCAAGTGTTTAAGCCACACATTTTAAAAAGTTGAACCTCGCCTTCCACAATAGTTAACAACTTCCCTGAATTTAAAAATAATGATTAATGCAAACAAATATTTCTGTAGCAGAATTTTTCTGACTTTTTCCAAAAAGCAATGAAAGAGGCATACGATTCAGCAAAAATCCCCCAATCAGTTCTTTTTTCTTAAATTCGAAAACTCTTTCCTATTGTGCTTGCTAAATCCGGAAGAGCCTGCCGCCTTGACAGCTTGAACCACACCATCCCTCCGGAGCCGCAGAGAACTTCAGAGCCTCTGTGCCCGCCCCCCTGGCTACTGCGAGCCATTGCACACCCAAGCTTCCTCATGATTGGATGAAGCTTTTGTCAATCTCCCATGCTGTCCCATTGATTAGAGGATCGAATCGTCAATTATTCTCCGGGTCCAGACATTTCTTTTCGGGTTAGGTTGACTGCTGAGGCCAGACGTCTTTTTTACAGAACACAGCACGTACAGGATTTTTTTCCCCTTTCTGGAACCGAGCAAGCGCTAGGAGGAAAAAAATCTGTGAAGCTCAGCAATTTTTTCAAATCTCGGGGGGGAAAAAAAAAGGAAACCGGGTCTCCGCTGCACATAGCAAAAAACGCCATCCACAAAGCTACATCTTTAAAACAAAACCATCACAATAGACATTTACCAGCAATCACTTAAATGCATATGCAAGCTAGAGAAATTTTAAAGTCTTAGCCATTAAACAAAACCATTCTACCATTATTGTTGTTTATAAAACGCATGTCGTATAAACGCGAAATAGAAAGTTTAAGATGCACCACGTACCATTGCAATGTAAAAAGAGTACGTGAGAAACTTTAAAATGTTCAGACGAATTGCTTCATTTGCTGTCCCCCTTTTTTTTGCATTAAAAAAAATCGAAATAAACTTGGAACCGTTGAAAACCCGGAAGAGATTTTTTTAAAAGCTGTTGGCCAATTGCAGGCTTCTTGGAGATTTTTTTTTTTTTTTCTTTTTTACTCCAAATCCGGAGGCTCTGCCACCGCAGGGCGCGCTCTGCCTCCCCCACTGCCCTCCGCTCTCGAGCGCGGTCCGAGCCGGGCTGCGGCTCCTCGGCCTCCGGGTTCCCTCGCGCGTCTGGATCGCACGAGACTTTGCAGAAGTTGCGATCGATTCCCGTGCCCGCCCCTCCACCCCCGGTGATTTCCGCAGCCGCTGCAATTTGCCCCGAACCCGCACGAGGCCGGCGGCCAGCGGAGGGGCGGGAGCGGCGGGAGGGGGTCGGGACGCGCAGGGAGGGGCAGGGAGGGGGGCGGGAGGAGCGGGGACCGGGTCGACCTGGGCGAGGAGGGGCCGGGACGCGCAGAGACAGGCCTGGCCCCCTCGCCCCTCCTCCCTCCTCCCCTCCAGACCCCTCCTCCCGGCGCGCGGCCAATCGGAGCCCCGGCGTCGCGCGCAGGCTCCGGCCGGGGCTCGGCCGCGAGCGGGGCCCGGGGTCAGCAGGCCCGGCGCGCGGTGGCCGCGGGGTCCGGCTCCCGGCGCAGACGTCCCCGGGCCTCGCAGCGGCGCTGGGCGATGTGAGGGCGGAGCGCCTTTGCCTGCGTCGTGCGGGTGTTTTGCGCGTTTTAATCGAGTCTGCACACCTGCTTTTCATAGCCTCTCGTGAGTTATTAGGCTGGTTCATGATGGTTAGTGAGAGATTTAACCTTTATCTGCACTGGTTAGACCAAGAGTTAAAGATCCTCCCTGGGGCATTAAATCAAGAGAGTGCAGAATGTCACCGAGAACTTGCAGTGAAATAAAGCTGCTGCTCTGGGTTCGGAACGGCAAGGAATTGGTTCTGCTCTGCAGATGACTGAACATAGAAGGGTGAGGCGGGCTCCCTCAAGAATAAAGCTGTTCCTTTAAAGCAGGAGATGCAGGGAAATTCTAATTTAATTGCCAAACATCGAATTTGTCAATGTCCTGACAAAGGCTGGGTTCCACAAAGTTTAACGCACCCCTCCCCTCCCCCCAAGAGAGGAGCTGTAAGAGTTTTGACATTTAAAAAGGCTTTTGTTTTTTTAAGATAATTATTGGAACATTAAGTCCTTCATCTCACTGATTCATCTTATTTCGTTAGCCCAAATTCTTTAAGACCATGTGATCCGGGTATTTCAATGTCAACCTTTTATGCGTTTGTTTTAAGCAACAAACTAGCCATTGGAGGGGGGCGGGGGCGGCGACAACTCTAAAGAGAGGGAGTCTGTCCCTTTAAATGGAAAGCATCACAACCAGGCTAGTGCGTTTTTTTTTTTTTTAATGTGTTTGCTTTGCGTCGGTTAAGTAGCTTAGGACGTTTTGCTGAATAACTGAGTTACAGGAAAATGTGTGCTTAGCTCACTTGATAAAAATGATCCAATCAGAAGTCAGGAGGAATAGGAAGCCACCTGGCAGTTGTCTGATTTTCTTAACTTTCCTTGGTGGTGGTACCTAATTAATTAATAACAGGACCTTGCACAGTTAAATTAGAGCTTAGGGAAACCTCCTGTTTTATTCTGAACTACATTTTTGGCTTTAGGCTTGCACTTCACCACCAGTAACTGATGTGGCATTGCTGACAGATGCGGTGCTGTGGCTGCCCTTGGTGTCAGACAGGCTTTCCTGTTCTGGCCTGCCTCTTACAGATTCAGGCGTTGTCTTGCTCTAGAAAGTCTGTGGCATTTAATCCTGGCCTGCTCCACTGAGCATCCATTTCTACTTGGCATACTACTTTCACCCTAGAAATACACTAGATGGGATGTAGTGGATTCAGTAAGAAGAAAAAAGACTTTCAAGTAACCAAGAAGTTCTAGGCCTAGTTCAGCTGATGCGAGGCTCTGTGAGCTTGAGATGGTTCATAGCACCTGTACAAGAGGACGTGAAGCCATTCTGAGAATGGTGACTGTTTTGCCAAGAGCTAAGAGCCTTTGAAATGCACACGAGTTCTCCTAGATGCCCCGGTCTGAATAGCCCCAGTGCTAAGCCAGCCAGGCCTGGTCAGTAGGGGGTAATAGTGGGTTTTGTGTGCATTGACTCAGCTTAACGTGGGAGGTTAGCACCATTTCCACAGTGACCTTTTAGATGTCCATCTAGTCAACAACGATGTAGTGTAGGCTTTGGAGTCCAACTTAGGTATTAATGTTGGTCCTACTATGTGACTGCAGGCAAATTATTTAACCTCTGTAAGCTTTCAACTCCTCATCTGGAAAATGGGAGATATTCAGATAACATACGTAAATTACCTAGTACATTATGTGTGCTCAATATACGGTAGCTATAACAATAATCTACTCTGTTTAGTATGTACCATGTCCTAGGCAGATTGAATGTTCTAAGAGCTGGGGATACAGAGAATAAGACAGGATCCCTGCCTCCAAGAAGCTCAGTCCAACAGGGAAGACAAGACACAAAGATTAATAATGTAATGTGGTGAGTGCTCTGTCCAGCTTAGGTGGACATGAGGGGCAATAGGAATACAGATGGTAGGATGACCGGTTTTGCCTGGATGTGCAGAGAGAGAGTCATGGAAGGCTCTAAAAGAGAAAATGACATTTGTGTTGGGCCAGAAGTATGCGTTTATCAGATGGACGAGGGAGGGCAGGGCATTCCTGTCCAGGAAAGCACAGTGATGCCAGGATATGCAATGGGCCAGAAAATGGGCTCGCTCCAGCCTGTATCACAGTAACTGGAGATGAAGTTAGAGAGGCAAGCTGAGGCAAAATGGCAGACAGCCTCGTGAGCCCTTTAAACTTCCCCTTGAGGGATTGGGGAGACATCAAAGGTATTTAAGCAAAAGATGTAGAAGTAAGATTTGCAAATTAGAAAGATCATTCTAGCGATGGAGGCAAAGAAACCAGTTAGGAAGAGGTGAGAGAAAGAAGTCCTCACTTAGCACAGCAGGAATGGATGAGCAAGAGAGAAGGACAGAGGAGAGGATGGTGGGGGAGAGGCGAGGAGGCAAGGCAGACCCCACTGACATTAGTTTTCAGGGACTCTGATCAACAGGGACAGTGGAAGAGTGAAGTTGTTCCAGACTCTCCTCAAGTCCCAAGACCCACAAGGTGCATGGGAAGACCTACTATTAGTGCAAGAGGCTCTCCTTACCTACAAATTGCCACTTCTATATCCTTAAATCCAACTTTAAATAATTTAAAAATAATACCAGTGACAATAACAATAGCTCACATGGATCCAGTGTTTACTCTATGTTGTCTCTTTCCACTGGGTGAATTTGTATTCCAGCAACCTCAGCCCCACCATGCTTCGGAAAATCAGCCTCACTGCAAATAGGGTGACTCTGGGTGACCAACCCCATTGAGAGCCTCGTGTTTCCACGTAGGCTGGCTTTATGCCTTGTAAATAGTAGGCTCTTCCAGGAATTCTGCTTTGTTGACCCCAATATAAACTTAATCCTCTTGTAGGGCATTGGTATGGAGACTAGAACACAGAGTCTTACAGTATTAGGAACATAATTCAAAACTCCAATATTTTTCTAATAATAAAGTTTTAATTTGTGAACTAAGTTGAACATTGAACACAGATATATTCCACATCTTCTTGATTTGCCTGGGTAAATCCTAGATCATCCAAAGCACTTTTTAGACTAAGTAATCAACACTGGCAGTTAGAGGACCGACGTAGCAATATAAATGATAAATACTAGAAGCAAATTTAAATCCAGGAATTGATAAGGCTCCCAAATAAGCAAGTTGTGGCAGACTATTGTCCCCCAAATCTGTTCTCTCTCTATTCTTGGACGCACAGATTAACAGTTGAGAGCCTGTATTTTCCAGCCTTCCTTGCAGATAGGCATGACATGTGATTAAGATCTTCTCAATAGAATACGAATTGTCGAGTCCAACTTCCATATCACTTGCTTAAAAGCCATTTGTTACAAACTTGTAGCCTTTCCAAAGGCTGCAATGAAGCCATATTAGAGACCCAACTTCAATTACAAAGACCAGGACAATGCCCTGGGAGACAGGAGAACAGTGTTCTGGAGAGAATCTGGGGTCCCTGAATGACCACGTGGAGCAGAGCTGCCTCTCCAGCCTGGGTCGTATATAAGCACCGTGTTTTGAGGTCTCAGATATAGCAGCCTCATCTTACTTTAACTAATAATCAAGATTATAAAACAATCGCATGGTACCTTTGGATGATCTCCTCTCTAAAATCTTACGGCTTTCCCCCAACTTGGTACAGAATACATTTGATTGTATTATCAGCCTCCTTTTCCAGACCCTCCTCTCTCTCTCTGCTGCCCCCTCATCCAGCCACACTAATGAGTCACTTTTCTCTTTTGATCATCTTCTGAACACACCACACGTGTTCATTCCTCACATGCCTCATTTGGGTGATTTTTTCTGCCCCGAAGTCCCTAAAGTTTTCTCCCTGTTCCACTCATTTGGTTTCAAGAACCAGTTTAACACTACTTCCCACTCCCCCAGGCAGAACTGGTGAGTCCCTTCCGTGTGTTCTCACATCCTACGTGCACCTGCAGGACGGCTCCCATCACGTTGTATATCCATGTTTGTCTACCAGACTGCGAGCTCCTGGAAAGTGCAATGACCTCATTCATCTCGTATCCCCATGAGCAAAGTGCCATCGTAGATCTGCAATCAATGTTTGGTAAACCAATGTGTGAGTGAGGAGATGAGCAGATGGTTACCTCTTCCAGCCTTGCACTCTGGTGGAATGACACATGGACATGGCATTATCACCAGGGGGAAGTTTTAAGTATAAACAGTAGGACATTGAGTTTGCTTTTCACAGGCCTTCCGCACACGCTATCACCTTTAACTTTCCTTCTGAGTACGTAAGTCAGGCATTGTCATCCTCACCAATGAGAAGACTAAGGCTCAGGAAACTGTAGGGAGTTACTCGAGGTGGTTGGCTTAGTGAGTGGTTGAAGAGAATTCAGTTCATTTAGCATTCCCCCCCGAAAGCTCTAGCTATGATGTCTGGCTTAGGAAAGAGTTCAGCCTTCAAAATGTTTAAGGTACCATTTTAATGGTAAGCTGGCTCTAATCATAATCAAAGGTAAACACATGACCCGTCCTTTAAAAAAAAAACAGCTTTATTGAGGTATAATTGCTATACAAAGAACTGCACATATTTAACCTGAACGCCCATGGCGCCATCACCACAGTCAAGGGGATAGACGTGTCCAACACCTCCCAGAGCTTCCCTGTGTCCCCCTCCTTTCTTTGGTAAGGACATTTAACACGAGAGCTATCCTCTTCACAACCCTGCAAAGGCACAGCACTGCACTAGTAACTGTAGGCACCATGTTGTACAGCAGAGATCTAGAACTTACTCATCTAGCCTAGCTGAAACTTCGCACCCATTGAATGACAACTCCCCACTTCCCACTCCCCCCAGACCCATCCTTCTTAGACACACCGAAATAAACTGCACAGGTTCCTGAGGACCAAAGATGATGTCACACAACCAAGCTGCTGGGATGACCAGAGAGAGGAAATCTGTGTCTTGATGAAAGCCAGGGTAGCAAAGTACGAGCTTGTGGTTCATGAAGGAGAAGTCTCCAAGGACCACGTCTTACAGATGATAAACCTGAAACCAGCAGAGCCAAGTAGCTAGTGCATGGCCACACAGCTGGTAAAGAATTAATCCCCAGCCCAGTGCCAGTGCCATTACATCATGCAAAGGGCATGCTGCAGGAATGGGAAAGAAGTGAATAACTGTCTCTGGTATCAAAGTCGAAAAGAAGCCTGGGAAAGAAAGAAACAGTCAGTGAATCTGGTAGGAGAAGGAAACGGTCAATTATCCAAACCGAAGAGAGGCTCTAAAGTCTAGGTGGGTACCTGGAAGATTTACCCAGGCACGTTCAGACACTTAAAGGAAATTTTCAGGAAAAATAAACGAGGATGGGGTGAGAGCAACAGTCTAGAGGTGCGAGCTGATCTGGTTCTCTGTTCTCTGCTCTTCGTGGCCTTCGACAGTTCAGTCTCTCCCTCAGCCTCCCTCTCTGAAAAGTGTAAGCATCATCAGCCCTGCTCACTTCTTAAGATTTTGTGAGGATTCAGTGAAATCATGAATGTGAAACTGTTCAAAAATTTAGGTTTCTGTTCTATGAAGGCCTATCTATACCACCAAGAGTTGTTTATAATGCAGCACAGAATAAAGAATATAGATATTTGGTCATATATATCTTGCCCCTATTCAAAAAGTTTCTGGAGTGGAGGTGTGTGTGTGTGCGTACGTGTATCTATATCTATATCATCTATTTATCTATGTGTCTATCTATATCTATACACACACACACATAGATATATGGACAGAGAGAGAGAAACTATTAAGATAGAAATAAGGTGAAATCAAGGCCAAGATTAGTATCCAAATACAGGCAATGAGATCCTATGTATTTTCTAGGGTTGGCTTGCAATTTTGACTGAGTTTCCTAGTAATCAATTTAAAAGAGAAAAGGTAAAAATTTATGAAATATGCAATATTCATATAAATGTAAAATTCAAATTCAAGTAGAGCTGTTCAAAAGCAACACAGACGTTCTGAGATCTGAAAAAAATTAGCACACAACCTCCCACCACCACCGTCACCACCACTGCCACACATACACAGGGACCAGGGACATCGTGAAGAGGACAGTCTTCACCACGAAGCACTGAACCGTATCCTCAGTCCCTGGATGAGACGCCAGCCAGCATGAGGACAAAGGAGTGCAGAGGATGGCATCTCCTAACGTGACGCTTTCAGGAACTCCTCAACTACAGCTGAGGGCCCTGGGCCGGTGGTCCACTGCTCCCGACTCTGTGAAATTAGCATGTACCCAGTGGACGTCAGGGTCTTCAGGCCCAGAAAATCAGAAAAACAGAGAAAGGAGGGAACCAGCTGACCCTGGGGTTTTTCACACTTACTCTAATAGTCATAAGATCACATCCCACCCCCCAAAAAATAGTATGGAGAGGGAAGAAGTGGGAACCGGAAAGCCCAACTGGCGTGGACACATTGAATACAGGCTCTTCTCCAGCCCCCGTCCTTCAGCTCCCCAGCCTCTCTTGACCTCTCTCTTCCATAAGTGACTCAAAATGGGGTCAGCAAAGGGAACTCCAGCCAAGGACGTTGTAGAATTGGGGTTGTTGTTTTTGTGTTAGATACACAAGCAATAACAAGTAGGTGGTTTGTCTCAAAGCCCAGTTAATAGACTAAGAGTTAGGATTATGAGTCAACCAAAAACATTACAGAAAAAAAAAAAAAAGCCTGTGTGGGGCAGAGTAGGGAGATGGGGGGCAATCTGACCTGTACTGGTAGGTCTCTTATGGAAATTGCAATCTTTTTTTTTTTAATCTTAGTAAAATATACATAACATTTACCATTTTAACTATTTTTAACTGTACAGTTCAATGGCATTAAGTATATTCACACTGTTGTGGAACCATCATCACTATCCTTCTCCAGAACTTTTTCATCATCCCAAACTGAAACTCTGTATCCATTAAACAATAAGCCCCCATTCCCTTTTCCCCCTAACCCCTGGCAACCACCATTTTCCTTTCTGTCTCTGTGAATTTGACTACTCTAGGTACCTCATATAAGTGGAATCATTCAGTATTTGTTTTTTTGTGACTGGTTTATGTCACTTAGCATAATGTCCTCAAGGTTCATCCATGTTGTAGCACGTGCCAGAATTTCCTTCCTATTTCAGGCTGAATAATATTCCACTGCACATATATATACCACGTTTTGCTTGTCCATTCATTCATTGATGGAAACTTGGGTTGCTTCCACCTTTCGGGTATTGTGAATAATGCTGCCGTGAACGTGGTGCTTAAATATCTGTCTGAGTCCCTGCTTTCAGTGCTTGTGGGTATATACTGAGAAGGAGAATTGCAGAATCATATGGCAATTCTACTTTTAACTTTTTGAGGAGGAAATAGCAATCTTAGTTCATCTTTGGAGAAAAAATTGAACAAATTGTTTAATGGCTTGTTTCATTTATGGAGTTGATTTCATGAACATCAGGGATCTTGATTCTAGTGTCAGTTCTCCTATTAACTGTGTGATCTTTGAAAGCCTCTCAAATCATCAGGACCACTCTCAGTTTCCTCATCTGAAAAATGATATCTTGAACTAGTTGATATCCACGGTCCTTTGCAATTCTAAAGGTCTATAATTCTGCATATTTCTTTTGGTATGTGGGTTCATCCATTCATTTTGAAAATGCTTTTTGAATGCCAGAGCAGGGTTTTTTTGCAAGGATAAATAAGAGTTTTCCAGAGGGGATGGGAACGTGGAGGAGGGATGCTGGGGTGACAGTGGAAAGAACTAGAGTGGACTGCAAACTAGTGGGAAAGCAGGTTCCAAGATGGGGCTGAGGGGTGAATACGGGCCAGAACCCTCCAGGCCTAGTGACCAACTTGTAAGATCTTTGGACTCAATCCTGACTTTAATGGGGAGCCATTGAAAGCCTTTAAAAAGGTGGTAAGGAAATCAGTGTTTGTTCAGAAAAATCATCCTGAGAACCATGTGGAGAATCGATTACAGGGTTCGGAACAGGTTTCTCATCCTTTCTCTACTCCATTATCTCATTTCTTTTTTTTGCTTTGAAAGTGGGGAAATTAGTCAAGGTGTCCCAGAGCTAACCTGGGCGAAAAGACATTTAGATCAAACTTACTTCATCTTGGTAAAGAATACTGGACTGTACTTCTCCTTACAATGAAAAGTATTCAGCCACCATTTTCCCTAAACTGTGAAAACGACCCACCAATGGTTAGTGATGCATTAATGTCTTCAGGTCATTAGTTCATCATTTAATATTTTAAGACTATGACATTAGAGCAATTTACAAAAAAGTTCTGATAGAAGATTATTATCCTTTTATCCACAGATTAAATATCATATATTAATATAATACCTTATATTTTATGAGAAAACTTAAGAAAAGTCATATTTGGCTAAGTGGAGTTTTTCCTTAATTGGAATATGTCTTATTTCCTTTACTATGGAGGTGCTGAGTTGTGCTACTTCAGCAGATTGTGTACCTATGACAACAGTGACTGATCCCTGAAGGCCGTTATTTTTAATGGGTGAAGAAAAGAAGTCGGTTTCTGTCTTAGATCACATGAATGCAGAAATGAGTCGTTTGGAAAAATACTCTGTTTTAACATGCAAGAATAATGCCTTGGTTCACTGCAGATATTAAGATTCATTCAATCACTAATGCCTTGTTCAGTAAAATAAGGATGGAAAGAATGGCATTTACCTTCAATAAATTTTGGCACTTTGGTGTAGTTTTTGTGTGTATCAAGGAAAGAAAATCAAAATGAGAGCAAAGAGAACCAATTATAAAGAGTGCTTTAGTTTGGCGAGGGTGATTGAAATGGCCAGTTTGTTCCAAGCAGGGCCAGGCTGAGAGCTGAAAAATTAAAGTTTGTAAGGTACTTGGTATGTTTCTGGTATATTGAAAAAAGAAATGCTTTTTCAAGAAAGAGGCCAAAGAATGGGAAGTGTTTCTGGTTTTAACATTATTCCTATTAGTTTGCTAGTCCTCCCAAAAGCTATAAAATAGACAATAAATCAAACATATTTTAATTTGTCATGAGATAGCAGATAGAAACAAAAGTTTCCCAACTGGCCTTCTGCCAAAGTATTTCTACTAGCTCTGTTTCCAAAATTTACAATCACTATCAAAATTAAGAAAAAATTGAGCTATCAAATAAATTCAAGTCTGGAAAACATTTACTGAAGGCTGTTGCAGCCAGGCACTACATTACGTTCTAGGGACACAGGACAAGTAAGTGTGATCTGGTCTTCAGAGAGGCAAGTGACTCCAAGCAAGTCTGGGTTACCATATTTGCCAGAAGGCCAGAACAGAATAGCCTTCTCCAGGTTGGTACAAAGATGTGATGCATGACATTGTACCAAATAGCAAGGCACATCCAACTTCACTGCTCTCTCTCCAAATCCAGTGCCTTATATTGGTAGGATGGACTCTTGAAAGTCTCTATTTGAACACCAAATGGCAGTAAATCCTTTGTTATTATTGACAGTATAATAATATTTGAATACAATTCTGAAAATATAATATGTATGATACTTACTTCAAAGTATGTGGGAAAAAATAGCCATTAGTGTTCAATTTAATTTCCCAAAGTCAGAATTTGAGAAGACAATTGAATTTTATGCTACAGATCATTGAAAGAAAGACTCATTGCAATATCAATCTCAGATGTCATTTAAAATACTATTTGATTGATTGATTTATTTTTTTGTGGCATGACCAGGAGAGGTTTTATCAGTAGATAATAACAGACATCTGTTATTTCCCAAGCTATATGTTCATAATTGGAAAGGCAATGAAAACTTACAAAACTCGTCCTCTCATTTCTTCTTTTTCTTTTGTAAATTTGAATGTAAATAATGACTCAAACCTATAGTTTTACACGTGACTGCATTGTTTTGACATTGTTACTTGATCATTCCAGTTGTCTCCATTTGCTCAAGTCCTTTGCTTTAATATTTTAAGAAATGTTTCACATAGCGTGACTTAGTATTTCTCTTAATGAGTATGTGAGGTACAATAGTGACAGATTTCCATGGACTATAGATAACATAACTGAATTAACTGTGAAGTGCCAAATAAAAACCCCCTCCATTTTCACAGTTTGTGACGTGAAAGCTGAACGAAACTATCCTAAATTGAAAATTAAAAAGCACTTTACTGACAGAGTAATCTCAATATGAGAAAATCTGAAGTCTTTTACTATCGTATTTTATGTTATTTGAAAAATAAAAACATGATCAATTAACTAAGAAAACACCATAATTCATGTTTATAGTATTCAAATATTAATATCGTCAAATGAAATGCCTGTTCACTTTAGTTCTAAAGCAGCAACACATTAAAATTTTACTAAACTTTTCCTATCATAAGAAAGTTTAGTATATGATTTTTTTCCCCTTAAAAAGTTTTGTTACCCCCAAAAGTTTTAAAAAGATAACTCTCTTGTCTGAGAAGGGTCCCTATAAATGGCCAATCATGGTTATACAGAAGATATCACAAAAAGTATTAATTCAGATAAACTTTAGGGAGCATTTCCCAAGTTTAGAGGCTGCCTAATGGCCAACAAAGACTTCTTTGTTAGTTTTCATATGGTCGTATGTGAATTAATACATTTTGGTATACCACTTTTATAGTTAGAATTCAGATTCACGCCCAGCTCTGAGGCCCTGGAATCTGGGTTTTTAAGAGCAAAGGACGGGGAGGTGTTGCTGCTGGGATAGTGTTGGTAGGCCGCTTTTCTGTGGACGGAGATGTTAACCTGCTTTCACTCGTCTCTACTCCAATGACTGAATTAAAACAGCCGTCTATCTCCAACGTGGAAACTGTGCGCTGTCTACACATCACAGGCTGTGAAGCCCAAAGGCAGGACCAACTTAGTAAGTTTTCAATGTTGGAGCAAATGGGGTGGTTGGTTTTGAATTCATTTACACTCATTTTTACTACTTGAGACAAGCTCATTAAAAAGCTGTATTTCAACTATGTTACATGCTCACATTTAACTGAGCTGGATTTTCACTGCACTGCTGCATCTGGCTTTTTAATTTGCCTTGAACAGACTTTATCAGGGAAAGTCAAGTCCTTGGCTTGGCATCTTCCTTCCCAGTCTAAGGAAAATGGGGTCCTTTTCCACCGCAACCCTGGTCCCTGCAGGCTGGGATGATTGCTGATGAAGAGGGAGACTGCAGAACCCACTCCAAGGACTGAATCACGCTCCCTTTCAACAGGGCAGCTGCTTATCTGCAATCCGCTCTGCACTTAGACCCTTTAAAGCTACAAACAAACTTTGGGAAAGTTACAACACTGTAAACAAAGACACGTTGCTTAAATTATTATTATGCAACACTGTGTCATTACTCACACATTGACACTGCAATTATCTTCACAATTTGGCAAATACCGCTATAGCTTTGCAGACAGCCCCGGGAGAAGTAAAAATCTAGGATAAATATGTCAATGCCACCTTTATGAATAGAAAAGTTTTCCCATCCCCTTAGAAAAACACTCAGGTTTATCCTGCAAACAAAGTGGGACGCCAAAGCTGTCTCCCAAGTCTTTGGAATTCCACATTTTAAATATATATTATCAGTTTGGTATGATCCGTATGCTCGGCTATAGAGAAGAGAACAATAATGAATATGTGAAAGTGAAATTCTGGATGTGCTTTTTTTAAACTCGAAGGCATCAATACACATCTGGTGATTAATTTGTTAATTAGCCATCTCCCTCAAATAAAAAACAAGGCGTGTGTACCAGCGGGCGTGTCTGCCCAGGTGACTCCACAGTCGGGGGACGGAGCTGCCCCCACCCCAGCCCCGTTGTTCAACCCGGCATCGCGTGGTGTTTACGCAGAAGACAAATCAAACACGTTCCAGACAGGTTTTTATTAAAAACTTGAAAGCAGATAAACAGGATCAGTTTGTAAGAAGAAAAAAGAAATTGGTGACTATTTGTCCGAGGAAAAAAGCGAGAGTGAGGACAAACGACGCGCACAAGTGCCAGAACCATCCTTCTCCCCGGGCCGCGCGGGCCGCCAGCAGGAGGATGGGGGAGGGAGGCGGGAGGAGGGTGAGGGAGAGTGGAAGATGGGGGAGGGAAAGGGGAGGATGCGGGGAGGAAGGAGGATGGGGGGGAAGGGGGAGGAGGGTGAGGGAGTGAAGGGGGAGGGAACCCGGGTTAAAGCCGCGTCACCCGTCCGGAAAGGTCTGGCCTCCCCAGGTTCAGCAAGCGGAGGTGGCCATTTTCATTTTTTTTAAGAGCGTAAAAGGAAAATAAAACAGAAAAGGTCTATCTCCCTTCCTGACCAACTGCTCGGCTCCTCCCTCCAAAGAAAAAATAATTTTAAAAATCTTGGTTACAAAACCCAGTCCACATGCATCCAGCGAGGCCTCTGCAGTCAGCTCCACTAGGCGAGGAGGGCTGCTCTGACCCGCCGCGGTCTGGTGGGCCGATCCGCCCTCGCCCCCGCCCCCGCCCCCGCCCCCCAGCCCCCGGCCGCTCTCCCTCGCTCCCCCCTCCCCCGGGGTCCCCTCCGCCCGCAGCGGCCCCAGAACCGCGGCTCCGAGGACCCCCTGCGCCCGCAGGTCCGCCGGGGGCGCCGACCGCTCGGGGAAGGACGCACGTGCAGCGCGGACGCGATCGGGTCGACTCATCTTGAGCGCAGGAGAATCCGCCGCTGGTCCTGTCCCTTTAAACCAGGAGCGCGCGCAGGTCCACGGGCGCCCACACGTGCCCGGTACACGTGCGCGCGCAGGGCCCAGTGGAAGGGGACGTGGAGGGAAAGAGCGCCAAGGAGCCGTCGCCCCGACCCCCACGCCCACCTTCTGCGGCTGGACAAGTGGCCGGCAACGCAGCTCGGAGCGAAATAAAGTCTGCACTGAAGCAGAGCGCGAGCCTAGCGCGTCCCGGAGCGAAAGTGAGTGGCGTTAACGCAGACTCTGTAAAGACTCGATCACTTGCAAGCGAAACTAAAATCCCCCTTTTTATAAAAGAAAGAAAAGAAATCATTCATTGGGTTCAGATCTAAAATTCTGCTTTTAGAATGCACGCACATGTTGGAGACTTTGTAGCGTCTTGGGTAAAGATCTGGTGAAGACGTTCCAGGAACACATCTGAAAGGAAGGCAGGCTAAGACAGCCCCTTCTTTGCCTATCTTGGGTCAAAAAGTGTGCTCTTAGTGTAAATACCTTCATCAGCTTCAAGGGTCAATTTGGTTTGGCAGAAGAGGTTGAACTGGGTGTGGGGAGTCCTGGGTTCCAGCCACGGATGGCCTGTAAGCCTGGGCAGGTTCTATGGCCCTCTTCTCATCTTTAAAATTGCAGAGGGTAAATGATATGCTTTCTAAGGTCTTTTTTTGCACGGACACTCCATGATTCTGTCTAGGAGGGCATGATGATGAGAGGGGGGAGGTTTCAATGTAGAGAGAAAAAGAGGTCACATTCTTCAGGTGGCATCTGTTTAAACTGAAGGTGACGGAAGCCATGAGTCCAGTATGCCTGAGTCCTTAACAACAAAGATTGTGTCTCTATTAAAGCTGCTATTGTCCCAGCTCTGAAGTATATATAGCATGTAATGAATGCTCTTTGAGAATAACAATGTAATCTTGTAATTATATTTTTGGGGGAAGGAGAGAAAAACTATTTTCAAGGATCAGCCAAAAGGATTTTGGGATTGGAACAATTTTCGATATTCTTGTTTATTTATAATCTGTATATGAAATGCATTAAATCACTTGGAAATTCAGAGAAAATAACTTTTTAGTAGGTAAGAGTTCTGTGCCAGACTGGCTGTCTAGGTTGACTGAATTAATGGGATTCATTCCTACCTGTCTACTTTTTAGGACAACTCCAAGCCAGGTTGCAGGTGGGGCCCCTGTTGGACACCCCTCTGATCTGTGTGGTGAGTGATCAGGAGTGTGGGTGCTGGGGCCAGTCCACTGGCTGGTTGTGACACACACTAGCACACTAGCTGAGTGACCACAGACAAACTGCTTGGTTCAGTTGTGCCTCAGTTTCCACATTTATAAAATGGAGATTATAACAGCAGCTAATTCATAGGCTGTTGTCAAGAGTAAATGAGTTATCATAGCGAAGGACTTAGAACAGAGCGTGGCACATGTAACAAACAGCTTAATAAATGTTAGAGGTTGTTATGACTCCAGTGTAAACACAGGGAAAGCAAGGTCAGACACAATAGAGGGATCTTTGAACTGTTCCTGGGTTTCAACTAAGGCCTCTAAGGACTTTATTTTATCTGGCTTTTCTGATGTCAGCTTAAAGCAAGGAGCAGCAGTCTTTATTATTATTAAGAATGGGCCAGAACATTCCCTTCCAAAACTCCATTCCCATACATTCAGTAGTTATGAAACTGGAGAATTTTCCGCTGGACCAGATCAGTGGGCACATCTAACACTGGCTCTGAATGTTCAGTGCATACTTATTAATGTGTATCTTGACTATCCAGGTGGGAGGAAGCCAAGGTTTCCTTTGGAGAGAAGTTTCCAGTCACGAGTTCCTGCCTGTTCTGTTGAGATACAACTTGTTATCTCAGGCCTAGTCTCTGTCATTGAATTATGGAGTCAAAACAATCCCAAATCTCTGGCCTGCTCCCTTTGTGTCATTATTAGTTTGAAGGGGAAGAGTGGCATCCTGAATTTCTCTCCTCCCTTAATAACCCCCCAGAGTGCCACCTTGAAGGAGGCCTGGGGGAGGGTCACAGGCATGGAATGCTTCAGGGAGCAATTCTGCTGCTGTTTGCAGTTTGGGACTGGAGGCGAGCCACGGTTAGGCTTTATGGAGGAAGTGGAGATTAGGTGTTTCCAGAACAAGGTAGGCGCTGGCGGGCTTAGGTCACCGCTTGTTGGAAAGGAATGTCCCACTTCTTTCCTCCTGTGACACCTGAAGCCCCAGGTACACTAACCGTTCTACCCAGGGGCCTGGAAGTGACACCCCGCGGAGGGTTGGCAGGCCTGAGAGCCGGCGGCGTGGACACCAAGTTTGGGGCTGCAGGCGCCCGTCAAGTTCTCTGTTGGCCAGAGAGCCCTCGCTGAGAGGGCCGGGAGAAGAGTTCATTCGTCCCTAGCGCTACCCTGAGCGTTGGGCTCCACTCCGTCAATTTGATTAACACAATATCCTAAATCAATCAGCAGAAGAGAGTGCGCTGCCGTCGACTCCACCTGCTTGCCCTCCTCCTTCCTCCTTCCACCCCTCCATCATTATCGCATGCGCACACCCCTTCTTCTAAAGGTGCCAGAAAGGAAAACCAAGGTACCTATACTTTAAAACATTTCAGAGCCAAAGGTGGGAAACCTGGCGAGTTTCACTCCTCTCGGCCCGCCCGCAGCACCCGGCCTCCCGCTGCACCCCGAGACCTCGCTGGATGTCGTTGATCTCGGTTTCAGAGGTTCTGGGGGAATTTGGGAGTAAATACATTCAGTTCTACACTCCATCCTCCGACCCGGACGACGGAGATCCCCGCTCCAGGCCCTGAGAGCGGTTGGGGCAAGGGCCGGTGGAGGGACCGAGCGGCAGGCGTAGGAGCTGCCCCCGTGGTCAGGCCGCGGCGGCCGGAGGAGGCCACAAAGCTGACCCGCGCCAAGCCCGGCGCATCCCCAGGGGAGGGAGGGAGCCCCCAGCGGAACCCACCCTTCTTGTCACGGTGGAAGCCGAAAGCCACGGAGCTCCCGGGCGAGCTGTCCTGGAAGGAGGATCGGGCGCCCCGCACAACTGAACTTCAGAAGGGCCTCTCTGCACCTCCTCCCAACCCCCTTCCTAGTGGCGACCTGGGAGAAACTTTTGTCCCCTCCCCTCCGCGTCTTCTTGCCCTGGAACTTGGCCCAGACGGCCTAGTTCTCCATACTAACTGGGGGTTCCACCGACGCGGCAGCCTCTTCGCCCAGATAAACTTCTGCTGTCTGGTAAGGAAAGGAACAAATTCCATGCTTTTTTCCTTTTGGAGGGAGTATTGGTGAATTTAAAATCTCCTAGGCGTTAACCACCAAACCAACAACAAAACCCCAAACAAAACATGCTGCCTTCACGTGGGTGGACAGTGGAGTCAGTCCAAGCCTTCCCTGGGCCCGTCCTTTGCTCAGATTGTGGAGTTCCTGCATGTTTAGGGAAAACAGAGCCCCTTTCACGCACTGCTGGAGGGGACTTAATACAACTGCAATGTACTATCACGTTTAAAACGTTTTGCAGAGGCAAGATTTCCTAAGAGCAACTTGCTAGTGATGCATGGAAAAGCAAATCTGTTTATAGAGAGGGGCCACTCAAGGGGAAGAGGGGAAGGCAGGACCAGCCCCCACTGAAAACCACCGTTTCCAACGTTTGAACCACAGCACTGGGGGGAGGTAGTGACTGCCCCTGGAGGTGACAGGTTGCAGACCTTTGGGCTGGTTTTCACTGCTTGCCGGAAGTCCCCAAACTTCTTTTAGGGTAGCCCTTCCCCCAACACTCTGTTAAGCCCCCATTCTGTGTCCCGGGGGCATGTGTTTGGACCTTGCAGCAAACCTTGCTCCTCACACACTTGAAGTGGACACGCTCTTGTTCTGCAGCTGGCAGTGCGTGGACCTGGGTGGGATGTGGGTCCAGTGCAGCCGACAGTGGGTGACAGTGCCCAGTTTGTTGTCTGATGCCTACCCCACTGCTAAGGAATAGGCTCTGACACAGCCCTCACCTCCAGAAATTCTCCCTGGAGTTTCCTTCTGGGAGAAAACACCACCTGAATTATTTTGTGCTTAAGGTTTTTGTGTTTGTATAATGAACTCAAGAGAAAAGATGCCGTTTGCTAGTTTTGTGATTTCTCAGGTCAAGAGGGCTTATAAAAGTCTTAGACCCCATAACTCTGGGGGGGAAAATCACTAAAACTATTTTGCCCAGAAAGTATTGCCTTCCAGCACATGAGGATGAGGACAAGGACTGCTTTCCGTAAACCTTAAAACATTCAAACAGCAGCACACCAAGTCTCAGCCACCCCCTGCACAAGCACAAACGCACCCGGGATTTTCTGGCCCTCCTCTGGTTGCCAGGCTATTTTGTAGCACCTTCTCCGACTGTGTCTTTGAGCGGTGATTCCAACTTTTACGGTTTCTTGCTCTCTACCCTGATGAGTTGCGCTTGCCCTGTGTTCACAAGCTTGCCTTTGAGCCCTTGACACGCTTTCAACCCCGTACCGGTGGTGTTTTAAAGGCTATATTTTAGTCTAAAGGGATAAAAATGTTGCCTTCATCCTGTATACGAGGGCGCTGGGCGCAGAGTGGGCAAGTCTGAAGGAAAGCCCATCTCATAGCTTTGCTAACCTCAGGAGGATAGTTTCAACATGCCGGTTTTTGTCAGCTGAAACGCGAGGGCCAGGTGCTCAGGACACACTGCGGACAGGTCATCTGTTCTCTCGCCTGCCAGGTCCCGGCTCCTCGCCGGGATGCTGGGCGCTGGGGCTGCTGCCCACACCTGCCCATTTAAAGCAGCGAAGTGGGCGCAGACCACCAGGAGCGGAGCGGGGCCACTTCATGAAGCAAGAGCTAGACCTTCACAAAACGGAAAACATTTTGCTTCAGTCTGTCCTTTCTTAGGAACCGATTAGAGACGAGGCCCACCAATATTCCGGATAAAGTTAATGCTACCAGAAAATGTGCGGAGAGTCAGGACGCAGACCCGGCGCTCGTCGAAGGCCAGCCTGTCACAGTCAACTCCATTGCTCTATTTTCACCTCGGTCTCTTTCTCCGTGTTCCCTATCTCTTGAGAGATGAGTAAATAAAAATGCCGCCCTATGCAAAACAAACAAAGTTGACATTAAATTGGAGAGTCGGTGTGCTGGAGTCTGCCGATCTGTTCGCCACCACTTGGCTGCCTGTAGTGTCGGCAATCATTGTTTTTCAAATTGACTAAAATAATTCTTTCAAGGCCTCTGAGAAAGTGTAATAAAAGATAATTGGGGAAAAAACCCAACTCGCACGTATTTTACTTCCTCAGATCAGGAAAAAAGACTCCAAGCAAAATAATGAACTTTAGTTTAACTAGTCTGTTTTCAGCAGCTATTTTCCCTCCTTAACCAAATTACGCGGCTTCATTCTGTTCCCTCTGCCCCCGCACGTGTCCGCGCTCCGCGGCAGTTCTCCCGGCGGGGCCGCAGGTGGTGGGACTTCGCTCCCCGCTAAAGCGCGCAATTTCGGGAGATCTGAGCAAGTCGTCTTCAGAAACGACAACGGAGCGTCATTTACCGAATTCGTTCAAGAGCCTCCCTAAGAAGGACTGGACGGTCCTCACTCCGCGTCCGTGCGAGTCCCTCTAGTCGTCTCCGCGTCCGCTCCGTCCGCCGGCGGCGCCCCTGCCCGCGGGGACAGCGCCCACCCCGACGCCGCCGGGGCCACCGCGCGACACCCCGCGCGTCCTCCTCTCCCGCCGGGGACCGCGTGGGGCGGGCCGCGGGCCGGGGCGTCCCTGCACCGCGGGGCCGCTGCCTCCGCGCCTCCCCGGGGGCTGGAACCGCAGCCCCGGAATCCAAGTCGCTGCCAGACCCCGAGTTCCGAGGGAGGGGCCGCGGGCCCCGGAGCCTGCCGTCCGCGGGCGCGCGAGCGTCCCGGGGGCCGGGCTGGGAGCGGGGGGCCGAGGCCAGGCCCCAGCGGGTCCCGGGACGCTCCCCAGGCGCCCGCCCCCTCTAGGCCCCGCGAGGAAGCCGCCTTCCGGCCCCAGTCGGGTCAGCAGAGGCCGGGGGCGCCTTCCAGCGGCGGCCGCCCCGCCCCCACTCTCCCCTCCCCCACCGCACCCCATCCCGCCCCGGCGGCCGGCGAGGGGGCGGGGCTGGGGGAGCGCGCAGACCCCACCCGGAGCCGGCCGAGCGCCCCGAGGGGGAGGGGGGAGGGGGAGGAGGCCGCGGGGGGAGGGGAGAAGGAGAGGGCCGGCGGGCCCGGCCCCAGCGCCGAGCGGACCCGGGCTGCTCGCAGGCCTTCGGGGAGGCGGCTGGGAGCCGGGCCCTCGCGCGCGGCCCCGAGCGGTCAGGGCGCCACCTGCAGGCGGCTGCGGATGGCGGGCGGGAGGACGGGCCAGGCCTGCAGAGACGCGGCCCTGGCCGAGGGGCGTCTCTGGGCTCCACAGTCCTGAGTCTGGGGCAGAGCAGGGGTCCCCAGGGCGCTGAGGATGAAGTTCTGGGGAGCGCGGACCTGGGGCCTGGAGAACCGGGGTCTCCTCCAGGCTCGTCTGCGGAGACGATAGAGGGCATCCTGTGGCCCTGGACCGGCTACTTAGTCTCTCTGAGTCTGGCGTCCTCACCCTTCAAAGGGGACAGTGCCCCCTGTCTGACAGGGTCCGTCAGGTGAGAAACTGTAGGTGCCTTTAGGAACTTCCGCCTCTCTCTAATGTGAAAAGTGGTCTTTTATCCTAAGAAATCCGACTTATACGACTTGGGCTAGTGCTTTCTGCTCCTTGAAAGATTAGGGCCTTAGAAGGGGGTGGGAAGGCCAACGAGGCCCAAGAGGCTGATTAGGACAGATGGACGGGGTTGGGGACGTTGTGATAACTACTCTCGCCAGCTAATCCTCTTCTCACAGACAAAAAATCACATTATATTTAAGAGTCGCCTACTATTTACCACTACTTCGTTTAATTTTTGCCTCCTTATATGGTATATATTATCCCCATTTTAAAGAGGAGGAAGTAAAGACATGGGATGCAAGCAGTTAGCCGGTACATGTGTTTTCTGCTTTAAAAACTTTTCCTGTTCCAGCAGCCCCAGATCTGTGTTTCAGAATCTACCTTTAATATCAGCTTATGAAGTGCCTACTATGTGCTTGGTTACTATATTATGAATTTTACGTCTAAAGTCTCAAGGGACTCTCAGGACACCTGTGAAGCAGGACTGCGAGTTCTTTCTTCAGAGAGGAGGAGACATGGGCTCAGGGAGCTCAGGGGAGTCACTCCAGTCCTACAGAGCAGTGGGCCAGGTCCTGGGGAGCCTGCATCTTCTGATGACACAGCCGGGTGTCCTCTGCTGCACCACCACCTGGGACGGTCCCAGCTGGCTGTGTTACGGAGAAGGGTCAGGCAGGAGGAGTGACACCCCGGTGGTCTGCCGAGTTGAAGGTGTGGTGAAGGACGTGTCTGTAGCCCTAAGTATTGGAGTGGTAGAGTGTTTCCTAAGAAGATGTTGATGGTGGAGGAAGGGGCAGGGGTGCAGTGGGAGGAGCCCAAGAATGAGTAGATTTACACTTTCATAAATATGAATAACACCTTTATTTAATGACTGAATCACCCGCACCTAGTGATAACAAGTACCATACGCTGACGGGTTTGGTGAAATGTAGCTATTGCCAAATTCCTGGCATCCGACCTATAGTGACAGTGCTTTGTTGATTTGGTTATAGAAATTATTTACAATAAGTATTTTTGCACATTAGATATTTTTGCTGGTCTGTGTCCATGTAATGGTAACATTTTGTGATGAAGGACTGGATTGTTCAGGGAGGAAGATTATACTCCTCTCCGTGCTTTTGTATTTCCCTTGTGTGACAATTACTCATTCGTTCCCCTTCTTCCTCCTACCTAAGTACCGAGTCAAACCACTGTTCCTCACCAGAACACCTCCCCATCACACCTGAGGATAACGAACCACGTCAAGAGGCCTGGGCGTCACCTAGAGAAGGCTTTGGCTTGGGGCACTGCATGTGAACGTGGGCATCTCACTTTCCTCTTTTTCCTCCTGGGCCCAGCCATGATGCTTCTGCTTGCCACTGCATTATCAAGAGCTCAGACCTTGACTGCATCTCACCTCTGACTTCTGTACCCTGAGAGTGTTTCTAATAATATAATAGGTTTTAATTTTGAGACAGATGCCACAGGACATTCATTAGCAGGAGAACCCCACTGTGTGACTAACACGATCAAGTTATCAAATTTAAGGTCAGGTGGCTATGGATTGTCAGCTTTTGGGGACCAGTTGGTAAGCAGATGAGGCCTTTGTGAAGAAAACCAGTTGAAATCAGCACATATTTGTGGAATGTATATTATGTGTTCCACATTGTTCTAGGTGCTAGCAGAGATATGGAGAAATACAGGAGTATTTCTCCTGGAGCTTACATTCTAAGCTTTAGAGTAGAAACTTCTCTCTCTGTTCCACTCCCCAGGTCCATGCCTTAGTTTTGTCATAATAAACTGATGGGGTTAATGTTCAAAGAACATATACTCAAGCTCAAAGGATAGGCTGACACATTTCTCTTCTGAAATTACTGTCTTCATCCTAGAATTTTGGTGTTACTCATTTCCTCATCTTCAGATATAGTTACAGAAGTGAATGAATCGAGAAAAGACTTTAGGAAAGGTGGGAACTATAGCTTATGGTCTCTTTTTGCACAGTCACACACACATTTATAAGAGACAGCACTATACTTTGGGGTACTCATTT
Organism: Ceratotherium simum simum; assembly: GCF_057802395.1. Taxonomy (NCBI): domain Eukaryota; kingdom Metazoa; phylum Chordata; class Mammalia; order Perissodactyla; family Rhinocerotidae; genus Ceratotherium; species Ceratotherium simum. The sequence goes on from NC_141901.1 coordinate 99,250,794, forward strand.
TATTCTCTGATGTGGAGTTGTGCTTCTATGTCATGGAAACACATATTGGTCAGTGTGAGTGCCTGTATGGGTAGATCTTCAGAGATCTTAGCTACTTCTTTTTGGTACCCTTCCCAACTGTGAGCAATCCAGGGCTCTTTTTAGTAATGAAAGGGCAGAGCTAGGATCCAATTACAGGCCACTTTGGAACTCATTAGTGTTCTTCATATCCCCAGGGTTGAATCAGAGCCTTGACCTTCCCAAGTCCCAGTCTCAGAACTTCTGAATGTGGGATCTCCCAAGCCAGTGCAGGTCGGAGGTGGTTCCATGTAGGCTCAGCTCTGGGAATGCAGATCCTGAATAAAATGAGGCAGCTTTTTACAACAGACAGGTGTGGGGTTTGTTTGAGAAGCTGGACTGCTGCTTCTGATCATGGGGAATTGAGTTTTCAGCCAAAGCCATTTGTGAGAGTCTAATAAAGGGATGTTACATTTTATTGGCATTGGATGGACCAATCTGATGGGATAGGTGCTCAGAAGGTCAATTACTAGAAGCTTGTAGTAAAAACTCAGTATTTTCAAAGAATTTAGATGCTATAAAAGACAGCAGTATAGCATGGAGCAACAGAGCTGACTGTATTTAAACAGGAGGGCAAAGCCACATGTTTATCTGAAGAACCTGAAAGGTGCCCTGAAGAAGCCCAGAGATCATGGGAGCAATTTTGAAATAGTTGAAAGGGAAGAAGGGGCTACATTAATACCAAATGTCTTTAGGGCCAAGGACATGGGCCCAGTTAGCCCCGTGTAATTCTCACAAGGCTGACGCCCAGCTATCCCGCTTCACAGAGGGGACAGAGACTCCCTTACGGTTTGTGAGAGGCCTTGATAAGGTGCAGACTGGTCCAAGACACATGCTTTTCCTACTTTTTCCCTCCTACTTGATCTGCTCAATTCCAGGCCCCCAGCCTTCTCAGAGTGCCTGGAGGTACTCATCCAACCTTCTCTTCCAACACCAGTGACTGGTGCTTTTTCTTGGCACCATCCTCTAAAACTTTGCTGTCTGTTTCCTGCATCTCCACTCGCAGGGATGCCCAGGTACAGAAGTTCTGGGACTCTGACAGGGTAAAATTAGAACCTACCCTTTATTTGGACACCCAGCCTGGTGCATCGTTTGAAGATTTAATCCAACCCATCTATCCCTTTTTTGAATTTTACTCTCTCTAGTTAGCTTGCAGGTTCCCATTTCATTCTCGGTAACTGCGGGTGCCCGGTTCAGGGCTTCACATGTTCTCGTCGACCTAGAATACTCGCTGGTGGCCTGTGCGACATCTGACCTGCTACCCCCACCCCCCATTTTTTTTTTGAACCCGACGAAGGGGCCAGGTTCAGCCAAGTTCTCCTCCCATGGTCCCCTCGCTGTCACCTCGAGGCCAAAATATAGAAGGCAAAAGGCGCCTCTGCCGTCAGAGCCCCCCAACAAAAGGCCCCAGGGCCCCAACAAACCCACATCTGCCGAGGTCAGGAGGTTCTTCCCCTCCCCAACTCTGGGGGCTGAACTCAGGCCGTCCCACTGGCACGCGGCCTGGGAGAGAGGGACAGGTGCGGCTGCGGGTGCGTGTTTGGGGGAGACAGGAGACGGCAGCAATGGTGGGGCAGGGAGGGTGGAGGGAATGTTTCCCAGGAACCCGCGAGCCACATTCCTCGCAGTGGCGACTCGCAGGTCCCCGCGGGAAGCGGCGGGTCGGGGCCACGTTTCAGCGGCGGCACGGGGCGGGGAAGCGGCCCCAGGCCTCTCGCGGCCGCACTCCCAGGCCTTCTCCGCGCGCGGGCGGGGCTGCGTCCGGCTGCGGTCACCCGCGCCCCGGCCCTCCCGAGCGGGGTTCTTTCCTCCCGCCTTCGGAGAGCGGGGCCCCTCGCCTGCACGCGGGTTCGGCGGAGGGCGCCCCAGGGACCCCGCGCCCCGGCCGTCCGCGCGCCCGGGAGCCCCTGCCCGGGTGCCGGGGCAGGGCCGAGTCCCGTCCCCGGCCGGACCTCGTTCCTGCGGGGCGCGCACAGACGGGCCGCGCAGCTGCCCCACGCGCAGAGCAGGACTTTCGGCCCCCGGACGCCTTCGGGTCCACCCGGCGCTGCGAGCGCGCGGCAGAGGGCGCCGTTTCCATGCGCTCCGGGCGGGCGCTCGGGTCGGGCTCCGGGGTCGGGGTCGGGGCCCTCGGGTCGGGGCCGCGCCTCCCCCACGGGCTCTGGGTTTCTGGGAGTCGCCGCGGCGCCCCCTGCCCGCCGCGCTCAGCCTGTGGCGGAAAGCGGGCGAGGGGTGCTGACCCCGCGGGGCTCCGGGGGCTTTGCAGCGAGGCCCCCTTTCCCTCCTGGGGGGTTCGCGCCCCGGCCTTCACCGCGGGAGGCTTCCCGCCAACTGTGTGCGTGACGGGGAGGAGCGGCCCTACGCGAAGCCATGCCCCCCCAACTGCTAAGGAACATGTCTACAGGCGTTGTTCAATTGCAAACGACTAATTAATTTTCCAGCACTTGTGCAGAATACTTTAAAATGGAGAAATGAAGGTCTTCGATGAAAATGAAGCTTGATGGTGTGCACCTGCCACTAATGTGCGGTGCACGGTAACTTCCCCTCATTAGAGAGATGACTTGGGCTGAGAACAAGTCATATAGTGAAAATCACTTCAACACGTGCCTGTTCATATGCATAAACTCCTGTGTACCAGATGGCAAAATATAATGACATCTTAAACAGCTAATTGCATAAACCTTGTAATGCAGATAATTGCTGTACCAAAGTAGGACTTAATAATTTCCCACCGTACTGCCTGGCTTCAGAGTAATCCTCAAGGAAAGTTGTGACAGTTGTAACACGAAAGTTCACCAAGTGGTAATTAAAACTAGCACTTAAATAATTTGACTTTCAAACCCTTAATTATATTCGGAGAACTGCTCTGTGGAAATCCAGAATTTACGGATAGTTATGTGATCACATCTAATGCTGCATTTCATCAAGTTTTCCTTCATGGCCTCATGTGGCATCATATTGTAGGGAGTCCATGGGGATGTGTTCCGTTCTCTAAAATTATTCCAATAGCAGGAGCTTTGTGTTTTGGGGCATGAGTGGTTAGTCTCCACTCCCAGATGGATCTGTTGATTATTTCCAATTTACGTTTATTTATAGAGCCCCTCCTGTAATAACTGACTCTAAGCCTTACCACGTGCCTGGCACTGGTTCCAAGCACTTTACAGGTATTATCTCATTTAATCCTGAAAACAGCCACCTGAAACATGTACTATTAACATCCGCATTCTCCAGATGAAAAAGCCGGGCACAGAGATGCTGAGTAACTTGCTCAAAGTCAGCTAGAAGTCACTGCTCCAAACTCAGACTCTCTGGCCCAGGAGCCCGTGCTGTTTACCACTGTACGCTGCTGCCCCTGGGTGAGGCCAGGGCCTCAGTAATACAATATTCCGTACTATTTTATTTTCTAATATTTAGAAATAAAACTAAAATAACAGAATTGGAGTTATAAAAGGCAGTTGGCAGGTAGATATCTGTGTTGATTTTAACTTATTAGCTTATGTCATAATACATTTCAGAAAGAGAGACTGCTATTTTCCATAGAGTAGTTCTGCAACAGTAAGCAAGCCAAGAAAAGTAAACCTTTGAAACTCAGTTTTGATTACATCAGTGCCTGGTTTAAAAAGCCTGTGTGGCTCACTGTTTCTATTTCTCCATCTTCAAAAAGACCACAACACCTTGAAGAGGGTGTTCACAATGAACGCAGAGCAAAACCCTCTTTGTAAGATATGTAGTGAACCGTAGTCTTTTCTCTCCATGTTGATCTTGTAGCTTTTCCCTTTCCCCAGTGTGCATGGACATGTGTGGCCTAGCATGAGACATGCAGCCAGGTCCCTAGAATGGGGGCCGTAGCCCCTGAAATCCCACCAGTGGAGCTTCCTTTCTGTGTGTGAAACGCTGTCTCGTCTGGGCTGCTGCTCGGAAAGTCCTTAAGTTAGTGGCAAGCAAATTGGTCTAGAAATCAGAAGTCTGACATTCTCATTCTAATGTGGCCATTAAGACATAACATGACCTTGGACAAATCACTCCATCTCCCTGAAATTCAGTTCCTTCAGCATAAAGATAAAGAACTTGGCTTATGATTGCTTACATCCCTACCAGTGTTACATTCTAGAATGTTATGCAACTAATCCCTCTATTACCTGAGTGGGAACGAGACTTTTAGGGTGAATTTTCTTTAATAAAAACAAAGTTCTGGATTTGGGGGAATGAATGAAAGAATGTCTAGAGGGGAAGAAAAGACTAAATCTAAGGAGCATTTTCCCAGGTGCAGAGCTCAGGATATCAAGAGAATTAAGACACAGTCCCTGACATCATGAGTTCTTAGGGTAGCGGGTGACACCGACTAGTGAGTGGAGGAGTCCGGTGTAGAGCGACAGGCGCTGAGGGAGAGGGGCACGTGGTGCTGTAAGATGGGAGTAGCTCCTCTCCCGGGCTGTGGGAGACTTCCTGGTGGAGGGGATACCTGAGCTGAATTTCGCAGGATAAGTTGAGTTGACAATGCATAGTAGGAGAAGGGCATTCCGTGCAAAGGACACTGTATCCATGTATAGGGGAGAAGAAGAGGCAAGGCATGGCTCTGTGTGGGAACTGGGAGGAGGTCAGTGTTGCTGGCCGTTCAGGTGTCAGGTCAGCGGGGAGAGACTCTAGGCAGGAGAGGTGGGCACAGGTCAGATCTCCAAAGACCTCGTTAGGAAGTTTGGACTTCACTCAGTCAGCACGGGGGAATTCAAGCCAAAGCTGGTCTATTTTAGAGTGTTGCTTAGGTATTATACTGATTTCTAAGTCACCAGAGAGAGGTTTGCTATTCATTGATGCTGTCTGCTTTTTAATAGAGGGTATGTGGGTGCCAACCAGAAAGAGGAGCCTGCTTTGGCCCCTGGAGGGCTGGCAGTCAGTGGTCATCCCTGGTGATCCTCAGTAAACCAGCTTTTGCACAGGCCCCGCCCAGTAGAGGAAATGGTTGGTCTCCCACTCTAAGCCCCTGAATCCCTCTGATCCCCAACCTGGTGGCTGATTTTACAGACCCAGGAAGAAATCAAAGTCACGATGATGGCAAAAGGCAGGACAGAGGACATTTAGAATGCTTTTTAAATTGCTTTAATATGGTAAATCTCACCCACGTTGGTAAGGAAATAATTGCTCCGAAGTTCTAATCTGATTTAGGAGTTGAGCAACATCGCTCTCAGACCCTGTTGGCAGAAGTGACATTGATAATGCTCTTGTGGAGGACAACTTGGCAATATATATGTAATGCCTTCTATCTTTTGACCAGCAAATCCACTTTTAGGAATTTATGCTAAGGAAATAATCACGAATTGTTCAAATATTTGATGAAATAATGTTTGCGACAGTGGTTTTATAATGATGAATAATTAGAAAAGTTGTGATATCCACTTCTCGAGAATTGTTTAAATGAATTGTGGTATATACATGTAGAATTCTACACTAGAATACCATAAAGCTATCAAGATGTGATGTATTTAATGAAGAAATTCTACTGCAAAATAAAATAAGTACAGTGTGATCTCATTTTTTGTTAAATGTTTGTATATATTCATAGAAAAAGAGACAAGTAGGAAATACATTTCAGAATGGTGAAATTATGAGTGATTTTTACTTTCTTGCTTTTTATGTTTATATTTTCTAAATTTTTGACAGTGGGAATGTATAACTTTCATAATAAGAAAGTAATCATCATAATAAAGCATAATAAGAAAATAATGTAAATTATTATTTACATGAAAAATCAAAACAAAAGGAGCAGACTTGCAAATCTATCTAGTAATGGTGGACAAGGTGATTTGGGCTGATTGTCTCTCTGAGGATACCGAGGAAAGCTGATGAAAATATAAACATACTTGCTTTAAGGCATTGGGGAACAAACAAGGTTTGAAGAATGACCTGGCTGGGATCTGGAGGAGGGCGAGGCCCTGGAGGAAAGTGCAGCACTTGGGCCTCCTTTCCCACTGGGGATCTTTCCCGGCTCTAGAGAGGGTGGCTGAGGGCCGGGACAAGGGAGGGAGAGACTGGAGGTGGGGCCCTGGGAAGGTCTGGACCCTGAGAGGATGGGTAAACCAGAAATAGAGGCCCAGCAGAGACTCAGGCTAGTTTTGAATCATCTTTAAATTGGATTGAAGTGATTACGGCTTGAGGGCAGATACCAATGTAAATCCTCTCTGGGGAAGAAAACGTCGTCTTAGGCCTCAAATTAATTCTATAAACAAATTCTCAAATACAATGACTACCATGTTATAAGGAAAGAAAATAAGTAGGCCTATGATGAGACAAGAAGACAGGATGAAAACTAACAAAACCAACAGACAACAGAAACAGACTCTGTGGATTCCCGCACAGGAGTTACCAGACAGCAGCCTTAACGTCATTGTGCTTTACGTGTTTATGAGAGACGTTCCTGAGTGTAAAACACAGAAAATTGGAGAGGAAAAATACGCATAATACATGTCCTAACCAAACATAAACTGTTGTAGCCGTGCACTTCAAAATGCTTATAACGCATTACTAGGGATGAGGAGAGACACTTTGCACTGATAAAAGATGTAGTTCACAGGAAATTTGTTCCTAATAACAGCACAAAAACACATAAAGCAAGGACTGATAAAACTAACAGGTGAAATAGACTAACTCGTAATCATAATGGGAAATTATAATAACCACTTTCAACATCTAACAGAACCTGCAGACCAAAAATCGGTAAGAATATAGAGGATCTGAGCAATATTATGATCACGTTTGATTTAATGGACACATGTGGAACAAAACAACCAATAATGGCACAATACGTGTTTTCTTTCCAAGCACATGCAAAACTCCTAGGCCATAAAGAAAGTATCAAAAACTTTTCAAAAGATTTCTCTCTATGCAATTAGGCTAGAAATCCATAACAAAGAGATAACTGTAAAATCCCCAAATATCTGGAAATTAATGAATATAGTTCTCTAGTCCCATATTTCAAAGAAGAGATGACAATGGCAACTAGAAAATAATTTGAACTGAAAAATAATGAAAATTACACATCAAGATTTGTGGGATACAGCTAATGCCATGCTCAGAGGGAAATCGGTGGCTTCAAATGCATACATTTGAAAAGAAGAAAGGCTGAGAATCAATGAGCTCATCATCTATTTCAATAACTTAGAGACAGAGCTGTTAATTAAACTCAAATAAAATAGAAGGTAGGAAATAATAAAAAAAAGAGCAGAAACAAATGAAATGGAAAAAAACAGAGTAGAAGGATCAACAAACCCGAAAGTTAATTTGAAAAGTTGATAAATCTCCCATGATGCTGATCAAGGAAACAAAAGAAAACAGAAACAATTATTATTGTTATTATAATAACAAATGGAAGAGGGGACCTGATGACAGATACTACACACACTAAAACATTTGATGAAAGGATAGTAAGAATAACTTTATGCAAATACAGTTGAAAGTTTGGATGAAATAGACAAATTCCTGAAAAACACAACTTATGAAAATGGGATCAAAGTAAAAAGAGAAAGTGTAAATAATTTGACACTTATTAGAGAAATTGAATCCATAGTTAAAAACCTTTTTACAGAGAAAATCTAGAACTAGATGGCTTTCCCAGCAAATTCTACCTATCATTTGAAGAAGAAATATTGCCAGTATTCCAGAAACTCTTCCAGAGAATAGAAAAAGGGAATCTTACCCTATTTGATTTATGACGCCAGCATTACCTTAATAACAAAACTTGATGAGGACAGTTTAAGAAAATAAAATTACATTCCAATCTCTCTTATGAACATAGATGTAAAAATTCTAAACAAAACATTGGCAAAGACAATTCAAGAATATATATAAAAGGATAATAAATCATGACCAATTTGGATTTATTCCAGGAATTCAAGGTTTGTTTCATATTCAAAACTCAGCAAACACACTGTGTTAAGTGAATAAAGGAGACAAATCATGTGATACCTAAATACATGCAAGAGAAGCGTCTGATGGAATTCAACATCCATTTATGATTAAAAAAAAAAAAAAAACGCTGGCAAACTAGGACTACAAAGGAACTTCCTTAATCAAGAAAAGAGCAGCTACCAAAATCCAACAACAAACACCAAACTAACAGTAAAAGCTTTGAGACTGGGTGAGACTGGGAACAGCATAAGGAAGACCACTGTCACGACCTCTCTTCAGTGTTCTGTTGATATAGCTGGTGTGGCAAGGCCACCAAAGGAGTGACATGTGTAAGGGCTGGAAAGGAAGACATGAACTCTCATTACTCATATATGATGATTGGGTGTGTAGAAAATCCAAAATGCGTATCAATTGTTGGAATTAATAAGTGAGCTTAGTAGATCACTGGGTACAACATCAATATACAAAAACATTGCATTGCTATATACCACCCTCAAACAATTATAAAATGAAATTTAAAAAATGTGTTCTTTTAATAATATCAAAATTCTCAAATTACTCAGGAGTAAACCTCAAGAAAACAATATTGAGTAAAAAATGCCAAAAGGAGGGATATGCCATGTTTGTAATTGGACAGTATGATATTATAAGTATGTTATTTCTCTCCAAAATGATCTATAGGTTCAATGTATTCTCGATTAAAATCCCAACAGGATTTTTTAAATAGAACTTGAGAAGATGATTCTAAATGCCTACCTTCATGCAAATGGGCCAGGAGGAGCCCAGACCCTTGATGAAGAACAGTGGGAGGATTTGTGCCCTGGACACGAGGACGGCGGAAATCGCTGAATTTCTGCCGCCTGAATAAAAAGATAGAATAGGGACCCCAGAGAGAGACCCACGCACAAATGGACACTTGATTCAAAAAGAAGATGTATCTTCAGAGCAGTCTCTTCCAAAACTGGGTCAGTTGGCTATCCTCATGGAAAAAATGAAATGACTCACTGCTTCACACCAGACCAAACACAAATGAATAAATTCCAGGTGACTGCAGTTCCAGAAGTGAGAGATGAGACAGTGGGCCTCTAGAGGATAATGTAGCATAACATAGGGGTAGGGAAAGTTTTCCTAAAGTTGACAGAATAAAGCGCAGATGTGAAAGAGAAATATTGATTCTACGGATTACATAAAAGTAAGGACTTCTTTTCCTCTGAAGACACCATTAGGAGAGTGGAAAGGAAGCTGCCAAAGAGGAGAAGGTATTTGTAACCGACGAAGCTGATAACGATAAAAATAACTCTTATAATTTAAAAAAGAAAATGACACGTCTGGCACCTGGGCCTGAGCAGGCCTTTCACAAAAGAGGATACCCAAAGGGTCAAAAAATATGTAAAAGATGCCTGTTAGCCATCAGGGACTAAAAACCAAAACCACAATAAAATATCACACACATATCAGAAGGGCTAAAACTAATAGACTACAAAGCCAATTGTCGTGAGAATGTGGAGCAGTCGACGTTCTCCCACACCGCTGCTGGAAGAGGAATTGGTGTGGCTGCTGTGGGAAACAGCCTGGCAGCATCTCCTAATCTTGCACACGAGACACCTGATGACCCACAATTACTCTCTGGGCAACAGAAATGTGGCTCCATAAAACGTGTACAAGGAAGTTCATAGCAACATCATTCAAACTAGTTAAAAATTGGTAACTATCCATCACCCGTGGATCGGATAAATAAAAGTGTCATATATTCACACTTTTTAATACTATACGGCAGTGAACAATGAATGAGCTGCAGCTACCTGCAGCAAAATCGATCAAGCTCACAAACATAATATTAATCAAAGGAAACCAAACACAAAAGAGTGTGTTGTATATGATTCAATTTATATAAAGTACCAAAAAGGAAAAAAAAAGGCAAAACCAAACTGTGATGCTTAAGGATACATACTTGGGTGATAAAACTATCAAAGGGGCCAGGAAACGATACCCTTAAGAACCAGGGCAGCATGAGCAGTGTTTGGGAGGGGCCGAGGGGGGTTTGTAAGAGACAGACTCTGTTCTCTTCTCGACCTGGCTGGGGGTGTCACGCGTGTTCACTTTGGACACGTCATCGAACTGTGTGTGTGTATCTTACATATTTTGTTTAGTGATGTGTTTTAGATATATACGTTTTATTTCATAATAAAAAGGTTAAAGGATGGAGTCACGTGCACATGGTTTATAAGGTGAAGGATGAAGTGGAGAATTTAAATTCCATCTTTAAGAGACCTGCATTAAAGGCAGTGTCTATCAGGGACAGCACCTGTGTGGCCCTGGGCTTTCCAATCGCTACATCCTTCACCTGAGGCCAATAGACCTCACCACAGATGGTGCCTCACTCTCCCTGGTTATCACTCACCTCTCAGATCACCCACTGCTCTTGTTTGCCACTCGCTGCCATTGCCTCTCTTCAGCTCATCAAAAATTAGTCCACTGCCATCTCGGTGCCTAGAACTGTACAGGGTGGCATGAGGGGACAGAGATCGAATGTGAGCCGTAGTTTCAGTCCCCATGCCCATCCATGACTTGGAGGATGTAGGGTACATACACACCTTGATGAGGTAAAACTGTGAGAGTATGTAGTTAAGGGCAACCTGTGTGGGATGGAGAAAAACTCTCGAGGACTTTCAAGGCAGGAGCGATTGGTGAAAGTCGCAGTGGATGGGAAAGACTTCATGGAGAGAGTCCTTAATGAACAATGTAACGTTATCAATGCAAAATCCAGTCTTCTAACTTGGCCGAGGGGCTGTGTGACCTTAGCTCAGGACAGCCTCTCCACCTCTAACTCCTGTCTGGCCAGTTCACTCTTGACCTGCACCTTTAACCCAGGCTCCACCTCCTTCAGGAAGCGTCCCCGACTCTTATCCAGCCTGGTCATGTGTTTCTCCTCAAATAGCATTTGTCACACCTTGGCGATCAGTTTAGTTGTTTATCTTCCTCAATTCTGTAATCCCAGCACATATGCACAGTGGTTTTTACTGAATAGGCAATCAGTGAAAGCTTGTGGACTATTGAGGCAGTGAATTACAGAGGGGAAGGAAGTGTGTGCAAAGGTACCTCAGAAGTGGTGAGGGTGACGCTAGTGCGTCTGCCCGGGTTGGGGGGAATGTAGGGAGGAAGGGGACAGCACTCCTTTCAATTGTGCGTCGGGTCAGTTGTGGTGACTAAAGTCTCATGCTCATGCTCAGTCCGGTACTATACTCCTGAGTACTGTACTCAGGACTACACGCCCGTGGTACTCCCGAGTACTGTACTCAGCACTACACGCCCGTGGTACTCCCGAGTACTGTACTCAGCACTACACGCCCGTGGTACTCCCGAGTACTGTACTCAGCACTACACGCCCGTGGTACTCCCGAGTACTGTACTCAGCACTACACGCCCGTGGTACTCCCGAGTACTGTACTCAGCACTACACGCCCGTGGTACTCCCGAGTACTGTACTCAGCACCACACACCCGTGGTACTCCCGAGTACTGTACTGGGCACCATATTCCTGTGGTACTCCTGAGTACTGTACTCAGCACTACATTCCTGTTTTTAATCCCTCCTGCCATACTGTCTATATGTGGCTTTGTGTGGTTCAATGTTTCTACCAATTATTTGCATGAGGAATGGATGTTTCATTTAATAAAATCTACAGATGACAGAAAGCTGGGAGGAATACCTAATACCACAGATGATAGAATCAAGATTTAAAATAATCTTGACAAGATAGAACATTGGTCCAAAACCACAGGATGAAATTCTACAGAGATATATGCAAAGTTCTGTATTTAGATTGAAAAAAATCAATGGCACAAATATACAAGCCTAGCTTTATATCAGCGGACTGGAGAAATATTCAGGGGTTTTAGTTGATCATTATCATAGGCATCAGCAAGGGATCCTCCCTCCCTCCACCAAATTCAAAGACTTAAATTACAAATCAGCACAATGGATGGGATGAGAAATATGCAAAAGCACCTTCGAGAGGAGAAACTGGGCAAGCAGATGGAATCTGACTGTGGCGTAATCGGTGGTATAGCATCTACAAAGGGAAGGTGTCAGTGACGGGGGTTGGCTGGTCAGCGTGAAACAGAGTGAAGAGCCAGTGTGGCCGAGAGGTGGGTGTCAGAGGAGAGCCTTTCCCGAGGTGCGGTCGGGGGGGGTGGTGAGTACACAGCCCGGGGCCAGCCAGCTGCCTGGGCCTTAAAGCCAGGTTTGCAAAGTACTAACCATGTCATTCGGGGCAAGTTACTAAGGCTTTGGCAATTCTCGTCTATAAACCTGAGGGGTGGGTGGGGGGGGCGCGGTATCACTGTCCCTGTGTTTGGAGTGGGGTGGATTAAATGGGATATTTCATGGCGGTGCTCGGCCCTTGGTCAGAGTTATCATTATCATTCTCATCACTGTAGATCGATACGCTGGCTTTTTAGTTTCGACATCAACCTTTTGTGAGATTCCTCAGATGATTCTTCCCACAGAAGTCTGCTTCATTTTGGGGAGCTGAGGAACAAAAGTCAAATTCCTGAATGTTTGGCCCTGGAACTACAGTCATAGTTTTTTTTTTTTTTTTAAATATATTCATGCGTGTCATTCATACTATGCTGAAGAGACCACAGTGGACTATTTCATTAATTTATAAAAATCTGTGCTTTAAATTGGGCGTGGAGAAATGGAAACGTATCCTGGTGGCCTAAGAAGGGCTGAGGAGCTGGAAGTGCTGACGGGACGGCAGAGTTGTCCCCAGTCCTCGAAGATGCACCACGCAGGCGGGCACAGAGCACGAGAGGAAGGTCTCCCTGCTGAGTGGAGCCGCCTCTGGGCAGGGGCTCGTCCCTGCATGCACAGGTGCCAGGGCCCTGACAGGAAGGCCGGGAAGAACAGCTCTTTGCGTCTGTGTCTGTAAGTCTGGGCAGAGCCAAATAATTTACCAGCTGTTGTATCTTCTGAGTCCTCATGAAAACCCTGAGAAATAAACAGGATCTAGAACCCAGTCTTTGGCCTCGAGATCTAGTGTTTTTGAAAAGTGTGTTCTGAGGTCCCTGGGCCAGAATCCTCCACCTGAGGCACCTATTAAGAATCCAGACACCTGGGCTACATTCCTAGAGACCCTGGTTCAGTGAACATGGAGTGGGGCCAGGAAACCGTCCGTCCAGTCCCAGGTGCTTTCTGCTCTTCTGCTGAAATTCTCCTCTAACACCCGTGTGACTCTGTTTTGTGAGTGGATCTTATGATTCCAACCAGGCACAGGCCTGTTTCCGAGGCAGGTGCACCCCGTGGTGAGGAAGGCTGCAGAGGTCCCCTTCTGAGTGGAGCTTATGTCTGGGGGAGGACACTGCTCAGTAAGCAGCCAGTGAGAGTCAAGAACACTTCAGACAGTGAAAGGGCTGTGGTGGCACTAAACTGGGTGCTGTTGCTGAGAGTGACTGGCGGCCCCCTTGGGTTGGGGCACCGCTCCCTGAAGGTGCTGCCCAGCTGAGAGGTTCTGTTTCCTCAAAGCATTTCCCAGGTCATAGCTGGCTGGCAAAACCATGTTAGGTTTGGTCTAGATTTTCATCCAAATGGGGGCTGGATATCCCTCGTTTACAGCAACTGAAGAATTAGCAGGGACCATGTCAGATATGGAGTCACGTACAGTAGTAAGTTGTCACAGCTCACTTTGTGCATAGCCATTCTCCACAGGCTTTCAGCCACGAGTTCTGGGGGGGGCTTCTGGAACGGTGGTCCCATTTAATTTACTATAAGTTACCTTCCGGGAAAAACGGAGAGCTGACACCTATGGCAACGTTTGTTTGTAAGCATGGACTATCTGTGGTGGCTAAGCTCTTCCGTATACTGACGGGAATTTCAGAGAAGCCGGAGCAAGAGGCGTCCTAGTAGGGAAGACTTAAATCTTAGAAACGACGTATTCAGGAGTACAACGTGTTCAGTGAAGACAGTCTGGGATGTGTTGAGAAAGCTGGCTAGTCCAGGAGGCTGCAGCACCCCTGTGAAAGGCGTCTGCCCTTTGACGAGTCTTTAATTTCGCCTCGTAAAGAGTATGAAGTGCAGGCATTTAATTTGTTTGACAGAAGCAAGCCCCAAGCACCCCCTGGCATAGCGCAGCGCGGGTCCAGGAGTCTCAGCACATGTCAGGCACAGACAGGAGTCTGTATTAAATAAGCTTCAAGGCAAAACACTAGTTTGACAAAGGTCTCTTGTAATTAAAGACACAAACCTCTCTCTTCTGGGCCAGGTGGCGGGACACGCAGGAGCGCACCACCACCATCCTGTCCCGAGCAGCAGGAACTTTGCTCTTTCCTGTACGAGGACAAAGGTGCTTTGGGGCAGGCGGGTAGGGATCTATCCGTGGGTCCTGGAAAGTCTGGTGTGGCTGGCCTCCCGTCGCATTCTCTTTCCTCCGACAATGCTGGCTATCCGCCACATCAATTTCTCTAGCTAAGACACTAATGATCTAGGATGCCGCTTTTTTTTTTTTTTTTTTGCTGGAAGAAGATTGGCCCTGAGCTAACATCCATGCCCATCTTCCTCTATTTTTTGTATGTGGGATGCCGCCCCAGCTGGCTTGATGAGCGGTGCGTGAGTGTGCACTCAGGATCTTAACCTGTGAATCCCAGGCTGCTGAAGCAGAGTGTGTTAACTTAACCACTGCACCCGGGCTGGCCCCATAGGATACCGCTTTTTTTATTTTTTTAATTTACTTTTTAAATTTTTAAAATTTTTTGTGAGGAAGATTAGCCCTGAGCTAATATCTGTTGCTAATCCTCCTCTTTTTGCTGAGGAAGATTGGCCCTGGGCTAACATCCGTGCCCATCTTCCTCTACTTTACATGTGGGATGCCTCCACAGCATGGCTGGATGAGCGGTATGTAGATCTGCACCCGGGATCTGAACCTGCGAACCCCGGTCTGCAGAAGCAGAGTGTGCAAACTTAACCACTACATCACCGGGCTAGCCCCAGGATACCACTTTTTTAATACCATGTTTTAACAAACCAGAATTAGGAAACTCTACAAAATTCACACGATTTGACATCCCGTGCGTTAACATCCATCTGCTCATAAATCAACAATATCCATCAAGCATTTCTGCCTCAAGCGTGTTCAAGGACCGTATCCTATCAACACATTACACATCCTCCAATCGGCTGCTCTCTGTGATCTGCTTAAGCTTGGCCATTTTTCCACGAGGAGAAAGCAGCCCTCTACTCCTCCTGGAGAAGCATAAGAGATGACCAAGTAGGAAGATCTAATTTAGACTACACTCACAGCTCCTTTTTGGTATTGCACACTCTGAATTTCCATTTCCCCATAACAGGGCCCACTCTCCCTTTCCACCTCATCTCCTGCCCCTCGTTCTCTTCTCCACGCTCCCGAAGGCCTTCCTGAGTGCCCCCAAAACTTGATATGCCATCCTGCCCCAGGACCTTTGAACCAGGGATCTCTCGACTAAGAAATCCCCACCCCCTATTACTGGTCCCTGCACCCCCAATAGCTTCCACTAGCTCCTTTGTTCATTCATTCACTCAACAAGTATTTACTGGGTGTCTATATGTGCCAAATACTTGAGTGAGCGATAGTGACTCAAAAACCCTCATAGAACTTACATTGTAGTTGGGGTGGGGCACTCAGACCAAAAATAAACATAATAAATAAATTGTATGTTAGAAATGATGATTGATGTGGAAGGACAGAAAGGAATAAGGGTATGAAAAGTGCTTGCAGTTTTAAATAGGGCGGAAGAGAAGTCCCTACTGATACGGGGACATGTAAATGAGTTCTCAGTGGGCCTTAGAATCTAGCTCAACTTCACTTCTTCAGGGCATCTTCGAGACTAGATCCATCAGTGAGTCTTTGAATGTCCGACTAGGTCATCCTCTGTTATATGCTCTCATAATTCCCAATACTCTTCATCCATGGCTCTTAGCCCCATTTGTAATCACATCCTCAAGTGATTATTTATTAAAGAATGTCCTGTCCACTATATTGTAAGCTCCATGAAGAAAAGAGTGAGATCCTTTTTGATGACTTCTGCATCTCCAAAGCCCGCTCAGGAGAAGTGCTCAATACAAATTTGTTGAATGAATGGAAGAACGTGGACAGTATGGACGTTCAGGCTACATTAAGGGAATCAGTTGAAATAATGAATAACAAATGAATGATAATGAATAAGTGCTTTCTATAAATTGCAAAGTTCTATGAACATGCAGGCACCGTTATTTCTCTGAATAGAAGACCCTCTTGTCTCAGTGGGGTTGTGTGTTCACTGATATGTGGGCCCTGGAATCCCCGTTATGGTGGCAGTGTGGTTTAGAGGTCGACAATGGTACCAATCCCACGGAGATGTTGTAGGATTAAAAGAGTTAATATCTCCCAGGTGCTTACAAGAAGGCCCGGCATATAGTAAGTACTCAATAAACATTATCATGATTAAGATTGTTATTATTATCTGCCACGCTTCCCACTGCAATCGGGGATTTATTTGTTGACTGAAATCTTCCTTGGTTTCTTCTTAGAGACAAATGAACTAGTAATTCCTAGTTCAGTGATGTTTCCACTAATGGAAGTCGGGGAGTAAGGATGCCTCTCTTTCAGGCCCCGCCCCGTAGGTTTCAGATCTGTTCTAGTTCATCATTGATTTTTGCTGTATCTTGGTGGTTCTTTTTCAATTGTCTTGGCAGCTGGAAGTTAAGTTGAGCATTGATGGCTGAGAAGACTGGGTCCAAATCCTCATTCTGCCACTCACTGGTGGAAAGATCTTCAGTGAGATATTAAACTCTTTGAGATTCACACTCTTGTCTGTAAAGGGGGACTCAGAATTGCCACCTCACGGGGTTGCTGTGAGGACAGAGAGAGAGACTGTCTGTGAAGGGGCCGCCCAGAGGGAAGTTCTATAAACAGCAGTTCTGCCTCCCTTGCTTTTTGCTCAGGAACAAACCTACATTTTAAAGGGAATCTTCTGGAGACACAACCACGTGTGGTCTCTGATGAGGACTCTGACAAGTGTTCCAAATCAGGAAGCCAAAGTGAACACGTCTGGGACACCTGACACGTGCCCTCAAATGGTTCATATCACTGGCAGAAATCAGTGCAATAAGCACAATGTTCATTTGTTGTTCTAGTATCAGGAGGAAAACAATTATTTAAAAATATTCTTTTTAATATCAGAAATGTATCAATTTATATGGAATGAATGAACAAACTAACCAGAAATGCCATACCAAATAAATTTTGTGATTGAGGAAGATTTTACAAAACAAAGTATCGTTGTTGATGAACAAATATTAGTTAGGGATATTTGATGGTATAGTAGTCATGGGAGCGAGGGAGAATCTTTCTGAATGTTCTAAGTTGTTGCTTGATGATTGTAATTAGGTACTGCCCCAGGGAGTGTGTGTGTGATTGGGACAAAAATGAAAATAAGTCCAAAACGTTCCCTTCAGATGCACAAAGATTCTAGATTTCCTTTTTTTCTCTCCTGGATGTTTTTGCTAACCTTAGCTGATGATTTCTAGCAACTGTCCACTTGCAAAATATGCTTTTCAATATGTCACAGTCAAACTCTTCAAATTATGCTCCACTTCAAAAGACCTGGTTTTCGTTTCCAAATCTTCTTCTTCCCCATGTTTGGGGTTTTCGATCAACAAATGTTCACCGAGGCCCCACTGTGTAAGCGGCAGGCTCCCACAATGGCTTCTCCAACACCCTTGGTGTTCCAGATGTTGGATAAATTGGGAATCCATGAATCTGAGGTTAAAGCGGCATCAAAATTATGTGTGAACATGAACCGACTGCTTAGAGGGCAACATGCTGTTCACCACTGCAGAATTGGGGGATTTATTTTCTACTTATTGGCTTAAAATGTGAAATCTAGATGTGAGGAGGCCCTGCCCACCTGTCCCTGAGGAATCTTCATGCCAAAGCTACTCATTCTAATTCGTCTGATGTTCCTGTTGGCTTGGTGAATGTCCTGTTGTTCCCGCCAGTGCCTTTGGCGGCACTTCCTGGTCTGCAAAATAACATTTGGCGTCCAGGGCTCTCCACAGTGCGGATTCTGCGTGTCTTCCCACCGTTTTCATCTTCTCCTCCGCTGGGTCCCAGTGGTCCAGCTGAACCCCACCTTTTGCTCTTCTGGCTCACTCACTGAGTACCTGTTCTTGGCCAAGCACTGCTCCATTAACTTTAAAGAATATTTTATCCCCTCAATTTTCTGAGAGGTAGTTATTGTTTATCCCCACTTTGTAGATGAAGATCCTGAGTCTCAGAGACACCAAGGGACTTGTTCAAATTCATGAGCCAGTACGTGGATGCATCATTTGAACCCAGGTCTCGAACTTCAAAGCCACAGTGGAAAGGGCTCCTTCCATCACACTGTCTTGTTCTGTATCCTTCCTCCATGTAAAGGCAGAATAATGGCCCCCCAAAGATTTTGTGTCACAATCCCTGGAACCTTACCTTACACGGTGGAGGGGAATTAGGCTGCTGACCAGCTGACTGTAAGATAGGGAGGTGAGCGTGGATTGTCCAGGGGGAGCCAATGTAATCATGAAAGTCCCTAAAAGTGGAAGAGGGAGGCTGAAGAGCAGAGTCCGAGAAGGAGACACGAGGATGGAGGGACGGTCAGAGACAAGCAATGTTCCTGACTTTGAAGGTGGAGAACAGGACCAGGAACCGAGGGCTGCGGGCAGCCTCTAGATACCGGAAAATGCAAGGAAATGGATTCTTTTCTAGAGCCTCCGGAAAGGAACACAGTCCTGCAAACACTTTGATTTTTAGCCCAGTGAGACCCATGTTGGACTTCTGGGCCACAGAACTGTGAGATAACAAATTTCTATTTTAAAGCAGTTTTATTTATTTATTTGTGAGGAAGATCAGCCCTGAGCTAACATCCATGCTAATCCTCCTCTTTTTGCTGAGGAAGACCGGCTCTGACCTAACATCTATCACCAATCCTCCTCCCTTTTTTCCCCAAAGCCCCAGTAGATAGTTGTATCTCATAGTTGCATATCCTTCTAGTTGCTGTATGTGGGACACGGCCTCAGCATGGCCGGAGAAGCGGTGTGTTGGTGCGCGCCAGGGATCCGAACCCGGGCTGCCAGTAGCGGAGCATGCGCACTTAACCACTAAGCCATGGGGCCAGCCCACAAATTTCTATTTTAAATCACCAAAGTTTTGGTAATTTGTTATAGCAGCCACAGGAAATGAAAACACTCCAACTCGCATGACTTGTCTACACACTTCAGCTGCCTGTGTGTCTTGCCCAGTGCCAAAACTCACCACTCCCACTAACCCCCTCACCATCAAAGCCTGCTTTGGGGAGGATGTGAAGCTGACCTGGATTAATTGCACCGTCCCAGACAGAGCCGACAGAAACGTCTAAACCAGCCCCTCGTCTCAGAGGTGGGGTGACTCTTCAAAGGCCACACAAGGAACAGTGACAGCGAGAGCTCACATCTATAACTCCCTGCTTCCACTTCTAACGGCTTACAAGGAAAACATATTCAAACGCATCAGCATGTTTTAGGGATCAGTGCTCTGAGATTTAATTATTAATCATCCATATTAGAATTTCCAGGTTTAGTAAACAAATTGAATCCTTGGAAATCACACTAAATAAGCCCACGAAAAAGCCTGGGACTACTGGAATTAACCCACCCACCACCATCTTGTTCATGCATTCGTTCAACCAATAGTATGTGCCAGGCAGGGTGCCGCATCCTGAGAATTACAAGTGAGTAAAGCACAGTCTGTGCCCATCAGAAACTCTGGGGGGCTGGGGTCATGGTCGGGTGGGGGGCAGGTCTAATGGGTAGAAATTACACTGCCTTGTGATACGTGGTATGACGAAGTGAAGACGCAGAGTCCCCGGCTTCAGTCCAGGTTGAGGCTTCTGGAGGAGGTGGCGTCTCTCAGGGCTTCGCCGCAGGAGTGAGAGTTAACTGACAGAGAAGCAGAGAGCATTTCAGCCTCGGAAAGTCGGACTGGGCTGGCAGGTCCGTCAGACAAACCACAGAGGTTTGCTCTCCTCTGCCAAGCTCAGAGGGTTGTTTGGTAATTCACTAACTTCCAGAATGGTCCAGTGTCCTTTGTGAGCGCGGTCACAGACGGTCAGTGAGCAGTATGAGGTAGACCTACCTGACACAGGTGTGAATCTTGGCTGCTCCTTCCCAGCTGCGTCAACTTGAAGAGCATCCCTTTGTGCCTTGGTTTTCTTGTCTCTGAAATGGGAAATGGATTCCTCCTCTGGGGATTGATGCGTGTGGAGGCGCTCGTCGCAGAGTGTCACGAAATGGCAGCTGTAGTTGTCAGGCCTAAGGCACGGGTGCGGACACTCTCCCGCTGGCTTTGTTCTATTTTCTTGCAGGCGTTGTGTTGCTCACAGCTCTTTGCAGACAGTTTAGATCTGAGTCCAGGGTGTTTTCCCCGCTGGTCCAGAGCAGGTTGGGGAGGAGGTGCTAGAGAGGTCTGGCTTCAGCCAGAAGCATGAAGTCCACGTCTTGTCGCCCATCTTCCGGACAGCTGCTAGAGTCACCTGTCTGAAGTGCACGCTGACCACGCTTTACCCCGTGGAAGGCCTTTCCTTCCTGGTCCCGTTCTCTCCAGTGTGATCCACTGGTCCTTGGCCTCAGACACTCCCTGTGTCCTCCCGTGCACCTGTCTGCTTGGTGGTTATTTCCTGGAAGGCCCCACCCCCCCTTGTTTGTCTGGAGCACTCCCGTCTCTGTTACACACAGCTCACACGTCAGTCTGGGGGCCTCCCTTGGCTTCTCCCCTACGAGTCAGCCCCGGCCTCCTCTGGGCTGCTGTGTGTCTTCACAGATCTTGTCATTCACTGTGCACATTATGCTAAATTAGCTATTTATTCACTACAGCCTCCATCAGACTGGGTGCTCCTGGAGAGCAGTTTTGTGTATTATTCATTTCTGTATTTCTAGCACATAACAGGGACTCAGTAAATGTTTGTTGAATGACTGATCGACCGACTAAAGGAATGAAAGGCAGACAGGTCTGCAGAATTCTCTAGTAGCTGACTCCTGTAAAAAGGAGAGTTGTGAGCCCCATAAGTAATCACACTATCGCATTCTGTAACGGATTGGTGCTAGCCAGGGAATGACAGTGTGTCCAAAAGGTAATGAATTAAAGCCTTGCTTCAGCATATCCCCTTTCAGAAATGGGAGCCGTCTTTCAAACAACTTGAAAAATAGACTTCAATAAAAGTGTAAGAGAATATATGCAATCAGACTCAATCAATAAAGTTGTCCTTGACAATGTCCAATTTAAGGGAGTTTAACTAAATTATGAGAAAGGCCTTTCTGATTTAACTGTCAGTCTGGTTTATCACGTATGTACATGAGCTCTGCATGGGGTGTCTTTCAAGACTTCCAGGCCCTCAACCAACACAAAGATACAGAGAAGCGTCAACACGTTGCTTACGAGGGAGGGTCTGGTCGGCGAGTTTGAGAAAGCAGGAAGCCAAGGAATTTGTGCAGGCGGGCTGACAGAAGTAGAGCTGCAGAACGTCTTTTCTCCCCTCATTCGCTCATTTAGAAAGTATTTATTCAGCACATACCATTAAGGGACGGCACTGGCTGCTGGCAACGCACTGGAGGGGAAAAGACGGGCATCAAACACAAAGAGATCAAGTATAAATTATGTTGATCATGTTTATGCTCCCCCAAGCTCAGGAAGCAGCATATCTTCTTTATTGTGTTTCTGTAAATTCAACATCCTTGCACTAAACGAGAGGTGAGGATAATATAGAAAACGTGTGTGTCAGACGATGTGGCAGGTCCCGGGGACACAAATCCCTCCGAGGAGCCTGTAGCTGTAGTGGGAGAAACAGAGGTGTGAACAGTAAAGGCGACCGTGTGGTGGGAGAGCGTGGGGTGGAGGTGAGCACATTCTGCCAGGGGCACAGGAGCCGCTTCCCTCCCCACCCCACACAGGCACGAAGGCCGGGCACGGGACTGGGAGACAGCGTGGATGGAAACAGCGTTTCCTGAGGAGAGCCAGCTGTGGACGCCACTCCGCTCCTCTACCCACCTCCTGTCTACACAGCAGAGGACGCGGCTGCAGCAGGGCATGTGGAGAGGAATAAAAACCCCGCTGCCCTTCTGAGCCCCTGGACAGAGCGGAGGAGCTGCCCGGAGGCCATGGTCCTGAAAGCTGCGTGGGGGCTGACGCCGCAGAGAGTTCAGAGCCCCCCTGACCGGCTCCGCCACGGGCGGGGCTCCAGGGTGCCCAGGCAGAGGGATGATGTCAGAGCAGCAGCAGAGCCAGCAATGGCCAAGTGATGCTCAGCCAGGTTTTCTACTTGAAATGGATTTAATTTTGCTGAATTTATTTAGAACATTCTAAATACTTCTGAAATAAAGGGCCACTAGATAAAATGGGACTGAAATACCAATAGCATCATTTTGCTTTGGGGCTATGATCAATAGCCCAGGCTCACAACCGGCAGTCACATGATGAATTTACACTGCAGACACATTTTGCTGTTTAAGCACATTTTAAAACTGTAAAATAAAGATGCCTCTATAGGTGGGGCAGGCTTCCTCTGGTCACCATAGCTCCAAACACCCCCTGTTGGCTGCCACTGTCACATGTGTGACCTGCCTCGTCCCGGAGGGCAGTCATCAGGCTGACCCCTTCATTCCCAGATGATGAAGCTAAGGCTTGGAGGGAAAAGTGACTGTCATAGAGCAGAGCCAGGACCAGAGTCTCGGGGTCCCCCACCTCCCCAGGCTCTTCCTGTGATAGGGGCTGCCTCTTGGAGAAGCCCTTTGTGAACATGGTGTGCCCGGGCTGCAGGAAGCAGCCATCCTGAGCTGCCCTCTGAGGGAAGAAGTCTCCTTTAGTACCAGTAAATGAGGGCAGCAGGGTCCGGGGGGAGACCTGTGGGGACTTACGTCAAGGTCTCTGCTGTCTACCCAACTGTTGGCCTTGCACCCCGAGATGAGACAGGCTACTCTTTGTGGGGTAGGTGCATACCCTGTCTCCCTTTAGAGTGTCCGTGCAGGTGAGAGATAGCTGGGTGTCCACGGATGGACCACAGGCAGGTTTGGCTGGGGAGAACGCATCACTGTGAAGACGCTCTGAGCCGGGGTCCCTTTAGAACACCCGCCTGCAGACTCAGATGTGGGTGAGTGGGGAAGATTATGTGTTCTGGCTTATCTCTCCCTCTCAGCTGGGCTTCTGTTATCCCAGGCCCTGTTGGGGAGGCTGGCAGAGGCGCTGACCTATTTGCTTGGCAGGTTTGATCTGCACTTGCCTGTTTTCTCCACTCTCAAGGAGGGAGCCTGGAGATGGGGGCGGGGGGAGGTGGGGTGAATTTGATCAGAATCCAGATAGGAAAAATAAATCAAATCCACAAATCCAAACACAAACCTACAAAAATATAGAATAACGGGTTGGCCCTGACTATTCAAGTAAGCCAGGCCACCCAGTTTAGGAAGCACATGCTTCTGGGGCGAAGGCTGATCAGCAGCCTTTTCTCCAAGGCCAAAGCTTGCCCTCGCCCTTGGTTCAACCAACATACGATTCTCTCAACTGGCCCATTTGTTGCCACTGGCCATGGGGGGGTCCCTGAGTGGGCTGTATAGGGCTGTGGCTCCCTAAAGTTGGGGGCAAAATCTAGGGGTTTCCTACCTGCATGGGCACCCTGAAAGGTGGTGGGGGCTAGCACATCTGCTGCAGAGAGGCAGCCACTCTTCTCTGGGGTTCTGGACACACCGTCACCTGCTTTGCAGAGACCTTGTAAGTCACTGCCGTCGTCTCCCTCGGCCCTACCACCCGCATTCCAGGACAGCTGGAGGGGACCTCCTGCCTTCCTTGGAAAGGTCTGGGTGTCTGAGTTCAGCACCTTATGCTGCCAGACGGCTTCCGAGGCAGCCTCCATCCTAAGAGCCCTGGATTCTGTTCTAGCGCCCTCTCGCTTTCTCTACAGCGAGGTCTCAAAATGTTTACCTTAGCACATTAACAAAGACCTTAGAATTTCAAAAAGGTAAAGAACCTTGTCCTAGTCCATGACATTCTTAAGGGAAGAAATGATGGCATATCTTTGTTTTATAGGACCCTTGCTGCGCTGGACACATGGTTGGTGCATGGCAGAGAATTCTTCAATAAATTTACAGAGTGTAATATTATTACGCTGTGCTAATAAGAAAACAAATAAGGAGGACGCTTCACCCACAAAGAGCTTAAAATTCAGTGGGGGAAAAGATGCAAATAAGGATTTCCATAGACAGAAAAGAAGAAGGGAGCTCATCCTCTGTTGAACGGACGAGCGTGAGCGAGGTGCGGAGACGGCGATCCCTCCCCACCGGGCCCTTCTGCACCGACGTCCCTTTGACTCGCCTGAAGAAAAGCACACACCTTGCGTTTCCCATTTCCCCGAAGAACTATGGTGGCTCAGGTCATAGATGACGTGTCTCATACACCTGGGCCAGGACCACTTGCTGTTCCCACTGGACCGGCTCCTGGCCATCAGATTCACTTTGAAGAACAGTTTTTTGGGAGTCTTTTAGAGCTCATTTTTGAAAGATGGTCCACCTGGTGCCTGTTCCCTTCCTCAGCTCTGGATGGAGGCCAGGGGCTGACAGCAACACGCACTAGCGGTGGATAACGAGTCCTCTGTTATGACTGGGAGCATTTGCGATGCTATAAATAACTCTATCAATATTGTGATAATGGCACTTTAAAGAGGTCTATTTTACAAGTGCTGAATGTAGGAGAGACTGCAGCTGTGCTCATTAATTCTGAAGTATGCCTCCCCCCATATACATCTTGCAGGTGTAACAATAGCCCTGTTGACTTAATGAAAGTCTAGATAATGTTTAGATTAAGAAAAAGGTTAGAGTAACATTGTTAGTTTTTCCATTGTGTTTGGCGTAATGAAAACAAATTATAATAGCTTAATTGGAAATGGGAAAAAAAGGGCAAAACATAACTTTGTTACAGATTTCAGATGCTCACAAATAGCTCCTCCCCCCTTAAGAGCAAGTATCATAATTGACAGCAGTAGATCTTTTGATAATTAATTGCAGTAAATTATCACTTGGCACAAAGAAGGCATAATTGTAATTAATTTGCAACCTTCCCAGCATAACACTGAATTGGAAATGGCACTGGCATCATTTTTCCAAAGGAGGAGATGGAGGGAAGAACAGCATACCCTTTTCCTTCGATGTGCATTCAGAGTGTAGAGGCAAGCCCCGGTTGTGATTTTTCTGGCATGACCGTGACATCTCTGCGACTCTCCTGGGTTGGGGGTGTTTAATTTAGACTGACTGTTGGCTCTGGGCTGTGTTGGTTAGCAAGAGGCGTCCCCTGCCGAGCTCTGCCATGGCCTCCTGTCACTTCAGCCCCCAAGTAGTCACTTGGCATCTTTCTGTGTCTGTCTCATTCACCTGGGTGCTGAAAGACCTCATTAATTCAGATAATAGGCATTGTTTCAATACTAAATATTATTATATTTTTCAGTGAATGGGTTAATGAAGATTTGTCCTCAAAATGTTTCCCTCTTTTTCCAGTGCGTCCTATTGCTGGGGTGACGCAGATCATTGTTATGAATCTTTGCCGTGGTACAATTTTATATTGATTGCCACAGATCGAGGTTCAAGCTAATTGCTCAACAATTAATTAGAAACAGAAACGAGGAATAAAAACTATTTTCACTGGATTCTAGGGAGCTGTTTATATTTCATCAGAGAGCCCGGGAGAACAAATCATTGTAAAAGATTACATCTGTGTTAGGATTCAAGTCAAGTGGAATCATTAAGCCCAATGGTGGCCCAGGGATTACGGCCACGGTGCCACACTTCCAGGGGTCACAGCACCTTCCTCCTCTCGCTCCAGAAGTCCCCTGGAGGGAATGAGGAAGACCACACTTCTGACAAGAAGGGCAAGAAATCGTTCTGCATAGTAGTTGGTCATAAAAAAAAGATAAAGATCATGGCCCTATTTCAAAGAGACATATAACAAAAATAAGCTTTATTAAATTATTTTGGACACTCTTGGAATTTCTTCTTAGCCCCATTGTTATAAGTGCTGGAATAAGGTGAATTTACAGCCAGAGCCTGTCACCACGCTGCCCTGCCAATGAACTCAGGGTTGACCCATTTGTAACACTTTCTCTGGGGGTTAACAGATCATTCAATCTTCGCGCATGTTTCCTTTCTCAAAAGCAAGGCCTTAAGTAACCTCTGCTACCCTGCACCCGGCCAATAACTTCCTCCAGTTGGGCTGAATTAGTCATGATAGTTTTACTGTGTGAGCTAATAGTCACAAGTGTCAGAGATCAAACCACCCAACATATTTCACAGGAGACTTCAAACTGAGCTCAAACCTTGGCCCTCCCTGACAAAGGTCCTGATGTTTATTTTACTGAACTCCCTACATGCAGACCTAAAGTGCATAAGGAGAACATGTCGACTCCACCTACAAATGCTATGTTTTGTGCCTGCAAACCTGGGAGGTTAGAATCTTCACTGCGAACGGATCTCCAATTTTCTGATCTAAAACTGAAACATGATTTCCACGGAGCAAACAGCAGGAAGAAATTTCTGACAGGCTCTTATTTGAAAAAGGAAGTCGACTTCATCTGTACGTCCTCAAAGGAGTAGAACTGAGATTCACGAATGGATGCCTCAGAGAGGTAGATCTCGGCTTAAGGAAGAATCACTTTGTAATCGACAGTTGTCTGAGAAGCAAAAAGTTACTCATCGCAGGAGGGGTCGTGAGTAGAGAGTGGAGACCAGTGGGTAGGGAGAGTAGGAGAGATTTAGGTGTGAGGTTTGAGAGGGGAAGCTGAAGACTTCACACTACATGCTCTTAAAGCCCTCTTCTAATCTAGAAACTTTTATGGGCGTTTGATTGCATGACATATGAAAGCAAGTTAAAATGAAAGACAAAACCGAAGCCCAGGAATCTATTCTCTGCTATGGAGGATGGTGTGGAGTGGGTGGCTCCCACTTCACCAGCGGGTGAAGATCCAGCCCAACGCTAAGGGCCTTCTGAATCAGTTTCCAGGTCTTTGGGCAGAATCATTGATAAATTAATGATTAAACTGAGGTCATTCATTCATTCATTCATTCATGCAACAAACATCTCTGCAGCATCCCACTGTGCCAGGTCCTTGCCACGTCCTGCTACTCTGGAACTCTTCAATATAATCCCTGCCCTACAGCTGTTCTTTGTCACGCTGGCCAGTGTGCCTCAATATTTTGGTATTTTTATTTCTCCTTCTGACTAGTGCCCAAAGGAAGGAAGCTACATTAGCTAATGAGAAAACAATGAGAAGCAAAACTTTCTGAATCCTGTAGAAGGTTGAGTTTGGTCATAAAATCTTGGTCTGTCTCCTGCCCGCCTCCGTCACTAACCTCATCTCCTGACTCTCACCATTGTCCTCTCCCTCCAGCTGCACTGGCCGTCTTTCTTCCACCTCTTTAAATACTTGGTGCCTTTTCCCATCCTGGGGGCTCCACTCACGCTGTTCCCCTGCCCCTGTCTGCATCCTTTAGCTCAAACATTACTTCCTCAAGCAAGTCTCCCCTGCTCCACCGACCCAAAGAAGCCCATCCCACCTCTGAATGCTCTCCAGGCAGCCTGTAGTTTTCTCGTATAGCACTTAATAGTAGTTGAAAAATATTTGAGTTTATTAAAAAAATTGAAATTTTATTCCATTGTTTGCAGAATTCCTGAAACACCAACTGAAGCCCAGTTTGAGATTCAGTGGTATAAAAGACTGTGCTAAATCCATAGCACCTCTAGGAAGATGTCAAACTAAAAAATAATAGCACAACAGTAATAATATCTTAAATTACGTGTGTGTTATGGTTTACATGTATTTTAGCACATATTTCTCTTCTGTTCCTTAAAACAGACTTGTATGGCGGGCATCCATTTCTCTCCCATTTCACAGATGGGTCGTCAGAGGCTGCACAGCTGGTGAGTGGCAGAACAGGCCGAGAAATCAGACCTCCTGACTCTGGTTCAGGACTCCTTCTGTTTCCAATGGGCTCTCCTCCTTTAGTGTGTTGCACATTTAAATCAAGGTATGCACAACCAAGCCCTTATGTGGACACTCTGTGTTGCTTTTTTTTTCCCTCCCTCTATTTCTTCTCCTCTTTACCCTCTTCTTTCATCCAAAGTTCCCCAGTTTCCAGTCTCCTGGGGTGCAACCAGGCCAAACTGGTCAAAGGAGGAGAGTGGGGTCCCCCTGTGACTGCTCTCTGTCGGAGTCAGCCTGTTCCCAGTCTGTGGGACGGGAAGGGATGTCGTGGTCCCGTGACTGTCTGAACTGTGCTCTGAGGAGCTGTAAAGTTAGTGGTGCTTCACTGCACAACTCTAGGGGGCGCCTCCCCAGGGCAGTCAGTGTGGACAGTGCCTCTGCAGGTCTGTGTGTCTGCACCGTGTGCCTGCGGTGACTTAGGGACTGCCACAGCCACCCTCACTTTATTCCAACCAACTCTGCTTTGATCTCTTTTGTATATTGAGCTTCTGGATAAGATTTTACTTGAAGAAAGGGTTCTGCTCCTTAAAAAAGCAAGCATTTGAAGCCTCATTAATAATGCACCAGCTGAGGCTTGGGTAGCTGAACGACCTGTTCGTGGTCGTACAACCAGAGAAGGGCAGACTTGAGGCTGGCGCTTGGGCCTCTGCCCTGGGCTGCCCGCCTAGAGCTGGGTGAGTTAGCTGCTGTGGTGCGAAGTGACCCCGGGTTGCCTGCCGGAAGGAACCTTGTGGAATGAAGGATGGAGATGGGGATGCTCTACCCCGTGGGCCCTGCCTGCCTTGGCTAGACATGCTCATTCCTTCCATCTTCACTGAAAATGTGCACCTCCCTGACCCTCATCCAGCCATCCACCTCTACTCCGTGTCTTCTCCCAGGGGAACCTTTTCCCTCTCTGAGGACATTGGAGATGAGCACCAGGGTCCTTGCTCCATTTCCCTCAGTTACTGGCTGTACAAATTCCTCAAGTTCTCCCTCATCCTCTAGATTGGACCTAACTTAGACCTCGCAGTTTGCAGTGGCCTGTGTTTGTGTCTAGACTTTTTAACACCTCAGGTGATCTCTTGCGAAGAATGAGAACACTTGTTATTGCTGTTGTGCTTGATGAGGAGGAATAGCAAAAGGGCTAAATGCTCTGAGAGCCTCTTGTATGCTCTTTGCTGTGGAGTGAGTTCCTCATTCCCCTTAACCACTCGTGGCCTGGGAGAGCTCGTGGAGTCGGGACTAAAGAAGGGTTTCTGGTGGTACTCAAGTCTGGGCAAGCACAAACGTACTACGCAGAAAGGAAGTGACTCTCAACGTGTCCAGTTTTCAGTCAAGTTGGCAGCGGCGACCAGCTGGAATTAATGTTACTGTATCATAACTCACCGAGTCCCCTGGCAGTGCCTGTGAGTCTGTGTTTCTACAGTGCTAGACGCTCTGCTGGGGGATATATACACTGGACATCAGATGGCATCTCTCCACCCATTAAAATGAAGACCAGACGGACTCACATGCCCATTTCACAGACTGTACGAGATGATGGAGTCTTGGCTGGAGTCTTCTGGTCTTGGGTCAGCTTTGGCTTTGAGGTCCAGTTTTCATTTAATCACCTTCTTTTAAGGATTTTCTCCCTGCTCTGCTCGTGTGTCTGGTTCCCCCATAACAACTGAGACCGGAACCCAGCTCTTTCTCCTGGTTTCCACCAGGAAAGCCACCCACAACCAGGCATTTGTGTGTAGAAGGCTCTCCTGAAAGTGGAGGAATGTAGGGATTTTGATTCCAGCAACATGGATAACTTGAAGTTTTCATGTTAGGGCTTTTTGCTTTTAAAATCCCTTTAGTCAACTTGACAAATTGGACTCCAGCCTTCTGCCAGGCAGCAGAGCCCCCCTGCCCCCGTCTCTCTTCTGTCTCCTCTCCTGTCCACTCCCTCACCTCTAGGGAACAAAACCAACCTCATTCGTCCCATTTCCTCGTGCAGGAAGCTGAGGCCTCCTAAGCTTTTATCCCCAAAATTCAGACCTAAACTCATCAAGGTCCTTAGCAGAACAAAAGACCTCTCACTTAACAGGATACTACCCTCCTTAGAAACAAAAAGCATGAAAACAAACCGTGACCGCCCTTGGTTCCACATGGAACCAGTGTGGGGGGGCGGCGTGAGAAAAGGCTTTGGGGGGCATTGGCTGGCATGGGGTGCCCTGGGCTTTCAGGCTTGAAGAGGAGGGGCTGAGCGTGTGGGTCTCTGCAGGGCCTCTGCAGGCATAGTGGTTTCCCTTTTGCTGACTCTGCATTCCAGGCTGCTGTCACCATTTGCTCTTTGGAAAGGGGACTGCAGAAAAACGTGCCCTGCTTAGAAATGACGAGCTCCTCAAGCCCTGCTGGAGACTGAGGCTGCTGCTGAGCGCAGACACATCCCGAGGATGTCCCTGCCTGAGCCGTGGCCTGGGTCAATTGTGATGGTCGTCACTGATATGAAGGCATGTGATTCCGTGTGAGCTCCTGAGTGGGCCTCCTCTTCACACCCCCGCAAGAGACAGGGAGTGAAAGATGGTTGACAGGGTGTGTTCAAATGGCACAGCCAAGTGTGAGAAGCAGCCAGAGCTGGTGGGATGTGCACAGGTTGGTGGGGACACTGTTCTAGTCCTGGTCGTGCCTCGAGCTAGCTGTGTGGCCACAGGTCAGTCACTCCCCACCCTCTGGCCTCCGTTCTCTTGCTGCTCCCTTGGGGGTTCTGTGAGGCTTTCACAAGGGTGGAGAGGGAGGGGAGAAAGGGGCCCCCACCAGAGCAGCCCTGGTTTCCCCTGTTTTGTTGCTGGTGGTGCTGAGATGTTTTTTGCATAAAGGATTTGGCCATAAAAGAAGTCTGAAAATGCTTGCTCTGAAGGATGGCCATTTACGGCCTCTTTCACTGCTGACATTACATGATTCTAGACAGAGGAAGGAGAGAAGGATGGATGCTGGGAAAGACGCAAGCATAAGAAAAAGAAGTTCCTGCTACAAATAAATCCCAGGCCAATCTCTCTTAATCTCTGAAAGTTTAAAGATTTAAAATCTACTTTTTTTTTTAAACTGCAGTTCTCAGCAAATAAAGATGACTTTAAATTATTCAGGCTTGTTACACCCACAAATCACCCATGTGGTACATTCTAAATAAAAAACTAATAACTCTCTTTGCAAGAAGTGTCCCTTCCAGAGGCCACGTACAAGGCATTAACCTGCACTAGGAGAAAATAATACCAGTGATTTCCAAATTACACTCATTTTAGGAAATAACTTAAATAAATGAATTTGGCCAAATGCAGCCTGCTTATTTCCTCTGCATTGAAATGCAGGGGTAATATTTTTCTGCCAGCAAGTATTGGAAACAAAATCACTTAGAGCCATATATAAAGAACACTTTAGAATCTTTCACAAAATTAGTTTAGTTACATTTCCAAAGCCTTTTGCTTTTTATAGTGCTCAGAAGAGTTGAGGGGAGGAGTGGGTAGGAAAGGTGGGAGAAAGAGGGGCCCCAGGGCCGTGGGCTCAGGGCTCCAAATTCTGAGACCTTAGTCGCCTGATGCTGTATCTGCTGATAATGTTCCTGCCAGGCACTCGTCCGCCCCTGGGGCCCCTCCGGGCATGGCTCACAGTCTGCTCCTCCTCTGATGGATCTAGTTACGGGGAAATGCCTGGCCTGGAGTAAACACTCAGTGTTTGTCAACTAATGCAAATATTCTACCCTCTGGTTTTTAGCCATTGGTCCTGGTCAGCCCTCTGACGTGCACAGGACAACTGCCCTCCAAGTGTGACCCACAGGGTCCTTTCCTGAGGGATGGTGGAGGCACGCTGACTGGAGGGCGTGAGAAGCCGGAGACACACCTTGTCTCCATTCTGCCATGACGGCACCGACTGGCGGGGCTACTTCAGTGTAGTGGCTCAGGCTGGAAAAGCAGCGGTCAATTGAGGCACCAGGACTGAATGAGGCAGGGAGGCAGGGAGGCGGGTAGGCAGGGAGGGAGGCGCGGGCTGTGGCGCGGAAGCCGGGAGCCCAAGTTCTAGTCCTAGTGGGGACCCTCCCAGAGTCCAGACGGTGAGCAAATATTCGTGTGTCTGAGCTTCCGTTCCCTCATTTTACAAATGAGGGTAACGATGTTCACTGGACAGGATGGCAGTGGGGATGCAGTCAAGGAACATTTATTGAGCACTGACTGTTTGACCCAGAACTATGCGATATCTGTGCCTTTAAGAAGGTCACAGTCTGCAGAAGAGACGGACGAGTAAACAGACCGCAGCAATGCAGTGTGGAAAAGTGCCACAGGATGAGCCGGCACCAGGGGCAGGAGGATTGCGGGGCGGGGGTGGGGGTCAGAGCCGACCCCCGGAGGACAGGGGTGAGGGCTGCCATCTGTGCTGGGAGGAGATGCGGCCAGAGCGACAGGCAGGGCCAGGACCCCAGAACCCTGTGTGTTATTAAGACCTGGGTCCCACTCTGGGGGACGGAGGCCACGGAGAGCTCTGGGGCTGCGGCACAGTTTGCCGATGTGGCTTGGAAAGCCCCTGGATGCTGCAGACTCTCAGTGCTCATGTAAAAGTCTGAGCTGAGGTCATCTTTTTCCAGCAGGGTCCCCGCACTTCTCACCTTTGTGCCTGTGCAGGAATCCCCGGTAGGAGAGATTTTATGCCCTGAAGAGAGCAATGGACCAGGATTCAGGGGACGTGAGGCAGGCGGGCTCCCTGCTCGCTGTGTCTGCACCTCAGGACATTCGCTCACTGTCTCTGAACCTGGGTTGGCGGCTCCCACTACCTGCTCAGAGCGCTGTGGACAGGACACTGGGATCGCCATCGGGGTGGGTGCTGCATTTTTTGTGGCTCCCAGAGGATGCTGGGAATCCAAGAGGATAGGGGTTCGTGAGGAGAGTTTTGGGGGTAGATGCATATCTTCCTTTGCTTTGTCAACCCGCGCCTCCCAAGTGAGTGAAATGTACGCGGTCTGCATCTCGAGACGGCTGAGCAGAGCGGCTGGGGACGGAAATCGCCCTGCTGATTTACGAGCAGGAGGCAGATTTGCTTTAATATCGCAACACGAGAAAGTCGGGTCTCTTAAATAACACGGCTTGCAGATTTACGGCTGTGCTGCGTGCTCACTTCAGCGCTGTCTCTGACCAGGACGGTGCTTTACTTGGGAAAGGCTGAAGTCAGCAGCTTCCGGGACGTGGGGAGACAGATCCAGCAGCAGCAGCCAGTCCACCGGGTCAGCCGTTTTCAGCGGGGCCCCTCCCTCCCACCACTTTGTGATGTGTTATCAGGGCTCCGGGCACCTTCCCAGAGGCCTGGGGCTGGTGCAGGTCTTGTGAAGCCAGAAGTGGAGCAGAGACGAAGGGCTGGTGCTCAGAGGGCGCGATCTGGGAGACACCAGGCGACTCCAGGGTTACTGCTGCCCACGTCCACTGGGGCAAGGATTGCTCCCCCTTGGGGAGAAAACACGTGAGTATCTCAGGAAGGGGGGCCTTGGTAAGTCACTGGTTCCTTCCTGATAAGGATGCATTTGTCCCACAGGTACCAGAGAGCGCTTACTACAGCCCGGACGCTGCTCTCTGTGCTTCCCAAGTTTTGACTAGTTTTCCCAACAACCCCCCGTGGTGAGCATGTTATTACCTCCATGGTCAGATGAGGAAATTGAGGCCAGTGTCTGAGTCAGTGACTCATCCAGGTCACAGGGCCCGTGGGGGGAACCCACTCTGAACCTGACGTCTGGCTCCACGGTCTATGCCCTGAGTAACAGCCCAGCCCCTAAGAACGCTGTGAGTGTTCCTGGTGCCACCTCCAGCCCTGTGCCAAGTGCTTCTCTGCTCCCCCTTCACCCTCACAGAGCCCTGTGAGGCGGGACTGTTAGCATCAGCACCCCACCTTACAGAAGAGGGAGCAGAGCACACAGCCCCCCAGGGGTCACACAGCCTCCCAGAGGTCACACAGCCTCCCAAGAGTCACACAGCCTCCCGAGGGTCACACAGCCTCCCAGGGGTCACACAGCCTCCCAAGAGTCACACAGCCTCCCGAGGGTCACACAGCCTCCCAAGAGTCACACAACCTCCCGAGGGTCACACAGCCTTCCAGAGGTCACACAGCCTCCCAAGAGTCACACAGCCTCCCGAGGGTCACACAGCCTTCCAGAGGTCACACAGCCTCCCAAGAGTCACACAGCCTCCCAGGGGTCACACAGCCTCCCAGGGGTCACACAGCCTCCCAGGGGTCACACAGCCTTCCAAAGATCACACAGCCTCCCAGAGGTCACACAGCCTTCCAAAGATCACACAGCCTCCCAGAGGTCACACAGCCTTCCAGAGGTCACACAGCCTCCCAAGAGTCACACAGCCTCCCGAGGGTCACACAGCCTTCCAGAGGTCACACAGCCTCCCAAGAGTCACATAGCCTCCCAGGGGTCACACAGCCTCCCAGGGGTCACACAGCCTCCCAGGGGTCACACAGCCTTCCAGAGATCACACAGCCTCCCAGAGGTCACACAGCCTTCCACAGGTCACACAGCCTCCCAAGAGTCACACAGCCTCCCGGGGGTCACACAGCCTCCCAGGGGTCACACAGGTGGCGAGTGGCCCAGCTGGGATTTAAACTCAAGCAACCTCCCCCAAGAGCTTGTTTGCTGGATGTGAATGCGAGGATTGGATTTCTTTCCCTGTACTTTTGGGAAAGGAAGTGATAAAAAGAGGGAGAAGGCTGTTAAGTTTAAACGTGGGAATAAACTGCACCTATTTATTTTCTGCCGAGGGATGGCCTGTCGGTCCTGCCGCTAGTGAGCCCTGTCCAGGTTTGAGGGCGAGCCCGGCCCAGACACCGTGGAAAATGCACCAGGTAAGGAGCAGCCCGGCTCCTCATACCCTTGTTCCCATCAACAGGGGAACGGGGCTTCCTTTCCGTCCACCACCTCTCCTCCTCGCTCAACAATTCCATCGGCCATCTGAGGTCATCCCTATCTTGGGGTTTTCTGTCCTGCCCTTGAGACCAATTCCCCCTCTTCCTTTCCAGTTCTGGTACCTGAGACCCTGACTTCTTCCCTGTGCTCGGGCATCCATTTCGATGACCTGTCCATGTCCCACTTCCTGTAAGAAAGCTTTGCTTTCTCCAGCCTCCTGCATGCTGGAGATTTGGCTCGGACCTCCAGGCACGTGAGTGTGGCCTGCTCCACACCCGCTGTCAAACCCACCCACGTTGATGGAACACCTGCTTTCCTTCCTTCATTCACTTGGTGCATATGTACGGATCGAGAGAGCACCTGCCATGTGCCAGGACTGTGCTAGAGGCCAAGGACTCAGAAATACACAGGAATTGGTCCCTGCCAGCAAAGAACTCACAATCCGGTGGGGATAAGACAAATCCGCCATCACAGCACAGAGGACGAAGTGGTGGGATCATTGTGAGCCTGTGGCGCCACAGAGAGGAGAGGAGGGGGCATGTGCATGTGTGTGTGCGTCTGCGTGCGTGTGTGTGCATCCGTGTGCGTCTGCGTGCATGTGTGCCTGCATGTGTGTGCATGTGCATGCATCTGTGTGCATCTGTGTGTGTCTGTGTGCGCATGTGTGTGCGTCTGTGTGCGCATGTGTACGCGTCTGTGTGCAAGTGCACGTGCCTTGTGTGCACATGCGTGCATGTGTTTGTGCATGTGTGTGTCTGTGTGTGCATGTGTTCATGTGTGCACGTGTCCCTATGTTTGTATGTGTGCGCATCTGTGTGTGCATTCGTCTCTGCGTGCACGTGCGTGCACGTGTGTGCGCATGTGTGTGCACGGGTGTGCATGTGTATGTAGATGGGGGTGAGGGAGGCGTGGGGAGATGGAGAAAGGTTCAGCCTTGACACAAGCTGATTTTGAATCCTGAGGGATCAGTGCTTTGCACAGAGGAAATAGCAAAGTGAAGGTTCTCAAGCGCGGAACAGCACGACTGGTTTGGGTAACTCTTAGCAGCCTGGCATGGTTGGAGTCAGGGGACCCAGGAGGGGACCCAGGATGGCGTGGTGGCCGGAACGGGGAGGAAGGTGAGAGAGCAGGATGGGCCTTGTGCCCTGAGCTGAGGGATCGGAAGTGTGTTGGAGAGCTGAGAGGAGACGGGCATGCTCGTTGTCTGTCACCTCCCCGCCCACTTGGATGTCCATGGCTCGCTGAGACATGAACCTGCGCTCGACCCCTGCTCTCTCCAAATGCCTGACATGACCGTTCTCATCCACTCCAGACATTCTGCGTCCCGCCCACTAGACTGGACTCGCTAGAGGCAGATCGGATGCCCTGCCCGTTCATGGCCCTGGGGGGCTCTGCTTCTGTTGCCATGACTTCTGGGCCGTCTCAAGAACAGCAAGGAAGAAGAGGATGGGTGCAGAGAGAGGGGGAGAAGGGTCAAGATACGCGGTCAGGGACATGAGGAAGGGCCCCGTGTGAGGGTGCTGGGGCCAGTGTCAGGCCCCAGCCTGTGCTCTCATGAGGAGGGAGCCGCCGGGGGTGTGAGCGCAGACATGACACAACTGAGTAATGTTTCACAGGCCCACGGCCGCTGCAGCGTCGAGGAAAACCATAGAGTGGTGATGAAGGCTGGGAGACCTGTGAGGAGGCTGCTGCCAGTTCAGATGAGAGAAGATGCAGCTTGACGCAGACGAAGGCAGTGGGAGAGGCTGGATTCTGGGTGTATTGAGGAGGAAGAGAGAACAGAATCTCCTGCTGAATGGGATGTGGATTGTGAGAAGAGAGAGGAGCCACGGGCAGCTCCCACCTCTGTGGCCTGTGCACATGGAATGACCGAGATGGGCAAGTCTTCGGTGTCCCCGGCGTAAGTGTGGTGATGAGCAGACCACAGGAGAGCCCCAGGAGGCTACAGGGATGCTCAGGGAGGGGTGTCTCGGCCTGTGGCTCCCACTGCAGGATCTAAGATTTGGAATTTTGTTACAGGAAATCTCTATTTCTGGAAAACACAAGTACGTAGTCACTTCAGTCTGTTTCCCATATTTAGATATTTCCAGGCCCCTGCATGCTGCATCCGCAGCCCCTACATCTCTCAGAAGGCTCTGTCTTGTCTTGCTTTTTGCCAAGTGACAGGATTTACTGTGGCCTCTTGTGTTAGCCTTAAATCAGGCTCGGTGATGTCGACATTCTGCTAGGCAGGGACTCTGGTGCAGGGACTCAGTAATGACGGTCTCTCCACAGGCCTGGTGCGTTTAGCAGCTGCCAGGTGATCCCGAGGGATTTCCATGGGCGTGGACCAAAATTGCCTCTCAGTCCAGATGAAGTATGCCACAATTCCCCTGCTTTCCAGTTACTTTTTAATTTCAGCACCACCTGCTCCTGGTTCCACCAGGGCTGACTCTGCCAGCATCGTCATTACGAGTTTTGTCTTCCTGAGATGGGCCTGTCCCTGCTCAGCCACGAAAAGAAGCATTTGCCAGGGAATCGGCACCTCCGACCTGAGAGGCATGAAATGGGCTGCCACTCTTATATCCAGAGGAGTCTTGGACCCCATCGCAAAAGTGTACACAGCATTACGTTGTGTGTGTGGGTTATTCTCAGCTTTGGGGTAAATTCTACCCAGGCATCGTTCGTGGAAAGAGCAGGGCTTTTGGTGTCAGAAAAAACTGGGTTCAAATCCCAGCTTTACCTTACTGAGCTGGTGGCTTTAGGTCAGTTGGTTACATTAGTCTGTGCTCTGAGCCTCCCCGATAGTCCCGTGGGTGTGGCACCTGCCTCTCGGGACGGCCACGAGCAGTAAGAGAGCACGAGGGACGCCGGGCACACAGTGGGCTCCTGATAACCTTAGTCGCCTCCCGCTGCCTCATGTGTGTGGTCTCACGGGTTCCTCATCTGTAAAATGGGGGTACACCGAACACTGCTGGAGGTCAAGAGGTCAAGAGTGCTGGCTTTGGCGCCAGGGCACTCGGGGGTGAGTCCAGCCCTGCCTCTCATGCGTGTGCGACCTTGGGAAACAGTCTCCTAGTGTTCAGTTCCTCCTTTGAAAAACAGAGATAATAACAACACAGGCTTCAAAAGATTGTGGCAGGGAGTCGGTGGGTTAATTAATTCCTGGAAAAGCACTTACAGCAGCGCTGGGCAGAGTGAGCCCTCTCGCAGCGTTGGCCATCGTCCCCTAGTCCCCTCTCCATCAGGACATGTTCAGTTTGTAGTTAATAAGCTCTGACATCAACCTCACAAAGTCAGCTCAGAGACCTGATTTCACTGGATTCTCACAATCCTGGGAGGTAGGACAAGAGCTTTCTTTTTTTTGCTGAGGAAGACTAGCCCTGGGCAAACATCTGCCAATCCTCCTCTCGTTGCTGAGGAAGACTGGCCCCGGGCTAACATCCGTGCCCATCTTCCTCCACTTTATATGTGGGTTGCCACCACAGCATGGCTTGATGAGCCGTGTGTGGGTCCACGCCTGGGATCCGAACCTTCAAACCCTGGGCCACTGAAGCAGAGCTCTCGCACTTAACCGCTGCGCCACCAGGCTGGCCCCAAGGGCTTTTTTCTTTTGAAACTATCATTTAACGTATGAGAAACTGAGACACAAGGGAAGAGGCAAACTGCTCAAGGGCACAGACTAAGTCAGCGCAGAGCCCATGGTGGACGTGTCCCCTCTACTCCTGTCCCCGCCATGTGACGCTGGCTCCTCCCTGGTAGGTGGTGGCCCAGTCCTCGGGGCAGCGAGGAGCCCGGTGGTCCGTGTCAGTCTGGTGTCTACGCCCCGTCCCTGTGTGGAATGAGGGATCACTGCCTGCTTACTGAGCACGTTCCCACGTTAGGCGCTTTACATGCGCCGTCTTGTGGAATAACCCACATCCTTTGTGCCCTTGACGATTCGGAGAAGACTTTGCAAACAGGGACGTGCTTAGCAATTCTGATCTGTTAACTTTTGAGTTATAATTCACATACCATAAAAGTCAACGTTTCAAAGTATATAATTGAGTGGTTTTTAGTATATTCACAAGTTTGTGCAACTATCATCACTATCTAATTCCAGAACATTTTCATCATCCCCCAAAGAAACCCCATAACCTAGAAATCACTCATGCCCCATTCCCACCTGCTGGTAATCACTGATCTACTTTCTGAGGGTTTGTCTATTCTGGACGTTTCCTATAAATGGAATCATATGAGATGTGGCCTTTTGTGACTAGTTTCCTTCATTTAGATAATGTCTTCAAGGTTCATCCCTGTCGTAGGAACTGTCAGTCCTTTTCATGGCTGAGTGACATTCCATCGTGTGGCTATACCACATTGTTGATCCATTCATCGGCTGATGGACATTTGGGTTGTTTCCATTTTTTGGCTGTTATAAATAATACTGCAGTAACATTCGTGCATACATTTCTATATGAACATTTGTTTTAAATTCTCTTGGATATATACTTAGAAGTGGAATTGCTGGTCATATGGTAACTCTATGTTAACTTTTTGAGGAGCTGTCAAACTTTTTTCCACCATTTTACATTCCCATCAGCACTGTATAAGGGCTCCAATCTCTCCACCTCTT
This sequence comes from Ceratotherium simum simum, assembly GCF_057802395.1. Lineage (NCBI taxonomy): Eukaryota > Metazoa > Chordata > Mammalia > Perissodactyla > Rhinocerotidae > Ceratotherium > Ceratotherium simum. The sequence continues at coordinate 99,290,275 of NC_141901.1, forward strand.
CACCGATACTTTTTATTGTTTGTAAGGTATTAATTTTATAATGCCATATTTTTATTCTGAAAACTACCCATCTTGGATACCATTAAAAAGACCACACCCGGGGCCGGCCCTGTGGTGTAGCGGTTAAGTGCGCGTGCTCTACTACTGGCGGCTCGGGTTCGATCCCTGGCGCGCACCGACGCACCGCTTGTCGGGCCATGCTGTGGCGGCGTCCCATATAAAGTGGAGGAAGATGGGCATGGATGTTAGCCCAGGGCCAGTCTTCCTCAGCAGAAAGAGGAGGGTTGGCAGATGTTAGCACAGGGCTGATCTCCTCACAAAAAAAAAAAAAAAATAAAAGACCACACTGCTCAAATAGATAAAAGAGAATCTTCCAAGTTCATGGGTACAAGAGGAAAAGTGCGCTTGTATCCTTGGATTTTAAAAATAGCTTTAATGGAAAAGAATACTTAATTATTGCTTGTATATTCCTCTTTACCATTTATTTTGAACATTTCTCCTTTACACCCTCCCGTCTTAGGGAATCATTCTCAGGAATGTGCGTCTTGGAACAGACTGAACTAGGTGATCCGGAGGTCTGCTGACTCTGCTGTGGTGGCATCGGGTCTCTACCGTGCGCCTGGCCTCGTCCATGTGCTTTGTGTATATTAACACACTGAAGCTGGCAACAAGTTCACAAGATAGTTGCTATTAACATCTCCACTATGCAGATGAGGAGATTGAAGTACAGAGGGGTTAAGTAACTTCCCCTAGGACGCACAGCACGTAAGAGGTGGAGGAGAGACCCAAATGGTAGAGTCCATGTACTTACTGACTTTGTACTGTGGTTCCCATTTTTAAAATATTTGTCTGAGGTGTTGACTTATTCTGAGCTGATACACTCTCAGATTCCAAGATCTCTGGGTAGAGCCCAGACTTGTTGAAGTTGGTTCTTTGTAGGTCCAGGACCATGGTATTACCGTACGTTTGAGTAACGCTATGACTGAAACAACAAACTTCAAGAAAACGCCCAGGTAAGACTTTAAATCCGCCTCCAAGAATCCCTTGAACCCCGTTCAGACTTCTCTCTTACCCCGTTCACACTTCGTGTGACAATTCAGTCCAGCAAATACTTTTGTGCCAGACGCCGTCATGGGTGCTGGGATGCAGGTTCCTTCTAGTTCCTTCCTCCTCACAACAGTGTGGAAAGTGTTAGTTATTTACGTGTTTCTATGGCTCTTCCCTACCCTTCTTCTCTACTCCTCTCCAAGGTGAATCCAGCTGAAAGTAAAATCTGAATTTCAGGGAGAGCCTCTGTACCCTCTTTCTTACAGTCTGTGACGAAGTTCCCCCTCGTCTCTCCAGGAGGAGAAGGTGTGGGACCCACATCTCTTGTCCTCCTTCCTAAAGAGCGACTCCCCGACTGGAGAGATCAAGGGAAGGAAGGGACGTGCAGCCCCACTCAGCTCCCTTCTCTCTACCACACTGAGCACGCTGCCCTCTACATCCCTGCCTCTGCTAGCTCCCTGTCTAAGGGGGTGGCACACTGTCCCCCCGGTTGCTCAGGCCCCAGACCTAACAGTGTCCTCTATTCCCCTCTGTTCCTCGTCACCCACTTCGAGTCAGACACCAGTTTGTGCCCTCTTCCTCCAACACCGTCCCACGTCCGTCCCCCTCCCTCCGTCTCCCCTCCTGTGAGTCTGTGGCCTCCTACGCCGACATCTCTCGTCTGGACCACCGTTGTTGCCTCTCTCCTGGCTTCTACACTTGTCTCCCACAAGTTGTCCACCACATAGCAGCCAGGATGATGTTTTTAAAACATAAATCAGGTCCTCTACTCCCTTGCTGAGAAGCAGGCGATGGCTGCTCCCTGCACAGACTCAGATCCAAACTCCTGAGAGGGCATCAGGCTCCTGCTGATCCTGCTCCTGGCAGCACCCTTCCTCTGCTCCTGTCCTCATCCGTCCCCTCTCCAGCCTTCCTGGCTGCTTGCTGTTCCCCGCACGCTGCTTGGGCACGGCAAGAGAGCTTTGCGTCAGTCTTTGCATTTGCTGTTGCTGCTGCTAAAATGCTTTCTAACCATCCCCTCTCCCCTCATTTTGGCATTTATTCCCTCTCTTCATTCGGACCTCTGCAGAGTGTCACTTCTGGAGTGCGGCCTTCCCTGACCCTGCCCAGTTGTCACCTTTCTCCCTGCCCCACTCCCATCCTTCTCTACCCCCTCCTGAGCCTGTGGAGTTTCTATTCATAGCACTTATCAGCATCTAACATGCTGCTTTTAAAGTTGTCTGTGTGTCATGACACATCACCTCACACCTGTCAGAACAGCTGTTACTAAAAAGACAAGAAACAACAAGTGCAGGAGAGGGTGTGGAGAAAAGGGAACCCTCACACACTGCTGGTGGGAGTGCAAACTGTGCAGCCACCATGGAGAAGAGTATGGAGATGCCTCAAAAAATTAAAAGTAGAACTACCATATGATCCAGCAATTCCACTGCTGAGTAGTTATCCAGAGAACACGAAAACACTAAGTTGAAAAGATCCATGCACCCCTATATTCATAGCAGCATTATTCACAGTAGCCAAGACTTGGAAGCAACCCAAGTGCCCATCAACAGATGAATGGATAAAGAAGATGTGGTATATATACACAATGGAATACTACTCAGCTATAAAAAATCATGAAATCTTGCCATTTGCTACAACATGGATGGACCTTTACGGTATTATGCTAAGAGAAATAAGTCAGATGGAGAAAGCCAAATAATGTATGATTTCACTCATATGTAGAAGATAAACAAACACATAGATAAAGAGAACAGATTAGTGGTTACCAGAGGGGAAGGGGGTGGAGGGAGGGTGAAAGGGGTAAAGTGTCTCATGTGTACTGTGATGGACAGAAACTAGACTCTGGTATTGAACATGATGTAGTCTATACAGAAACTGAAATATAATGATGTACCTGAAATTTATATAATGATATAAACCAATGGGGCCTCAGCTAAAAAAAAAAAAACTGTCCATGTGTCTCTCCCATTAGGACACATGTTCCATGAGTTTTGTTCGCAGCCCTTGTGCCCACAGCAGCTGGGTACATAGTAGATCCTCAACAGATTTTCCTCAAATGAAGGAAACACTGAGTGTGTGTGGCTCCATCCCTGCCCTCTGACCCCTCTCTATTTCCCAAGTCCTGTTCTCAGGATGCACACTGTCTCTGCTCCTACACAGGTAAGCTTTCAGGTAGCCGTTCTCTCTGTCCTGCCCGTTTGTTCACCAGGGAGCAAACACACAGCAGGTCTCAGCTCGAATGAGAAGTGTCTAGTGGCGCCTTCCCCGGCCCCCTATCCAAAGTAGGCCACCCTCTCTGAAGCCACTCGTCTTTCTCAGCATCCTTTTGGTTTCTTTCTTCACAGGCTTCTATCTACTCAGTTAATTGTTTATTTACTTCTGTCATTTGTAGCCGCTGCCACGATTGCAGAACTGCCTTGTGCCGAGAACTGTGCCAGGCCCTTGGAGATCTGACACAGTCATCACACTCAAATCGCCTGCGCTCCAGTTGGGGGCAGAGAAAGCAAGACAGACAGATGTCACTGCAGCAGAATCCTAATGCGCAGGGGGGAGTGTTTGTTGTCTTTGTTTATACAGCCAAGCTAAACTCACTTACAGCCGAAAGGAAGTATAAGACGTGGCCGTGCCAAGGACTCTCCGTGTGTTCCGCTTCCTTGTCTCTACTATAAAGATTACAGCACACCTATCCCACTGGGATAAAGATGAACTGAAACTGTATGTAGAGAAACACTGTAAAGTGCTGCGACTAGGTAAGATATGTGCTAACTCACAATGCTTGGTGTTGAAAACAAAGATGCTTGTAATTTCCAGCCAAGTTGGATTCCTTCCCTTTTATTGGTGCTGCCAGCTTAGTACGTATTTGCAGCAGAATTTTGTTGTGTGAGTCAGGCTGGTTATGAGACACAGTGGTGCAAGGTTCCTTTCCTTCCCCACCAGGACACCCTTTCCCTGACTTCCTGGACAGCTGGCCCAGATGTGTCCCTTGTCAGGACCAGATGTGCAGGGGCTGCTCTAAGCTCTGACCAACTGGGAAGAGCCAAGAGAACAACAAATGTGGTGGGTGCTGCCGTGGAGATCCCGTAGGGGGGCCCACAGATTGCGGAATCAGGCACTCCATCCAACCTTGAGGGGAAGGTTCCAGAAGGATGGCTTGGAAAATCAGGGGGCATTATTACTAGTCAAGTCAGTATCTAAACAGTCTCATAAATGAGAGCTCTCCTCAGATAGGAATCAAGTTTGCATTTGAGTTTGGCAAATATCGAGTGCTCCCTCCACGCCAGGCTCTCTTCTAGGACCTGGAGTACAATAAAGCAAACAGACATGTCCTCATGCAGCATACATCCCAATGGGGGCCAGAGAACAAGTGCAGTGGGTAAGTCAGGCGGCCACGATGCAATTTTAGATAGAGTCATCGGGGAGAGTGAAGCCTGAGCAGAGAGTAGAAGATGAGCAAGAACCCCTCACATGTGTGAACAAAGGGCATTCGAGACGAAGAGAGGGTCAGGGCCAGACTCTGGAGTGGACGGAGCAGGCCCTGTGCGTTTGAGGAGCAGCCAGGAGCTGGTGTGGCTGGAGCAGCGTGAGCGAGGTGAGAGTGGTGGCAGGTGAGGTCAGGGAGGAAACAGGCACCAGGTCAGGCGGCTCCTGCAGGGAACCCCGAGACCTTGGCTCTGACTCACGGGACACGGAGAACCACTGGGGGGTTTACCAGAGGAGAAGAGTAACATGACGTATATGAAAGGGACCTGACCGGATGCTGGATACAGAATGCACCATGGAGGAGGAGCGCTCAGGGAAAGGAGATTCCTGGGGATGATTCCAGTAATCCAGGTGAAAGACGGTGCTGGATTGACCTGGGTGGGAGTGGCAGAGCTGGTAGGAAGTAGAGTGTTCTGGACATGTTGGGAAGGTAGCGCCAACAGGACTTTCTCAAAATGAGAGTTGACTAGTTAAATGGAGTTAACATGCTTAAGAATACTTTCTCTTTTGAGGACTTTTTAAACATTTCAGTTATTATCTTCCAGGATCCTCATGACAATCTCGTGGTGTAGGAGGGGCTGGCAGCCCCATTCCCAACACCAAGAGGTTAATGGTTCTCCCAGGGCCATGCAGCGTGTCATTGGCTGAGCTGGGCTCTCAGCTCCTCAGTCCCTGGGTCCTTTTCTGGTCTCTCTCTTTTCTCCTGGCTGCCTTTGGGTCTGAGCTCTTATTTAGATCTTACTCTCTATTTTCCAGGCCCCCGCTGGCCCATCACCATCTTGAAAAGCTTCACTCACGTCGATCCAAACCTCTAACCACAGAGATTCAACAAGGACAAATGGGAGTCAACAAGAACTTTCCAGCTCCCAGGGCTGAGCTCCCCTTCATCTCTCACCTGCCCCTCAGTCCTCTCCTCCCTCAGACACTGTTAGCCTGGACCAAATTCGGTGACTTTTTGCATTCTCATTACCATTTGACCAAGATTTATGAGTTGATAATTGTCTGAAAGTAAGAGCACAAAGTCTCATTTGTATTTGGGGCCCACTTCCCAGTGACCTTTAGGATGAAAGGCAAAATGGAAAGTGTGATTTCTGCAGAGCCAAACAGGGTAACATGACCCAGCCTGGCTAATAATTCGGAGCCTCGGGTTTCCTTGGTTGAGGGCACGTTAAAGCTGGCATGGAGGGGGACGGCTAATCCTGCACGTTCATTTCACAAATTACCTGTCTGAAGTCATCACAACCTCCCTCTCTTGCTTTGGGTGCATTCTGAGGGACGTTTTCCAAACAGGAGGATGACAACAGCTCACACCTCTGAGACCTTTACTGGATTATTTTTACAGGCTATTTAAAAACACTTTTTAGAGAAGCCCTAATTGAAAACAGACCTTTCCCCTCATCTGAGTTAGCCAATGGAGCATCATGAGGGTGAGAGAAAATGAATTCATGGAAACTTTCCCAGGTCGCTCCCTTCCCTGAAGCACCACGTGTGCAATGGCCCTTCCTGGTAGCTCTTCCTCACATGCACCAGCTCTTCAAAGATACAACTGCAAAGAAAACACTGCTTGGGACTCCGCATAAAGCTTCCAGCCAGCCTGAAACATTTGCGAGGCGCTTGTGGTCCCCTGATGGGAATGTGTAATACTGCGTCCCTCTGAGTTAGAAGGCCACTTCCTAAGGGAAGAGGGGCATTGGCCTGTGTGCCATGCAGTGAATCATGAAACAAAAAGGCCCAACAAGTGTGAAACTGTGATAATGCCTTCCCTCTGTGCTGGCAGCCTCCACGTTCAGTTCAGCACGTATTTACTGGACCGGGTGCTGTGCTACGTCCTCCAAAAACCTCAAGGAGCTCACAGGCTAGAATCTCCCCTCGGAGGCAAGCAAGGACCCAGAGCTCTACCCAGGCTGACTGTAGGCTGGGCCTGGGGCACGGGTTGGGCATGGGTTGTCCCTGGCCTCACAGCAAGGAGAACCTAGGCCTCTGTACTTGGAGAAAGGGACTCAGGAAGCATGGATGGCTTGGGGTGTCAAATCCAAGGGGCTGGGCATGGAAGGGAATGAGTGAGACCTGGGTCTTCATGAGGGTGGGGACTGTGCTGGTGTCTTCCACCAGCACTCACAGTGCATCTGGGTCACCAAAAAGCAAGATCAACTGCCCTCCTCTCCTCCACAGGCGAGGAGTGGTGATGTCTCTGAACACATTTATTATTTTGGACCCACAATTTGAACACAGTCTGGGAAACATGTATTTATTCCATGGTGAAGTGTTTCTTCACGTCTTGTTTTCTGTATAGCATTTGAAACCAGCCCAACTCACACACACACATCTATATTGCATAGCAGGTACAACCACTGGCTCTGGTGTTAGGCTATGTGTCTCATCTGTAAAATGGGGTTATCAGTTGTGGAATAAAGCCTGTGAAGCACTTAAAACAGTTCCATGTCTATGTTAAGTCTCCATAACGATTATTAAGTGCTCATGAACGGTTACCAAGATTACTCATTAATAAATGTGAGCCATGCAATCTCTCAGATACCTGTGGCACATTCCAAAACCTCTCACTTGCTCCTGACCTGTTCTCTTCCTGACTGAGACTTGGCCTCAAGTCACCTCTGCTCTGCACCTTCTTTGTGGTCCGGTGTTAGTACTTTGTCTCCTGTGTGTCTGCTTTCAGCTCCTCTAAATATTGGCTCAGCCCCCACCTCCAGCTGTTGCCACTCCAAGTGGCTTCAGATAAGCTCTCAGCTCACATCTGGCCTCTGGCATCCCCACCTGCCACTGGTGCCCTGTCACACTCTGTCCAAGTGGGGTCCACCCAGTCGGGCAATGGAGTGGGTCACAACCAAGAAGTGAAAGACAATTGTTGGACGTGAGGGAATTTTGCAAGCTGGTTGTTAAACACAGCCAAGACTAAAACTTAAATTATATCAATTTGCAATCAAATAAATGATACTTAAAACAGAGTTAATAAGTACTGAAAATTCATTGCTTCCAAATTATTTTATTCCATTTTACTTTGATCTGCACTCCTGAGGTTATTAGTCTGTTGTGACTGTACGGTGGAAGTGCTATGGAAGGGCACATCTCTTCCCAACTCTCTGTTCTGTGACGTCGTGTTGGCAGCTTGAACTTGGTCGTAGTGGGAGTATTTGCACCGTGGGCTTCCTTTTCCCTGGAGAGCTTGTTGTTAAATGTGACCAGCAGCCCCTGGGTCTGGCTCTCCTGGTGTGGCACATGGAGGCCGCTCAGACATTAGACGTGACAGTCGCCATACTGTTTGCAATTGCTGGTGTGTTGGTTGTGTTCCTTCCTGCTCTGTGACGGGCTGAGGGTGGCACCAGCATCTCTTCGTGTCTGATACACACTCTCCTGTCCCCACGCTGCCCTGCCCCAGCCCATTGTAGAATGAAAACTGTAATGTGGCTTCATGGAAAGGTGGCCTCTGGTGACATCTGCCAACCTTTCCTGGCCTTTCCCTTGATCCCACAGGTGACAGGTGGAGTAAGGGTGAAGGGCAGCAGGGGCTGGGATGCCGTCCTCACCACCATGGCTGCAGGGGGTTGGTTTGGGGTGGAGGCGGAGCTCTTCAGGACTATTAGTGGGTTATCTGCTGCACAAATACTTCTTGTGCAGTTTCCGTCAGCAATGATTATTTTTCCAGAATGGAATAGTTTGTGTGTGTGTATGTGGGTTGTGTAGATGGGAGGAAGGTTCATATTATTGGGCTGACAGAGGGAGAAGGTGAGTGGTAAGAGGCTGGTTGTTTAAATGTTATTTAAGGATGCTAAACACGCTCCAAAGTCAGAAAAGGTTTTGGTGATCAGACTATTGGTATAAATATTTGCCTTGAATTCGATGCCTGCACTGGAATCTCTAGATGGTGAATACCAGCTCCTTGTAACCGGGAATCATTGAGGGTCCTAGGAAACAATATATGGCCCTGGGCAGGTACATTCATAAATTTCATATGACGATAACTAGTTAACACTTTTCAAAGGGGCCTGGGAAACAGCTCGTGTGAACCTTCACATTTAAGACTCAGCTTCACAGATTTTATAATTAAACTGCCTTCCAAGTGACTTATAACCCTGGATTTTTCCTTTTTCCTAATGCACTGCTTTGGCTGGCACCTTCCAGGACTTGGCTGCTAACCTGGGTGTCTGCCTTTTGGGAACTGTCTGATTTCTGGAGAATAAAAAGCCATTGCTATGCCAGCCTCACCTGGGAGAGCTGGCCGCCTCAGCCCCGTAACCTGAGACATGTCGTTGGGTGAGTCTGTTGGGAACCTCACGGGCTGGGCTGTTCTGACTCTGGACACAGTAAGACAGGCCAGAGAGGAGAGTGCTCTTCAGCTGGAAAGTTGTCTTCTAACATGCAGTTTGGGACAACTGGGATCTGTAGGGCCATCGATCTGAATTTGTTTAAAAAATTGCCTCAAACAGCATATTGGTGGCTTTCTTTCTTAAACAGTCATTTTACTCATGTGGCTACAAGACTGTGGACGCACTTCCTAGGTCCAAGGTCTCCTCACTAAATCAGAGCCAGGCACTAAAACACCTTAATGAAAATTAATGCACATTAATTAATGTATTTAATTATTTATTTATTTAATTAATGTATTTAATTCAAATTAATTAATTAAGTAATGCACATGTTTTTGCTCAAAATAGTCATAGTGCTAGCTAACATTTCTTGGAGTGTTGCTATAAGTATGTACAATCTCTATTAGGCCTATGTGGGCTGGTGTTTATTACCACCACCATTTTTTTTTTTTTTTGGCTGAGGAAGATTCGCCCTGAGCTAACATCTGTGCTAATCTTCCTCTTTTTTGTATGTGAGCTGCTGTCACAGCATGGCCACTGATAGACAAGGGGTGTAGGTCTGCCCCTGGGAACTGAACCTGGGCCATGGAAGTGGAGCACGCCAAACTTAACCACTAGGCCATGGGGCTGGCCCCCCAGCATCCCCATTTTTACCAGGGAAGAAAATTGAGGCTCAAAGAGGTTAAATAACTTGCCTAAGGTCACACAGCTACTGAGTAGCTGAGACAGACTTTGAACCCAGAACAGGGCCGGGCGGAGCGGGTGGAGCGGATCTGGGGGTTAAGCAGAGGATCTGTTCTTAAGAGCAGGGCGGGTGTCGTGCAGGAAATTCTGTGTCGGTTCCATGTACACACACTTGCGTGTGCTGGGTCACGTGTAAAGTGTATTTCTCTCTGTGGATACAGTAAAGAAAAAAGTTGGCAGCACACTCTAAGGGTGACAAGGACTCACAGGGTGGTGGTGGGTGTGCCAGCAGGGAAGTTACCTGGTGACGAGATCAGATCCGCCACTGGGGCATCAGCGCTGGCTGCTTTGTGCTGGTGGGGGACCGACCCAGGCAGGCGGGTGGGAGGCAGTTGTCCCAGTGCTGGCTGATTTCCCCAGCGTGGAAAGTGTCCACGGTGCATTTTAAGAATCTGGCCTCTTCCGTTCCACCGAGAGGCAGGGTGCCATGGGCAGTGTGGGCATGAGCCCCGGCGAGGGGGCCCCTGGACGCTCTCTCACCGTGGTCTGCCTCAGTTTCCTCCCCTATATAGGGGGACAGTCACAGTGCTGGCCCTGTAGGTTGTGTGAGGATCAACGGAGTCTGGACACTTTAGTCTGTGGACCACGGCTCGATACCTGTTGCCTGACATATTTTGCGATTGACACAAATATGGCAGTGTTACAGTTATGGACTCATCTACTTATTGTCCATTCGAAGCTGTTTACTGAGTAGCCATGTGTGCCTGGACCTTTGCCAGGCCTGAGGTACAGGCCAGTTGGGGGGAAAATGGTGACCCTACAGAAATAACAACAATAAACTAATTATAAGGATGCCCGATACTTATTTAGGGTGATATCCCCACTAGACTATTAGCTGCCTGAGGACACGGAAGTTTTTCTCTGTTGTTTTTATTTACTGCTGTATTTTTAGCAATGAGAGCAATGCCTGGCACAGGGTGAATATTTACTGTTAGATAAATATTTATTTTCTAGATAATAAGTATGCCAGCCACTATCGTAACTAGATTTATACGTAAGAAAGCACCTGATCTCACAGCCTGAGGTACAAGCTCCTCGTCTCCTGGTTTCAGCAGTGAGAGAGGTCACCCCAAGGTCACTCAGCAGTAAGAGGTGAGGCTGGGATGGGAGCCGCAGGCACCCTGGTGCCCATCACCTCTGCTCCTAGCTGTTTGCGATGAGCTGTGGGAGCTCGAGATGGAGGCCACGGCCATCCCGGTGTGCGGTGAAGGCTCGAGACAGAACTTGCGTTATATCAAGTTATATCAAGACAACAGGCCCAAAATGGAGTTGCTTATGCTACGTTCCACGTCACCAAACTGAGACTCGACTTAATCACCGTTTCAGCTCTCCCAGAAGTGGAATCCTAAACCGGTCCATCAGGACTCGGAACTGGTGAGATCATTGCCTGATCAACCCCTGCATCCCCTAAGGGAAGGTGACCTTGCAGTAACCAACCGGCTTTCTGCCATCATAACCTCCTCGTCCCCGCTCCCTTCTGCCTGTAAAGGTCTTCCACTTCATGCGGCTCCCCAGAGCTCTTTCTATCTGCTAGATGGACGCTGCCCGTTCATGAGTCGTCCAGTAAAGCCAGTGAGATCTGTAAAACGTACTCGGTTGAGTTTTGTTTTTTAACGCTTGGAATCACAGGTGTCCGAAAGCCACCTGAGGCTAGGAAGCCCCTCCACTGGGCTCCGCCCACAGTGGCCCCTCCATTGGACTCCGCCCACGGTCGCCCTCTCTTCTTCTTGGCCATCGGTCCCCACTGCTCAAGGGACCCGTATCACTGCTGGACAGTGAGGCCTTCTCGAAAGGCCTTTCTAACCAGCTGGGCTCTGCCTTCTTCTGGGAGGCCCAGGAGGAGACGCCGCAGGACGGGCGTTGAGGAGCGGGCGGCGGTGGGACGCGTGGGCCGCTGCAGTGGAGGCTGATGGAGAAGAGGGCTTCCCGCCGTGGCCGACGTGTGCCTCCGGAAAAGAACGACTACGGACGTTTCCCTTCTTATTACACACACTGATTTCCCACCAAAATAACGCGTCCTGAGGGCTGACCTCTGCCGGGAAACGCCGTCCTCGGGGCTTTCTGTGCACCAGCTGGTCCGCTCCTCGATTCTTCGTGTTCCCCAAACAAAGGGGAGGGCTGTGTTTGCTCCTTCCGGGTCTGAGAAGCCCCTCTGCCTCTGGCCCAGGTCGGCACCTCCCGTGGGGGCTCCCGAAGTGTCTTCCCCCTGGGCCCCAGGAGGCCCCTGCTGAGCCGCTTGTCTTGGTTCGTGGGGCTGGCCCACCCGCCATGGGCCGTGATTGATCCAGGGCCTGGGCTCCGGTTATGTGAACTCGGGATGTTTTCAGGGGAAAATTTTGGTCATAAGGCAAAGCCTCGCCAGATTTGAGATAAGTGTGAAAAACACATCACAAAAGGAAGCAGACTCGAAGTTTCCTGAGAAGGGAAACATTTAACCCTGTTTAAGGAGTGTGAGAAGCACTCATGCAGAAATTATGTCCCTGCCGGAGAGCATGACCGGGTGTGTGCGGCAGAGAGTGTGTGCGTGTGTGAGAGTGAGTTTGTGGTGTGGCTGTGTGCCTGTGTGGGGGGACAGAGGGGGAGAGTGGATCTGCCTCGGGGAGGCAGGGATATTAATCACGCTAAAAGCAATCTGGCCCCACGGGAATTTATAAGGATCCAGCTGAAATCAATGGGATGTTTTATGAGACAATTTTCTTCGCGCTGGCTCTGGGGATTGTTTGAACTCTCCGTGAGCTCAGGGCATCGCTGGCTCAGAGCTCCCCGTTCTCACACCTGTGCATGAGACGAGGCGCATCGTCCGAGTTAGCGGGCTGAGCTGACTCATCCCACGGCTACCACGGAGGGGCCTGGCCTCCCGACTGCCTGGCTCTCCATCTCCTAGAAGTCGGGAGACGAGGGATGAGGACGGGGCGGAGCTGGGCGGTTGGTGTCCAGACAATGTGAGAGGCCTGCAGGCCTCAAAGAGCTCCTGGGTTCCACTTGGTTTCTGAAGACAGTCCAGAGAGCTTGCTGTGGCTGGTCCCCACTCTCTTCCTACCCAAGCCTCCTCCCCTCCAGTCGGAGCGATGCTACCGCACATTTAGAACAGGCTGTGCTCCTGTTGACGCCACTCCCTCAGCCTGGAAGGCCTCCTCCCCATTTCTCAGCCCAATATGGGTCTTCTAATTTAAATGGCGTTAATTATGAGCCATTTCAAATTTCCATCCAGAAAAGCACAGAAATTGTTTACAAGAAACTCCTATGCTGTCACCCAGCTCTAGGAGATGTTGGTACTTGCTAAGGTGCTATCCTTCCCCTGCCAGAGGTAAGTGCCAGGTGGAGTTGGTGGGCAATCATCCCAGTGCACTTTCACTATACGTAAACGGACCCTCAAATAATACCTAAGGTTGCTTATGTGATCCGATATTTTGCATAATTGTATTAACCTGTCCACGTCCTTTGGGGAGCCATTTGGCAATACCTGGTAAGGGACATGCACCATAATTCCACTGGTAATTGTCCACGACAGGGAAAGACACATGTGACCGAGGTGTGTACAGGGTGGTTGATCTAACAGTGCAAAACTGCTCACAGCTTAACCGTCTTTAGGAGGAAAATAAAAATATGCTGTGGTTTAATAAAACGAAATACTATATAGTTGTTAAAATGAATAAAATCCACATGCATTATACACATATTGTTAGGTTAAAAAAAGGCAAGAAGCAAAATCGTCTGCTCATTTTTCATGGTTAAGTTAAAAATGTAATCCTTTAATGAAGCCTTCTCTGAAAAATCTCATCCAGATGAAACTAATCCTTCTTCTTCTTCCTACGGAACTTTAAGAATTCCTTCTTACCCTTCACTCTCCGTTACACGTACATTGTGAACCTCTGAAATACAGAAAGGCCCTAGTCATCTTTGTCCCCAGTCTCCCAGCCCGGGAGATTGCTCATGGCCCACACTCAGTCAACAGTCGTGCAGAGACACAAATGCACACGTGTGCACTTCTCAATACTCCCACATGTCCCATGACTTGCTCATGTCAGGACATCTTCATTATCCCCATGTTTCTGGTGAGGAATCTGCAGAACGTTACGTCAAGTGACCGCCCTTGGCCACCGAGGGCCGCGATGGACGAGAAGCCGTCTCTCTTGCACTAAATTAGACCTCAAGAAAGTGGGATGGTTTGAATTTTATGTCACTTGCCTGATGTACCTGGGAGAGATGGTGGAAGACCCTCTTGGAGGCAGGAGAGCAATATGTGAAGAACCTTAGAGATGGAGCCAGCACACGGAGCCCAGAGAGGGATGACTTCATTTCAACTCAGCGTAACTGAATATTCGTAATGTGCCAAGCTACTGCTCAGGCTCACAGGGTAGAGCAAAGGCAGAAATCACGGGGGAAGCGCCTGGAAGCATCGCCACTGAGCAGGTTTCAGTAAAGGTCAACTCCCCGTCCTCTTTTAAGGGCAGAGTCGGGACTAGAACCCAAATCTCCAAATTCCGAGTCCAGCATCCTTTCGACGCTGTCGTGGTCATCAGGGGGCACCAGGAAAACCCATCTGTAGGGAGGTCGTGCCTGCATACCCGTGCAGGTAAAAATGACACCACGTATTTCTGACAGCTCCTTTGCTCTGTCGCCTCAGCCCCAGGCTCATTTTATGCTCACATGGCCATTACTCTCCATTAGCATACTAATAAATGTTTATGAGATTATACTGTATAAACTATAAACTTTTACATATTATTAATTAACCTTGTACATCGGATTTCCCAAACGCTCCCCTGAGCGTTTACTGACTTGTAAAACAGGAGAGTGGTGTAGAGGGAGCCGTGTCTGCAGAACTTGTCTCATCTGCTCTGTCTGGAGGGAGGCGTGCGTTTTCATCTGTGTGTCTCTTAAGAGGAGCCACAGACAGCTTTGTATTTGAAAACAGCAGACCTGGTCTTCCCTCCTCCCAGTGTGACCTTGGCTAAGTTTTCTAACCTCTTAAAGGCCCATTTTCTTTGTTTCCAAAGTGGATGTTATGGAATGCCTGTCTATGCAGTGCTCGGCACCTGGCAGGTACCCAGTAAACGAATAGGTGCATCAATAAACTGGGTGAAATGGAACCAAGTTGGAAGCAACAAGTGGGAATGGCCGGGAGTCAGTTCTATTTGTTAACGGCAGGAAGACCGATGATGGGGGTTCCTGGGAGTGGATGACCCACATCCCAGTGTAAGAAGGGTGTTCTCGCTGAGGTGTGCAAGGAGAAGCTGGAGGAAGAGAGAGCTGCCTGCAGTGGGAGGGAACACTCGTGAGGTTCCATCTATTCTAACATCCGGGGATCCTATGACTGATCTTTCAAGACTGGAGAGAAGGCAAAGGGGGAGGGGGTCACTCAGGGTCTTGGATTCTAGTTTCACTTTGTTGCCGACTAGTTTTACCGTTTAGTCAAGACTTGAGACACTTATGCTCCCTCTGTTCTTTTATCTATAAAATTGCGATAATGCACAAATTCACAAGTTTGATGTGATGATCAGAAGAAAGAATGACTAAGAAGGCACTTTTAATAATAGAAGCTGATCTTTAACCATTAAGTCAGTCTCACCATTTGGAAAGCAAAGACACCCCCAGCCCGGGCTCTGTCACTAACAAGTCACGGGGCTTGGGTTGACTATTTCTCCGCTTGCTTCCCAAGTAACTGATCTCATGTGAATGAATCTTCTCTGCCAACATCACTGGGGTGTGCTGAGAGTCAGGTAAGGAAAGGATGTGACTTGGTGCTTTGTAAACAGAAAAGGCCGTGCGTGTATGAGGCACCCTCAGAACACCCGCCTTATTTCAAACCCGTTACAGCCTCAATTTCTACCCTGCCAGGCCGAGACCTGTTAAGTACAAAGCTGTCGTTCAGATCTTTATGTTTGCCAGTGCTTAGCCAAGTGAATTCACTGATTCAACACACATTTATCCCACACCTACTCTGGGCCAGGCAGAGTGGTAAGCGTTGGAGTTAGTTCAAGGGGGCATCCTGTCTGTGAATGTTACCACCTCCAGGGCGGGAACAGCTTCACCCACTCTGCTCTCCTACAGTCCAAGAATGATGGGAGCCAGCTTCTACGTTGTTGACGGTCCCGTTTCTGGATGGCCTGGCGATGGCTGGTTTTGTGTGTTCCTCTGTCCTCGGGCACATTCCGCTGGAGTTCACAATGGCACTCACTCGGGGTCCACTCACAAGGTGGCTGGATGCAAAAGACTGGTGAAATGATTTACAGCTTTTGGAGACAGGTAAGTGTCTGGGGCCTAGAAGGTACTTTCCAAGGAGGAAGAGGATGCCTCTTACAAATACAAGGACTATGGATTGCTGTCGGATTCCTTTATCTGACTGCTGCCCATCAGGCCCGCTCTTGTTGCTAGAAGCTCTCTCCTGCCCTTGCCTCCTATCACCTCCAGACGTGCCTCTTACCTGAGTCCTGTGGGGTCCTGTGATCCCTGAATAGCTCGGAGGTGTTGTGAGAGCATCCGGAAGAATACTTCGCAGCTTGACAATAGATAACCATTTTACGGTTACGACATGGGTGGAAAGGGGCCACATCTCCTTAGTGCTCTGTCTCAGAACGAGAGCAACAACAGCGAGGTCCGTTGATCTCTATGCGGCTGCCTAGCAACCCAAGGCTCTGGGTGGAGACCGCCAGTGGAGCGTCTAAGGGACTCCTGCAGCTTTGCCCCAGCACATCTCCCCTTAGCCTTCGGGAACAGACTCCACCTTTGCTTTGGGAGAACTTCCCCCTATCATGCTCAGTCCTGTGCTTTTGGATGCCCCAGGGGTGGAGCACTCGACGTAGGCATAAATCAATATATCAGTTCTGTCTCCTGGTCACAGGGATGGGCATATGATCCAGTTCAGCCCAATGAGAGAGTTCCAGGCTTCAGGAAGAACCTACCGGAAGAGACAGTGTTGGGTGGCGTGATGGGTGTTTGAAGTTGCTAGCGGTGGAGAAGGGGACTCCAATGTGAGCCTGGGAATGGAGCCACCGCAGGAGCAGCAGAGCCAGGATTGGGACCCTGGTGACGTCATCGGCGCCTGAGTCAAGCCGTGTCTGAAGCCAGCTCTGCTTGCAGACTTTCCAGGACATCCCTTTTCTAGCTTGAGCCAGTTTAGTTTGGCTTTTCTGTCATTTGCTTCCAAAATGTTCCTACTGTGGTACAATATGTGATGATTTACTGCATTTTTGCAACTTGTCTAAGCAATAATATATTGAATTATTTTATTTAACTATCGCGCAAGGTTAGAAGGTAAGCTTTACGATCTTGTTTTACAAATAAGGAAACAATCTCACAGAGCATGTGACCCGCCTGAAGGAACACGGTAGGTGACGGGGACAGGACAAGAACATAGAGCTGCCAACTGCAGTGATTGCTAAAGACACATTCTCCCCAAACCAGACACTAATGGAAAGAAAATACGAAGGAGTGAAGGAAGCCACAGGTAAAGCGATTACACAATGCGTTATTTGCTGGGAAGTTCCACCCAAAAGTACGTGGATCCATCCAAAATGAAAACACCCTCGACCACCTTTGCTGTGGCCATGGCCTCGGTCCTTCAGGCCGTCGTTTCTCACTCAGTTCACTCCAGCACTTTTCTGGGGGGGTCTTCCTGCTTCCAGTTTCGTTCCTCTACTGTCCCTCCTCCACCCTACGAGGGAGTCATTTTCCTAAATGCAAATCAGACTATAGCATCGCATGCTTATAACCCTTCAATATCTTCCATAGCTTTTGAGATGAAGTACAAATTCAGCTTTGCACTCAAGACAGTTCACAATCTGACTCCTGTGTGTCTCTTGGGCTTCATCTACCCCAATCCTCTAGTCATAATGAGTGACCTCTGGTTCTGCAAATGCTGATTCATTGCTCTGCCTTTGTGTCTACCATTCTCTCTGCATGGAACCTGCATCCTTTTTTGCTTGGCAAACCCCTCCTTATCCTTAGAATCACCTTCATCCTCCGAATGCTCATTCCCCTGGGAAGCCTTTTGTGCTCCGTCACTGAGCTGGAGGTGTCTTCTTTGTGCCACCACTGCACTCTGGACACGCCTCTCTCACCACACTTCTTAGACGGCACAGTAACTGCATGTTCCTTGCTGCTGTCTCCCTAGACTGTGGGGAACGATTGTGCCCTATTCAGTCTTGCATCAAGGGGCCTAGCAGGCTGCCTGGCACATGACAATTGGTCGATGTTTGTTGCATGGAGATGGAGAAGGAAAGAACAGAGGGAGGGAATGTGGAAGAAGAGATCAGTGATTTCTCTCCTGTTTGACACTGTTCTTTAGAATATCATGCGCTGATGGTATACATTTTCTTTTATTAAATTCAGATAGTATGTTCTTCTTGGCTTTGATACTTGACTCAGTTGCTTTGTTTTATTTTTGTTGTATGAGTTTCTTTTAAAGAAAAATTTCATGGTGTTGAAAATTAAATAAACAATGTTTATTTTTCTGTGATCTCAGAACAATTAGGAAACATTGGGTGATGGGCTGGGGAGGGGGTGGTGAGGGTTTGTGGAGGGCGAGAGAGAAAGTAGAGATCAGGACTCTAAGAGTAGCATCTCCTGGTCCACTGCTGAAGCCTTTGGCAGGAAAGCAATTTATGCGAGGGATCTCAGAGCAAGGAACTTCAGTCTTCATGGACAGAAAGATTTCCCTTCCAAACAGGCCAGGTTTGGGGTCTTGTGCTTACTGAGTCTGAAGTTGGTTAAGAATCTCATCTCCAAGGACCTTATCTTAAGCTTGCCCCTGAAAACTTCCAGGGGGATGGTGCTTGTTCTGTGCGCTCATGCATCTCCTTCTAATTATGTTGCTTGCCTGCTCTTTCCTGTGAGTATTAAGTGCGCACGTGCTGCGCAGGGATTTTCCATGTCAGGTCTATTATTCTATGAGACTGAGCCTCAGTCATTAACTCTCACCTACTCATAGAAAGTTTAGCTTCCCTCTCTGATTTGAGAGATCTATGCCTCACAAGAGACATTTTATACTGCCTTAAAAGTGTGAAAGGAGCTTTTGGCAGATTGATTTGTGATTGAGACACCTCAGTGAGCCATCCTTCCATCCATCCATCCATCTGTCCCATAACCATTTTCTGAAATCCCATGCTGTTTCGTGTACTTTGCAGAAGCAGGAGGAGCGATGCCTGAACCAGAGTGGGGGTGAGGGGGGTGGGGTGGGAGGTAGGGGCAGGGAGGTCTCCCTGGAGGAGCAGATGCCTAAGACGCATGGGCACTGCTAGTGAGCTAGGCGGGCGGGTGGGTGGGGGCAGACGGAGCCCTGCGGGCAGGCACGAAGAGCTTCAGGAACCACAGTGGGAGGACAGACACTCTCTGTGCCTGCAGGAGCTGTCCTGGGATCTCCTGGATGGGCATTGCTGCCCGATCACCAGTGAGAGGGCCGAGTGCTGTGCTGTTTCCTGAGTGTTTCTCCTCATGGAACATTTAGTAAACAAGTCAGGTGTTGATGGCAGCAGCAACGGAGCAGCACGAGAGGGGACGCGATTTTGTTTATTGTCTACCAGGTGCCAGAAGCATGCATTCAAGTGCTCTGTGATGCTCCACGCATGCTCCAGGAACAAACCCCATTAGAGATAAAAGATAAAGAAATGGAGTCTGAGAAGAAAAGCCAAAGTACATTGCCAGCTTTGGGGACTAAAAAAATCCATAATCTTTCCGCTACACCATCTGTCTGTCACCAAGAAAGCTTCCCTTTGATGAACGGCTCTGAGGATCAGGACCTCCCTCCCCTCCCGACAGCGCTGGAGCGGAGCTTAATCAGCAAGCCTTGGATGTCGAGTCCCCTCTGGAAGAAGAGCGCCTTTCAGGGGAGACTGGACAGGACGTGGACGTGAGAGAGTCCCTTCAGTCAATTGATGGCTACCTTGAACCGTCTCTCAAGACTCGTCTTAAACCCACCCTCTTTGATAAGCCTCCCCTGACGACTCCAGAACTCTCTCTCTCTTTCTCAGAGTTATTGTTTGTATAGTACGTTTAGCAGCTAACCTCGTCCGGCCTTGTGGCAGCTCTTCTACCGTGGCCTTAAACTCGTATTTCTCTGTGGCCTTGTAAGTCATTCTCGTGTGTATGTTTTTCCCCCGATTAGATGATAAGCACCTTAAGGGCAGAGACTTTGTCATAAACATATTTTAGATCCTCCTCCCTCTCCAGTGTCCAGCACAGGGCTGGATGGTAAGGGCTCAGCCAATGTTGTTTCAGTTTCATACAAAAGGCCACTGCGAGAATTTCTGAGCAAAAATAGGATAGACCTCTATTCGCTGAGCTTGAGCACCAGGTGTTTTGTATTTATTAGTGATGGTAGAATTCAAAAATTGCCTCTGTAATTTGAAGCACCTCTCATCAAGGGCAGAGCCTGTGTCCCCTCCCCTGGGACTGGGCTGGCCTTCGATTTGTTCTGACCAGTTGACTGGGATGATGCTGTGTGAGTTCTGAGCCCAGCAGGACAGCCCCGCTGAGGCCGGCCCAGACTGCAAACCCACAGACTTGTGAGTTAAATAAGAGGTTGTTATTACAAATCACTACATTTTGGGGTGGTTGTTAGGCAGCAAAAGCTTGCTGATGTGTAATCTCCTTTAGTCATCATGATAAAGCCCCTGAAATAAATGCTATTATGCCTGCTTTGTGGATTAGGAAGCAAGGGCTCAGGTCACACAGCTGCCTGAGGGACAGAGATCTCTCTGATTAGGAAACCTGTGCTTTTTTCCTGTCTCTAATCTGTAGGGCATTACCTCGGGCTGTGGCTCTAACTGGCCGAGGGTTCCTGAGAAGACTTTCAGACTTTAGTAACACCCGGGGATGCCTTCTACGAAGGAGGAGTTGGAGCAACGTGGTGGAGAATGATGGTCGGTGGAGTCCTTAAGGGCAGTCGTGTGTTCGTGTCTTCTAGCAAATGTTCCCTGGATGGGGACACATTGGGAGGCATGTGTCTCAGCAGGAACTGGCCCATCTGAGGGGAGGGGACAGAGGAGTGTTTGTCTGCAGAAGTCAGGAAAGGTCCAGGGAGGCATGGTCCCCAGCGGGATGAAGGAACGGGCGAGGAAGAACTTGGGGGCTCTTTGGTCCCTGTGTTCAGGCTGAAGTGATGGACGAGGGGTCTCTAAGGAGGGAGAGATGACTGGATTCACTGGGCATCTCCCAGTCGGGGCCCATCTCTCATCCTGGCAGCCATCCTAGGGGAGGCTGAGAGGGTGAACTAGGTCACAGCTTGAAAGGGATTTAAGTGGCCTTGAAACTTAGACGTGTCCACTCTAAAGGGAAGTAATTAAAATAAGTGTCCCTTCACCATATTGTCTGGTCTGTCACATCATGTTCTACCTAACTTGCTACAAACTGAGGGGGCACCTACACGTCACTGCTGGCAAAGTTCTTGGGACGCCGCGGAGCAGAACCGTACGTAGCAGGAAGCTCACCACTTGCCCCATATTGGACACAGAGCAGTGGTTGCCCCATGAGATGGGGTTGGGGCCCCTCTGCAACGTAGTTTTATGGTAACCTTATCTGGCTTCACACGAGTTCCACAAACGGGCTCCGTCGGAGGGACTCTCTCTCCTGCTTCGGCAGTCAGGTGGGAACGGGCCTCAAGCAGAGGCCTCCAGAGACCCCCAGGAAGTGGGTTTGCCAAGACTGAATTCACCATGCCCTTTCGTTTGTCTGTAGTTTCTGCCCCGTGTGCAAACACATTGTGTTGGATTGAGTTGCATGACAAGTCTGTGGGACTCGGGGCAGCTTGTGTGATCCCATGTTATAAACCGAGGAAACTGGGCAAGAGGACATTACCCGACGTGCTCAAGGTCACAGAGTAAATCTGTGGTTGAGCCAGGCCTGGGCTTGGTCTGTTTGACCCCTATGCCCATGGTCTTGAGCTAGTCAGTTAAGTCAACTGAGTTGACACAACAGCACTTCCCACATGTGAGACGTGGGGGTGGAAGACGCTTTAGACGGGTCCTGTGCACATACAGTGAACGCCCGTGGGTGCCTGCCGTACGCAGACACTGCTACCTGCTCTACGCGGGGTGGCTCACTCAGTTCTCACAGTGGCTCTGAGAGGGCTACACTCCTTATCCTCATTTCCTCTGGGGAAATGGAGGCACAGAGCTGCTGAATAGAGCTGGGGTCAGATACAGGGGGGCTGGGTCAGAGACCTCTCACACGGTCACTGCCCCACCCTGCCATGACACTCGGGCTACTGGGGGAGATAGGAGCTGCTAACGACAAGGGAGCTCTCACCGCCTCCCGTCAGCAGCTCAGTACTGTTTGGGGTCAAACGCTTGTCCCAGCACCTAAAGCTGTCTGCCTTTGTTCCTTTGTTATTTGTGCATCGTGTTTCACCCGTAGAATGGGATTTTGGTATTATCTACCTCACGGTTAGAGAGTTATGAGAATTAAGTGTGTGTGTGTCTGTGTGTGTGTAGCTTGGGACAATCCCTGCCCTCAGTGGGGATGACCTGCATGTATGTCCTCATTGTCATCACCAGGGGCCGTGAGAGGATTCATTCCCAGAGGCAGGGCACAGAAAAGGGTCATAAGTTCTCAGGGGGACAGATTTATTTTCAATGGGATGGTCAGGATGGGCTTCAATGACAAGGTGAGAAGATCTCAACAGGAGAGTCACAGAATGAGGGGTTGAAGGGACTTCAGCATTTGTGCAATCCAGTGGCCTTATCTCACTGGGACCCTGGGGGAGGTGACCTCTCCATGTTTGCCCAGCTGGTTGGGGGCAGGGCTGTGACTAGAACTCGGTGTCCTCCCTCCCAGATCCGCTCATTTCACAGTTCTGCCTCCAGCGTCTGCCTGTGATGTCCCATGCTGGTGGAATTAGAGCCACACTTCCTCGATCCACCCTAGTGCGGTGCTTAGGGCACTGAGTTTGTCCTGGTTCATTGGCTGCTTTCTTCTGCCATCCCTTTGGGAGTGACCCCCCCGACGGTCACGGGGAGACCTTCACAGAAGCGAGGACTCGAGACCTGTCAACAGCCTCTGGATAGAAACAACGGACTCTCACTGAGCATCTGCTATGTCAGGTGCATCCTAGATTTGTCATCAATACGTGGGAACCCTATGAATTCCGTTCTTTATCTTTCTTTACACAGAGAGAAAAACTAAAGGCTTAGTTTTGTGGTGTCTTAGTTTCAGTCGCTTTCTCCAGGCCTCTCAGTAGGAAGACGATCGAGTCAGGATCTCGCAATGGTCTGTCAGACCCCAAAGCCCATAATCTAACCCTGGGACAGAAGACGCATTGCATCCCGTTTGATGACAAGTGGTACCTGCCTGGAGCCCTCCCTGGGAGATTGAGAGGAAAGGTCTTGAATGTGTTGGCAAGAATACTGTGCCCTGTTAACGACATCTGCTGTGGGTGAGAGCATGGGGCCTGGCAGCACTAAAGAGTGTTGCTGGCCTGCTAACCCCAACCCGTGTGCCTCCCTGGAGATCCAGACCAGGCTGAGGCTCCAGCTAGAGGATGCAGTGCTTGTAGAGGGGTCAGAGCATCTTGGCTTACTTTGTTCTTCTATCCACCCATCATTCACCCACCAAGCCATTCATCCACCCATCCACCTATCATCCATCCATCACCCATCCATCCATTTCTTTGTCCCTCCATCCCTCCATCTGAACAAACCTTTACTGAGAGTGTGCTCTGCGTAAGGCACTGGGTATGGTATGGTATGTTACTAAGGAGAAGCATAAGTCTCCTGGCCCCGTGGAGTTGAGTGGGGCCTTCTTCAAGCTGCTGTTGGGATAGCGTTAGGGAGGAGAGAATGAGGAATGGTTGATGCAGAGGCTGGGCATTTGGTAGACCATGCACAGAGAACCAGGCAGGTTGCTCCCCACTCCTGCTTCTATGGCCGCAGATGAGTGTCCAGCCGGCCAGCTGGCCACTGGCACAGTCTGCGTCTTTGTGTGAAAACCAATGGAATCACATATGTGCTGCTCCCAGATGCGGTCCCGGCACCAGCACTTTCCAAGCGGGAGGGTCTGTCGTGGTGTTGCCTGCCAAATCCTGTCCAGAGGACTGAGGCCACTTGGCCGGCTGAGCCGGGCTCAGTGCCTGTGCGGAGAACTGTCTCGCTACAGAGACCAGGCTGGGGGCGGAGGGAGGGGCAAGACCTTGGCTGGGGTGTGTGTGTGTGTGTGTGTGTGTGTGTGTGTGTGTGTCTTTAAGCTGGATTGAAGCCCTTTCTCGCTGGCTCTGTACTTGAGATACTTCAGCAGGTGGAGGACAAAGAGGCTTTGTGTGCTCTTCACGGTGCTCTGTGCTGAGCATGATGTACATCCAGGAGAAACCCAGCCCAAAGCCATGATGTTGCCCCAAGCTCACACCCAAGACACAATTTGCATTGGTTAGAAATGAGAAGGGATGGGTGGTGGGACCCAGTGGAAAAACAGTGAAATCCAGTGGACCTTAAACAGATGTGAGGGCAATCATTTGGTTTTTCAGGTGAAATCTTTACGAAAATCTTATCAGACACTTCATACCTGCACACACAGAAAAATCGGTAGAGTCTACATGTCACTGCCTGTCTGACAAAGGTAAGGGCCACTTTAGATTTTCCTTGAAGACTATCGTGTTTTTACATTTAGAGTTTGTGTCGGGGGGAGGGACGGGGCAGCCCCTCAGATGCCTTTCTTGTCTTTTTAAGCCTCACCTGCTCTTAAGAGCGACTTGCACTTTGTCAGCCGCAGAATAATGCCTGGCGTGCAGGCTAGCATTTTAGATATAATTGAATTGCTGGGGTGCGTTAAACATTGCAGGGTTTTAAGCCGAGAAATAATTTAATGATGTGGCCTTTAGGATTGTTAATTAGCACTGTCTGTATGAGCATGTAACAATAACACCACCTACCGTAAAAGCGAATGTTCTACACTTCAGAACACACATTTCTCTAGGGCTTCCCACAGAGAAGCTGTCATTAACTCTTTCTCTGACCAACGCTTTTAGACACGCTCTGTAGGGTCATGAATTCACCTCCTGGCCATTCCCGATTCCTTCTCTACATTTATCCATGAGGAAAGGTGGCACCCAGGGAAGCATGGAGATCTGTGAGCAGAGCCAGCTGCAGTGGCGCGAGTGAGGAAGAGGTGATGGCTCTTTTCTGCAAAGCTCTTGAGACACTGTCACTCCAGAACCAGAAGGAGATTCAAGCTCAGCGTGGAGACATGGGACCCTGTGCATTGCTGGTGGGAGTGCAAAATGGTGCAGCTGCTATGGGAAACAGTACAGAGGCTCCTCAAAAAATTAAAAATAGGACTACTGTATGATCCAGCAATCCCACCTATCAGTATTTATCCAAAAGAATTGAAATCAGGATCTTGAAGAGATATTAACACACACATGCTCATCACAGCATTATTCACAACATCCAAGATGTGTAAACAACCTAAATGCCCACTAACAGATGGATGGATAAAGAAAATGTGGTGTACATATACAATGGAATATTATTCAGCCTTAAAAAAGAAGGAAATCCTGTCATATGTGATGACATGGGGGAACCTTGAGGATATTATGCTAACTGAAAAGAGCCAGTCATAGAAGACAAATACTGCATGATTCCACTCATAGGAGGTACCTAAAATAGATTCCTAGACTGGTTGCCAGAGGCTGGGGGGAGAGGGGAGAAGAGATTTCCTCATCAG
This sequence comes from Ceratotherium simum simum, assembly GCF_057802395.1. Taxonomy (NCBI): domain Eukaryota; kingdom Metazoa; phylum Chordata; class Mammalia; order Perissodactyla; family Rhinocerotidae; genus Ceratotherium; species Ceratotherium simum. The sequence continues at coordinate 99,315,522 of NC_141901.1, forward strand.
ATGGCATAAAGTTTCAGTTGCAAGATGGATAAGTTCTAGAGATCTGCTGTACAACATAGTACCTATAGTCAATAGTATGGTATTTTACACTTAAAAATTTGTTGAGAGTGTAGATCTCCTGTTAAGTGTTCTTACCACAATTAAAAAAAGTCATGAGATCAGGTCATTGGAGGCAAGGTTGTTGGTTCACTCCCTGCACATCCAGCTGGAGGAAATGGCCAGTGGCTGACTTCTCCACCAGAGTTGAGGTGGGTGAGTCTGAGCCGTGAGTCTGGAGGAAGCCCATATTGCAACATGCACTGTGTCCTTTGGCTTGTTGAGACTGGAGGCTGAAGATAATGGAGGAATTTACATTATGACAGCCAAGTGCCTTCTATCATCCACTCTTCTCTTGAGTCACAAGTATCTTTTTCTTCTGAAGACATGTCTCTCCTTCTGTGAGTCAAAAGCAGCTGCATTCAGGTGTTCCAACACAGACTGTGCCTTGTCCTCTATCCAGCCACACTTCCCCATGGCCATTCTGTGAGCCTTGACATCTCCCACGAGAATTCCACCTTGGAAACCTCAAGTTCCCACCTCTTCCTCTTTGAGCACAACCTACTCTTCCTGCTTTCTCTCTCTCCCTAACCCATGACCTCTTCTGGCCACTAGTCCAAAGGTGGCTGTCGTCACACTCTCCATGCCCGTGGGGAACGTTTCTGACTGATCTCGCACTCTTTCCTACTAAGCACAGAGGCAACTTTGGGATCCTCCTCCTCACAGGACTCTACCCATTGGAGTTGACACCTGAGATGAAAACTATTTACCGTTCCAACTCCAACCACTTGGCCCTTCTCTTTCAACCCGTCAGGCTAGATGCTGTGGTTGATCATCTGAGCTCTTCATGTGCCCCCAGTCCCCTTGCACACGCACGTGGTGTGCCGTCCAGTGACGTGTGCCCTGCACTCTCACGCTTCTTCGAGTGTTTTCTTTCTACGTGGAATTTACGCCACCACACATTTGTGGTTTCTATGTCGGAGCTCCTCCTGCTTGTTCTCTAGTAGTGTCTTCTTACATTCTCAAAGCAGCTTTCCGAGCATCGCCTGCTGTTTCGGTGCCCCTAGTCCCCCCTAGCGCCCCCGTAGCTGTTAACCTCACCTTCTGTCTCCCTGGGAAAACTGGTAGAGGCTCCCTCAGCCTCCTTGCTCAGCGTCCTCCCCTCTTCCACAGGTTCTCTGAGCTCCTCCACATCTCACTTGAGTCTTTGCAATGACTCTGCCCGGAGTGCTGTGTCCTCCCCCTCCTCTCTCCTGAGATGCTCACTTTTCTTCCACACCTGGTGAGAGCTCATCCACTTGCTAAAACCTTCCTTTGCTCACTGTCTCTCCCCACAAGCCAACGTGGATGTCCCTCCTTTTTCCTACCTCGTCTTCTTCCTCCTGGAGTGAGGTATTGATCCCAGTGAAGTGGCATTTCTCTCCTTTCTAGTCTGATTTTCATTCCAAACTCTGACAATATCTGGAATGTGGCAAGAATTCAAGTCATATGTGTTGAGTACGTGAGTGAGTGAACTGGGAAATGGAGGCAGAGACCAGACTTTGCCAATCTCCCCTGGCTGATCATCCCTTCATCCTTCCTGTGAAAGCTCTTTATCTTTACTGTCTTCCTCAGTGATATCTGTCATTCTCTGTCGCTGGTTTTGTTGTCTATACACAAGTCTATACACCACAGGCTCCTGGAGGGAGTCATCTGCATCGAGATCAGGTATGTGCCTCCCCAAACGTCTAATCTGGCACCTCACATGTATTGTTTTATTAATATTTGTTGAATGAATAATTCTTCAGTTGCCCTTATATTATTTTTCTCAGAATAAATGCTCAATACAGGTTTGTTGAATTAAACTGAATTTAACCCTTTGTCACAGAAATGCCTAAATATCTAAAAAGGCCTAACAACAGACTGGATTGTAAAGTTCACGAGGGTAGGGCTGGTGTGCCTATCATGTTTTTATATTGTTCCGAGCAGAATGATGACAAATGATAAGTACTCAATAAACATTTGTTGATGAAATGATGAACATCTTTTGTCCTGTCCTTAGGAAGAAAGCAAACCCAAGGAACTGAGTAATTCTTGAACCACTTTTTATGAAGGTCCCCAGAACAGACGGCGTTTTTCCCCTGAATACAATTAACCAACCCAAAGGCAGGAGGGCAGCTGTCATGGACCCTTACTCCCTTCCCTGTTCTGTGAACTCAGCTCCTTTGGATTCAGTTCAAGTTAGACATGTATTTATTTAATCCTGAGGCTCTGCCCTGGTGTTTGGGTTTCCAGAATCACTAGCTCAGACTGACAGCCATGTCATCTTTCTGCTGAAACACTTTCCTCAATAGATGGAGTCTGGGCCCTTAAACACAGTGCGTTCCCACACGGGAGGGTGGTCCTGTAGTTCAGCATCGAGGGTGGCGTGGGCAGCGCTCTGAGATCTATTATGTATGGGTCCGTCTTCTCCAGGGTTCCCTCGGTTGTTTCTCCTTCTGACACTGCACCTTGTGCCCAGTCTTCTGTCTCCTGGAGCCAGACCTGCGACCCCCGCATGCTGCCGGCTGTGGTCCCTCCTGAGGACGTGACGTGAAGGAACGCTTCCCCATCAGACTCACCATGATGCTCCAGGTGAATGTTCCCTGATTTCTGGAACCGGAACTTGGACCTATGTGGTAGACAGACCTTCCTCGAGCTTTCACCGACATGCTGTGAGGAGATCCAGCGTACCTCAGTTGCTTCCAAACACATGAGGCAGTGCCTTGTGGAGACCTCCGTTCTCTCCTGGATCACCTCACTTTCTGACGTAACTGCTACTCGACCACAGTAAAGAGGACAAACCGCTGTGGGGCTGGTTCGGAAGCGGCGGCTCCCTGCCGGTGGTTTTCTCTTGTGTCTGGGCTGCTGTGAGCAGTGGCAGGAGCTGTTGGGCCTCCCGGCAGGCGTCGTTTTCTGTGAAACTTCATGAAACCCTCTCCTGGGGCGAGCAGAGGACATGACGGCATCACATTCTGTTATTTCAGTGGAGCTTTCTTAGTCTGACTTGGCAGAAGCCAGCCGACACACCGAGAGCGGGCATGGGGGCACCAGCGGGGTGCGGAAAAAGCCGCAGCTCCCGTCCACGCACCGGAGCGCGAGGCGGCAGCAAGGTCAGCTTTCCCTCAAGATACACTCAGGACGCATCCACTTCCCCACATCTCCTTGACTCCGACTAGAAGCCAACAGGACCGCTCCGGCTGGACTCCTGCAGCGGCCTCCCCACTCGTCTCCCGGCGTCCTATCGTGCCCCCTCAACAGCAGCCAAAATTATGTTTTTAAAATACAAATCAATTTAAATGCTTAAAACTGTTCCACATCTTTGTGTCTTTCTTAGAATGAAACCCAATTCCTTACGATGGCCTGCCAGGACCCCGGAGACCCGGCCGCCCCTCCTTTCAGACCTCACCCTGTCCCACGGCCTCCCTCAGTACCTTCTGACCCGCATGGCCTTCTCCCCTGTGGATTCACCACGTTCCCTCCTGCCGTTTGGTCTCTGTGCTCACTCTTCTGCCTGCCTTTTCAACTGGAATTGCACGTGGTTAGACCTTTCTTGTCATCAAAGTCTCAGCTTACGAACAACTTTCTCAGGGGACACCTCCCTGACCCCCCAAAACAAAGTGGACCCCCCACCACCCTGTGTTACTAGTGTATTCCTCTCTACTTGGGCTTCCTTGTTTGTCTTATTTGTTCCTCATTTAGAGTAAGCTGCCCCTGAAAGACCGTTATGCAGGGATCATCACTGCATCCCTCAGGCTCAGAAAAAGGCTCAAGGTGAAGTGGGAGGTCAATGAATCATGGCTGGACATTTGAGTGGATGGCTGCATTCCCTGGGTCCTTTTTGCCTCTACTTAGACGGCCCAGCCATACCTCTCATTTATCCGTCCTTCAAGAAGCATAGGATGTAGCTGACAAGAGCGTGGGATCTGAGCCGATACTGTTGTGTTCAGGGTCTCACTGTGCCCCAGGCTAACGGGGTAACTCTCCCAGCCTCATCGACTCACCTCTACGATGGGGATAATAATAGTAGGGCAACCTCTAGACTGGCCATGTAGACCAAATGGCATAACATGTTATTGGCATCTGACATACAGCAATTGCTCGATAAAACGTCACATTTGGTCAGTTTATGCAGGGCAGATGGATTCAGCTCAAAGCCTTGGGAGGAAGAGCGACGCCTGCCCGGCCCCACTTTCAAGAGAAATGTTCACACACAGGCCCCGGTGCAGAGACCTGGGTTCTGATCCCGGCCCACCACTTAGGAGTCCCATCATTGGCTCTAGTTCCCTCCCTTGTAATGTGGAGAAAATTATGCACCCCTTGCAGAGTTGAGGTCAAGAGTAGAGATAATGCCTAGAAAACATCAAGCTGGGCCTGGTTTAGGGCTCATCAAGTGGCATCCACTGTTCCGTGTCCCCGGTGCCCAGTGGCGGGTTTGCCGTGTGAAGAGGAGGGGGGAGGAGGAGGGGGAGGAAGGAAGTGACGATCTGTGGAAACCCTTCCCAGCCCGTCCAGAAGCACGAGCGTGGCCGTCCCTTTTGACATCCTCTCACTCACTTTCCTGCCGGGGCTGCAGGGACCAGGCTGCCCCCTGGGGTCTGCATGTTTTGTTCCCCCTCCGGCCCCACTCATGAAAAGTGCTTGCATCCAGTGAGTCTTTCCTTTGCTGCTGTGAAGGCACTGGGCGATGGTCACAGAGGTCTGTTCCGAGCCAGGTGAGAATCAGTAAGGCGACCCCTTTTTCACTCCAGCAGGCAGCCAGCTTTTTTCTCAGCCTGCACTCCGGCCTGGGGCCCACGGGCCCCACAGGCTCTCGGCCTGCGTCACCTTTGCAGTAGTGGAGACCTCTCCCCTCACCTCCTCTGTCCCCGATGGCCTCAGGGATCCCAGGTCCAGTGCCAGCCCTGCGCTCTGCCCAGCCGTAGGGGGCAGGATCACGACCAGTCCTGTGCTTGGAAAGTGCTCCTCGACTCTAAGGGCTGTGGGCGGTCAGAGCCCGACCATAGACAGTCTCGTTTTGCCGCCGTGTCTTTGACACTCTCTGCAGCACTTAGAATGGGCGGCCCTGTGCGTGCAGAGCAGAGCCCTTCTCCCACCTCAGAGCTCAAACCCCGCCTTTGCCAGGAAGCCTTCACCTCCCCAGGAAGATGTAGTCACTCGCCCCCTGTCACATTGTGGACGAAGGTCACTCTAAGGCATGTTGCGCCACATCTGGGCTCTGCCCTGTGCTCTGCCAGTCTGTGATCCCCTCATGGGCAGGGCCTGGGTCTTAGTCATCTCTGCATCATTAGGACCCATCCTAATGCCTGGCGCACAGCAAGAGCTCAGCTGTGTTTGCTGGATGGGAAGGATGGATGGAAGGAAGAAAGGAAGAAAGGAAGGAATTAATTACTTTATGGACCTGGAAATTAGCATAGATTCAAGTCCTGGCACTGCCAATGACTGCTGGGTCACCTCAGGCAAGACATGCAATCTACTCCAGCCTCAATTTCATTATCTGTCAATGGAGGAGATAATCCCCCAAATTCCTTCCAGCTGAAACATTTTGCAATCTTATGCCTCTAAGCCTGTAGTTCTCACTTCTTTCATACCCAAAGCCACTTTACGTAACAAATATTTTGAAATCCTCTTTTGCCAACATGAAGTGAGTTGCTCTTGTAGTATAACACACCTCCAATCAATTAGAAAACAATGAATAAAAGGAAATTAATTTATGATAAAATAATATGTGTTCCTTTATGTAAACACGGAGCTGGGACCCCACCAGAAGACACAGCAAAGGAGTCAGATGCTTGTTCTTCCACGAGAGTCACTTTGAACGATGTGTTGCCATCATTAATCTAACTGTTTTTAACAATAAATTGACAGAATCGTCACATCCAGAAAATTCTGGATGTGTAAAACAAAGATAGATTTTAAGCTCAGACAATTATACACAGGCTTTCCAACTGTGTGAATGTCTGAGGGAGGGAGGAGGACCCTTGATAGTGCAGGGCTGGCCCAGACACTGAGGGTCTCTAGAACCTTTGGCCCACGCCCACTACCTACCAGCAGGGCCTCCAATCATGCACCAACCAAGAACCTCCCCACCCACCAATATCCAGAATCCAGTGTACGTGATGGTGCCCTTCCCACCAAGAACCAGTCGCGTGCAGGGCTGGCTTCACGGGCATGTGACCTGTGTAGTCGCACAGGCCCCTGTGCTTAGAAGGGCTCTGTGCTTGTTTTAATGCTCTGTCATCTCTGTCTTAAAATTCTTAATGATTTTTGAACAAGGGGCCCTACATTTTCCTTTCGCACCAGGCCTTGCAATTTACGTAGCTGGTCCTGGCCATGCAACCGGAGAGGATCCTCTGTCCTAAGAATCTGAAAGATTAATGTTCTAATGATTATCTTGCTTTCCTACCAGTGCTTTCTTTTAATTAGATAAATTATCCCTCATTATTTTTATCTGTTGATTGATGATCAATTTATTTATTCATTAAACCAATACATATTGAACTTCCATTCCATACCAGGTGGACTCTGGAGTCAGAAGACCTGAACTCCGATCCTGGAAGAGCTCACATACCCTCGGGTTCTCTTTCTTTAACATGGTGTTATTAATAATGACTATCCTTGCTCTTGGACAGAATAAGTGGGAGTGCAGAAAGACACTGTGCATTAGGAAGCAAATAGTGCACTGTGATGCAAATGCCAATTGCTAATTATATTATTGTGCTGCTCTCCATCTGTGGAGTGAAGTTTTCTCCTTTTCAGTTAAATATCATGGAATATGACACTCTTGACAGGGCATCAAATGTTAACTTTCCTATGAAAATCAGGAAATGAACAGAATAATTGCAGTCAGCAAAATCTATCAATTTGGGTTTCACTAGTTTGGAATTTATGATAATTCATAAAGAATTTTACCAGATTGAGAAAAAGGTATGTTAAATTCAGCTAATCACAGAATTGTGGACGTTTAGGCTGAAAAGGACTTTGAAAAATTATCCAGTGCTTAATCTGCTGTAATGCCCTTATGAGTCTTCGTAGTGCCAGGGCTGGGTGACTCTCGTGATGTGGGCTGTGGAAGCATGTGCTTCGAATGCTAAGAACTCTTAAAAAGGCAATTTAGCAGCCTTCTTATGCTAATTACAAATTGTTCTTATCTACCCATTAAAGCAGGGCAGGACAGCAGGCCTTCTACTCGACAATGCTTCTTCAATCTAGTTGTATTTTATAGCAACAAAACTGCTCAGAAGAGACAGTTTATAATTCACACTTTTCACTAATTCAACTCAGCCCTAAGCAATTGATTTTTTATTAGTAAGACATTACTGTATTAAGAAGAAATAAAAAATATAAAGACTAACTTTAAAAAGTATTATGCTTAGAATCCACTGGGAGAGAGTTAATTGGTTCAGAGGTTGTTACACAGCAACAATTTGTGCTTCGGAGGAAGACAGAAGCTGGTCTTGCTTTAATTTGGTGGAGTTACAGGCTGAGTCACGGTACAGTCGAGGTACAGTGTTGTGCCAAGGGTGATCCTAACACTGTCACTTATGGGAAGAGAGGGCCTGCATTTGGAGACTGGAGTCCTTCACTTTGTGGTGCCTTTATGCAAACAGAATTGATAGGAGCCAAATTCTTGAATGGATTATTAGCTGTATATGGTTTATAGCTGAGAGCTTGAAAATTAATACTTTTTGATAACATTAAGGAAATAGCAGACTTTATTTTGATAGATTTTATATGCCAACCCGTTTATACACACGTGGATGTGTGTGTGAGTGCACTTGTGATATGAGGCACGAGAGGTCAAAAGTCATGCCCTTTGATGATCCCAGTGGGGTGACTCAAGCACCTTGCAGGCAGAATGTCACTGTCAGTGTGACATCCTCCTGCTGCTGCTGAAGCTCACAGAATGTGGAAACAAGGCAGCCACCTGAAACGGAGGGGCAGAGGTTCAAGTGAGAGACACAGGGAGCTGCAGCAAATTACTGAAGGCGTTTTCAGAGTGTGTTGGAGGAATCAGAGGTTCCCTAGAAGTAAATTATTTAACACTTAGTATTTAAACGCTGAGCTCTAGGAAAGTGTGCAGGCAAAGACTAAGGCTTATTAGTAAGGGGTCTGAAGCCAGAAATGGGCATTCCTGTGTGAAGGGCGTGGCACAAGGGCCAAGGGCCTGAAAAGGACAGACATTCCACAGGCTCCCCATCGCAGTGTTCTTCAAAGCGTGGTCTGCCGACTACCCTCATTAGACTCACGCAGAGCTTGTTAAAAACGCTAACTCCTCAGCCTCACCTCAGTTTGCAGAACCAGGAGTGTGTGTTCATAACCGGCCTCCTGGGTAATTCCTAGTCACACTGAAGACTGAGAATCAGTTCTTTCAGGAGGTCTAATGTCTGTCACCTCTCTGGAATCTATGTCCCACGAGGACAAAGGACCATGTCTTGCTCTCCAGTGTATTCCTCGCATCTAGTTTAGTACATCGACCATAAAAGCCACTCAATAAATAGTTTTTGAAGAAATAAATGAATAAATGAATACAAGGAGCCATAAACTGATATCAAAGCCCACTATACATCTTTTATAATTCTTTGGATTTTGGTAGTTGAGCCAACAGATTCTAGATCTTACTTTAGAATGGGATTAGACATTTTCAATAAAATCCATTTAATTTATTTTTTTTTAAATCTCGTCTCTGAGAACTTTGAGGAATTGTTATACATAGGTACCTCGAGTAGGTGGATTCTTCCTGATTATCGCAGTGAAGATTTTGGCACTCGGTGTGGGGAACGCCAGGTGTGTAGTGTCCCTTACCAAATCCCTTCTTAAGTAAGCCTGTGTCTGTGTCTGGTGTACGTTACACACCTAGCGAGAGAGGTACCGAGAGGAAGCGTGCGTGAACTCACAGCTCAGCCAGAGGGAAGCGTTCAGAGACAGAGCTCATCGTACTCTGGAGTTTGAACATCTCTCAGCTTCCTCCCTGCTATGTGACCTCAGGACACGGCAGGGCTGCAACCCAAGCCTAGTCCTTCTGCCCCAGACAGAGGTTGTTTCTTAAAACCCACTCAGGCCCTTCTTCTCAAGTTCTTCACACACTTTTCTCCAGAAAAAAGAAATCCTTCATATCTAACGGCGGGTCCTGGATTCTTTGGATAGTTTCCATTTTGAGTTCTTGGCATCACTGTTCCCTCGGCTCAGGTTACCTTTCTGATCTCCCTTCTTTCATCTGTTGAAAATGGATTATTTCCTTATTAGCTTGAAACCGTTCCTGTTCACCGGGAGCAGCCTGCGTGTGAACGATGCTCCCTCTGGATATTGCTCAGGACCCGTGGGCTCAGAAACTCTCCCTGAAAACAAGCTTTCCTGAGAGTGGGATGGCATTGTGTTTTCTGGAAAGGGCCGTCATCACCAGGAGACTCTCCAGACCTCTGTCCTGAGAAAGCTGAGCCCTGCCGACCTGCGCTGGGAAACCACAGCAGAGTGTTTCCTGGGGTCTGAGAGATGCCTCTGGGGCCTGTCCACAGGGGTGCCTGGGCCTCAGGGACGTGGTGAAGAGACGGGGGAGGGTCTCCAAGCCCCTCGTGCTCTGCCTCCATCAGTCCTGCTCCGAAGTGTTTCATCACTGAAATTCTGCTTCTTAGTTCATAAGGATCTTATTTCTAAATATTTTAGACATGATTCTTATAGATTCTCTCAAATTTGAAACATTTCCCAAGGTTCTTAACCAGGGTGCATGGATATTATTCAGGGATCTATGAATATGGGTGGGAAAAATTTACATGTTTGTGTTCACTAACCTATAACTGCAGCTTATCATTTGTATTAATTATGATACAGGCAAGTCACAGGCGTATTAGCAAAACCCGTGGTTGTGTCACCAATAGAAATCATGGATATTTTCATGTCACACGGTGCTTGCTGAGGATATCTTGAGACATTACATTTACCATTCTTGGAAATTCTGGTTGTCCTTCATCCCTCCCATAGGGCTTCTGATGCATTGATGAAGACGCACATACGCCACCACAGCACAGTGTTTTAAATATTTTGATAACTAGATTTCAGTATTATTAGTGTCTTTGGTGGTTCACTGCATTTTCTTTTATTTGAAAAGAATGATTCTGACCAGAGGTTCGTAGTCTTCCCCAGACTGTTGAGTGGGACCACAGAACAAAGCGGGTGAGAGCCCCTGAGAGCAGCGGGCTGTCTGCAGTTGGTGGTTGTAGCTAATGGGTTAAAATGAGAAGTGAAAAGAGCCCTGGGCTTGGAACTAGAGGCCTGGGTTTGGCCCCAGCTCTCCCTCTTGTAAGCACAAGAGTGAGTCTGAGCTCCTTCTTGTTACCCCCGCTGGGTGATGGAGGCTCAATACACAGCGTGGGCTCGCCCCGTCTATGGCTCCCGTATTACTTCTTTCATCACAAACATGCATGCGTTCGCATTTTTCTTCTAAAACAAAACCCTGACGATGCTGCCCCGACCTGCCAGACGATCTCGCCCGCCTCTCAGCCCTGCTCCCCCCGCCGCTGCCCCGCGTCAGCCCCAGAGGACTGTCTGCCACGGCAGCTGTTCGTTTCCTGCACACCTGTGCCCTCCCGGTCGCTTGTGCTTGTAATGCCTCTCCCACCTTCTCCACCCAGAACACGCTACTCAGACTCCGCCTCTCTCTGCAGCCTCCGTGATGCTCCCAGCAGAACCCCCTCGTGTTCCTGAGCACTTGTTCCTCTGTGACAACATTTCCCGCATGTTACATTAACTTGTTTTTTCCACATTTGGGTCTTTCATTCTCTGTTATGCTATGACTTTTTCAAGCTTGGGATAAGGAATTGTATGAGAGAGGAGGCTTGTGCAGCTTGAGAAAGCATGTTGCTATTAAAAATGCATTCATTTGATTTTAACCACGGTATTCCTTTTATTTTGAAATTCCAGATACCAAAGAGGATTGGCGATTTTTATGTGAATCCAAAGGTGGCATTTACAAAAGGTTGAGAAGCATTGGTCTACTGAGGGAAATGGATGAAGAAATCCAGGATGAAGATACGTGTGGGAAGTTCTGGGGAGGCACAGCGGGGACTTAGCCAGGGGTGATCATCGTCCCTGAGAAGTTCCAGTCTATTTTCCCCTCCTGAAATAAACTTGCAATCAAGCCCTCACCTCTCTCCTGCCCTTCAACGCCATAGAGTCCCCCAGGAAAGAAGCAGCTGCCAGGCTGGAGCACCAGCAAGGTCGGTAGGGTCTTCTCTCCTGCCCTTCTCCTGCTCTGGGTCTCAGACTCCTGGTTCTCAGGGTGGTATTCTGGCTGGAGAGTCACTGGCTGTTGGTGGGGCCATTCCGTCCATCCGCCCAGATCCCAACAGCTGAGGCCAGAGGGGCCGTGTGTGGACCTGCTGGGGTTGCGAGGGGGCTGTCTCTTGTGGCAGAAGGTGGGAGAAGGACCTGCATCTGTGAGGCCCTGTGCTGTATGGCACCTTGAACCGTGTGACAAAAGGGTACGTTAGATAGTCTTGACGTTTTATAGATAAGGAACTGAGGATTAGAAACGCTACGTGATTTGCTGGCATCTCAGCGGTGGTGCTGGGATTTGAACCCAGATCAACATGACTCCATTCTTTCTACTCCAGCATCTACAGCGTGGCAGGTGGGAGAGCCACCCCCTTTGTCTACCCCATGGTTTCCCACAAAAAGGCTAGAAAAGTATGTTTATTCATTTTTAGCTTTACGCTTTTAGACTAATTCTTAAAAATCTTCTTTGGGTAAATTGAGGACAATAGGGATGTATTTATAATACATTAATGTCTCATCGGTTTGTAAAGTGCTGTCACAAAATCACCTTCTTTGACACAATGTCCCCCCATCCCCATTTGTAAACGAAGTTGAGGCACAAAGTGGTGAGGTGACTGACCGATGGGAGGTTGTTCAGGCCTAAGATGGGCCTGGACTTCCTCTACTTTGCATTCTGACTTGAAAGTCAGGAAATGCATGCTTGAGGGGGAGATCTCACTAAATTTCGTGTCAGATTGTCCTCTTGCTAATTTAATCCTGTCATTCCTAGTTATGTCCCTTTGGAAAACCACCATCAGTCCTTCTTCTTTTGATATTTTTATGCTAAAAATATTCCCTGCACAAAGCTCCTGACTCTTTCACAAACACTCAGCTCTGAATGCCCCCCGAAGCGTCTGCTGCACTTCCCCCAGCACCGTCCCCAGCTTGCGCCCGCTTCCCCTCCAGCTGGGATTTGTCCAGAACCTCCCGCTGTAGGAGGAGAAGGAGGATGCAGCTATCTGTGGATGGGGCTCTCCGGAACCCTGTCAGTGTGGTCACGTCCCAGTTAGAGTGACAGGCTCCCCAAAGCGGGGGGCTGTTTAAGTTTTGTAAAAGCTGCCCTCCCCAAACCACTCGACATAAATGTTTCACGGCTGGCCTCCACGAGGCCAGGGCTGGGAGGTTCAGCTGTGAGGGTGTTTATATTTGTGGAGCTCTCATGAACATTTGCTGTGGGTTTCAAACAGCTGCTCTGCTGAAGCTCTGGGGATGGGAAGATCATGAATATTCAGGTGAAGCCACCAGAATGAACAGCCGTTAATAGAATAAATGCCTAAACAGTTGTGTGAGGCTTATTAAGACCTATTGGGGCTGAGATAATAAATCCCCACTCTGACATGTTGCAACCACTGTCGCTTAAATACTCTGGACCACCTCTTCCGAACCGAAGGAAAAAATGATGTTAGTTCTCTGCGCGAACACAAAGCAACACCTGGAAGCCTTGGCAAGGGGATGAGGTTTGGCAGAGATCTTCCCACGTACCAGCACATCCTCAGGAAAACGATGTGCTATTCGTTGTCCGTGTTGTTGAGGTTTTCTCAGTTGACAGCAGGCTGGAGTGGCCATTGCTCTTGGACTGAGAAAATCTGTCCTGACTCCCTCAGACGCTGGGACATCAGCTGAGCACCAACACAACCTCTGGGGCACAGAGCCCGCCCCGCAGCGCCCTCCCCATAGCCCCTGTGGCCTGGGGCCTCTCCCTCTGTCAGCCCCTTCCAATGCGGTATTGGAGGGACCAAATACATGCTAATATCAGGCCCTCGTCCCTTCTGCTCCATAAATCCATAGTGGGAACATGATGCAAAGATGGCAAATGTAAACGTGACCTTTCCAAGTGGCAACACCTGGTGTGTTGAAAAACCCACTGTAGACTGGGTTGGAATGTGCGTGCTGCAAACATGGGGATGGGCTGGCGGAGAGGTCTGTCTTCTCCTTCCGACATCGGCTGTCACATTGTGTTAGACCCAGTCAAACTGCTCAGTGCTGACACCAGAGGCCCAGGCATCAACCGAGGGGAGACAGAGGAGCCCACTCAGGTTCGCACCTGGAGGCAGACTCAGTAATGTTTGATCAGAAACCTGCTGTCAGTTCAGATAAAGGGCGCTTGACTTCAAACAAAGGCGACTGACTTAACGAAGGAAGCTTGTCCATGTTGGGCCACATGGGCTTCTCCAAGTGCTCGGGAGAGTGCTCTACACCAGTTCTGTCCAGTGAGTCTCCACACCTCTGAAGACACCCTGCCGTCCTGCTACAGGCCCTGAGTCAGCAGACTTTGGAAAACACACAACAGAGAAAGGCACGTTTCCCAGTGCGGCTTGGCGGGAGTGAGGATGCGGCTCTGGGGACGAATTATGCTCTGCCTGTCAAGGCCCCAGTGACGGAGACAAGTGATTGCGCGTCTCTGAGGAGCTGTTGCCCCTCCTGGGATATAGGCTTTATTCGACCTCATTTTGAGGATTAAAGGCATGTCGGCGCCAGGTAAAGGGGCCGGCCTGGTGGCCGCTCGGTTCTTGTGGTTCATTCACTCACCCAACAGTCATTCACGAGTCCTTCACTCCTCTCCCTGCCCGTTCCTCCCACCGATGACTTGAACAGGGTTAGGTTTAAAAAATTCCCTTGCAAAGTAGAGATTAGCTTCTTTCTTACGTAGTTTCAGATGTCGCCATGCCTTTAACATATTGGCAATTTGCATAAAAGCCAGGCAAATGAAAGGCTGTGTTCCTCCCCGGTGCCCTCTCCTCAGCCCTCCACACTCCACTCTCCATCGATTGCAGGCGACCTGGTTTTTAATATAAGAACCAAGTCTGTTCCGGAACCTTTGTGTCATGGTCAACGTTCCGGAGGAAGAACAGATGGAATAAATTAATTAGTCAAAGCATGCTTAATGGGAAGGACGTTTCTTTCCAAGAGTGGCCAAAGGGTAGGGGACATGGAAGGGACAAGCCTCGGCTGACGACCAGGCATTGATCTGTGTTTTAAATTAAGATGTACAGTTTTTTTCCCATTAACAAATCAGTCAGGAGGGTCTGACAGTTGTTTTTCCAGAGATGGGTCACAGAGTGACCCTGAAACTGTCCCAATGGCAGACTCCTCCAGGAGCAGGGAGGAGGCTCCTTCCACGGTTCTCGGGAGAGCTGAAGCGGCGTTTGTCTGTAATGGTGTCTCTTGGGAGGACTTGGAGGGGTTGGTTGATGCCTGAGGAAGCAGGGCCTGGCTGATGTGAGCAGATCACACCCCATTTCTCTTTCTCTCTTTGTTCCCTCCCTCCTTTCATGGGCTAACAGTCATTTCATCACCTCCCTTCTCCCCGCTCGGCACCCCTCGATAAAATGGTACTGCTCGCTCCCTGGGTTCTGATCAGAAGAGTCCCCTCCAGGATGGAGACCTCTGGGAATACTGCCTTGTTTTTATCACACAACAGGTGTGTGCTCTGGGCAAACGCATGCAGAGGGAAGACCCTCCAAAGCCCGGGGTGTGGGTTTCACACATTGACTGGACCTGCCCTCCCGTCCCGGGTCCCCGTCCCATGAAGCTACTCTACCATTCCTCTTTCCCTCTGAACCTGAACAAACTGTCCACAACACATGCTCTTTCTTCCAGTGCTGGAAAAGAAGAGCTGTTCCAGGCCGAGCGGAGTCCCTCTGAGATAGCGGTTTTATTTTCATCCAACAAACAGGAAAAAAATGCAAAATGAAGGTTGCTTTATAGATAGTCAATGCAGGAGGGGACCTCAGAGAGGACAGAGCCCAACCTGCCAGCACAGGTGAGGAAGCCTGGTGCGCAGTGTTCAATGACGCCCCAACGTCAGGGAGGTGGGGAGAGAGCCGGGCTGCACTTGGAGGCAACACTGGGGATCCGGTACACCCATGGAGGACTTGGCTGGAGGTCCTGCACTCCCTCATTAGCCCTCACCAGCCCTCTCTGGTCAGGTGAGGAAACAAGCGCTCGGGCAGTTAGGGACACACCTGAGGTCACACACCCGGTCATTGGCAGACGAGGACTCACACTGGGTCAGTTTGGTTCCCAGGCTGCAGGCGTCAACATGACTCAGCTGAGACCACCTTGCACGCTGCCCGTTTGAAGGAGAGCCCTGAGTCCAGGAGAGGACCGAGGGTTCCGTGCCCTGAAGCGGCCATGGTTGGCCAGACTGCCCGTGTTAGTTGCCCACGCAGAGCCGGTAAGACCAGGGGAAGTGGGGACGCAGATCTCCCATGCTGAACCTCAGCAAGCGAGCCGAAGGCACTTGCTTAATCTCCTGCAATCTTTGACTCAAAAAGACTTATTTTGCAGTTGTGGTTAGAGGTAATTTTAAACATGTTCCAGATGTGACTGGAGGCTGGTGAGCAGGTCTGTGGCATGAGGGAGCCGGGCCGCATGTGCGTGGGACCCAGGGCCACTCCGGAAGCAGAAGCAGGTGTCTCAGCTGAAAAGGTAAGGAGCTTCCTCTCCCTCTGGCTGGAGGAAACGGGGTAGGAGGGAGGGTGCCGCAGGTGGGCTGGGCGACTGGGAGGACAGGGCGGCCCCAGAGGGGAGGTGGCCTGATTCCGTCTCTGTGCGCGAGGCCGGGGCTGCGTGCTTTCTGGACCCAGGTAGACGTGGGCCTGCACTGCACCAGCTGTAGCTGGTTAGCAGCTTAACTGCTCTTAGCCTCCGTACACTCGTCTGTAAAACGGGGGTCGACACCTGCCTTATAGGGCTGTTTTGAGAATTAGGGAGAAGGTATGCAAGGAATCTAAGACAGAAAATGTTGGCTATTATGTTTTTATTTGTGGCAGGAGCAATAATTAAATCAATAGTTTTTGGAATTTTTCTCCAACTCTTTCTCTTCCTGCTCAAAAGTTGCTGAATTTTTACAGTGAGTGGATCCTAAGGAATATTTTTAGGTTTCCTGAGTTAGTGGATGGGGATACCCACGGTTCTACAAATAGAAGCGATGCAGGGCGTGGTGGAAGTGGCCACAGAGGAAGGAGTCTAGGGAGGCTGCATGGAGGAGGAGAGGTGGCAACAGCTAGAGGTAGCTTTGGGAGAAACACAGGGACTTCCAACGGGGAGTCAGAGGAGGTTTTGCTTTGTGATATGAAATGTGCCCTCCCGCTCCATCTTCACTGAGACGCCTTTGGTAAAAACCTGTGCAGTCGTGAGCCACAGGACGTTTCGGTCGACGACAGCCCGTGCATACAACGGTGGTCCCAGAGGGTGAGTACCGTACAGCAGAGGCGTGGAGCAGGCCGTACCATTTACGTTTGTGTAATGCACTCTGTGACGTTGGCACCACGACGAAACCACCTAACGACGCGTTTCTCGGGATGGGTCCCCGCCGTTAAGCAACGCATGACTGTATGACACGTCAGTGCTTTGGGGTGTGTTTGTGACATCCACCCATGGCAGGCTCTGGGAGGAGGATGGCTCAGGTGCCTCAGTTGTGCTGGAGTCACTTCCAGGAACTGTGTGCTGGGCGGGGCTCCTCTGCACTCTCTGGGTGATGCCCAGTGCGATGAACCTAGCGGACTCGTGGAGTGGTCATCAGCTGGCATGCTGGCCTGACCGGCTTTGGAGCTCAAAGAGCTTTCCCCTTGGTCACCTCCTTGAGTGGGTGAAATGGTGGCAGTTTGTGTGTGTGAAGGTGATGACGTTCAGTTTGGGGCTCTCAAATCTGGAACCTTTGAAAAATCTCGAGGAATGGGCAGCGTTTTTTAGGTGTCTTCCTCCATGGTGCATGTAGGGTTGGGGTGTAAAGAAGGAAGAACTCACGGGGGCTGTTTTAGTTTTTGGTACGCAACAGGTGAAAGTGCTAGTTGTCCGACAGTACCCATATGCGATCAGGCCTGCTCTCTGGAGGTCTTGAAGGACGTTTGCACGGGGTGGGGAGAGGCCAGAGGGCCCAGGCCTGGAGTCTCGGCTCTGCCACTCTCTTGGTGACCTTCACCACGCCCTCCAGCCTCTCAGGTCCCTCCTCCTTGGAGGGGAGTCAACAGTGGCCAACAGGGCCCTTGGGGAGATCTACAGGTTATCATGAAAGTGCGCTGTGAATAATAACAGCCTGACACAAATGTGGTAAAGCTCTGGACTCGGCCTTGGCTCCCATGCTCTCTGCTAAGGGGCCTGGGGCACCTCCTGGGACCTCCCGAGCCTCCATCTCTCAGAAGGAAAGGAGGCAGCAGTTCTGACTCTGCGGAGTTGTTCTGAGGATCAGAAGAGTGACACTGCAAAGTGTTTCATAAACAGTACGGTGCTGTAAGTGTGCAGGTTTACTGCTCTTACTGTTCGGGAGTTTTAGTATTGATCTCATGTAGATTAAAGAAAAAATGGAGCCGTTATATTAAACACTGCACAGGACACAGAGCCTTTAGTGCATGTAACACTCATTTCCAGGCAGAGGAAGAGCATAAGCCTCTCTGAAATGAAACACTCTTCCAAGCATTTTATTTGAACCTATTTTACCACGTGGCTGGCTGGGACAGAGTCCTTCTGTGGGTAACTCATGACTCACCCTCAAGCTTTTCCAACAACAGTGAAAGTTACAGCTATTTGATTTCCCCAATAAAGAGTTATTAGCAGTAATAATCCCCGAGAATATTAGGTTAGTGCCCTGTTCTCAGGCAGGTCCAGGCCGCTTCCCGAGAAACAGAACAGACGCAGAGACCCGGGCTCCGGCCCTGACCGCCGCTGCCTCGTGAGTCAGTCCACAGGCCACGGGCCTGGTCCTCCTAGCTCAGGGGCTGGAGACCTGGGCTTGTACGGCCTGCTGGACCGAGGGGTCTGCGAGTCCTGAACTCCACAGGCCCTAAACCAACAGAGCATCATTTCCTCAGACCTGCTCCTCGTTGGTCCCGTCTGGCTGGCGACACCACCTCTCCCTCGTCCCGGAGACCCGAGTTTTCAGCGTCACCATTGGCACTACCCTCTCTCTTCCCAGGCCTGTCAGGACTAGACCATGGCCAGTCAGGCAAATCACCCGCCAACATCGGCCATTTGTCACGTCCTGCCCGTTACGGCCCCCACTGTCCCATTCAGGCCCTTCCTGTTTTTGTGTGGACACGGCGGCTTGCTTGTCCTTATGATCCTGTCACATCTAGGTGTTCTACCTGTCCTTCCACACGATCCTCTCTCCACGCATTTGCATTCTGGGTTCCTGAAAGCACGGGTCTGACTGTCCCACCGCCCTGCTCGTAAGTCACCCGGGGCTCCCTACTGCCTAGAGCATAAGGCTTCAATTCTAGGCCCCCACAATCCGGTCCTTTCTGACTGATGCTTAGCTACCCCCAACTACCAGCTGTGTCCCAGATGCACTCTGTGGTCCTTTCTCCCTTCCTGTGTCCATGCAGCTCTCTCCACATGTCACATCTCTGCCCATCCTCCCAGGAGGCCCAGAGCTGATGTCTCTCCCTGATGGGTCCCTTGGCAGGAGGCAAATGCCTTTCTGAACTCTATGCCCACAGAGCTTTCTGCATCTCACGTCAGCTCTGGCCCCCACCCTGCACCATGACCTATGTGTCACAGGCAGGGAGCACAGGGATGCCTCCTCAGAGAGGACCCTTTAAAGTGTGTTGTCCCCTATTATTCTCTCTCACAGAATCTCATTCTTTTCTTATGAAACACTTAACATTTACGATCTTGTGTTCGGATGTACGCTCATCGCTTAGCATTTGCCTCGCTTTGTGCCCTGCATACTCCCTGCGCTCATGGACGAAGCTGGCTTGTGTCTGTCGCCAGGGTGTAGCGAGGTGCTGGCTCGTGGTACAAGTTAGAACAACAGCTTAGTAAGCGAGCAGGTGAATGACCTGTGGGCCTCCCTGCTGGCCCGCCAGCCTCTCAAGGGGCCCCTGGCGTCTCAGCCGTCCGTCTACCCCAGTCCTCCCTCCAGCAGGCACCCACCCAGCAGTCCCTGAACTGGACTTTAATTTGGGGTCTTTGTTTCTTCCGACTGAGTGAGGAAACTGCTGTGGCTGACTTGTTGGCCTTTGGATTCGTCCATGAAAGAAACGTGATAGAAAAGTGTGCAATTAGATAGGCTGCTTGCACTCTCGCCGATTTCCACATGGAAGGCCCCAACACGCTTCCCAGTAAAGAGACTCTTTGTGGTAATGCAGATCAACAAAGCAGACATGAGCAGCAGAAAGATAATTAACCAATTTCTGACGTGAGTCTGTTTACACTGCGACTGTCGAGGGTAATCATGTTAGTTTAAGAAAGACCTCTTGCCTTAATTCTAAGTGTTCGCACATGGAAATGTTGTCAAGTGTGGGCTCTGGCTGTGAAATTGGCGTGTGTAGAAATTTATGTCATACGTGTTCATATTGGGGATAATCCATAAGTTTGATGAGGGCAGAACATAATTTATTTGTGAATTAGTTGATCAAATTGTGCCACCGTTCGTCTATTTATTATTTAGTTCTCTCATTTCTCACTCACTCATTCAGTTTCTCACTTGACAAGGACCAGAGTGGGGCCTGTGGGCTGAGTAGAGCGAGGCCTGTAAGCAAAAACACGGCACAGACCACGAACCCCTGGTGAGAGCTTAGGTGCTTAAAATGACCACAAAAGGCTGCACGGAGAAGTCAACATGAAAAAGGTGATCTTCCCTTTGACGAATAAAGGGAATATGTGGTCTTCGTTCAGGAACTTAATATTGCTCTCCTTTGGGTGCATTTGGTCATTAGACATATTGTGTGTGTGTGTGTGTGAGTGTCGATTCATCATGTATGTGTGTGTATGAGTATAGTGAACTAGCCATGCCTAAATTCTGCCTGTGAAAGAGAAATGGAGGAAATTAAAATTTCTAGTTTTCAAAATCCATTATTTACTAAATAATTTTTTTAAAACTGTAGAACTTATCGTTCAAGTAATCTCCTGAGTGGAAAGCCAGTAGGCAGTCAGGTGAAAAGGCTGGTGAGTGGCTGGGGTGGGGCCCGCGTGCGTCGCTCCACCTTCTTTCTCCAGAGCGTCCAGGGCCTCAGGTTACACAGCATAACTCCCCAGGATTCAATCATTATCTCTGTTGTCTCTCTTCCATCTTTTTCCTTTAATTTTCAAAGTTTTTTTTACTAGATACATGTGATTAATAGATCAAGAAGCAATCAAAATACAACTAGCTATGGGCACCGCTCTCCAGGTATAAGATCCCCTCAGACACACAAGAATCCACCAATACCAGGTAAAGAAAGAGTGGGCATGTGTTAAAGTCTCTAAACCTGCAAGAGGGTCATCCACAGCATCCTCTGCAGCCTTTGACCAGATCACAGAGGTGAACGGATCCCTAATGTGATTCCTGTGTGTCTGGGATGATTCAGGCCCATCCAACAGTGAGAAAATAGTGCATGCCCATGTGCCAACCGTCGGCATAAGAATAAAACCCAGCAGCCACTATGGAAAACAGTATGGAGCTTCCTCAATATATTAAAAACAGAAATGCCATATGATCCAGCTATCCCACTACTGGGCTTTTATCCAAAGAACCTGAAATCAACAATCCAAAGAGGCTTATGCATCCCTATGTTCACTGCAGCATTATTCACTATAGCCAAGACATGGAAGCAACCCAAGTGTCCCTCGACAGATGAGTGGATAAAGAAGATGTGGTATATATATACCAGGGAATACTATTCAGCCACAAAAAAAGACAAAATCGTCCCATTTGCAACAACATGGATGGAACTTGAGCGTATTATGTTAAGCAAAATAAGCCAGACAGAGAAAGACAAACACCACATGATTTCACTCATGTGTGGAAGATAAACTAACACAGAGATAAAGAGAACAGGTTAGTGGTTACCAGAGCGGAAGGGGGTGGGGGGGTGGGTGAAAGGGGTAAACAGGCACATAGATAGGGTGACAGATAAAAACTAGACTATTGGCGGTGAGCACAATGCCATCTATACAGAAACTGATACATAATAATGTACACCTGAAATTTATACAGTGTTATAAACCAATACAATCTCAATTAGAAAAAAAGAATAAAACCCTGTAACTTACTGGACGCCTCTGTTTACTCCTTTCACTGCGCCCTCCTGCCCTCACACAGCCTCTCTTCCCTCCCTTCAGGCAATCATTCCTCTGCATTTGGGGTGGTCACCGTCAGCCTGCCATCCTTTCTAAAGGCCAGAGGGGTCGTTTGTTTTGCATGAACTTTAGATTCAGTTACTCAGTAAGGAGAACTTCCAGTTCTTTGAGATTTTCTACCTTGGATTTCCACCAAGTTCCTTTTTTATTCGTTGATTTGCCCCCTGAAGATAATTTAAACTCGACTGAGATAGTTAAGTAGGTGGTTTCACTCAAGTGTGTTGTTCCACGGAGCCCACAGTCAAGCTCCCTGTTAATTCAGTTCACTTAGGGTGAATAGCAGTAAAATCGGGAGGAACCAGGATGGTTTAAAAATTGAAACTGGGTTATTAATCCTGGGGGAAGGCTAATGAGGAGACATTTTGGGAGCATAATTGCCATCCAACTATGTTAGGGGCTTCACCCTCCTTCCTACTCCTGACACCTGCTCGGTCACCAAGTGTTCTCAACTCTGCTTCTTAAACCTCTCTCGGCCCCGTGCCTCCCTGGGCATCGTGCACACAGGCCCTCGTCCCTCCGGCCTCCTCTACTGTAATAAGTTCTCAGCCCTTAGTGATCCTGGTCTCTCCCCACTGATCTCATTCTTTCCACTGAACCCAGAGACGTCTTTCTAAAACACAAATCAGAGAAGGTTACCCCGTTTATCTCAACATCTTCCAGTGGCTCCCCACGGCTTTCAGGGTCAATCCAGTCTTCATGGTCGAGGTCCCTGCCTACCTCGGCACTTCACCCCTTAGCCTTCTCCCCTACCGCTCGTGCCTCAATCGTGTTTGCTCCACTTAGTTTTCTCCTCCGTGTAGATGCGACGGTGCCCCCTGTGAGCTCCTACTTGTCCTTTGAGGTTTAGGTCCAGCGTCACTTCCTCTGGGAACCTTTTCTTTATTGCCCCTTGAGTTCTCATAACACCTGCACGCTCTTCTGTCTTCACACCCAGTGAACTGCCTTGTAGGGTTTTACTTGTCTGTCCCCCTGTCTGGACTGCAGGCTCCTTCAAAGGCAGGACTGTTGCTTATTTCTGAACCACTCCCCCATGCCTGGTCCAATCCATGTTCGTGAAATGGATGAATGCGTGAATGGACGAAACTAGAGGGAGATGATTGAAAATCATGCCCCGCTTGAAGGTAAGCTCCAAGAAGCGTGGGGTTTCCACTGCTTCCTTCCTTGCCGTAGGCTCTGCACCAAGAACTGTGCAGGGTACATAACTGGCTCTCAATATACAGTTGACCATCAAATAAACTAAGGTTTCTTCTGTGTGGCTCTGAAGGGTAGAACTTTGACAGTGGGTGGAAATTCCAGAGAAATTGTCCAAGGGAACGTTCTAGCCCAGTGACTTACCAGCAAGGGGCTCAGTTCTGTGATGCCTTAAGCCAGCAGAGGTCAGGTCTGGCAGCATGATTGGCACTCCCTTCCCATGGGATAATTTCCAAGACATGGTCTGTGAACCCCCTGGGAAGCACCTGCACCGAGTTGCCTGAGGTGCATGTTAACATTGCAGGTCCCTGGGTCCCAGAGTTGCGGGATCAGAATTTCTGGGGTGGCCCCAGGAATCTGCATTTTCACCAGCTTTCCACTTGCTTCCTGTGGACACTAGGAAGGCTCACCAATGCCATGGGCCACTCTGAAAGGCTAGCGAATACCCTGTGACTGCGGGAGACCTGCAGGAGGTTAGGCAACGTGGTGGGGCAGCACGAGGTGCGTGGCTGACTCCCCCGCCCCACCCCTCGGCAGTCTGCAGACAGCACCGTGTAGCCTCAGTGATATTCGCTGAAGAGAACGAATGGCTTCAAAGACTTGTTCATGTAAAGTCAGGTGAACACACGTAAGTGATACTAACTGTTCTCTGTATACTTAGGAAAGACTGAACGATTCATATGAACCAACAGTCAGATCTGGTTATTTTTTGGACTTGAAATTCCCTTCATATTCTCAAATAACACCACAGATATGAAGTTGCTAAATTTCTCCCCTAACTTTTTTATAAACGTCACATTTTTTTGAGCATTACGAAATCCCCATAAAGAGGAATCCCTTCAAGTTCACTTGAAGCTGACCTGGAACAGGGAAAATGGGGCTTAAAATTGAGGAACCACAGTCATAACGACCTTAATCAATTTGCAAAACTCACCAGGAAGGAGGATGTAAAGATATATAAACACAGCGCTTACAACGTAAACAAATTATTTCGTTTGGCAGGAGACGTCTTTGGGGAGGGTGACAGGGGCTCCTTCCTCCCTGTGTGGCGAGTTTTGTCTTGAGCGTTTACAAGGCCTCGGCACTCTCAGGAATCCTATTCTAATCACCTTGACACTTTCCTGCCTGGGATCTTCCCTTCCAATCAACAGAAATACCAGCAGCAGAAGGAATCAAGAAATCCTGTCTGGCTGCGAATGCCACCTCTAAACAAACTGGAGGACTTCCCAATTCTTGGTTTTGGAATTTTCAGCAGGTGACATTGATTCCTCCAAGGATAGGCTATTGATCTAGAGAGCAGGTAATCATTTTTACCCTTCTGGTTTTAATGCATTTCAATGTCTGTATTTCCTATTGATTTGGGTGTTTAAAAGAAATGATTAAAATGCTGTCGCCCAGCTAATGATCATTTGCTCTTCAGACATGGCCTGAGGTATTGCTGAATATTATCTCCCCATACCACAGTCTTTCACTTGTTGGGGGACACTGTGTATAGTGGGTTGGAGGGTGGCCCCTCAAAATATACCTCTACTCAGAACCTGTGTATGTGATCTTATTTGGGAAAAGGTTCTGTGCAGTTGCAATTAAGTTAAGGATTTCAAGATGAGGTAGTCTTGGATTATCCAGGTAGGTCTGAAATCTAGTGACACGTGTCCTGAGAAGAAGAGAAGCCTGGCACGGAGGAGAAGGTGATGTGAAAACAGAAGCAGGGATGGAGTGACGCATCTACCACCCAAGGAGCCCCAAGGGCTGCCAGCAGCACCAGGAGCCAGGAGAGAGGGGCAGGCCTGCTCCTCCCTCACAGCCTCCAGCCCTGTTGACACCTTGATTTCAGACCCCCCAGAATGGTGAAAATATAAATTTCTGTTATTTTAAGGCACCCAATTTGTGGTAATTTGTTATAGCAGGCTACCCAGGAAACTCATCCATGATGCTTTGGACCCAATATTTCCAGTTTATTGCCAGCCCGGTCTGCTATGAGGCCAGACTGATCCTCAAGTTAGAGGCCTCCTCCTGTAGGTTCTGAGGGATTTTACTCCACAGTCGATGCTGGGCATCCCTTGGTCGTTGACGGTTGGTCCGTGCTGTGCTAAGAGACTGACGTGCATTAGCTTATTCTGTCTTCATGGTACATCTCTGAAGCTGGTCCTCTCGTTTTCTTCCATTTTCTGAATCAGGAAACGGGCTCAGAGGATTTACCTACTGCAAGTTTGGACCATTACAGTGTTGAGAGCAGGGCTGTGCTCTGAACAGGCTCAGCCTCTCTCCAAAGGCTTGTCTCCAAACCGTCGGAATTTCAGGGCAGAGAGGCACGAGGGCCGGGCCAGGCTCAGAAGAACTGTGGCACCGGTGAGGGCGTCCCTGCAGACCTGTGTGACTTCTTAGATTCTAGAAGCCTCTTGACTTGAGAAGGGTGGTGGACTAACTCAGAAAACGACTCCCAAGGTGAATAACTCAGATCCGATTTAATTCCCCAAACGGCGTTACGAAAAATCATCATTGACACTGTTGCAAGTTCCTTCAAGTCCTGAGATGTTGAGGTCACTCACGAACAGAAGAAACCACCAACTTTAAATTTCAGAATCTACTTAGTTTGTGAATCATTTCACATTGAAAAATGTATCTTTATGCTAGAAAAAACATTGGCAAATAGCCCTCTAATCTCTGTGTGGGTGGGATTTTTTTAAGTTTAAAATTAGTGGAAGGAATCAGACAGGCAAGTTTAGATAGGTTTGACTGCATAAAAATCAACTACAGACTGCAGGTCCACAGTATTTTAAACAAAATTAAAGGGTAAATAAACATCTGGAGAAACACTTGCAGCAAATATAAAGGCAGACTTAATAGCTTTCAGGTATAAAGACTTCACGCGTGTCGATGAGTGAAGTAAGAGAGTATCGAGGTAAGTTATGGTATGTTCATGCGAGAAGACATTAGGACACCGGCTACAGGGTGTTAGGAAGGGTCTTCAGCCCCAGGAAGATGCTCATTATGAGATGCAAATCCACAAAGCAGGCTCTAGGACATGCCATAATGGAAGGCAGCATTTATTCAGGGCTCCGCGTGCACCAAGCACAGCGTTGAGTGCTTCCCACACCTTATCTTGCGAGTCCCACAAACCTAATGAGGTAGGTGCTATTGCCGTCTCCATCTTATATCTGAGGAACCTACGGCTCAGAGAGGTTGAGGAACGTGCTTAGCGTCGTCCAACAAATTCATAACATAGCTGGGATCAAATCCAGGCCTGTCTCCCAAGCTGTAACTCTTTCCGTTTCTAATGGCTGTAGGTCCCTTGGTGCCTCTCCTAGTCCCTTGCAAATAATTAAGGCTTGCAGAATTGGGGAAGGCGGAGGAACTTACTGATTAGGAGAAGAGGCCTTACAATCAGACAGATCTGGGTGGCCCTGGAGGATGTGACTGCTCCCAGCCTCAGTGTCTCCACTGCAGTAATTGTGGTGAGGACGGAGGCAATTCACACACTTGGAGGACTTAGCACGCTGTCTAGTGGATAGAATGCGTCCAGAAGCTGGCAGGTGATACTGAGTGGAATGGAATCACGCCTCTTTGTGTAACAAGGCAAAGTATTTATCATCTTCACAGTTGGTACTAACGTGTTTCTTAGGGAGGAACCTGTCTTGGTTTGGGGAAACAACCTTGGAGATTCCCTACGGGGGTCTGAGGTCTGAGTGCTGTGTCTGACCTTCAGCACTCCAACCCCCACTCCAGGGAGAATGGCTCACACAGTGGCATCCGAAAAAATAAGACGTTTTTCTCCTGAGTGGGAAGGGAGGTGGGGAGTAACAGGGGTGGAGAAGCGTGAGGTGAGGCTGAGCTGGGGGAGGACGTGAGTGAACTACGGAAGGGCCGAGTGAAGAGCCCTTGAGATCCCGGCTGCTGAGATGTGCCAGCCTCTGACATTTCCAGCTGCAACTCCACACCTTCCCCTCCCGTCCACACCCCCTGATTTCTTCCAAGCTCTGCAGAGTTCACAAGCTTTGCATGAACTTTTAAATAAACAGAAACGACCTCTTTCATGGCCAGGTGGGCATGGGCCTCAGCAGCAATGGCCTTACAAGAGCAGCCTGGAGACCTGGATGACAAAAGCCCCTCCAAGAATCATCAGAAATCTTCAGATTCCCACAAAGTAGTGGGACCCACACTGACATATGGAGCCAGGGGACCCCTATGGATATTGTGTTCCCCCCTGTTGCCTTCCTATCCTTTGCACATGATAACTGCTCAGCAGAAATTTGCCAAATAACTGAGGAGAACAATGAAAAGCCCATCTGTGTGGCTCAGACTCTAACTCGAGGAAGGGAGAGACCCCCGTGCCAGCGGAAGCCGGGAAGGCTTTGTTCCAAAGGACTCACTTCCGACGCCTTGGAGAGCTGACCAACAGCGAGTGTTGCTGTTGTCTGGGGTTGGGAGGAGCAGAGGAACGGAGAGCGTTGGTGCAGCCAGCCAGCTCTGCCCCGTTATAGTCTAGTTCTCGCTATTTTGGATACCTCTGGAGGATACAGGGATTTCACTGGAGTGTGGTCAGAGAGAATCAAGCTGTTGGCATCACAGAGGAGAGAGGCCCAGTGGGTTCATTCTGGATGGGAGCAGATGATGCCCAGACCCAGGTGCAGGCGTCTGGTGTGACCGGAGAGGAGGGGGTGCCGGGAGCCCAAGTGCTCAGAGAGGAGGGGGCTGAGCCACAGGACAGTCAGCTTGCCCGTTGCCTAGGAAAGGGCACCTTGGACGCCTCTCAGTTGGAAGATATTATCTCCAGATGGAGTCCTCTGCCTGCTGGCAAAGTCAACAGCATTATTTGGTAATATTTTGATGTGCTATTTATGTGGAAAGGGGGTTTATTGACATGTCTTTCACATCATGCACAAACAGCTCTAACTTTTCTCTCTGAGAGGGACTGTAGCCATGAAGATGGCAAATCTTGGAAAGGGATTAGGGGGCAAAGAATGGGCCGGGCATGGGCTCTGGCCCAACACCATGTGTCCTGGCTGAAGCGTCCAGGCCAAGGCTTGATTTGCATTCAGGCTGTGTCCCTGGTTGGTGAAGCTGGACTCGCTTGTTGTCCTGATGAATCTGGCAAAAGCTCGGACGAGGGGTGATGCTGAACGGGAAGCACTGTGGTGGGTGGGGAGGGGGGGCTTGGGAGGGTCACCAGGGGCCTCATGTCGAGCGTTTGCCTGTTCATCATCTCCACTGGGAAACAACTTCAGGAAAGCAAGCAAAGGGGTTCACGTTGTTTTAGTGACCCCTGAAAAAACTTGCCCATCTCTGCTCAGAAACGGGTGCCTCCCCTCCAGGCAGCTTTTGTTTTAAGCACTTAGCTTCCCCACACAGTTGCAAGTTCATTTACCCGTTATTTCCCTCTCTCTCTCTCTCTCTCCCTCTCTCCCTCCCTCTCTCTCTCTCTCTCATGAAATCACTTTAGTCAGCACAAATTTGGAGGCAGAACCAAACCCAGTAATAGCATATCTCATGCTGCTATCAATTTTCCACCAGAAGAACACTTTGGGACACCAAGTCCTTTGTTTCCAGAAGCTCGATTCAACGACATTACATGAGTGACTACAACACCATAGCATGTTCTGCACCGTTTCAAATTGTAACCTGCAAAAGGGAAGAGCTTGGCTCGTGGCCAGAGGGTAATGATTTCAGTTCTTAAGAAAATCTAGCAACCATTATACCACATGCAACGTTTTTTTGCTGTGGAAATTCAAGAATCAGCTCTAATCAAATAGCAAGCCCTCCACCCCTCCTCCATTTTGCTGTGGTTCCTGTTACTAGCAGGCCTCCCACGTCTGTTTTGGCTTAAAAAAATAAATAAGATTACAATATGTTTTAAAAAATTGGGCTGAATCAGACAACTGTATATTTTAGAAAACGAAGGGAAAATGTAAAACCGGCTAATCACGGTTCCAGATTCAGTCTTCAGGGCCCTAATTGGTCCCATCCCAAAGGTAACATTCTGTCTTAATTGATGAGCGAGATGGTTACAATTATGTAAAATAAAACTGGGCCTGCTGGAAATGCCATGTTTTCTCGTTGAGCAGGGACCGCCAGCTTTTATGACAGTTGATTGCAAAAGGGTGCAGCCACTTTGCTCCTCTTCCCTGTCTTGGTTTGGCCCTCGCGCGTGCGTGAGGTCGCCTCCTCAACGGAGTGTGGACGTCAAGGGGAATTGCATGCCACTATGTTTTCCCTGGGGTCTGGGGAGGCAGCATAGAGGGTCAGCATTTCCAGCGTCCACTTTGTAAGTCAGTTAAAAAGAGCGGATGGGGCCGAACGCTCGCATGTTGTTGGCAGAGCGGTTTTCCTGAGCGTTTGCGCCCACACGCGCGGCTCATGCTCGGCCTCATAGGAAACAGATGGCAGCGAGTGGGTGCTCACAGGAGGTCACAGGATGCCAGCCCACGATGGACCCACAGCCCTGCCGGGACTCGTGGAGTCTGAACAGCGACGCTGGTAAGGAGCCCTCGCCCCCTCTTGGACCCCGCGGCCCGTGTGCCTCTGCGGAGAGCGCCCTGCATGGAGGCCGGGGCTGGGGTGCTGGATGTGGCCGGGGGTGGGGGTTATGCAGTCAGGGGAGGCAGAGGCCGCCTCGAGGGGATGGAATACCTGCGCCTCCCTGGAGGGCGAACCCAGCGAGCCCCGAGCGTGGTTGTGTGTATTCATCGCCCTCCTGCCCGAAACGCCAGCCGTCAGGGCGCCTTCATATCTTGTCTCCACTCACTCTCTGCCTCCCAGGATGCCAGTCTGTCAATGTCCCCACGGCCTGGTATAGTTCAGAGCCTCCTCATGTCTCCCCCGGACTGTCGCAGTGGATTTCTACCTGGCCTCTCTGCTTCCAATCTTGCCGCCTCTAATTCACATGGTGGCTGGAGTGAGACAAACCTGACCAGAAGACTTCCCTGTCTACACTCTGCACGGTTCCCAAGAGACGCAGAATGGAACATACCTGTGGCTACCTGCTTATTTGTGTAATTATTTGTGGAATGTTCTTTTGGCTGCCAGCTCACTCCTGGGCCCCGGGCATTTGCACTGCACCGGGCTCCGTGTGGTAGGGCAGCGGGGTGTGAGGGGGGGCCCTTGGTAAGCTTCTGTTGACTGAGTGAAAACGTTTTCCTTGAGCACCACCCCCCAGGACATTGTACAGGTGTGCTCGTATATTTTTCCACAAGCAAAGTATCAGAGCTTTGTCAGTATTCCTCTCTTCCTCTCGGCCCACATAGATACATAAACAGAGAAAGCAGCAGCCCTTGGGCCGACGGTGCAGTGTGCACATCCTTAGCTCCTCAGGAAGGCCCTGGGACAGTAACGGTGGGTTCAGCAGAGAGCATTGTATTTTGCTGTTACTTTTTGTAGGCCCTCAAGACCTCAGGGCTGCACGGTCTTAAATCTCCTTGTTCAACAGTCTAATGTCACAGAAGAGGGAACAGAGGCCTGAAGAGGAGATGTGACTTCTTGGGTGACCAGCACTCAGTCCAGGGCGTGGGCCAAGATGAGAGCAGGACTCTGGCCCCAGTACCTTGTTCTGTGCTGGCAGCAGCCCCAGGTTATTTGGAAAACAAGCAAAATCCCTCCATGGCGCCCCCTTTGGTTCCATTTCACTTTTATAGCACCCCATTCATTTCCTGTTTTTATGTTATTTGTGCTCCAGGCCCCAGGGGGAGCTGTTCTTGAGAAGCAGGCTGGGACAAGGGAAGGGGGTCACCCTGGAGTCGGAGCCGCCTGGGCTACAATCCAGGCTTCGGGACTTCCTCGCCTTATGCACTTGAGCAAGTAGCTCTCTGAGCCTCGGTTTCCTCACAAGATCCCCTCCGGGAATTGTTATGCGGATTGGACCAGCAAACGCATGCACAGCCCCTGCCTTGTTAGAGAAACTCTGTGAATACTCAAGGGCTCTTCCTTCCCTCTTCTCGCAGCCATCGTACTCCCCCACCCTGAGTTCTCTGTCACACTCTCCGCGTGGCTACCAAACTACTGCATTTCTTCCTTCTTTCTGCCCCCTTTGCATGTATCCCGAGATGACATGTGCATTGAAATAGGATCCTTCTGGAATAATTTATAATATTTTGATTCTTACATAGTATAAAATATGTAGTTTATTATATACTATATGTTTTTATTATGTAAAAATAAAAATATCCTTTTCTACAAAGATAAATAAAGTACTAGAGTCAGTGGATGAAGTGGAGATGTTGTGGCCTTTGGAATCAGACGTGGTGTTGAGTTGCCAAGTCCCCAACTGCCAACGACACGTTCCTGGGAAAGCTGTTATAACCTCCGAAAGCCTTAGTTGTCTCTCCTGTAACCTGGGGCTGGTGATTTCCACCTCCCGAGCCTGATGTGTGGATGGAGTGGAACGACGGCCGCTGCCTGGTTCAGAGGAGGCTCTTGGGAAAATGCTAGTCCCTTCCTACCATCTAGTACAGCCTGGGGCCATTGGATGTAACCCCAACAATTCTTTGCTGAATTACCTTGAATTTGTAAACCCTATAGGATTGAATTTCAGGTGGGGTGTAGTGGAGAAGAAGAGGGGAGTTCACCAACAAACATGCCCTGAATCCCCTTGTGTGCCAAGGGGCAGAGATTCTGGAGGGGTTCACCGCGTCCCCATGACCCCTCAGTGGCCTCACTGTCTAGGGATCAGCAGAACAAACATTTCACAGTAAACAAGTGTCATAATGTGGCCATCTCATCTTCCTCTTGAGGTGGAGAAGAAATTTTTCTCTTGACTGGGTCTGGCAGGACATCTTTCCAAAGGCGCTTGGGTGTGAGGTGGGGCTTGAAGGGAAGGCGACCAGTCAGAGTTCAGAGAAGACCAGGCCCAGGAGGGAGGGGCTTGCTTGTGGCCTGCTGAATCCCATCTTACAGTTTACCTGGAGGTGGGATTGCTGGTGGGGTCTGAAGCTGTGGAGTACAGCTGACTGGAAATGTCCTCAGTGACATTCACAGAAGCCATTCCGGATCCCGGTTCCTGGTTGTCACCTCTCTAATTCCACCACGTGGGGGGTAGTGTTACTGGAGGAGGGGTGGTAAACAGCATCAAAGCAGACAAGCTATGGGGTGGGGGTCACACCAGTCCCCACACGCTTCATTCTCAGTAGTTGTCACATTCATGTTTTAGCTTATCCTATGCCAGGTATTGTCTGTGGCAGAGCAAGGGCGAATGGTATCCACAGCTAAGGTAGTGAACCTGTGTCTCTCCCGCCACCTGTTCAGTCCATTTGGTTCTAGAATTCTCAAGAGTAGCATCTTTGTGGTGGCTCCATGCACTGGTTCCAGGGACGTGTGTCCCCTCTGACTCCCACCCTGAGGGTTGGTGTTTGGCACAGTGGATACCACAGTGGTGCACAAGATAGTCATGTTCTCACGTTTACGTCTAGAGTGTCAGTCAACGAGTGCAGAGAAAATCTCTGTGGAGTCTGATCAGTGCTATGACAGACGTAACCACGCGGTGATTTGAGGGAAGAGAAAAGGGAATTGAAACCTGATCATGGTGTCAGAAAGACTTCTTGGAGGAAGTGATGCCTGAGACAGGGCCTGGAGGGTCAGTCTGAGAGAGTAATTCAGGAGAGGTGAAGAACTACTGTGTGTGAGGCACTCTTGTAGGTATTGAGGTCACAGCAGTAATGAGCAAAAGAGAGTTCCTTGTCTCAAGGAGCCTTCCTTCCAGTGGGGACACAGTGATGGCAGAGGGAGCAGCATGTACAGAGAACTGGGGGTAGTGAGGGAACCGCCTGTCTTCAGCATGGCTAGAACCTAGAGTCTGTGGGGGCGGGGGAAGCAAGGAGCGGGGCTTGGAGAAAACAGGAGGGCAAACCTGGCCCTGAAGATGGTGGGAGCCACTGACAAGTCTTAAGCAAGAGGGTGACGTGATCACCTTTCCCTCTTAGAAAACTCAGTCTGGCCACAGAAATGAAAACGAATTGGAGGGAGGAAAGCTGTGTGACTTTGGACACGTTGTTTAACCTCTCTGAGCCTCAGTTTCTTCATCTGTGAAATGCGAGTGTTGCCCATCTCGCAGGATAGCTGCCACGTTACACAAGGCAAAATAAGTCAACTGGCGCTAGCGTTTCCCAGCCTGTGCTCTCCACACGTCTCAAGATGACTTGTTTCTAAGAAGCCCAAGTGCCAGAGGGATTTCAGGGAGTGGCTCCAGAGGAAGAACTAGGTAGGCTGGGCTGGGCTGGGCCAGGTTACAGGCAGGTGGGGAGCATAGACATCAGCCCCTGTTCAGAATAGAGCTCACAGTGGGTGCTGTGTGTCTAAGGATTATTGCTGGAGTAGAATGTGTGGAGGGGGAGGAAAAGTGCTACTTTGAGACAAATACTGGTAGAATCCCTGCCAAAAGAGCAGAGCCTTGTCTGGGACACACCCTCATGGGTGCGTTTGATCCTCAAGAGCCTCTGACACAGCCAGGAAGAGCTGCGGGGACAGAGAAAGAGAGATCCCGATGGATATGAAATTAATGGGAATGCGCGGGGCTGGGAGCAGACAGAGAAGAAGAAATGAGAGGAATCGAGGGAAAGAGTGGAGAGAACAGTGGCAGGGAGTCAGGGAATCTGAGGAGAAGGCAGGCAAGTGAGAAGTTCCAGGTGCAGGCATGGCCGAGAGGTTTTGAGAAGAGGAACATCTCATAGTGACTCTTACATTATCTGCTGTGTTCTATTTTGTAACCACCCATCATTGTTCTATATTCTCAGGAAACTGTTTGAGAATGATATTTGGGGTAAATCAAGGAGAAAGGTAGACCTGTGTATTTGAGTCAGCATGGAACAGAGAGTAGAGGACAGACACTGGAAGGGAGGCAAGGATACTTTTTAGATTTAGCAGGAACAGAAGATCCGAGCGACAAGAGATCAAGAACTTCCAACCCTGGGATCCACAGTAATCTTGGGGAGAGTTTTAGATTTGATGCGGAATGGGAGTGGGGGTAGTGTCTCAGCAATGTTATTAGAATCTCAAAGGACAGAGTGATCCGAGCTCACATTTGAATTGAATATGGAACTTGTCTCGACCATCCCAAGAAGCACAAGGACTTTGAGAAAGTATGTGTGGCTTTTTGGGGAAAACACGAAACAAGTGCCTGAGCTAGAACCTTACCCACTTGATCCACATTTCAAAAATTTTTCCCATCTACTCACCTACCACCCACCCATCCATCCACCCACTCACCCACCCATCCATCCATCCATCCATGGATCCATCCATCCATCCCTCCTTCCACCCATCCATCCACTCACCCATCCATCTACCCACCCACCCATCTGTCCAGCCATCCATCTATCCATCTGTCTGTCCCCCATCCATCCATCCATCTGTCTGTCCCCCATCCATCCAGCCTTCCATCACTTCTATCTGTTTCTTTCATTGCTCTCTGGAGCCCAAACTGATAAAGCAAAAAACCAGGAAATCCTCTCCCATCCTTTAGAATTTCCGCTGAAAAATGTAGAACTTTAGACCTTTTTGGCTTCTTTCTTTGCTTTATTGAAGAGTTTCCTGACAGTTACCTGCACTGCCAACAGGATCATCCTGAACCAACGTCAGCTTCTCCCTTCACAGTTTGTGATCTAGATGAGGATTTGGGACTTTAGGATTTAATTAGAATCTATTTTCTTCCATTTTTAGAAGCTATTGAATAACATAAACTATATTTCAAATCCCCTTAGCTTGACCTGAAACTCTCGTATTTTTCCCTTAACTATTCTGATTGGTATAGACACTTGGGGGATTTTGTCTTCAGCCGTTAAAAGAAAATGAACAGTTTTTCTTTTCTTGAAAGAATCCCTCCCATAAATTATTATCCATCTTCATTTCATTCAAAAACTATTTAAAAATGGCATTTACTTTATCAGTAAGTCACTGAGGCTCCCAACCTGGCCTCGAGCATGTTGTGTGAACAGATCTTTAGTTACAACTCTGTAAGTCTGATTCTGGGACGTAAACTCTAGGGCACAAATGATTTTGAAAGTAGTTTGAAGCCATGTTTTTGAACTGGGGTTCTGAACGTGGAAATTTATTATGTGAGGGAGTCTGAGGTTATATCGTAGAGACAGAGGCAAACCTTAGCAGGGCCTGTGGAGAGAAGCACCTGGAAGCCTTAATGATCAGCTCGCTTCCTGTCCCTGCAGTGCCCTAATCCCCCAGGTGCAGCCACTTAACCTGCACCTGGGGCTCAGCCTTGCCCCAGAATCTGGATTCAATCCTCTCCCTATTTAAGGGGAGTTGCAGGAACTCTGGGCCATTAGTTCCATCACCCAATGACTAGTTCCCAACCACTCAGATTTGCATTTGAGTTCCCCTGGTTTCATAGGGCTTACCCCACCCTGACCCCTGGTGCTGTGTCTGAAGTTCAGCTTCCCGGGAACCTGTTCTCCAATCCCCCACACAGACCACCCACACGTCTGGATATTGCCAGTGCTGTCGAGAGACACTACTAGAATCAGGGTGTCTCTCGCAGCTGAAGCTTCCAAATGCCGGCTGCTACCCCGCCTACATTTTCCCTATTTCAAGCATTTCCTTCATTTGTCCCCTTTAACTGGGTTTGCCTGATCGTCAGATGCGGGTCCATTTTAGCATCTTTGTTTGGAAACCTCTGTGAATCAGTCATCATACTAAATCCTACGAATACAAAGATGATCAAGACACCATCTCTGTCCTCTAGAAGTTCCCAGCCTGGCAGAGCAGACAGATGTGGAAGTAAACAATCCTACTCAGTGGATGAAGTGTATGCAAAATGCCTGGAAAGAACAAGGAAGGGTGTCCTCCTGCAGCACTCAGGAACGGCTCCACAGAGGAGAAAACTGGAGCCTGGAAGGATGGGTAGGAGTTGGCTCACGGATAAGTTAGATGAGCATTTCAGGGTAGGAGCAGTCAAAAGCACGTGTGCGTTTGGGGGCATTTCAAGCAATCTGGGAAGGCTGAAGTGTGAGATGGGTGGGAGGTGAGGCTGGTGAACTGGGCAGGGCCAGGCAGGCGATGACCTGTGTACCACAACGATCATGACCTTGGCAGTGGTAAGAGTAGAGAAGGATGCTGTTAATAACACCAAATCCAACATTTCTCTTTATAATATTAACATAATATGAATAACCTGTACAATAAAATGTGTCCCCAGATGAGTTTCCTAGGATGTTTCTGAGTGTTTCTCACACCCGTGGTGAGAGGTTTGGGAATTGCTGGGTTACAGGGAGTTAAGCAGATTTCTCAGAGCCCTTGGTGTGTTAACATGCTTTGTGACAGGATGTGGTCGGCAGCACTTCCCAAATTTGACTACCACTTTCCTCTCCTCCGACATTACAAGGGATCAGAGTTTCGAGCAACACACTTCAGGGACAGACCTAGGATGTTCTTCACATCCTGTCTGGGTCAGAGCGTTTATGAACAGCCAGTCCTGGCTGTGAGAAGATGCCAGCTGCAGGAGCCTTGAGAAGGGGGATGTGGCTCACCCTCCAGCCTGCTCTGTTCTGTCCCTCGTATCCTGTCCCTGGTAGCCTGGCCTCTGACACTGCACAGGACAAGGCTGTTGAGAGTCACGGTGTCTGAAGCGAATCACTGGGAAGATGCAGCGTGGGAGGGGTGAACTGTGGTGAGGGAGAGGAACCAGCAGGGGAAGAGTGAACTGGGGAGGAACACTTGCACTGAAACCTGGACACGGAGCCCGTTCCCAAATTGCCATCTTGGCTTGGAGACTTTAGACCTGGGTTAAACATTTGGGTGACAATGACCAGGAGGCTGGTGTTCCCTTGCCCTTGAAGGCAGGACTTGCCTGACAAACTGTGTGACTCCATCCCGCCCTGCGTGAGGTAGGCGCTCAGGCGACGTGTGAACTGAACGCAGGTTTTCTCTCTGGCCTCGGCCTCTGTGACCAGGCCTGCTGGTTTCTGTCGACATTAAAAGTTACATTCCTTTGAAACCAGTGGTGAACTTTGGGACGAAGGACTGTGACTGATCTACACTTTGTTATAATAGATATATTACCTGTATAATCAGGAAACTACCATAATTTTTTGAACAGCACATCCCTAGTTCTCCCTTCAAGCCTCTTTTGTAGGTGGAAAGAATGGAAGGTTGAGGGGTCAGCTTTCGTGATGACTCAAATTGATCGTTGCCCATTTGGCAGGGAAGGGTGGAGAGCAAGGGTGAAGTCTTGGGACCTAACATTCCAAATGTTGAGGCCAGCGTAGTACCCGGTGTGCGGTAATGTTCTGTAAATATTTGTTGAATGAACGGACATCGGACATCGGGTCGCTGGTGAGCCTCATTAGTCCATTCATTCATTCCCCTTTGAAAGGTCTTTCCAGTTAGAGAAGTCCTCCTGTGCCCCCAGGGGCGGGATGGGCGAGTCAGAACAGGGTCCAGACAGGTCGAGTGACCTGCCTGGTCGCTCCACAGGTTGGGGGGCTGGTTAGCAGAGCCAGAGCTAAACCAGGGACCGGTGCTCCCCTGGGCCGGGCCCCCCAGGTCCTGCAGGATCCTACAGTCAGGGCAACACACGGCCATGACTGCACACATGTTGGTTCCACGAACGGCGGGGCTGTGTGGAACATAAGGGCCTCAGCCACACGGAACAAAAGTAACTCTGAAAGGAAACCCTCACAGGCTAGCACCCTTCCTGCCGGCCCTGCTGTGCTTCTGCAGCGAGGGTGCACTTTAATCGACGAAATGTGCCACACAGCCCAACCACACTGTGGAATAACAACCTCCACTTAGCATTTGGAGATGTGACGGAGGTGCCAGAAGTTAGACTCTGAGGCCTAAATGAAATAACAGAAGCTCCCCATCCTCTCCTGAAGACGCTCATTAGTCTTCGCTTTCTCACATTCTGTTTGCTGTGGCCCACTGCCAGAAATGGCGACGCAAAGATAATAAGTGAGAGTTAAAAATATGTGCAGAGTGGCCGGGCTGTGTGGACCCTAGACAGCTCGGGGGAGCCCAGGTAGGGAGGAGCTGGGAGGGAGGCAGAGGGGGAAGGAGGATCGGGGAGGAAGGCAAGGCAGAGAGACAGAGAGAAGAAGAGAGACACCCTCACAGAGACACACAGGGAGACGGGGAGACAGAGCAGGGGGACAGAGAAACGGAGAGGGACAGAGCACAAGAGCACCTGGGAGACAGTGCACTCACTCAGAGACAGACAGGCAAACACCAAGATGGGGAGGGCCGGGGAGAGCGGGAGGGAGAGAGATGAGACAGAGAGATGGAGAGAGGGAGGGAGACAGAGACATGGAGCAAATGTCTGTACCACTGGGGTGGGTTCAGAGTCAAGGCCGGCTGCGGGGTGGGCGGGGTCAGTCGCATCTGTTGCTCCCCTCTCACCCACCCCCACCCCCGCAGCAGCATTTAGACACGAGAAATGCTGTGAATTTCCAGGTCAGCCTCGGGACGGACAAGCAGGAGGGAGGACATCTCAGACGGGGTGGCCGGGCAGCAGGGAGCCCCCTGGTCTAGGACTGAAGCCACAAGGGACACCCGTCCCATCCCAGCCCCCTGACCAGGTAAGCTGGGGCCTGTGGCTCACTCCCTCACCACTTAGTCCCCACAGCCCCAGGCCTAACACCAGACCTGGAGGGAGGGGGCGTCCTGAGTAAGTGCTGGTGACAGGAGCCCCCGTGCCCCCTGTCCTCCCGTCCTGCAGCATCTGGATGTCTGTCCACTCCTCTGCTCGGCAACCTCCTTGGCAGCCACTGTGTGCCAGGCTCTGGAGAACGGGCACAACCCTTCCCCAAAGAACTCCCATTTCCTGGGCTGAACAGACCCATCAGCACCCCACCCCTGGCAGAGCACAGGGGCCCCGTTACAGCAGCTGGGCTGGGCTTGGAGGAGCGGTCCCGCGCACAGCCCTCGACAAAGGCCGCAGCGCGCAGGCAGACGGCGGGAGAGCAAAGGGAAAAGGGAAGGAAGACTGCTGTGCTGCGCCCTGCCACACACGCTGTCCCAGTGCCCACACAGAGACCCTGGCAGGTGGCAAGTTTTACACCCCCCTTTTCTGTAGACAAGGAAATGAAAGTTTAGAGAGGTTAAGGAGCCAGTCCTCGGTCCTCAGCTAGCCAGCGACACAGTCACCGCCTGTGTCTGTCTTCCCACCCCCCCAGATTCCTCCCGAGGCCCCGGGAGGTTCGCCATCCCCCAGGAGACAAAGGGCCCAGCGCATGGCCCAGCTCTGGCTGCTGCCCAGCCTCCATAAACATATTTTTCAACAATGAGGTTTTCTCTGCAAGTTAGTGATTTTATGGCTCTCAGCAAAAATCTGTGACACCAGATGTTAAATGCAGCAGGAGAAAGTTATTTCCATCACTGGTGAAGTCTTGCAGAGTGCACGGAGTCTGGTCACATATTTGACTTCAGGCAACGTGCGATCTGATTTCTGTTCACAGACAGGCTCTGCGAGGGAGGGCTGGCGGAGACACACTGCTGCGGGGCCTCTGGGTGTCGGGGAGGCAGCGGTCAGTCTGTGACTTCTCCTGTGAACTGGCTGGTAAACACACCTGGCTTGTTTGTGGACCAGACCCTTGGCCAGACACCCCGCAGTTTCTTGCCTGGGCCTTGTCACAGCCCTCTTGGGACCTGTCCCCGAGGCAGCCGTTGTCCCCTGGAGTCCTTGCTGCTGTGTCATGCTGACACCCCTCTGTCCACTCCCTCCTCCTCTGTTCACTCCCACCAACGCACTCCAGCCTGGCAGCCCTCATGGGGAAGCAACTCTCAGGTCGAACCACATGAAATCGCCATTTTGGGTAGGTAAACAACGGCCAAATATTGGCAATTGTGCGTCATTCATGCCAATATATCGACAACCTCAATGTTGTGTCCAGAGTGGTTTCAGTGTAAATCGGGTGCTGTTGGTACCTGGATCCAGGGTTGTTGGGAGATTAAATTAGACAGTGTTTATAGAGACACCAAGGACAATGCGTGGAACACAGCCAGTGCTCAAGGAGCCAGCACAGGGACAGGTCACTATCGTCCTCCTCACCCTGTCTGCCACCACGTGGAGTCTTGCCCCAAACTCCTGCTACAGCTTATTTGTCCCACTGCCCACGGCTTGGGCCTGCCTGATACCTGGGCCCCGAGGCTGGGTTCCCGTCACTGAAGACTGCCCGCAGCCCGTGTCTGGCTCCCCCTAGGGCCTGCCCTCGCCTGGTTCAGGCGCTGCCCTGTCGTCTGACTGCCCAGCACAGCAGCCTCAGGGCAGGCAGTTCCCTCCGCCCGTGTTCCCCGAGTCTTAGGTCTGCTTCCCGTGGTATCTAGAAGAAACGAGACACAGTGTCTTCTGGGGGACCAGTGACTGTCGGGCTGGGCACTCCTGTACGTTTGGGGACACGATATTTGTGATGAAACTTGAATGGAGGAGGGCTCAGGACAGATTCCTACTGGCCTGGCTTCCGGGAGACGGGTTCATGAGCGGGGCCGGTGTGGTCCTTTTCAGTGAGAAACGGAGCTGCCTAGGAGAAGGAACGCTTGGGTCAGCACATTCCCTGTGGTAAATCCCAGGGATGGTTTCCGGGTTTTTGGTGGAGTGAATCTGAGAAACGGGGGCCGAACCTCTTGAGGGGTGATGGGGCCCAAGCCTCTGCCCGCAGCAGAGCGGCCTCTCCCATAGCCAGGCTTGCTCTGGAGCAGGGCCAGGTAAAAACAGCCAGGTCTTCCCTTGAGGTTTTTTCCTTCTCCACCACGGCCCCTGCCCTTTGGGGAACTCCATCTTCCATCGCACGTGGCGACATCGTCTGACTCTCTTCACCAGCTATTAGCTTCCTGAAACACAGTTGATCTCAGCTTTGCCTCCTGAAATGATCTGAGTCACGTTCGGTTTAACTCAGTTCAACGTGACAGATATTTACTGTGTATCCACTGCTTGCTGGGCCTGCCCGAGAGGTTCCAGGTCCTGCCAAATTCAGTCTCTTCAGTTAAAGCTAACTCGACGAGTATTTACTGAGCCAGGCCCTGGCCTAGACCTCGGGGCCGTGGTGGTGGACGGTACACACGGTCCCGTGTGGTCGTCTACTTAGAGAACTAGGAGCGTCAGTTAGCCACTACAGCAATGTAGACGGTTCACATGGGGAGGTGCAAAGTGCCCCAGGGGTTGCAGGAAAGGCGTCCACTCTGCAGTGAAGGTTCCAGGAGGGCTTCCTGGAAGCTGTGACGTCTGCTCTGGGGCCTGAAAGAGCAACAGGAGTGGGGGAGGTGTGCATTTGTGTGTGTTTGTGCACACGTGTGCATGTGTGTGTGCATGTGTTTGTGTGCGTGCATGTCTGTGTGTACGTGAGCATCTGTGCACGTGCCTGTGTCGGGCGTGGTGGAGACAGGACTAGCAGCGCTCCCCGGGGGCCAGGAGAGAGGCAAGAGGGGAGACTGAAGGGCTCTGGCCCCCGTTTAGGACATGGGGCTTTGTCCTCACAGCTCGGGAAGCTGTGAAACGCTTCAGGCAGGTTGTGAAGTAATCTTGCTGTGGCCTGGGAGGACCACTCCGCCTGCAGGGAGGGCTTTGGGGTTTCCAGCATCCTCCACTAATACTTTTATAGACATGTCTCGATTTCTGCTTACACAGGAGTAAATTTTCCATAAATTATGGCTTTTCTAGTTTGTCTCATCCATTATTTCCAAGTTTCTGTGGGTTGGGGTGTGTGTTAGGGCGACCTTTGTCACCCCACGATGGAGTACGTCCCCCTTCCCTCTCTCCTCCAGCGGGGGTTGCTAGAAATGACCCACCGCGCCTCACACCTGAGACTAGTAATAAAATATTGGAATGACGCCCACACAGAAAAAGAGGTGTTTCCATTAGAGTTAAAACACTTTTTTGGAGGGAGCAAAAGGGCCATAAAGATGACTTTAATATGGGAGGTATTAGCTCTGCGTTTGGTTATTTAGGTGAGTAAATTATGTCTGTGTTACGGAGGAGTCCAGCGTGAGTGCGGAGACCTCCCTGACGACTCCATTAACGGACGGAGGAGGCCCTGGGGAGGCTCGGGGACAATCCTGTGAGGGAGTCAGCTCGTCCTAACGGACGCAGAAGCCGGGAGGGGGGGCAGAGGCTCTGTTACTTCTCTTTCCCTCGCTGTCAGCACGTTGGGAGGAAGCAAAGGTGGGCAGCGCTCCTGGAACCAGGTCTCCCTCTGCCCAGAGGGCTAGGAGGGCCCTGACCCTGACCTGTCCTGCGCTTCCCGTGCCGTGGGGAGGGAGCGGATGCAGCTTCTCCGGAAGTAGGGACTCACTCCTCACTGCGGTCTGGGCGAGGAGACCCACCCAGGACACACGGAGGAAGCTCTGCCTAAATTTCCCATCCTTTCCACTTAATTAGCATTAAAAGTGCAGTTTTTGTGTGCTTGGTATACGTGGACGACAAAGGATGCAGCTCCCGACAGGCGAGTTCTTGACAGCTCTGGAAAGCAGGTCCACTTGCTTGTGGTTCCTCACCCTCCTTGGCTGTGTGGGCCTCCACCTTCCACCTTCTGCCTTCACGGGATTTCCCTTTCTCCCTCCCTCTCTCTTTCTCTCTTTCTTTCATCAAACCCCCTTTCAGGAAAGATTAGTGACCTGCATCTTAAACCCATTCCACAAACATTTCTAGGGTACCAACTATGAGCTATGACAGTGGAGGCTAAACACGACGAGGAAGCCACCCCTTCCGAGGTGTACAAGCCACGAGTAGTTCTTCTCCACGGCAGAATGTCCCGAGGGCCAAGAGAGAGCACAGGGACTCACATTAATGAGCAAACACTACCGGCCAGCTCTTTCCCACACGTCACGTCTTTAATCCTCATGAAAACCCTGTGAGGCAGGAATGTAACCCGACTGTGCTCACGAGGAGGTGAGATGGGCAAGAACACAACCTGCACCATGTCACAGAGTTGGCTGTGACCACAGGTCCTTTTGACTGCAAAGCTCACATTGGTTTCACTTGGGTTCCCCCGCCTGTACTGTGGGTCCGGGACCAGCAGCAGAGCTCGTGGAGAGGCAGCCTGGAGAGGCACAGGGAACAGCAGGTACTGTTCTGATATTTAAGGCTGGCTTCACAGAGATGAGCTTTGCAACCAGACAGAGAGGAAATGCGCATCTTAAGTGACACAAAGTATCACGTAGACACG
Source organism: Ceratotherium simum simum (assembly GCF_057802395.1). NCBI lineage: Eukaryota > Metazoa > Chordata > Mammalia > Perissodactyla > Rhinocerotidae > Ceratotherium > Ceratotherium simum. The sequence goes on from NC_141901.1 coordinate 99,358,229, forward strand.
TTTGCTCTGCAAATTGGGTTTCTGGACTGGGGGGAAAAGCAGAAAATTGCATGATTTTGAAATCACACAAGCCAGGTTCAAGCCCTGGCCCCACTCATTGGCTTACTTATGCGATCTTTGGCAAATGAACCACTCTGGGGCTCAGCTTCTGCATCTGTGAAATGGACTTAGTCATCTCCATGGTCATGTCTGTGAAGATTCAGTGAGCAGATGCCACAACACGCTGGCTCGTGGGAGGCCCTCAGTCATGTTAGCAATTCTCAAGATGCACAGCGACCCGTGGGCGCAGGTCCCCATGGAGGGTGGAGGTGAGGGAACTCTCAGACTCCCGCTGTGGTGACAGCTCAGAGCAAACCACTCCCTCTCGTGACACACGCTGGCCACGTCTGGGAACGTGACTGCTTCCACCTTTTATTGTACAGCGAGGAGAACATTTTACGGGCCCTGGTTTCCTCAGAAGGCAATTTTCAAAGTGTTTGTTGTCTCTGGAGCTCGCTCAGAGGCTTGCTTGCCTTCTTTGCATCCGTGATGCGAGGCGGAAACGAGAGGTGGGCCTGCGACAGGGATGTTAAAACCTCACGGCCCACGCAGTCTGAGGAAGTGGGTCTGTGGACACAGGAAGATGCAGCCTCCTAAAGGCTCTGCACTAGCGCCGGGGACGGGGTACGGGCCCAAGAGTCAGCGAAGGTTGAGCGAGCGCCGTGAGAGCTGCAGGAATGAAAGGTCATCACAAAGACGAATCTCGTCACGCCAAACTTAGGGACAGCAATTCACGGAACAGCAAAACCAGACCACGTGCCTCTCGACCCTCCCGCGGCTTCCGTGGGTGCCTCGTGGGCTGTCTTTCCCACAGCACTTGTCACCAAGTCACAGTGTTACTTATCCTGCTCAGTCATGAGTCTAAGTTAGAATGTTATTCTAACACTGTTGTGGGCTGAATTGTGTATGTTGGAGTCCTAACCCCTGGGGCCTCAGAATGCCACCTTACTCTGAGAGGGTCTTCCTCGAGGTGATCAAGTTAAAGTGAGGTCATTAGGATGGACCCTAACCCACCACGGCTGGCGTCCTTACGAAAACGGAAAATACAAACAGCGTACACAGAGACACAGAGGGAAGAGGGCGTGAACACCGGGAAGACGGCCGGCCAAGCCAAAGAGAGAGGCTGGGACGCCCCTTCTTCCAGCCTACGGAGGAGCCGGCCTGCCTCAGCTGAGACAACACCGTGCTGCGGCTGGGCCGCCCCATTTGTGGGACTCTGTTCCGGCAGCCCCAGCAAACCAACACACATTCTCTGCGATCTGCTTTTCCAAGATTGAGTTTTCCTTTATCCCCCGGGGTAGGACATAAGCTCCGCCAGGCAGAGTTTCTTCTGTTTTGCTCACTGCTAGGACCCTGCATGGGAACAAGGCCCAGCACCGCTGCTGTTCATTAAACACTGTCGAGTGAATCCATCAGAAGTCAGAGAACTGATGAACTGACTCTCTGAGTGCCCACTTGAAGAGCGAGGCGGGGAGGGCAGGTCTCCCTCGTAGGGTGGGGTGCCTCCAGCAGGTTTCAGAAACCGAGCCTTTCTTCAGAAGACCTGTGAGGATGAGGAGGGAGCAGCCCTCACCAGTGTTCAGAGAGCCCTCAGGATGGAGCGCTCAGGGTGTGGCTCGGGATCCAGTTAAACCCACTGCCCGAGCTGTCCTGCCGTGAGCTGGGCGGGGACAGGTCCCCCGCAGTAAGACAGTTCTTTCCACATCAGCTTGGCAGGGGCGGCAGTGCTGGGGCAGAGTTGGGTTGCGCTGTGCTGGGCAGGGGCTCATGCAGAAATTCTGGGCTCCCCAGCGCGTTCCTAAGGGAGAACCACCTTCCTTTTCCGCAGCACTGAACGGTTTTCTGGAGACACGAAAAGTCCTCATTCTTTGGCTCTTCTCTCGCACCGCCTTGGTGAAAAACTGAAGTGCTGGCAGAGAGCGGCTTTACTGAGCACCTACCAGGTGGCAGTGGCTATTCCAGCAGGACGCAGAGGTTAGAGACAAGCTGGAGAGGCGTCATGAGGATGCATGAAGGGAAATTAAATTAAATGATAAGGGAGGTGACGTGCCAGTGCAGGGCCTGGCTGAGAGGGAGCACTGAAGAACGGACGCTTCCTTTCTTTTTCTCTTTCTCACCTTTCAGTGGAGGTAACAGTCTGTGGCGGAAGGCAGAGCATATGGAAGAAAGGCAGGTTGATTTTTGGTGTCTGCTGGTGTTAAAGGCAATCACATGTCACAGAGATTCAGAGGGGGGACACGTCGTGAGGGCTGGAGGGTCAAGGGATAGGAGTCGGCCCGAGGCTGAAGGCATTCTGGCAGGGGAGACGGGTGGAAGTATTTGGTCGATGCTGCGGCCTGTGTGGGCTGTGGGGACAAGGGCTCAGCCTTGGGAAGACGTGTGTGGGTTTGGGGGTCCCTGGGAGTTGGGGGCCGGGCTCTGTATAAGGACTGTGTGTGTACTGTTTCTTTAAACATCCCTTGCCTCCTGAGCTGAGTTCAATTATCATCTCCAAGTACAGCTGAGAAGATGGAGGCCCAGGGAGAGACTCAGTCACTGGACCGAGGCTCCGCTGGCCACAGGAGACAGAGCAGGCGCGATCTCGCCCATTAGAGTCTTAGGCTGTACCCGCCCCCGCCAGGGACCACACCATCACTCCGTTCCTTCTCATTGCCAATGGGTCCTTGCTTCTACCCAGCTCTCGCCCAGGTGAGGGAATACTCTCCCTTTATTCAGCAACGTATCTCCCTGGGGAGTGCAAAGTGCCTGTCTAGGTGTCACTTCACATCCCTTTGCCTTGTCCCTGGGACGATGGTCGCACCTTCGCTGAGATGAAATGAATGTCTGTGGGCATGCGTTAGTGTTTTAGGGCAGCTGTAACAAGAAACACAAACTGGGGGCTTAAAACAACATTCACTGTGACACGGTTCTGGAGGCCTGAACTCCAGAATCAGGGTGTTGGCGGGGCCACACTCCCGCTGGAACCTGCAGGGGAGGATGCCTCCTTGACTCTTCCCGGCTTCTGGTGCTATCCTTGCGTCCTCGGCTGGTACACACTCCAGTCTCGGCCTCCATCTTCACGAGGTGTTCTCCCTGTGTCTGTCTTCACTTGGCGTTTTCCTTTGTTATCAAGACACAAGTTGTATTGGATTAGGGCTCACCCCAATGACCTCGTCTTCACCTGATTACATCTCAAAGGCCCTCTTTCCAAATAAGGTCACAGTCACAGGGACTGGGAGTGGGGATGTTAACAGATCTATTTGGGGGACATAATCCAACCCTTAATAGAGTACTGTAGTCAAGGTCGCACCACTGGCTGGGACCTCAAATTGGATTATATTTTGTGTTTTTAAACTTCTAACACCTTCTTAGTAGTGGCTTCTTGCTTTCACCCAACTCTCTACATTCCTTCTTACCTCCTTGTTTTTGTTACCTCTTCACAGTTGGGATCATCTTCTTCCTTCCCCTGTGCTGGAATCTTCCTCCTTCTTTAAGCCCAGCTACCTCTGCAAATCGTCCTCCTCCAGCCCAGCCCTCCTGGCTGCTTCTCCTCTAAATGCTGTCACAGGTAGAGCCCTACTATAGTTAGGTTGACTGTTGAACAGATCACTAATTCCTACTTGTCCCTCAGTCTCACTTGCCTAAATAAACCAGAAGCTCCTGATTCTCGAGACAGAGACTAATCGTGACTTTGTTGCTCTGGGGTTTAGCACAGGGTCAGCGCCTTATAACTCTCCACAAGGCCTTGCTCTTTTGTTTCAGATCCTAATTTTCTGTCAGGGTCCCTTGGAATAATGTGACCGTGCAGCCTGGTGACAGGGAGGGCCAAGCAGTGACGGGGGAGGCAGAGGCTCACAGGAGGCCAAGCTGTGCCAGGGCTCCTCCTTTTGCAAGATTTGACTCATCTGGATAATTGCCTTCACTTTCCACCTGACTTAGCCTGTGCCCACTGGGCCAAAATTGATGGAGATTTGGCTAATCCAAGGACCGGTAGACTGGAAGCTGAACTGATTACACAACAGAGCAGGCCCAAGAGGAAAGTGTGAGGGCCCCTTTGTTCCTGGTGTCCTCAGAGAGGCTCTGCCCCGGGGGATCACATCGCAGGCCTCCCCCAAGGCTGGCAGGAGCCCCGAATGCTATCATCCTGCCCCCGACAGCTGTTTACCTTGCTAAGGGCACATCCTCTGAGGGGCCCTGGGCTTTCCTCTTCCTTCCTAGCACTTCTCTTGAGACTTTCTAGGGATGGCAGCGGGGCAGGATGAACAGAGCAGATGCTCTCTGCTCTTTGTTTCCGGAAGTGACTATCCCATTGTTCATGACACACAAGGAAGTTCGCAAGAAGTTGAATTTTGGAATCTGAGAATTTTAGGTTGGATGATTTTTCCCAGATGCATCTTGTTTGCGTGGAGGGAAACAAGGCATCAAGAAATGAAGCCATGTGCTAGAGATATGCTTTACGAGGATTAGAGGACAAAGCTGAGATTAGAACACACGGCTTCTCTGTCCAGACCAGCACTGTCTGCTCTCTCGGGTTGCCTTGGTCATCATGGAGCCCAGACCCAGGCAGGGACTCTGCTCCATACACGGAGTGTGGGGAGGTTTCCCCTGTGTAGAGGATTAACCCCTTGAGCTGGTCTCTGCTCATCTCTCTAGACTCACCGTGCACCTTTCTTCCCCTTGTTAACAAAACTCCAGCCATCCAGGCCTTCGCTCATTTCCAAGCCCCTTCCCACCATCTTCACGAGATCTTCCCACAATCTAGTATCATCCTAAACGTCACTTTCTCAGAGCCTTCCTTGGGGTCTGCACTGAAACAATACTCACCACTAATTGTGTCCCCAGGACTCTGCATTTTCTTTCACAGATGTGTCTGCCTATGTGAAGTCTGTGATCCCCACCTCGCCTGAACCGGAGGCTCGGGAGGGCAGGGACCACGGCTGCCATGCTAACTATTGTAAAATCTGGGCCAGGCACGTAGCAGGCACTCAGTACATGTTTGCTAAACAAATGAATGAGTGAACGAAGTAGAAGTCTGGCTTTTTGGATGTGGGAGGGCCAACCTGCCCCTCTGTTAGAGCTTTGTCATTGCTACCATGTTGTAGAGAACACACTGAGTCACGTTCCAGCAGGCCTGTGGCATGGGTCTGCTTATCCTCAAGCTTTCTGACAGGGCCAGTGAGGCCCAGAGAGGACAAGTAATTGCCTAAGGTCACCCACGCTGTAAGTGGCCAAGCCTGGGCTGAAATGCGTGTTTGTCTGGCTCCAAGCTGAAATGTTTTAATTATTTCCTGGTGCCTCCATTGCAGATGAGAAGCCTTCTCTGGCTATCAGGAGTGTCACGATGTCCCCAGTGTGCATCAGACAGCTCAGGCGGTGGCTTTCCCCGGATTGCAACCTTCTTAGTGGAAGAGCCAGGTCTTGACAAAGGTCACTGGTTCTTAGATCAGAGCTTTGCATCCAGCTCCACACTTGGGCACCCCTTGGGGATGCACTCTTGTGGTCACAAGGCTCCCGGGGTGCACACTAGCAGAGCCCCAGGCTGTGCAGGGTAAAGAGGAAACTATGACAACATCCGTTCACCATGAATCCTGTTTCTCATTTTACCCTTAGTACCGGAGAACAAAGCTCATTTCACCCAAATGTTCTGGTGCCAGGGGCCCCTGGAACTCCCGTTTTCAATCACGCGCCCCCAGTTAAGTGGAGACAGTTAACACGCCCGCATGGCTGAGCCGGCGGGTCCTGCTGCCACCTGTAAGACATTTGGTGCAGCGCAGGAAGCAGAGCTTCCTTTCCAGCTTACATCACCACCTAATCTAATTACTTCTTCCAGTTTAGCTTTCACGTACTCCATCAGAGAAGAGATTGCTCATTTCCTTGCGAAACTGTATACATCCACTGTAATGCTATTTTTTTGCCTCTCATAAGTAATCTGAGATTTCCCAACCTTCTCCCCCTACTGTAGTCTCTGGTTAATGTATAAACTTGGAAGAGATTTCTTGACAGAGGAGTCAAGAGGGTCTCACCTGTGGGAATAGCGTTTACATTTCAGAGAATTTGAGATCTCAAAGGGGCCTTTCAGTCTCTGCGTTGAGTCCCCCGTTTCCCAACTGAGGAAACTGAGGCACAGATGGTGAGCCAACCACTGGGCAAACTCGTCCTAAGCTCCTCCCTGTGTCAGGCTCCAGGAAAAAGGGGCAGTCTCTCTGGACCACGCCCCTGCCCTCAAGGAGCTTGTGTCCAGAGGAGAAGAGACAAATGACTGTAATTGAAAATAATCAACAAATCCCAAATGCACCAAGCAATGTGCAAAAGAAGTACAGGTTATTTATGGAAGATTCCCTGAGTAAGTGATGCTTAAAAGGAATCATAAAGAATGAGAAAGATCACTAAGTGAAGAGCGGAGAAAGGGCATTCCAGGTGGAGGGAAGAGCGTATGGTTAGGGCAACGGAGAGGGGTGCGGAACAGCCAGCGTGGGCCGACTAAGACAGCATGCGGGCAAAGAAGTTGCAGAATGCGGTGGGGACCGCTCCGTGACGCGTGTTCTCCGGGTTAGGAGCATCTTCGTGAGGTCACCAGTGGATGTGCTGTTTGCCCCTCTAGATCTACTCTCCGCCCTCTGTATTCTGTGCTGTGCCCTAGGAGACTGACCTCTAGAAGCTACCTGGACAGACCCCTCTGACTTCTGGTTGGGTTTGGCCAGTAGGAGGCCCAGTGGAGACTGGAGACTGTGAGGACAGAGGTCGGGGTACTCATGCTTGGGCTGCCTTCTGGCTGGGTGGTGGGTTGGCAAAGTGCTGTGTTGTGGAAGGGGACAGTCCCTTGTCAGGTGGCTATTCCTACAGATTTCCCTTCACTTGTTCCTTCAGGCTTGGGGGTGGTAACGGCTCTCTGCTTGTGCCAGCTTCAGGTCACCTCACATATCCTGTTGGTCTCACCATACCCTGCCCACTCCCTTCATTAAACTCCCTTCAATTACTCCGTCTGAGTTTTTCATCTGCTCCCTGAGTCCTTTAAAATGGGCTCCTTCTCCAAAGGGACCTGCCATGGAGAAGGCCCTCAAGGTGAGGACACCGGTGGTGTAGCTGAGGAGGGTCAGACAAGAGAGAAGCAGCTGGGGGGCCCTCTGAGGCCCCACGAATGTGCACATGACAGAACAGGGCATCTCTCAGCCCCGCCAGGCCCAGTGATGGCAAAGCCATCTTAGGAAGGTACCTATGAAGGAGGAAGTTTCCTACAGCTTCCTTCCAGCCCCTGGCCCCCATCCTCCCTGTGCCCAACCACAAAGGGGCCAGAAGTCAGGATAAGCGAGCTCAGGGAAGAGCTGGAGGGGCAGTGAGACAGAGCGAGGTGCACCCAGTGTGTGGCCGCATGGCAGGAGCCGGCCCAGAAGACTGAAGTGTAGACGGATATATTCTCATCTCAGTGGAGTCATTGCCTGAGGGTTGTCACAAGAGTCCCAGGACTGCCTGAGTTTTCATCCAGGTGCGGGCGAGTGACGGCGGCTCCCACCAAACAAATGACAGGGACTGTTGGGTTAAAACCCACAGTCGTCTTCAGGATTCACCCACGAGGTCCTGCTTGCTCAACATCCTGGCTTTATAATCTTAGGAAATGCTGCAAACCAACTCTACTGTGAGTTGACAAGTGACCTGTTTCACTTTGTGAGCGTGCTTGACTGTGAAATGCTTTTTCTGAGCAACACGTCTGTAGCTGATGCTCCTCCCAGTGTACTTGGGAAATGTTGCCTCTGATACCAAATACACAAGTAAGTAGACAAAAAAATATTTTCTTCCTGGGGAGGATGTTAGAATGGCTGGTTAGAGCTGCTCTGGTGAAGCAGCCTATCCCAGAGCGCAATTTTGTCCTGACAGTATAGCTGTAAATAAAAACTGATGCTTAGACTGGAAAGTTATAAACTACCATCAGAGAACTCTTTGCATGCCTGACATGTTACAGAAACGGTAGGTCATATACACATGTGTATGCATATACGTACATGTATAATGTGGACACTGAATTCCTTAGTGCTCTCTGGGCCCCCACAGCTCGTGGAGGGTCCCGGCAGGGCCTACCGACTGTTAAAGAGTGTGCTCATGGAATAATGAGTCTTTGTGTATCACACAGTGGCCGTCAAAAGGAAACCCGTGGACTTTCGTTTATAGAGTGATGTCATAATTTTGTAACTGATTCAAAATACGTACTAGCATCTTAGCAATAAAGCAATAAGTGAAAACTAGGTAGAAAAAACACCAGGTGAAACCCAGAGGGGCTTTGAAATCCACCTTTGTCTGCGTGATGGTGGACTGACCACAGGCCTCTTAGACCCTTCATGGAGCCCCGCAGACCTCCATCCTTTACGTTTTCCCCCCCGGGAACCGATATCGAGGCACGTGGTGCTAGTGTAGTGATCATCACAGAGATGGTGTTCACGCACTTGCCTGAATGAACGGCTGAGTGGTGCCTTCCTATCACAGGCGGGACACAGGCGCGAGAGCTTCAGTTCCTTCCTTTCTCTCTGCTTCACTTCCGGCCTCACTTCTCACTTTAGAGACTGCAGGGCTAAACTTCACAAAATCTCTACTAGCAGGAGTTATGGTTCTTACTGCACAGAAGAGAAGACTGAGGGCCAGAGAGGCCACACAGTTGGTGAGTGACAGAGCGGGACTGTCACCCGATGTGAAACTCAGTAATGTGCACCTGTTGTTGGGTTTGCTGGGTTGTGGCACTTTGGACACCAAGACGATAACCATATAGCATGGAGGAGACCCTTGGTACCTTCCTAAAAAGCTTCGAATGTGAGAGTTTTGGGCCCAGTAGTTCTGACCACTTTAGGAAACCAAATATAATAATACTTGATGGGCATTTCCAAGGGGGTGAGGTTGCGAGATGCTGGAAAGGAGGCCTAGAATTGAGAGAGTGAAGTTAAGGAGGATGATACACATTCTGGTATTTGACAGCACGGTGAAAGCAGTGGGCTTTGTCCTTGGTGCCTCCCAGCTCCATTTACTCCAGAATCCACAGAGCTGGGCGATTAATGACGGGATTCCAGGGCTGCCGCAGGCAGCGGGGGCACTGCTTTGGGTGTTAAATCACAGAGGAGCCCCTCCTTCTTCTGAGCACAGCCTTTGGCATTCCTGTGAGGTCACCAAGTTCATCTTCCCACTCAGTAAAGCCTCCATTCCCGTGGTCTAGTCTCTTTTACAAAAGCACGTCCCGAGGCTTGGAGAGCCAAGCCAAGGGAGGGGCCAACGGCATTCTCCTGTGGCCTTCAGGCTTGTTAGCTCCTTGACTTGGAGAATGCCATCGCTCCTACCTTGTTCCTTTCCCCGGGGACACTGGACTGTCTCCTTACACAAAGCTCATCTAAACAGATCCTGTCGACCATCCCTGCTACCTCCATTCTGACCACATCTCTTACTATCCACCCTCACTCACCCTGTTCCAGCCACATGGGCCTCCTGATGTTCCTGGGGTACATGAGACTGCTTCCCCTCAGCCTTTGCACTGGCTGTTCCCTCCCTTCCTCCAGACACCCACGTGGCTTATCACTCACCTCCCTCAGCATCGTACTCAAACGTCAGCTTTTCAGACTCAATTTTCCTGATCACCCCATTTAAAATCAAAAACCTCCCCTCACCTGGACTCCCTTATCCCCCTTCCCTATTGCTGTATCTGCTTCATCCAGAACAGTGCCTGATATGGAGAAGAAGGTACCGTCAAGGACTGCATAATGACATCTCAGTCAACGACGGACCACATATACGATGGTAGTCCCATAAGATCAGGACCACACAGCCTAGGTGTGTGGCAGGCCGTGCCATCTAGGTTTGTGTATGTACACTCTGTGACGTTCAAATACGAGGAAATCGCCTAAAGACACATTTCTCAGAACTTATCCCCATCCTTAAGTGACACGTGACTCTACTCAATAAATATATTGAATGAATTAATCAAGCAACCTCTGCTTTAGTTGGATTTTCTGCAGCCACTCAAGACTCTGAAATGCCTGTGCCTGGGAGGGGCTGTTCTTCCTGCTCAAACTCCTCCGTGTTTTTTTTTTTTTGTAAGGAAGATCAGCCCTGAGCTAACATCCGACGCCAATCCTCCTCTTTTTGCCGAGGAAGACTGGCCCTGGGCTAACATCCGTGCCCATCTTCCTCCACTTTATATGGGACACCGCCACAGCATGGCTTGACAAGCGGTGCATCAGTGCGTGCCCAGGAGCAGAACTTGCAAACCCCGGGCCGCAGAAGTGGAGTGCGCACACTCAACCGCTGCACCACCAGGCCGGCCCCCAAACTGCTCCCGTTTTTATTAAGCTCCTTCCCTCTGGCCATTTCTGTCAAACCCTCTGGCCAACATTGCAAACAGGAAGATAGGTTTCGTCAGGCGCAGTGAAAATGCTAGGAATGGCCGGGTATTTTGATCAATACTTTCCTATGTTAAACACTCTTCGTAGTCTCTCTTCATTCCCAATAAGGCTGACCAAAAAGAGCCGACAGCCCACAGTTGAGTTTGGTCTTCAATGTTGAATCAAAACTTAAGTCAGCCTTCATTTTTATCCATCTTATTTTATGATTAAGAACGTGGGTTCTGGAGCTACAGCATTTGGGTTTAAATCCTTGTTCCACCACATTAGCTGGGTGACCTCAGATAAGTTACTGCACATCTCAGTGCCCAGTTCTCTCCTCAACAGAGAGAAGGTAGCAGCATCTACCTCACGGGTTGTCGTGAGAACCCGCCAGGCTGACGTATGAAGCCCTTAGGACTGGACGGTTCAGTTCTTCCCCATGAGCCTCGGTGGAGGACATGGCCTCTCCTCTCCTCCCCTCGGCCCCCCATCTGCCTCACCAGACCCGTGTTCTGGGGGGCCAGTGATTTCCTGGGCCTTGTGTCCATGTGGCAGCATGAGGCAAGGAGACGACTATGCCCAATACATCCCCCTGGCCAACCCACCCGGGGCCCCAGTGGTTAACCCTACCCACTGGGTCCCCGCTCACTAGTGGCCGCTGCCTGTGGATGCCTGGCCTGCCGGCTGGAGGACAGACCACCCACGGGAGGCGCTCTTCCCGTCGTGAAAGGCAGGCAGGGTTTGCCCGGCCCCTGGACACAGGAGCCTGTTGCCCCAACCAAGATAATTTCCTCGTCACCAGGCCCGAAATTCTTACTCGATGTCATCTTCACGCTGGTGTTCTGAGAGAGCGCCAAGCCCCCCGCCGAGCCTGCAGGCTGGGGAGTGCTGCTCCCTAAAATGCACCTGTCTAAGGAAAAGGAAGGACTTAATGCTGCTCACCAGGGAGGATTAAGTGCCAGTGGACTTTGTTTTTGGACTGCTATTTGGAGACAGGATGCTTCAGAGTCTTTTGCAAAAACAGGAAAAATATTTAAAAAAAAAAAAAAAGAAAGAGAAATCCCTCACCTCCCTGGGAAGACATTTGAGAGACAGTCCAGCCTGAGGGGAGTTTGATGCCAAGAAAGCCGTGTTCCCAGCCAGTCAGAACGTGGGCACGGCGGGCAGGATTCGGGTGGCTGTACTGCTACTGGGCAACTTTCTATTCAAACCACCCTGGCCGAGGGGAAATGTTCTTTCTTTCATTCTTTTGTGACCTCTGTTTTTTTTTTAAGGAAAAAAAACCCCACCACTTAAGATCCAGAGACACACTGATGTCACTGAGAGGGGAGACCCAGGTCATAATCAAAAAAAGTTGGTTTCAGGGCACCCCCCCACCCCCACCTTCTCTCTAAAGCTTCTCTCTAAAAGGCAGCCCAGACAGCAGATCAGATGCCAGACCCTGGGAAGTGCCCAGAGGCAGCTCCAACTCCCGGCCCACCAGCAGCTGAGGCTGCCAAGGAGCCAGATGCTGTAGCTTTAAAAATATCTTCCGCTGCTTGGCATCTGCAGTGCAGGCTGCTGCCTGGGAGAGGGCGGGCAGGCGGCAACCGGTGTGTGTGTAATGGAGAGGGCCTCTGACCACGGGGCTGCCCATTTGGCCTTGTTAAATCACCCCAGCATATGGTGAGAGACATCTGCCCAGGGTCTGGACCTCACAGGCTGGAGGCGGAGGGCCCAGCACAAACGTTCTGAGGCCTGGGAGACCCAGGCAGCTGGGAAGGCACCTCTGGGGCCGAGGGCCTCCTTTCACAGAGGAGACGGGATTCTGGCTCAAGGTCACACAGCAGCCTGCCGTCAGAAGGATAGGGAGAAATTCATTCCTTTCTTTGAGCCTCCATTTATCTGTCTGTGAAATGGGGTAAACGTGTAGCTTACAGGCTTGATGTGAGGGTTACATGAAACCATGGCAGCGAATGTCCCCTGCCCAGTGCACTTCCATCTTCCAGTTGTAATGTCAAAAGCAGCCCCCGACGTGTTGTACTTTCCAGGGGCTTTGGAAAGATCCAATACTTTGCCTAGTTCCTCTCCACCTGCCCAGTGCAGGATGAAATCCCCCTCGTGGGAGCTGCACCCTGTGACTGCGATTAAAACGCAGCCTCACGTCCATGGGTGGAAACGTGGACTGGGGAAAACTGCCCTGAGGTAGCTTTCCTTCTTGGTAGAGAGTTATCGTGTGAACCTCGTGGGAAGCTGAAACCAGCAGGCACACCGGGAGGGGAGCCAGCGTCTTCACTGAAAAGCAGCTCTCGGCCTCCCGTAGCCATTTAACTTCCTTCTCCTCAAACCTCAGCTCCAAATATCAAAACTAGTGTTTTCTATTTTTTTTTGGCTTCCAGATGACACTACTGGATTATCTTTGTACCACTACCCTCCCATTAATGAAGCCACTAGTAAGTAAATTCTTAAGTAGGGCAATGGCCCAACCTGGAATGCAGTGGGAAATACATTCCTGGGGTGGTATTAAACAAGGAGAAATTCAGCCGGATGCCCTTGTGGACACTGGCCGCATGTGCACGCCTGAGGTAACAGCAGGTCCACCGCCTTTCCCCTTGTATCTGAACACTTTGTAAATGTCTCTGAAGAATATGACATGTCCTCGGAAGTATCCAGTATCTTTCCCAGATCAAATCCAAAGACTGCCCGTCAGAGCAACGTCACCGCTCTCTCTTCACTGCAGTGGGTCTTCGTGGCTGCCCTTCATTTCTACCTGTCTCCCACCCCAACAGCTTCTAATTGCCTATTGGAGATCCCAGTGTTTCCAGGTTCCACTCTAGGTGTGGGCTTGTGACTGGGTCAATTCAAACAGTGTCCTCCATCCTCTGACCAGAGTTTTGGTTTAAGGATGGGCCCTAAGACCAACATGGATACAAAGAGTCACTCTTCATTTTTTGTTGAGAATGCTGGGACTCTTTCTTGTTAGATATGAATGGGGAAGTAACTCAGACAGATCCCTGCCTGAGGATTTCAAGGAAGGCAGAACAGAGAAACTGGGTGACTGAGTTGCTGGATCAAGCCATGACTGAAGACAATGCTAATTTTGGACTTTTCAATTATAAGAGCCTTTTATATTTTATATCTATAATATTTATATTACATTTATTATTTAAGCCTGTTTGAGTCATGTCTTCTGTATTTAGCAACCGAAAATATCCAGCTGTGCTCAGGGAGGCCCTAAGAATTTGCGTTTATAGACGTTTGGCCTTGGCTTATATTTAGATTGTCAATTAAGACTTAAAGTTGTTCTGGTTAGTCACCTATGCTACATGACAAGGACATTGGAGCTGGGCTGAGGCTGATCTTGCTCTCACAGCACGAAGAAGAGAGTCCTCCTGGCCCAGGAACGAGCATAGTGGGGCAAGTCCCTGTCTGCCACCAAAGAACACCTTCCTGGTCCTTCGTGTCTCTACTTGGATTGACAAGTGGGTTCTATTAGATTAGGGTTTGCCAAACTTCAGTCATTTCTCTATCATCCTCACAATTGTTTCTATGTTCACTTGTGCTATATTTTTAAGTTAACTCACTTTCCTTAATTTTATAAATCATTTAGGAATAAAGTAGAATGTTATGATAGAAAATGGAAAAAACAATATTTAATACACATTTAAAAAATACATCGTTATTTGCATAAAAGTGTTTGTATGCCATCTGAAATAATCCTGCATAGATCCATTGGGAAAGTCTAAGAGTTGATCAGTGGTTTTCAAACTGTATTTTTACCGAACTAAATTGTTTTATTGTGGCAGTGTTAGATGCAAATGTCATTTTTAACTATTTTGAAAATTAAAATAAAAATCCATGAATATACTTAAGTCTCTCTCTCTCTCTATATATGCACATAGATTTGTTTTATTGGAGTCCACCAACATAATTATTTGAGCTGCTAGATTGCTAATTTTGTATTAACACAGAAGACGACTTCAACAATCCCTGTGAATATGTTTTATTTTATTTTACAAATAATTCTCATCAAAATTTTAATACAGAAAAAGGCAAATAAATGAGATACAAATGGCCAATAATCCCACTGCCCACAGAATCCCTTTGATGTTAGAAAAATAATAATACGTGTCTGTACATACATTCTAATTTCTTGTAAATATGTCATTGATGAGGAAGATTGTGGCTCTGCAGTGGTCTTTCGGGAATTCAGACTTTTAACTTAAAACTGTGTGAGTCACAGGTACCCCAAATAGATGCTAGGTGACCCCCAATCAATTGCTTCGACCAATCCTCTCATTGAGCTGTGACATTCTAATTCAGAGACTTGGGAACTCAAGACAGGCTGATCTCCAGGAATCCTATTATTCCCCGCGTCACTGTTAGTGTAAGTTTTTGGGCTCCTCGTGTCTGATTTTCATATTTATGTCAAAGAATATAGAGAACCCTCCTAAGTGTTTTTACCAATTCAACTTTGAAATGGAAATGTCTCTCTATCCTTCCTTCCAGTTTTTGGCCCGATTAAGTGAAGAATATCTTGAGATTTTGAGTCAGGCTGTTAGCAGAAAACAAAGAGAAAGCCCACAGATGTTACTGCTCTCACCACGTATCAGTGCGATCAGGATTTCCATGAGGCCATGCACTCAGAGTGAAATACTCAAGTCAAGACGGTCCTGAGGCTGATAGGACTGCAAATCTTATCCGTCACTCCAGTATCAAGTGTTGGGGTTAATCTGAATCAACTCATTGCTCCTTTATGGTGGAACTTGAAGAAGTAAGTGTTATCAATTTGAAATTATAAAACAACGTTCTGTGCATGTTATAGAAATGTATGCATTTACACTCACATACACACATTCATTCTGAAAGCCAGTGGACCCTCTGATCTTTAAGACGTTCTTCCAGCTCTGAAAATAAAGTCCTCGTCTCCTCTTGAGCTGACTTCACCTCAGAGTTGTGCCCGTGAGAGAGAATAAGAAAATGACAGCTGGCATTTGCACAGTGCCTTTCCGATTCACAAACGGCTCTCACGTGAAGGAAGAGTGTGAATTTTAACCTGGAACCCTAATCGGACGTCTTCTGTGGAGCCTCCCCTCACCGCCCAGGAGCGTCAGGCACTCGGCCCTCGAGGCCCTGGGGCTCTCGCTCCGCAGCGTTTAATTCTGTACTGCCCGTGACACCGTTAGAACTGTCCCTTCACGGGCTTGCCTCGGCCCCTGGATGGCTAGCACCTCTGAGGAACAGGCCGTAATTTGCTCATCTTTGTGTTTTCAGTGCCTGGTCTGGTGCAGAGTATTTGCTTAATAAATGTTTGGGTGCTTAATGAATGAATGAACGTTGTGGGAGCCAATAGGAAAACTGAGCCCTGGGAGATTAAGTTTGGTTTTTTTCCATCAGCTCAGCACATGTCTTCCCCATCAGGAATATTTATTAACTTACAGCATATGTTGTCCTCATCAAGGAATATTTATTAAGCAACGAAATTGCGCATAAAATTTGGCAAGGTACCACTCTTCTGACGTCCGTCCTCTCCTCGCAGTCCTGACTGACTATCCTTGCTCACGTCCTCAGGAACCTTCCCTGGGCCTATTTCCCTGAAGCCTCATCAGCACACGCCTGACCCGTTCGTCCCTCCAGACCCCCGAGCACGTGTCTCCACCTGGGACACTTTCCTCATCTGTCTGCACTTTCGTTATCACCGGACTCAAGTCCTTCCTGAGAGCCCCTCGGCCCGGTCCTCGCCGGGATAACGGAGCTCAGATGTGGCACGGAAACTCTAACTGAACGTACGGCTCGTCTACTGCAGACACAGCTACTCATCAACAGACCTCCACTCAGCTGGGTCTGTTCTCCTGGAGAGGGGAGCTTGTGTTGAGTCATCTTCCTGTCCATCAGAACACCCAGAGCACATAGTAGATGCCGAGAGAATAATTTGCATGGCCCGTGGCTCATCCTGCCTCTGTCTGAACTTACAGCTAGTCACTGTCAGAATGGGAATAGACTCCTGGAATCTTGAATCACATTCACCCCTCCCACCAAGAAAACAAAGGGACGTTATCGGTGCTTTTCACTGATTCCTATGTATCACCCCTGCGTGTTCCTGGGCAGGCGAGCTAGTGTTTCCAATTCCCCAGCTTTCCATCTGTAACCCTGCTCAGTAGCACATACTTAGAGAGTGAAATGAGGTAGTATATGTACAGGCACGATTACAGGGCAGAGGTTGAGCAGACGGTCACCATCATTACCACTGTGGTCACTGTTATTGCCAAAAGATGCTGTAGAAAAAGCTTGTAAAAATTGGAAATTAAAAGACACGTGACTAGAGGAAGAAAGTTAAAGCTATTTTGTAGCAGATGAACCAGTCTCTCCTGACGGAGGACCCCAGGGGTTGATCCTGCGTCCCCAGCACTCAACACAACCCGGTACAAACAGGGACGGTTTCGAGGCTTTCCACCGGACCTGCATGCCCCTGTTGATGATGTCAGCGGTAACCTGAGCATGTGACTGTCCACTAGTGCCCGGCATGTCCCGGCTCCTTTACCAACTATCCCACGTACCCCACGCCGCACTCCCATCAGAAAGTCAGAAACGAGCTACTCTCCCGTCTTGTGGCACTTGCCACGTGACTTGCGTGTGGTCGACAGCTAGCAGGTGGCAGAGCCACGACTGAGATGCAGGTCTGTCTGAGTCTAAAGCCCACGCCCTGCCCACAGCCCCGCACGCTGCGAGCTCTCCCCACCCTGTCAGGAGGCTCGTGCAGGGCGCCAGGCCCGAGCTAGGGCGGCGGCAGAGGTGACGGTAAGACAGAGGGAAGCAGACGTGGTGACTGGCCCCTTGGATGGGGGCTCAGTGTGTGGGGCAGGGAGAGGAAAGCTGACCACCACAGGAGGATTAGCATAGAGGCCAGCTGGGGAGCAGAGTGCCCGTCTCTGGCACGGACACTGCCCACACCCGGGTCAGGCGGCCCCCGTGGAGGTTTCCAGCAGGCCCGAGCTATAACGGCTGGTGGAGCCTGGCCCTGCCCCAGGCGGGTACGGAGAGCGGCTGTTGGCTCTCGTAAAAGTCCTTGGTCCAGACCGGTTTTTCCACACAGAGAAATTCACCGCCCCCAAGAAGAAATGCCATCGCCTGTGCCCGCTGCCAAACTTGAGGAAAATCAAGCGGCGAGACTCTCTCCGCTGCCTGGGAGAAATGACAGAGAGCAAAAGGGCTTTCAGTTTCCTCCACCCCAAAAAAGTCTGCCAGAGATATAAATATTTAAAAACAGGAGCTAGACTGAGAGGGTTAGCTTTCACCGAGTCTTCTCCGGCGAGCTTGTGATGCGCCCACCAGATATCACTTCTTCTCTGTAATGGAATGGCAGTTCTGGGTCGCACGGCCCAGCTCCTGACACGCGGAGCGGAGAAAAGCGCCTGTGACCCTTGAAACTATTTTTGTAGTTAGAAACAGACACAGGCCCAGGTTGTGAAGCCGACTGAGCGCAGCTGTGAGAGGGTTAAGTGGTGGTGGTTTTTTCTCCTGCTGTTCCCTTGTTTTCTTGCTAAGAAGTCCCCTCTCTGATTCCTGTCCAGCAGGATAACTCCTATTCCTTCTTAAAAGGGATTTATTTATTGCTTTTGATTGTTCTCATCTCAAAATGGTTACACAAAGACCAGGTCCATCAGGTGCCCAGTCTGCGTTTCTTTGTTCCACTCACAGGTGGTCCCCGAAACAGTGGGTGTAGAGGACGGTTCAGGCATTAATTCTCTCTTTCATATAGAGAAGTGGGTGCAAAACTCCGTGACATTCACTAGGTTCGGATCCTCACGGATGACCTTCACAATCTAGGTCTTCACAATTTTAGGTGGATTAGAGGAAACTAATGAGGATTTTGAAACAAGCTTTGGACTAAAACCCTCATCACGCAAATCTGTTGAAAAATCCCGTAACTTTACAGCACAATTAACTCAATGCCCAGTCCCCACCCTCCTGTCTGATTTATTTTATTTCCTGTATTCTACTTTCCTTATAAAAGAACAAAAACAACAAGGCAGAGGGTATTTTTCTCTAATTTTCATTAGATTCTGCAGTCCTTTTTCCTCCTTTTTTTTTTTCTAACTTGCTGTGTCCTCAGAGTCCTTTGGATGTTGTTCAGGACTCACAAGAGTTAACAGGCGAGGGGGGAGGAACCCACTTGTTTTAAGCCTGGAGCCTGTCACCTTTTCTTGGCAATTACGCTGCTAATGGCTGGGTCCCAAGCAAAGTGGCAAAGAATATCTCTTCTCACGTTCCCCACTCACAGTGCATTCCCAAATACCAGATGGCGTTTTTGGAATCCATTTCATGATGTTTGATATGACAATACTTTTGTATAATGTTAAATTATATATAACTATTGCAAATAGCTGAGATCAGAACAACCAAGAAGTGGAAAATTAGACACAAGAAGGAAAGACGGAAACTAAAGGCTGCGGACTTTCGTGTGCCCCCATTGTGTCCTCTCTCTCTGGGATTTTCCTTTAATCTGAAGAGGATTGGCAGGAGGGGCTGAGGCGGAGGGGGAACGGGGGGAAAGGAGGGCGAGGGGAGCTGCCATACTGTTGCGGTGCAATCACGTCGAGGGATCCTCTCCTTCCCTCGTTTGGTGCACAGCACAAAAACTCGCCAGACATCTCTAGACCAGTGTCATCTCATTTCAATGGCCAAAAACCTCAAAATAAGCCAAAGACAACGATAAAGCCCCATGTTCAACCCCTCTGGAAACTGTGTGTTTTTATTCTTCGGGGAGGAACAAGTGAACGAATGACCAAATCTCAAAACCCCAGTCACTGCCTTAGGAGGCATTAGAAGGATGGCAGGGAGAGAGCAGATGTGACTGACAGGGTACAAAGGAAGCCCGCAGCATCGGGTGGGGGGCTTCCCTAGTTCGGGGCACGTGGACATATCGACTTGATTTCTAGAACAGTGGATGAACCAGACCCTTCAAGACGAGCATCTCAGAGAATCCAGCCCCTAAAACGTGGGTAACACAGAGGAGCTGTCTTTTTACCCTCAGACGCCATTGGGGTGAACGCATCACTCGCATTGTCATTTTCTGGCTATTGGACAATAGGCCACCTCAGGCCTCGTCCTCCACCCGCACACAGGCCTTATCTCCACGTTGCAGGACTTACTGGTTTCAGCCAGAGAGAGTGCATTATAGCCAAGTGATAAATTGCTTAAAATTATTCTTAAATGAAAACACTGGAAACCTCTGACGTGGCTTTTTGAATGGAGGGTGGGCAGGACAATTTCCAGACTGCCCTTAGGAGAGCTCCTCTCAGCTGGGGGACTCCTCCTTCTCAGCGATGTCACTCCCCTCGGAGCCAACTCGCAGAACCAGGGGCTGACCCTGTTCCTGCTGCTCACTGGGGTCTACGTGCACATGAGCAGCCCTCCTTCCCACCTCTTCTCCCAACAGCCGCACCTCCCCCCATCCTTCTCCCCATTACACAGCCCACTGTCCTCCCGGGAAGCTCCTCCAGCTCTGGTGACTACTACATAATTAACAATAACTTGTAGTAATGCAATTTAAGAGTCCTTTTAATGGGCAGCGACGGTAGAGTGTGGAGCCCATCTTTCTTTGTCATCTGAGAAAAGCGGCCCATGCAGAGCTGCTGGTTGCTGAGTGACGCTTTGTTGTCTGCACCAGACACAGTGCCAGCTGCACTGGCAGGTGGCCGAAGGGCCAGAGAGAGCTGCCAAGCTACGCTGCACCAAGGGAGCTGTGCCAGGGAGGAAGGGCCTGTGCCCGTGAGGACCTTTCACCCCCACGCCAGCATGGATCCCATGTTCATCCCTTCCAGACAATCGCATCTTTCATTCCACCACAAACGACGATGAGACAGGGGCCGTTTGTGATTGGGGTTGGTTGGCTTATAAGTTCCCAGCAATGGGCTTATTGCACTTTTTTTCTTCTGTTCTAATGGTGACAATATTTCCCTTATCTAGGGTAGGAAGAGATAAGCAATTAAACAAGGGAAATTATAAAGACAAATCAGTAACCCAGGCAATGGCACGGGGCAGGGGTCGGTGAGGGTAAAGCGTGTAGACAGTGACCATATGGCATTGAGAAAGTCAAACGGAATCTGACCTCTCACCTGATGGCGGAAGCTTCCCAAAGGAGCCCCTGGACCGGTGCGCTCTGACGGCATCGCTGACTTACCCGACCCCGCTCTACAATACTCTTTCCTCCCACCAGCAAAGCTTTTGTTCGGTCAACTTAGATTAATGGGAAACTAACAGTTTGTATTTGAATGTGTCCTGGCAAGTTCACTTTTGTTCTTTTTTGAAAAACATCAGCCATCTTTGGAAAATGGCTTTTATTTTGTGTTTTAAAGCGATTGTCCATCAGGACTCGTGAAAAGAAGCCTCCAGCCTCCAGTAAGGACCACCTCCACGTCCCAGCAGCCTTTTGAACCTAACTCTTGGCTGTCTTGTCCGGGGGCAGAGGAGTCAGTGTCAGCTCTGGGTGCCGCCCAGCGCATACCCCAGGGCACCTAGGAGATGCTCTCACAAGAGCCCCAGTGCAATGAACCTGAGTTTCAAATTCTACATCTTTCCAGAAAAAAAAGAAGTCTGTGGTGTATGTTGGGGGCAATCCCAGAGCCCTCCCGGCCACAGCGGCTATCGGGACAGCCCTTCTCTGATCTATCTCCCTGTGGGCACACTGTTCCTTTGAGGCAGGGAGATCCGGTACCTGCGGGCAGGCCCGGAGGAGTGCACCTGACTCAGGCTCCCACTCGAGGCCGTCTGCTCTTTATTTTCGCTCTGTATGACGCTAATGGAATTTGCCGTTGATTAACATCAAATCTGGAGAAGTGATCCAGGCGGAGACTGCAGCTGGCAGGGCTAAGGCTACGTGTACTTCTTAAGCGAGTCAGACAGCAACAAGTGCTCTCCCACAAAAGCGAAGCCCAGAGAAGTGGGCCTGCGAGGAAAGGCCTGCAGGCACAGAGGCAGACTGCAGCTGGCATCTGAGCTCCAAACGTAAAATGTGTATAGATGACAAAGGAGACCAGGAACCTGAATCTCCTAAAAAAGAAAGAGAAAACCCTGACCCACGGAGGCTTTCCTCTGGGCAGAGGCAGAGGGTGGTGGACAAAGTGTGGACGCTGGTGCCCCTGCATACTGGCTGTGTGGCTCTGGGCAAGTTCCTGAAGGTCTCTGTGCCTCAGTCTCCTCACCTGTCAACTGGGGATAATCATGGTAATCATGGAGTTGTAATGATGTCTACATGAATTAACATGTGTAAAGTCCTTAAGTGCCTGGCCCATTGTAAGCTTATATGTATTAACTTAAAGGTACCTGGATTTTTTTCAGAAAAATGTGCAAATATACATATTTTTCTATCAGGGACATTATTCTTATTCATATTGCATTAAGAAAAATTAGGTACTTCTCCACCAGCTTCTAAACACAAAAGACAATAGCACAGGTTTCCTGATATCCTGTTTGGCTAAAAAAAAATTCACAAAACTAACTCTCATGGTAAAAACAGTTGAGAGAGCAAGTAAAAACAGAGTTGTTTCTTATTGTTCTGCGTCAGACGGTAAAGGTTGCTGTCAGATTTTCTGAGGGAAAGCTTCCACATATGGTATATTTAGTGCATGAAATGTGGCAGTTGGATTCCTCTGTTTTTTTTTTTAAATTGTCATATAAACAAATAATTCCAAACATATTTCTTCTTCGTGGATTTGTTTCTATTTTGCAAATTGTTTCAGGCATCAATAAACAGGATTACACAAATGTGCACACAACTGCAAACCTCACTTAGTTCAGCAAGTGCATCTCACATATTCGTTCCTCAACAACGCCACCTTCAAGTCATGTCAACAGTACTCTGCTCCTGCCTCATGACTAATACAGTGTTGCTTAAACCCATTTCATGTCTCACGTCCGAGGAACACCACCAACCTTTTGGGTTTGTACCACCTGGTTTCTAATTAAAATCAAGTTGAGAAAGAGGCCTCTGCAGAAGTTAGGCTCTTCTCGAGACCACTTAGGGGTCCTCAGCAAGGGTTTGAAACAGATCAGTAACGTGGAGCTCATTACAGGAAAAAGCACGGAGTGAGAAGCACATTAGACCAATTAAGAGGCTGTGATGAGAGGCATATGGGCGGCCGCTGGTGCGACGTCTCATTGTCCGCTCTTTTTATCAAGGAGGGTGAAAAGAGTTTTTCACGTGTAAAGTAATACTTTGCCAGTTTCAAAATACTCAAAGTCGGGTCTGTAACATCCGGGGGTGATGGGGTGGGGAGCCTGCCCCTCGCACGTTAATAAGAGGATCTGCTGTTCTGTGTGTCGAGTCGCAGATTTCTAGACGCACCACCACTCCAACCACAGCAAACAGGAAACAATACCCGTTATTCACCCGATTTTCTTGAGCTAGAAAAGGCGAATGATACAACATATGCTCACAACGTGACCCGTGCAGTTTAGCTTAAAGGCAAAATAAGATAAAAGTCAGCGCTGCACACGGAGTTTAAACAGAAACATGCGTATCTATACCCCCTCCCTCCCTCCCCATATGTCACCCTGCAGTGGGAATTGGAGTGCTGTGCATCACACCTTCTCTCGAGGATCTCGAGCCCTCTAGAAGGGAGCACAAACCCGCACACCAGCCAGGGAAGCAGGCGGTAAGGATGGTTAAGACCGTTTTGCAAATGGAGACACTTGGTGCTCCCAACTCCAGTTGAGTGACTCAAGGTGCTGGCACTCTTTAGCGGGGCATTCTCTCCCTTGCTCTCTTTTTTTAAAATTTTATTTCAGTGACAACACAAGTGAATTGTAGCCCTCAAAGGTGCTAAAGTTTCAATGTAAAAGGATTTGCTTCCCTTCCGTTGACTTTTCTCCATCCCTGAAACTGCCAAATACAACCGTCAGCATGCGAATAATGAACTCAGACTTCCTTCTCTGTGCATCTCTTTTCCATAGAGCTTGGAAAGTCACAACCGGGGAAGTGAGTTCCTGAGTTGGGCGTTTTTATTACCAAGAGTAAAAGCTGTAATTGGAACTGACAAGTAGCACCCTCCCTGATCCACACTCAGGCTGTGGTTGGATGTCAGTGTGGACGCCTTCCCGGAGGAAGCAGCCCAGCCTCTGAATCCAGCACAGTGTGTTTCACAGCCAAGTCCCCAGGACAAAGGTTCGGTTGAGGTTCTTTAACCCAAGTACAGTGGCTTGCAGACCTGAGGTCCATGTCGATGCACACAGAGGGGTCCAGGGAGGGGGTCCAGTGACACAGCCCTCCAGTGTCGAGCCCGCCCAGCTCAGGAGTTTCCTGGGAATCGCCAACCTCCCACCAGGTCCATGTCCTCTGGAGTAGGACTTCAGTTTGCTGCAGCTGGTCGGTGACACCCTTTCTGAATTTGACTCAATGGATTCTTGGAGAAAAAGGCTTTCAGAAATTATAAAAATCACTTTGCTTTTCAGGTCCGTGTATCTAAAGGGAGAAATGCTCATTTTGGTGACATCACCTTTATAAATATATGTGTCCGTGGGACAGAACATCCTTACATTCCTGATGAGACCCAGCACAGTGTGAAGTACAGAGATGCTCGCCAGGGGCTCCGAGGCCCTTGGTTTTATTTTTAGGAGGATCACATACAGCCTGAGGGGGAAAGAATATGAGTCAGGGCTCCCTCCTCCCGCCCCCGCCAAAAACACAAACAGAAGCAAAAGCAAAAATAAGAAACCTTCAAACAACTAAAGGAACGAGAGGACGTATTGACCTAACAATAACAACACTAACATCCCAGTGCTTGTCACGCACCGGGCACCGTGCTCAGCGCTTCATCAGCTCACACCCTTTAAAAGGAGGAGGAAATGGGGCCCGGGTTCTGGAACGTCCTCACCCTCACACAGGAGGTGCTTTTGGGCATGAGGTCTGCTGGTCTCCGGAGTCCGTGCTCTTAATCATTGCTTATGCTGCCCGAGGACAGATATTATTTGTGAGCATTACTATGGCCTAGTCAAAATAGGAAGGGAATGAGGTAGCAAAGAAAAGAGTTCCTTGTAACGTCATTTCTTCATGAAGAGCCGCTGTGCTGGGTAATTACGAACAATGCAGGACCATCCTGCGTGGCTCTGCTCCTCTGGATTGACCTCATCTCATCCACCCTGCACCAGGACCCCCTAACACTAAGGGGTTCTATCATAATTGCCTTTGTCTTCTTAGTGGCTGGGACGTGCTGGCCATACGCTTAATAAAAGTTTATTGAATGAATAAATAAATGAAACACCTGAGCCATCAATGGATTGTTTTATTTTAATTTATTTGTTTTATTTTAAAATAGTGGCTAATTTTCCCAGGCACTGAGCCAGCTCCCCTTCCCCTCTAGTCTGTGTGTACTTACGGCACATAAATGAATTAATATCAGTTGTCGGAACCATGATTAGGTCCAGGGACAGCACGTGTGGTGAGAGATGACACCCGGAAAGTCATGCTACCAGCAGCTAGTGGAGGAACTCAGGAGACACTGGCTGAGTGAGAAGAGGTGGCAGCAAGTGACAGAAATTCTGGAGAAGAGGCCAAGTCCTGATTCAAAATCTATCCTCAATCAGCACAGGAAAAGATGCTCAGCATCACTATTATCAGGAAGATGCAAATCAATCTCAAGGAGATATCACTTCACACCCATTAGGGTGAGCGTTATCCAAAAGGACAGAAAGTAACAAGTGTTGGCAAGGACCTAGGGAAATTGGAATCCCTGTGTATCGCTGTTGGGACTGTAAAATGGTGTAGCCACTGTGGAAGACACTGTGGCGGTTCCTCATAAAATTAAACACAGAATTACCATATGGTCCAGGATTTCACTTCTAGTTATACACCCAAAGAGCTGAAAGGAGGGACTTGAACAGATATTTGTACAGCCATGTTCGTAGCAGCATTATTCACAACAACCAAAAGGTGGAAACAACCAAAATGTCCATCGACAGATGAAGGGATAAACAAATGTGGTCTATACAAATGGTGAAATATTGCTCAGCCTCAAAAAAGAGGAAATCCTGACACATTCGACAACGTGGATGAACCTTGACCACATTATGCTGAGTGAAATAAGCCAGTCATAAAATGACAGACGCTGTATGATCCTGCTGATATGGGGTCCCGAGTGTGGTCAGACGCATAGAGACAGAAAGTAGAACGGTGATTTCCAGGGGCTGCGGGAGGGGGATGGGGAGAGTGTTTAATGTCTTCTTAGTGTCTGGGACATGCTGGTCATATGCTCAATAAAAGTTTATTGAATGAATAAATAAATGAAACAGAGTTTCCGTTTTGCAAGATGAACAGAGTTCTGGAGATGGACGGTGGTGATGGTTGCACAACAGTGTAAGGTACTCAATGCCATTGAACTGTACACTCAAAAAAGGTTAAGATGATAAGTTTTATGTTATGTATATTTTACCACAGTTAAAAACAACCTATCATCTAGGTCAGCGGATAGTGGGCTGGAAGTGTGAAAATGACTGTAAGCTTGGGACAGGCCTAATCTTTCACGATTCATTGACAAACCCCCAGCGCCCACCATCAGAGTACAAGTGTGCTTGGTGAGGGTGCTGATGGCCCCCGGCAAGCCCCAGGCTTGGGGAAGGGGGTCAGGTGCACAGCCCGAGGGTGTGGTGCTTCCGGAGCCTGCTGGTGGGTTCCACCATCGGCACCGGGGCCCAGAGTGCCCAGTCTCTGCTTTGAACTCCTTTTGAATTTGAGCAGGTCTGGGGATATGGAGCATCAAGTCTCTGGGTTAGAGAGCTGGTTCCCTTTCTCCACCTCCTGTGGCTTTAACGTGATTTCTATGCCAGATGGGAAAACACCTTCTGTCCCAGGTAGACTTAGGGGACATCGCCCCTAGCCTAGCTCCTCTCTCCTTACAATGAGGGCTTTAATATGGGGCAGCAGAATCAGATTCTCATGATTTATGAAGATGGAGACGAATTCCTTTCATGCCAAGTGGAACTCAATATGATTGTTTAGGAATCTAGAAAACTTAGGAACCTAGGGCAAAGGTGCAGAACCGAACTTTGGTTACTTCAGACCTGAATTATTAGAACTTTAAATTACATGGGTAATGATAATAATGTCTTCCTGTTTGTAGGCTTTCAACATTTTACAGCATTGTTTTCACATCCACTATTGCCATGAAGATCCTTACGATAACCTGTGAAGGAGACAAGGCAGAATTTATTTAGTCCATACGTGAGGAAATTGCTAGAAGTTCCTGAAGACCAGGGCCTGGGTCTTATTTCCCATTGTGTCCTCGGTTCATGGCCTTTTCACCCTAACTTGGAACATGATAGGTTTTCCATAAGTTCTTGCTGAATGACTCAATGAAAGGAGGGAAGACTTTCAGCTAATTGCTTCAGGTTCTGTAGTAACTAGAGTGGGAGCTGGAACACCTTCTGATTTCTTTTCCTATAATGACACCTTGATAAAAACAGCAATTTTCCCTGTGCCAAATTCCTCCTGGAGAATCTGTTAACCTGTAAGGTTAAATACATCTTAGCGGACCAGCCAGTAGTGTGGTGGGCTGAATGCCCCAGTGGTTTCTTCTCAAGGAAAAGATGTTCATCTCGATTGGAAGCTGGCAAGGTGATGGCGCTCCCATCCCAGCCTCGAAGCCACACTGCACCTTGCAGCCCCTCCTCCCGCCCTGAGCGCCGTTGCTCGGCTTCTGTCACCCTCGGCTGCCCGAGTCAGGTGATTCCTTGCCTGCCTTCTAGATGAGCTGCTGAGGGCCAGACTTCCTTTATTTCATGGTTTTCTATCGCTGTCTTATCAGGCAATCCCACTCCTGTTCCATCCTTCCAGCCTCCCCGCTGGGTCTTGAGCCTTTGGTAGCTGGCACCCCCTGCCCCCCATGGGTGGCGGGCTGCTCCTCTCTCCCTTCTCTCTATCACAGTCTGCTCTGTTTCCCATTAGGGAGCATGCGTTTTGAATGTCCGCAGCCTCTGTCTCTGCAGCCTCTGCTCCCCACCCCCACCCCCTTCCCAAGTCAGACACTGGAGTGGGAGCATCAACTTACAGTCTCTGGCCAGATACCAGATGTGCTGGGTGGAAGCAAATTGTCATAGAAAATGTTTGTAATTTCAGATAAAGATCAGCACTAAAGTGGTAAGGATGAAAAGGAACAAAAAAGAGCCACAGTTTTTATTGTTGTCACGATTGGTAATGGTCCCAAGCAGTCTCTCTCTCTCTCCCCTCCGGTTGGAAGTGATTATAAAGTTTCTGTCTGAAGCTTCCCCGGTGGACAGCCTCCATCCTCTCCAGATGCACCGCAGCACCACAGGGAGCTGGCAGGGATTTTTGTTAGATGATGGGAAAGCGATAGGTAATATTTTCCGGAGAGACCTGTGTTTCAATGAAAAGGTGTCACAGACTCTTAGGGATGGAAGATGGAAGGGACCACTGAAATAATCTAATCTGACCTCCTAAGTTTAGAGGCTCACAAAAGTCACTTGCCCAAGGTCACCCAGCAAGATTGAGAAATGTCACTTATTATAAGATTGTTCTTGGAGAATCATAAAGCACAATAGCATAGGAAAGACACTGAAGTTCAGCTGTCAATAAATAAGTTTAACTCTGGCTGGTCAAGTGTGCTCCTAACCTATTGAACCACAGAATTTTTTTTTCTCCAGGTAGTTAGGAATTAGTATTCTTCAGAATACACTTTCACAAAACCTGGCTAATATATTAAAGACCAGCACTATCTCTAGTCATTTAGAGGTCTTAAATGGTGTATTTGCACTCAAATGATGCTTCTAAAATAACTGGAATTATTCCTGAAATAATTTCATGGGACTTGTCGACAACAACTCGCCATGTCTCATGCTCTTTGCAAATGGTGGCTGGAGACGTGAAACAATCACATTGGGTGGCCTATGCTGATTTCATCTCCAAAGGAGAGAACAGCCCCTATGGTGGCACATCCAGAGTTAGAGGGGAAGCCCAGAGAAAACCTTTCACGTGAAGACTAGGTGAAGAAAAATCACCAGAGTTAGCACGTGCCGGGACTGAAAGGTGCTGGCTGGTTACCCACGCGCAGGGAGCGGGGACTGGGGGTCAAGACCAACTATTCTGAGGTGTTGAAAGGGCTTCAGAGGGAAGACAATAGAATCAGTGGTGGGTCTTGGAGAAGGGGAGTGGGTGATTTGGAGCCTCACGCCCCCGTGTTCCCATCGCTTCCTCGGCTTTCTTTCCGTCTTCTCTCTCCTTCCCTGGTGAGTGGGGGCGAGTGAACCAACTGAACACCCACCTTGGGTCAGTGAATGCTAGGACTCTGCCGGACCCAAGAAAAAAGGCTGATGATCCAGTAAACGAATTCACTCGCAAGATGAGGGACATCCTGTCCCCACAGGGGGCATTTCAGCCATGTGACAGCTTGCAGTAGACGCGGTGGAGAGTCTGCATCCTGGATTCCAGTGAGTGGGTGAGTGCCTCCTCCACCCACGTGTGACAACTGGGGACATAACGTGAACAAGGCAAAGCGGCGGATTCTGTGCCTTTCACCGCCGTGAGCTCCAAGGGAAAGAGCTAGGCACGCAAGGAGGTGAAATAGAGCAATTGCCATGTTTTCAGGAGGGAAGGTTTTGGGCACCTTCAACTCTCAGAACTCTGATCCACAGGAGACGTGTGGCACAACCCTCAGGTTCCCCAGTCAATGGGAACGGGAAGGAGCAGAGAGAGTTCGGAGAGGAGAACGATGCGTACAGAGACCTGAAGTCCTCCCTGACAGGGAAGGAGCAAACGAGTGACCACCCGGTCTGCCTCCTACCACAGCACACGACGTACAGCGCAGTGGGGTGGAGAGGAGCTTGCCCAGCAGTCTGAGCGCACGAGAGATGGCAAGTCTTGTGATGTTTGTGCCGAGGTTGCCGTAAGCTGAAGTTCACATTGTTAGCTCATTGCAGACTCCACTTAATCCACAGGCCCTGTTGTAACAAGGGAATTTACTCTAAAGAAAATAAACAAAACACTTGATTATTCTGAACTAAATTAAGTGGAAATGTGCATTTTTCTCTTGCTTTCTGATTGTTAAAACAGGATAATATGCAACCATAACGACAGAAATTGAAATCAGAATTTTTCTCAAAAGCGTTATTTTCTACATCGGAATTAACCGGGAAGACCTTTCCAAGGGTACGCGCTTGCTCTCCCATCCGAATCGGGGGCCTCCGGCGTGTGCTGAGGGAACCTCAACGCCCGGTGTGCTGGCAGTGCCCTGTGTCAGAACCACGTTAGTGAGTTTGTCTCCAGCTTGGGTTCAAAGGAAAGACCCTGGGATTTGGGACCACCTTGGGGTAGTTTTATGACATGGGGCAATTTGTTGCCTCTTTGAAGCCTCAGTTTTCTTGTCCAGAAAATGGGGACAACAATACCTACACTGGAAGAGTGTGGATCAATGTGTTTGAAGATGTCAGGCAGGGCCTGGCACGGCGCACGGTTCTCCGTGAACGTTAGATTCCTCCCGTTCCTAAGTTTAGAGTCGTACACTCACACTCATACAGTGACTGTGAGCTCTGCACATCCTCAGGCATTAAATAAAGATTCATGCTGAGGCAGAAAAGTACACTATTGTGTTTTACAAGCAACCTTGGCATCCAGAGGGCAAACCAAAAGCATCTTTGGGTTAAGTCTCAACTAACTAGACAGAAAAACCAAGTAGACCAGCTCTTCTCCAAAACCTTGATTGACTGAGACATTTTTGTAGATGCCAACAAGTGCCCGGTGGGTCAACCAAGGGAAGAATTTGGCTCTGAAAAGGCAAAAGGTCTATGAATAAAACGCAGTTCTCCAGATTTGCCTACCTCTACTCCACAAGTGTAGACTGTGTCCTGCTTTGTAGAAACAGCGTTTCCAGGGTTGAACTTGCAAAGCAAATAAATTTCTGGATGGGAAGGGTGGGTGGGGAAGGGTCTTAAAACAAAAGTTGAACCCTTTGTTTGTTTTCACAGCAGCCTGCTGGGGACCTTAGAATGCACGGTTGGTTTCAAGACTTCAAGAAGCACAGCGGATGGAGCTCTCAAACTTACGATCGACGACTACTAATAAACCCCGTTGAAGCGGGGGCCTCGCCCGGCCGCCGCTCCCCTGCCTCCCCTCAGCTCTTCTCTCGCCAGGCCCCCGAAGTCCTGCTCGAGCTGCGTTGGGTGGATGCTCCTCTTCCATCTTGATGCTCCTGCAGGTTCTGTTTACTTCAGTGAGATGCTCCCACTTCTGTCTGGAGAATTTCTATTTGGTCTCCAGACTCACCTCCCATCCCTCTCTTCTTAAAGTGTCTTCGATAGCTCCAGACTGGGTTTTTGGCTTCCTTTTAGCATCCTGGGCAACCCCTATCATTCTGGTTACCCCATTGAACTGTAATTTTCTGTTCCCCTCTCTGTGTCCCCTGCTAGAAGGTACCTGGCATATCACAATCGGTCAATAAATATTTACAAAATTCATTTATTCTCCAAATATTTGCTAAGCATCCGCTATGTGCCAGGCACCTTTCTAGATACAGGAAATATAGCTGTGAAGGAGATGGTGTTCCTGACTTCTATTTTAGCAGGGATGGGCAGACACTAGATCAATGGTGAAAAACACAAGGGAGAAAAACAGAACTGGTGAGGAGGAAAGGCAGTGTATTTGTGTATGTGCCAGGGTAGCCAGGGAAGACACCGTCGATGACACCTGAGCAGAGATCTCAGAAGGAAGAGAACAAACTCTGGAGATCTGGAGGAAAAACATTCCAGGCAGAGGGAAAAGCAAGTGCAGAGTCTCTGAGGACGTGTCCACTTGTCCTGACGGCAGAGCAGCAGGGAGGCTGGTGTGGCTGTGTGGAGCAGTGGTGAGACACGCAGGTGGACACGGTCCAGCAGAGGGGGTGCGGCAGGCCCACCTAGCCTCGTGCTCCAGCCTTGGTCATTCCCATCCATCCTCAGTGCAGCCGCCAGAGCAGCTGTTTACAGTGTGAGTCTCCTCCTCTCACTGTCCTGTCTGGAATTTTAAAGTGACTCCTCAGCATTTACAGAACGATCTTCACGCGGCCAGTGTGCTCCTCTCAGGCCTTCGCGTCCCTGCCTGCCTCACGCTGTGCGCGCTTTGTGAACGGTCCTTCCAACATGCCAGCTTGTTCCCCTCGTCTGGAGTTCTGGGTGCTGTTTTTCCTCTGAGTGGTGGCCTCGACCTCTAGGCAAATCTTCCCGTCCCTCGATTGGCCTTCAGAATTCAGCAGCAATGGTCACTTGTTGTGGGAAGTGTTTCCAGACACGGAACTTTCTTCGAACCCTCTCCTCATCCTTATACTTCCCCCTAAACATAAGCCTAAAATTAAGTTGGACCCAAACCTTAGCCAGACCCCAAATGCTGACCTAATCTGGCTCCAACTGCAGGGCTAACCGTAACCCTAACTTCAGCCTAATCCTAAACCCACCTCGAACTCCTGCCCAGATCTCACCCTGACCCCAACCTTGACCCCCTGTTAACCAGCCAAAGACTGTTTCCTGTGAGGGGTGTGGCCCTCGGGAAGGCAGTGTGTGAGTCCAGCCCTCCTGTCTTGAGCTCACTTCCAGGAGCCGCTCCGAGTGGGCACTGCGGAGAGCTGTCAGGTCTGCAGCTTCTGCAGGTTGAGCGAGATACACCCTTTCCTCTTATCTGCTATCTGCATATATCCCGTAAGTTGCTCAGTCTCTTTGTCTCAATAAAGTCACCCATAAAATGAAGAAAACTGAATTTATGTCACAGATTTCCAATGATCACACCATAACCCAAGTACCGAGGAACACTGGGCCCTCGGCAGGTCGCTGAGTCGCCTCCTCCACGACCCGGGGGTCTCTCTTACACCTCTTAGGGGGCCTACCCCCAGCGAGCACAGTGTCTTCCACGTCACCAACCTAATTATCTTATCTGGTGACGATGTTATCCTTGCAACTTGTTGTACTAAAACCTCATTCTAATGTATAAGATGGTAATCTCCATCTCTTACATTTATGTAGAATTTTGAAGTAAAAAAGTTTATTCTCTGATATTTAAATTCCAATAAGCTACAACAAAGCAACAAACTCCTGCAATGACTTAGATTAGATTTTGACACGAATGGCAGTGAGAGAGAAACCCGTTATATTTGCGATGTTTAGGATGTAGTGTGTTATAGCCCCGTATTGGGATCTGTTTATGAAAATCTCAGCATGATTTATACTTTATTCATTTAGGTTGTGCATACTACTTGTTGGGGTGACTTCTAGGTGTTTTATGATTTTGTTTCTGTTACTACTAGGAATGGAGTCATGTCCCACTATGTCTCTTTTCTGCCATTGTTGTGTAGAATCAGCTTGTGTCCATCACTTTAGTAATCTATTTTATTAATTGCAACAGTTTTTCATTTGGTTCTTTTGGATTTTCTAAGTGTTTAATCAGGTCACCTGAAAACAACAATACTTTTGTCTTTGTTCAGTGACTATACCTTGTATTTCTGTTCCATATATTTTGAGTGGGTGAGAACTTCCAGGACGACATTAAATAATAACGGTAATTTTGGGCATCCTTACCTTGTTAACTGATTTTAATGGGAATGCTTCTTGTTTTGCCACTAAGTACGGTGTTGAATATTCTTTGTTATCACTTCTGAGCTTCATTGCATGTGGCTAAACAAGGCAGCCTGAGCAACTTCCACTTTTGGGATTTATTGTGCGTGTGGGTGTACCTGCAGCTGCATGACATAACACATTTTTGTAGAGGTTTTATGACTGCTTTTGAGGATGGCAACACTGTCTAGTAGCCTTACTATTATTAATTATATTTATTTACATTCTCCATATTCTTATTTCTGGCTTGTCTAATTGAACTAGAAAAAGTGGATAAATCTGGGTTAAAATTACACACACAAATTGTGGTCTTAGTCTCTCACTTTTCTAATCATTTTTGCTTTATATCATTTGATATTAGATTAATTGATGCATAAAAGGATTAATTACTACTGTAGCTTCATTATGCTATTCTCCAGTTTATAAACATAAATAATACAAAAAAAACTATCCCCCCTATTTAATTGCTTTTGCCTTGAAGCCTACTTTGCCAGAAATTAACATTGTCTCTTCTGTTTTTAATTTTATTTTACTTAAGAACTCTTTGCCCTTCCTTTTACTTCTAAGGTAAATATGTCTGCTTTAGGTGTGTCTCTTGGAGGCAGCAGATACTCGGATTTAATTTTTTACTCCAGTCTGAGAATCTTTCTTTCCTAATAGTGAGATTTAACCACTTACGTTTATTGTCATATGGATGGTTTTGTTAACTTTTGTCATTCTGTTCTACATGATTTGTTTTCTTTTTGATTTTTTGCCATTTCTTTTGCTTTGGGGATTTGCATATGTGGAATGTTGTGTGTTTTTCATTTCCTTAGTAATCGGGAAGGTGTATATTCTGTTTTCAACTTAACTTTAAATTTCCAAAAGATAGACTTGGGTTTATATTTTTCTCATGGTCGGAGTCAACAATTAAATAGAATTTTAGAATCTCTTGTATGTGAGACAAGGCATTTAGTGAATTTTTACCCCCTTCCCACCTGATTTTGTAGATAATCTTTCTCCTGCTTCCTGGAGAGCAGCCAAGCTGGTGGGTCTCTCGTTGACCTTTGCCTGGAATATAGGCAGCTCATTTCAGGCTAGGCACGTCTTACTCTGTCCCCTCTTCTCCTCCCTCTAGTTAAGAAAATGTTGTATTTTTCTCCTGTTCTGTCTTAGATTACTGCTTTCTATCCAGTTCTTCTGTTTTCTTTGGAAATCCCTTTGTGATCCTCGAGTTGGGTCTTCAGTTTCCGGGTAAAGTGTCGTCTCTGTCACAAGCTTTGGACTTTCTGTAATTCGTGTCTGGGAAAGTTACTGAAAGTATGACTTTGAAGTCACCAGATCAGTCTTCGCAGAGCTAATTCTGCTGCAAATGCTCTCGAATTACTGCCTTCTCCTGTCAATCTCATCTAACATTTTATCCTCCAGATTTTATTTCATCTTATATATTTTCCTTCTACTCTTGTTTTAGAGAATAGAAATTTTTCTGTTTTCCTTACTGTTTCTGTACTTTGTGATTTTCAGATGTTTTCTTATTCGGAGACCCCTGTGATCTTGGTCAGCAGCATTTAATACTTTCTATGTTTGTGTGTTCTTTTTATTTACCCATCTTCAAAGGGAAGAGAATTATCTGGACCCGTTTTTCCTTACATATGATGTATGTGGATATCTCCTGGCCCCTCTTGCTCTCCAATCGGGTTCTGATGAAATCCTCCTTCAAGATCTATAATTGTATTTCAGATTGATGTCCTGGCCTGATTTCCACTGTGTTAGCATCTTTCTGCTATTTTGCTGGTCTGTGATGAGAATTTTTTCTTATCCCGATGCTTGACTCCCTACTATTCAGTGCATATGAAACACACACAGATCCCAGCATGAGGGGACTCTGTCGCTTTCTCCACTTCTGAATGTGACCACAAGGCTGGCCCCGTGGCTTAGTGGTTGGGTGCGTGCGCTCCGCTACTGGCGGCCTGGGTTCGGATCCCGGGCGCACATCCACGAACCGTTTCTCCAGCCATGCTGAGGCCGCGTCCCACATACAGCAACTAGAAGGATGTGCAACTATGACATACAACTATCTACTGGGGCTTTGGGGGAAAAAAAAAAAAAAAGAAGGAGGATTGGCAATAGATGTTAGCTCAGAGCCGGTCTTCCTCAGCAAAAAGAGGAAGATTAGCATAGATGTTAGCTCAGGGCTGATGTTCCTCACACACACACACACACACACACACACACACACACACAAAACTAACTAAATAAAAAAAAACTGAATGTGACCACATTTGGGAGGACGTATTGTGTCACCACCGCTTCCCTGACACTCCTACTCAGCTGTTTTGTAGTAGTGACAGTATCTGGATGAGTATGGGAATATTAGTGGCAAAAGAGGAACGGCTGTCTCCATGTGCTGCAGAGTTTATCAATTAGCAGAAAGACAACGTGGAAGGGACAGAAGATCTTTCTACCCACTGCATGTGTTTGTGGGCCTCTTATTTCATTTTGTTTTATTTTTGGAGCATAGGAGTCCTGGGCCACTGACTGTGTGTTTCTATTTGATATCATAGATGGGTAGATAGTGGAACTTTCTACCAGAATTGTCAGTGGGTCATTTCTTAGTACCAGCTGCTGGTATTTTTAACAAGTCTTGTCTTCTTTGGTATCTTAAGTATTAGAACATTGGAAAGGGAGCATAGGGACCCCTAGTTACAAGCCTTCTTAAACCAAACTGTCCAATTCCTTCCGTTGACTCAGCACTGAGACAGAGCCTAAAGAGGCTTGGTTATTGCACTTTCTCAAAGGTCTTCAGTGCTGTGCCCTGGAGCCCTGGATCCCAATGGCAGCTTTGTGGTTATTAGTCTCCATGTGGAAACATATTAATAATATGATTCATAGCTAATACAAATGTTAAACAGCAAACATTAAGATGACAACAGATTAGGTTAGGCACGTTAGCCAAGTGGCTGAGACCATGAGTTTTGGACCAGGGTTCAAATCCCAAATCAGTCACTTACTGGCTTTTTGAACCACACTCAGGTAAGTTACTCAACATCTCCACATCTAATCTGTAAAATGGGCACATTTGATAGGGCTATTGCAGGAACAAAGTGATGTAAGGCAAGTGAAGTAGCCAGGGTGGGCCTGGCACATAGACATGCTCAGTATGTGCTGTCATGTCATTATTTTCCATATTATTATCGGAAACACTCAGAATTTCCTAATGTAGTTTCCCTGAATCAGGAGATACTGTTGTTTTTACTGTGGCCTGCAGTAAGAGATACAGCTCATAAGTTAGTTGTACACAGGCCATGGTTCCATCTCCCAAGGGAATAAGAGGTCATTGGTACTCCAGGAAAACTGTTGAGTAAAGGTTGTTAAATGACTTGAGCAGGGGACAGTCCAAGTGTGGAAAGCCTGCTGTGGTTCAGCGTGAACTTCAGTGACACAGCAATTCTTCTGCAGGCCTCTCTCACTAATTGTTTTGGAACATGGAGTTTGTATCTTGAGAAGGGAGCACATTTGCTTGGAGGAGGTTTTATCACAAAATGTGTGAACTCCACAGTATGGGATTAGCAATTGTTAGTTGGATGTTCTTTCACAAATTCTCTCGTTTCTGAGAAGGTGTCTTAGCCACACGGCCCTTGTGTGGTGCAAGCTGAGTTGATGGGGCGAGTTAATCTACACACCGGGGAGCAATTCTGAGTCTCAAAATCCAAACACACCGTCTTGGAGGAATGAGTCTGTGAGGTGTTCTTTAACTGCCTTGCTCTCTTCCTAGGCCCCTAGATATTGATCTCCTACAAAGCAAAGGCTGACATGATGATGATGATGACAACAATGATTGCGTCATAATTCCAGCTGACCTCTGTCACATGTATGAGACGTGTTGGGCGCTGTTCCCCGTGGTTTTCATGGATGACACAATTTAACCCTTACAACAGTCCACGAGGCAGGAACTAGCATTTGTCCCGCGTCACAGATGGACAGGTTACGCGATGTGCCAAAGGTCACACTGCTGGGAAGCTACTGAGGCGGGACAGATACAGGCATTTTCATTCTGGAATGTGTGTTTTTAAAGTCTACTCTCTCCATCACTTTCTCACCCCCTCTCACTTACACGCTCACGTGAGTGCCTTCAACTGTTAACCACTGGAAGTCTCCGTGGAGTAGGGGTGTGGCCCCACACTCGTTCTCCCGTGTGGTCTGTCACGAAGAGCAGGTCAAGAGAAGGCCATGGGAACTTTGGTGGGAGGTGTCATTTGGAGCCTGGGTTTCTGAGGGTCAGCAATAGTGGTTCTTACTTGCCTATCACACTTTACAACTTTCAGAGAAACTTTTCCACCTGCTGATTTATTTGACCCTCAAAACAGCCCTGTGAACCATGTAAGGATGACATCGTTATTTCAAAGATGATGAAGCCGACAACCAGAGAGGTTAAGGGGTTTTTTAAAGGCCATACAGATGATTAGAGGACGATTTGGGATTATCTGTAATAATGATAGCAATAATAAACCGTTGCTAAATATTTACCATACGCCGAGCACCATGCTACGCACATCAATGACATTAACTCATTTAACCCCAACAACCAAAGGTGTGAAATCACGTGGCTAAGGGGCACGCCCAGTACATGGCGGAGCCAGGACACGAGCCAGGGTGGGCTCTCAGCTCTTCATTTTAGCCTCTTCTTCTCTAACTCTTTCACTAGGGAGAAGTGAGTTTTCTTTAAAGGACATATCAAGGAGTCCTTGTCCACTTTTAAACACCTTTCTGTATGTGGAGAATATTAATTATGGTAGCGGTAATGAACACTATCCCAGGGTTCGCTGTGGCAGGCGCTGCACCATCCATTTGCTCGTTGAATTGATAACTGCTGACTTACCGTCTACTACGTGCCAGGCCCTGCTCTTGGTGCAAGAAAACACTATGAGTAAAACTCTGTCTTTCATGGAGCTTATGGTCTTGTGAGACAATCAGAAAGTAATCGAACAATAACACACATTTATAAACAATGCTAAGTGCCCTGCAGGAGAGTCTGGAGTGTGGGGTTCTCTGTCACCGTCTGGGGACAGGGAATTTGTCTTGAGAATCGTAGGTGTGGAAATGTCAGCTGTGGGAGAATGTGTTTTAGGGGAAAGAGAAGAACATGTGCAGGATCTGAGATTTGGGGATTTTGAGGAACCAAAATGTTAACTAACTGGCTGGAATATGTTTCGGGAGAAGAAGAATGGTGCCCGACAGGCTTGAGAGGCAACACCATGCTGACTGTGTCAAGGATTTTCTCTCTAGCTAGGAGAAAGGATAATCCATTGAAATGACAGATTATTTGTGTTTGAAAAGATCCTTTAGCTTCATGTGTGCAGGATAAATTGTAGAGGGCAAGGATGGATGCGATGAGACCAGGTAGAAGGGGACTGTGGTAGTATGGGCTAGACAAGATGGTAGCTTGGACTGGGCAGGGTGGTGAAGACGGAGAAAAGTGGATGGATTTAGGAACTACTTAGTAGGTAATTTCAACAGGATTTATGCTGAATTAGATATGTGGAGTGAGCTAGAGGCAGGTGTTAGAAGGCCTCCAGGATTCTGGCTTGTGTGGCATGCACTGCTTCATTCTAGCCTCACAATTGCACCATAATGATTACATGTCCCAGTTTCAGGAAACAGCTTCTGAATGTGTGTGGTCACTGTCCGTGGTCATACAGCTCACGGCAGAGTCGGGATGCACCCCGGTCCGCCTGCATCTGAAATCTGTTTGTCTGCCACGTTACACTGGGAACGGGAGAAATTACAGGACCCCTTGTAGGAAGCGGAGTGTTAAAAAGAGTGGAAAGTGTGGAATTTAGTGAAGGAAGTGGGCATCCCTCAACTTTGAAAGTATGCGCGTCCTCACGACGTCCGTGCAGGTTTGCAGCTGGCGCCACTGCTGCTCTTCTGAGGTCAATGAGCACAAGCTCATGTCTTATGTGAGAGTGATTTTGTTAAATATCATTGTTATAAGTAAATAATACAGAAAAATGAAAAAATACAGAAAAGCAGAAAGGAAAATAATGAGAATCTCCCGTAACCCTCAAAGGGGGAAATGCTTGCTTTTAATTCAACAATGCTGCACGCTAGGTTGCTCACTGCAGGTATTTAGTGGAAACATCACTAGAGACCCCAGGTCTCGACCCAGGCTTTGGGAGGATTTTGACTTTGGGGGAAATTTAGCCTCTGGGGCTCTAGCTTCCTCCTCATAAATGGAGTGAATCTCTGTCCCCATTTAAGGACCAGTCTTCTTCTGAGCCCTAGTCAGTGTGGCAGTGCTGGGCATAGCCCAGGAGTGAGGAGCACAGCTTCAGAGCTCCTCAGAATACTGACAGGCTCTGCACTTCCCCTCGGTTCCTCATGGGTGGGGGAGATGATGTTGTCGGTCTCACGGGGTTGCTCTGAGGACTAGTTCACAGGTGTGCAGAGCACCTGGTGGGCCCGAGAGTCAACACATGACGGTCCCACACCTACAGTGCACGTGCGTGCATACACACACACAGAGACACAGACACACACAGAGACACGCGCGCACACACACACGGCCGGCGGCGGTCTGCTGAATGACCTCCTGTCTCCTGGAAGCCCCTGCTCGGGGAAGCAGAGTCATGGAAGGCCTGCTGGCCCCATTGCTCTCCCTCCCCCAACTTCTCTGGGTGAGCTGCACAAAACCACTGTTTTTGGGTTCTTGCCACAGGCTGGCCCTTAGAGATATAAGGAATTGTAAGACCTAGACTTTATACCTAAGGAGCAAGCAAGGTGGTGGGGCCGTGTGGTAAACAGAAAACTCCAACGTGATTTAATCAGTGTTGTTGTAATAATGCGCAATGGGCTGTGGGGCCAGAAGGGCGGGATGTGACTTATTTGCCTCAGGGAA
Organism: Ceratotherium simum simum; assembly: GCF_057802395.1. Lineage (NCBI taxonomy): Eukaryota > Metazoa > Chordata > Mammalia > Perissodactyla > Rhinocerotidae > Ceratotherium > Ceratotherium simum. Next base: position 99,398,036 of record NC_141901.1, read on the forward strand.
GTAGGGGAGCTTCATGGAGAAGGCCTGGGGCTAGCGGGAGGGCGGTCTGCTGGCTGGGGAACCGCGAAGGAGCCTGTGTCCTAGTGAAGAATCCTCTTCGGAACCCACAGCCCACAGGACCCTGGAGATGCCAAGGCCACCTTGGACATCTGGGGCAGAGCAGAGGGACCTGGGTGGGGGCACGTGGGGCTCAGGTGGGAGGTCTCTGCAGCCGCTGTGCCCCATCCCTGCACCCTCTCCGCACCCTCCAATCCCCCAGCTCCCCTCTCTGCTGACGCCTTTCCTGCTGAGGGCCCGCGTTAGATTCTGATATGTCCTCTGCCTCCTGCTACCACCCACAGATGCGGCCAGGAGAGAGGGCTCGGATGGGAACAGAGGACAGCAGTGTCATTTGCATGCTCACGATGCCGCGATCCCTCTCCCTAGCTAGTTTTATTTAAGCTCCTTGGTTTTTGTGGAATGACACACTGATGCTGGAATGCTCTTCTGTCTTCTGATGGGGAGTGTGCTCCACAGCCCCAGGACCCTGGTCACAGCTGCACTGGGATGCACCGGGTGGCCAGTGCAGGTTGGTTAGTGGTCCGCAGTCTCACTCTCCACTTCCACACGGAGCCTGCCGTTCCCCACCAGGCTGACTGCATCCGCGTTGGCTCACACGTAGCCCACCCGCCTGGTCTAAGATGTTTGTGCATGTGGCCCCTGTGTTAAGCTTTGTCATTTCTTGACTTTTCAGCTGAGAAGTTATCTCAGCCCTTCCCATAAAAATTTCCCTTCAGTTCCTTGCATTTTTGCAACGTACTGCAGCTCTGCCAGCAATGCCATGCACTCCTGGACCCCAGCATTGGGCAGTGTGTCCAGGTGTTCAAGGGCTCCCTCCTGCTCACCAGGAAGGGGTCCAGACCACAGCACCTGTTATAGGTTGTTTCTCACATTCTTACACAAATGAGAACCGAAGTTGCCGTTTTTCTTAAAATAAAACACAACAAAACAATCTATGAGGATTTTAATCGATTCTTAAATGAATAGATGGCATCAATTATTTAGCCTGCAATGTCGATCTTTTCAACATTTGAAGGGAGCTTATTGAGCCATCTGCTCAGGCCTTCCATTAGCAGGACTACACGTCATACATCTGTGGGGGAGAGGTGGATGAGGATTATTTGGGGCTGGGGGAGGCAAATGAGGCCATCCTGGGAACACAGTTCTCCTGCCCATGGTGGGTATGGACTTTCTCTGCACCTGGGTCACGTGGAAGATGGTGCATACGATGTGGTATATGCGGGGGGAAGAAGGGTCGGCCACATTACTGAATGTCTGATTCAGCTAACAAGCCCGGCTCTCCCTGTGAGCGCCCCCCATGCACCGTGACTTTGTGGAGGGCGGGTCTGCCCAGGGTTAGGCATCCCCACCTCTGACCTGGTCATTATTCCCAGTTACCATCCATTGCAAACAGTCAGCAGGGCACTAGCGTGTGCGTATCAAGGATCACAAAAAGAGCTTGGATTATGAGGAACAAGAAATCTGTCCAACATGTGGCACCGCTCAAGACGCCGGCTGAGATGCACTGTTTACAGTCAGCAGTTGTCTGGAAAATAGATGTTTACTTGTAGGGAGGGTATTAAGATTTCTGCCACTAGGCAATATAGAGTCTGCATTGTGTCTTTTCTTACAGAAAACTACGTTGGAATAAACCTTTAATTAGCAATTCTTGTGGCTATGAAAAATATTACACAGCAATCCAGGTCTATATTGGCATTTCTGCTTATTAAGAGAGAGAAAGAGAGGAACACTGGGAACCTTTCTTTGGAAGAATGGCCTTTTTAAATGCTATGTTCCATTGAAAATTGCAAGTGAAATATTTGCTAAAGAGTAAATTACACACAGAAAAAAATTTCCCTAATATTCGGCAAGAAGTTAACACACAGAGTTTCCTTGAACCATCCATCTTCTGATGAAAAGGTGTATTTTAACACGACCAGGGGCGTTCTTTGCGTCAGGCTCGTTCATGTCTCTCGTTAGCTTCTTTGGTGGGTGCTGAGACTAAACGTTTCTGTGAATAATAGGAACTTTTTTTGCACAATTCTTCCAGAACAGGGACTGGGTGTCACAAGACCAGTGGTGTCCTATCTTGTTTTTGACACATAATAATTTTTCTGCATATTTTCTTAGCAAACAGACTTGTGCCCCCACAATACCATCATATGAGTGGATAGTCCTAATCCTGTAAAGTTCTGAATACTGTTGCATTCTCATGCTAAAAGAATCAATTCATCTACGACAAGTTTGGTCCAAGATGGAGCCAGCGGACCCTGCCGTCTGAGTGGCGCATGCTAGGTGGGCGCACAACGTTGGGCAGCAAACGACCTTCTCTAAGACTTGGTTCCTTTGTATGTAAAGTGGGGCAATAATGCTTCCTTCACAGATTTATGACAATGATTAAATGAAAAAAAGTATGTAAAGCAGGTAGGACAGATTCTAGCAGGTAGTACGTGCTTAATCAATGGTAGCTGTTAGGATGAAATATTCCATTAGGTACGGTGAGGTTGGCTTCCCAGAGCCTCTAAGGCTTAAACGATGGCAGCTGGAGGCAGCAGCATTGACGACCAACCCCCCGCCCCCGGCCCCTAGCAGGGGGCTTGATACCTATTTGGTGAGTAGATGAAGGGCTGCCAGGACAGCTCCTAAATGTTAACTCCCAGATCTGCCAGTCCAACCGACTGGTTCGTTTTGCCAGATCATACCCTCCACTTTTCTTCCTCTTCTATTTTTCTCAGTAGAACCCACTATTTCAACTAGAAGCAAGAAGAACTGTTACCTATTATTCTGGAGCTCTCTTAAGCCAAATCAACAAACACTTATTGAGGGCAAGACAGGTGAGCAGAGTGAGGTCAGGGAAAATCATTCTCAGCATGGTTTCTAGAACACAGCTCTGCAAATCTACGTGACGTGGTAAAATCTAGGACGGGGGCTTGTTTTTATTATTGATTTTCAATTTCAAATGATGTGATGGCATAAGGTGAGTCCTCGCCCTCGTGTCCCCGTTTGCTGTTTTGTTCCCTGACAACCGCCGTTTCACAGCAAGTGCTCACCTGGAGCATTCAGACCTGCTGTCACGTCGGAGCTAGTCCTTGCTCAGTGGTGCCAAGGGGATCTCAGATGGCTCTGGAAGCCATTAGATCAACCCCTCCCTCCTGACAGGACACCCTCTCTGCTAACCCAGTGGTGTGGGGTTTGGAATTCTGGGCAGAGCTGAGGACAGAGGGACTGCACAAGAGCTTTGCCATCTATTTTTCATTCCCAAAGTCGTGCATCTTGCTTTCTCCCTTTTAGTATTTCCATATTTGCTTGGTTTCACAGAACTGTTTTCATAAGAAAGTTTCGAGACTATCCTGGGATTATAGTCTCTGAATGAACTTTCATGCCCAGTATAAGCCCCTTTGGTTTAAGTCTGCCCCACTTATAAGCCTCCGCTTTTCACTACCAGATGCTGGTTCTTTTCTCTTCATGCTCATGAATGACACACAGACACACACAGACTCATGTGTGCACATGTGTACACACACACGCTGTGTAGATGGAAACATCCAGAAGAAACAATGCATTGTAAAAGCTGTCCTGTTGAGTTTGTAATCCAGCGTGAGTTACCGAGTGCTGATAAGTAGAGGAAGTTCAACCAGACAGTTTAATCCTCCAATTTCCTGTCTTCTAATCAGCCCCTGATTCTTTTGGTTTTAAATTAGAAACATTCCTGACAATATTCAGGACAGGTGAAGGAAAATCAACTAGAAAATAAGGACAAAGCATTTATTTTACTGTCTAAAGTTCACAGGAGAAATATGAGCGTAATAACAGGAAATCAAGATTTTTAAAAAGATAGAAATACATGGGCTGGCTTAAGTAACCAGTTACATTTCTGAATGAAGTGCATTTGGATCATAATTTGATTTAAAGAAAAAAAAATAGAAACATAGCTTAATGTATGTGCTTCTCCCTAAGCATAGTAAATGGCAATGTAGAAGGTACTGAAAAAGCTAACCTAAAAGAAAATGATATGGATAATTTCTTAATGTACATGGGAGAAAAAAAGCTACTTCATTCAGATTTTGCTTGCAATCAATTATTGCTAATACTGTGAGAAAATAATGTTTGGAGTGTACAGAAACCTTAGAAGTTAATGCATATTCTTAGAAATTAATATAGTCACACAATTATAATAGTGGATAAAAATAAGACCATTGTGCATTTAAAAATAGCTCAGGTAGCACGTGCAAATGCTTGAAATAGAATGTATGTAAATGTTTATCACAAACACTTTCTTTTGAAAATATACTGGGTGCTGAGAATATAATATTTATTATTTACTGAATCCCCTCCTTTTAATTTTTGTCATTTATAGCCATTGTAGTGATTTCCAAGTTATTTTAATCATTATCATGAAAGAGCTAGTACAAATGCATAAAAAATATCTCCGTTAGTCAGCATCTTCCCACAAATACAGAAGACAGTCATTACAAAAGTTGTTCAGGTGAGAATTGACATGTTAAACGTTGCAATCATCAATACAACCGAAGATGGGAACCAGGCAAACGCAACAACAAAGGTTTGCTTGGAGCAGGAGTTCTGAGTTCTGTGTCTGCAGCAGTGGGGACAGGCAATCATCCGGGGAGTAGCCTCGAATTGAGAGTTGTTTTTGAATTGTTGAACACAGTAAGACAGTGTTTCACAGAAGTACCTTGTTAATTTATATATATACTTAAAAAAAGGCATTTACATTAAAGGCAGAGCATATCCTTCCTGCTCAAGTATTCTCCTGGTATACAAAGTCTGAGTTGTAAAAATTTGGATTAAGTGATGGGTAATTCTTGGTTGAAAAATTACATGGCAATTTCTAAAGCGGATGCTCCCAAGTCAGTGCTTGGGAACCTAGCGTGGGGTGAGGTGGAGGGGTGGGTGGTGGCTGGATGATTTAATAGCTTTCATTTCACAGTCACTGTGAGTTTTTATATTGGATCACTGAAACAACACAAGTGTATTTTGTAATTCACATAAAAAATAGTCTTGTAATATCTTGATATCAGTAAATCATTAGAAAGAGGAGCATGTTTATTTTGCCTTTATTTTAATGCCACAGGGGTAGGATGGAGGTAATTCCCTGGATAGAATTATATTTTGAAGCATACACAGGCATGGGATTTGAAATGGGGAAAATTTCACGAGGGTTCTCTTCAGTTTTATGTCGGAAGGCTTCAAATAGAGATGTCACAACATAGCTAGGTTACGTTAATACGTAATATCTATTTCTTGATTTGCATGATTAAAGCATTAGAGAAGTGGCTCAGATATCAAAAGATTTCTCGTAAGTGGCAGCGCCAAAGTTAATTACTGTTAAAATGCACATGCTCAGACCCTGGTCGCTTGTTAACTTCTAACTTGTTTACAACAACTTGGGTTGGAATAAAAGTTTTCATTTGACTTTTGGATATCAAGACCCCTTTCTCGCCCCATTTTGATCTCAGAGTGTACTTCGAATTTCTTATACCCTACGTCCCTCAGGGCACACCAGCTTCAACCAAAAAAAAGCCATAGGAGACAGAGAAAGCCCTTGTCAGTATTTCACATTTTAGAACAATTGCTTCTTAGACAGGAGTAGCCTTTTTAAGACAAAGCTAAAATTTATCCTTAAAAAAACACACCCAATTAGTTCAGTCAACTGACCTCCAGTGAGTTATCAAAAGTGCGGGGAAAACCCTCCCATCATCCTGGTGCATTTGGGAGGGTGGGGATGGAGAGGGAGAGAGGAGAGGCTGTTAGTCTCAGTCTTTCACTAACCAGCTTCTTTCATTCCAGTGGGTCTTTATTATTTAGAAAAATAAAAATGATTTGAGACTCTCTCCATTCTCACCTAAAACTTTGGAGTATGTCATGGCAGTGTACAGCCTGGTCCCACATATGCCCCCAAATTAAAACAAACACACTCATTTGCCATACAAATTGTTTACGATTCATTAAAAAGCAAAATTGCATATCCCTGTGCTGGCAGCTGAGGCCGAGCTCCCAGCGAGGGGCATTCACGGCCTCGCCTTTGTGTGCCGAGAGCACCAAGCGGAGGTTCCCACTATGCAGCCGGGTCGGAGCGGCCAGATGACTCGTGAGGTAATTTTAAAGCTTTATTTGCCTTTAGTGTGAAACTTGGATCTTGTGCTGTCCGTTGGTTAAAGAACCATGTCAGCCAGGGGCAAGTTTAAGTTTTGTTTTAGTTGGGGAAAATTGTTCGGGGTATCGAGATGGGGGTACGGAGGGAGAGGGCGTGCACGCCCGTCAAGGAAAGGGAAGAGCTCAGAGAAAAAGCAAACTTGTCTTATTTACTTAATCCTCTCCCCCTTCGTCCAAATCCTCAGTTTCCCATCAATAACAGGAAGTTTATGTTGGAGTTATTTGTAATTGGCAGATTTAAAATGCTGTGGTATCTAGTCACCTTGGAGGAAAATAAAAAATCAATTTATTCTCTACGGTAACTTCCACAGCTTCTTGAAAGAGTCTGATTTCTCACCCCTTTCAGAGCAGAGACCTAGAAGCATTGACGTTGAGAGAAACTTCCTGTAGTTTGCAGCCTAAACAGCAGCCTGTGAGCTCACAGCATTGTTTATTTTTAGTCAACTGCATTGCTAAATGTTTCCACCACTTTTATATTTTATATTCCCGGCGGTAAAACATCTGTAAAATAATTTTAAATGAAAAGCAACTTCCAAGTAAACTTTACAAAAAAGAAATGACAGTTTTCCAAGTTAAAAAAAGAGGAGCATTTGGTGATCTTTGCAAGAAAAAAAGATGACACAATTTGCCATAAAAAGTAACAGTCTATAAAATCTATGAGCTCTTGAAACACAAGGAAGTGGAATGTCACCCAGAATGTGACATCAGCGCGCAGATTTTTTTAAAGCTTACAACTTAGCTTAGAAAACAATAGCGAAAGGCATCAGTGTATTCGTTTCTAGTGTTTAACAAGCTGTGTTAGGTGAAGCCGTAGGCAGCCTCGCAGCACACAGCAAACCAGTCCTTGCTGGCAGAGCCTGCGATGGGAAGTACGTGTGCCGAATGCACATTCAGGGTCCAGTGGACACTTCTCGGCAAGTCTAACTGACCCAGAGCGCAAGTAACCTTGTCCCAAAGTCGCTGGTAAAGTTCTAATGTCCACTTAAGAAAGTGCAGGTTACAACACACGTGTGCACACACACCCACAACCACCTTAACTCAACTGCGAGTCCTAAAGGACCGACACGCTGCAACCCGGGAAGCAGCCGAACAGAATCCTGCGGTAGCTCACTTTTAAGTCTCTCAGTCCTCAGAATTCCTGAACTTGCCAGAACGACACCACCATTGGTCCAGGAAGGGGAAAGGAGAACTCTCCGCAGCTTGTACAATGAAACCGACCACGTCCCGTCTTGCAATTCCATTCGCCAGTCTCCCTCTTCAACACCACTCTCGCTCTTTTTTCTTAAACTGATATCTATGTGAAATGAGCTGAAGTTCACGGTCCAGTTAGGAACGGATAATACATTCATTGTCCTGGCAGCAAACTTTTTTTCACTCCCTGGAAGAATTCACGCTTGCCGCAAGAATAATAATTACGGAAAACTAGAAATGCGCTGCTAACGAAGTAATCCTTAACGGACACCACCCTAACGAGGGCAGTAATGATCTGAGGACTCTCTTCCTCACAGGACTTGCTTCTCCCGTGACAATGAGCTATTGTGCATCCTCCCAACTCACTCTACCTCGTATAGATCCAAGATGTCAAAGGTTGTCTGGCCTGGTTGACCAGACAACATGACATGTGAGTTAACTCACTCTGCGGCTGCATGGTAGAACTTTATTAAAACTTATTTGTACGCAGAGTAATGAAAAGATAGGATGTGTGGGTCTTTTCCACTCAGAGCTAGAGTTCCTAAGAGACTGAAGACCTGCTCTGACATAAACAAACGGAGAAGGTCAGATGGGAGCTGTGGGTCCCTGGATGGAAATCAGGCGTGGGACCCAGCGTTCTCTCACAGGTGACTTCACGCAGCCCAGTTAATGGGGCAGGAATGGAGTTCACCAGCGCGTGCTTCTCCCCAGCACCCACTACGCATCCTCAGAAAATACCACAGCCAAGGACAACCATGCCCCACAGTCCCTGAAGACAAAAGTAAAGGATGTGAGGCTAGAGAGAGAGTAACCGCAGGGCCACGACAAGCGCTTCGCTTTCTACCCCAAAACCAGCGTGGCTGGAACACCCACCTCCACCTTCAAACTTCTCATACTCTTAAAAAACATTAAAAAACCAAAAGCCTCCCAAAGCCTGTCCCGTGGAGACCAGGGCCAGCATCCCGGGCACTCAAGTCGCAGAGTGGCAGAGAGAGGGAAGCAGCAGGACGCAGTGTGAGGCTGCCTCGCTGAAGAGTGTGAAAAAATCAAATGTGAATTTGATGAATGTGAGGTCTGGGACATTTTGTCAAAGAGGGAGGGAAAGCAGAAAGGGAAAAAAAAAAAGCAGCCCGGCTGCCAACTCACCATCCACCAAGTTCTGGCCGAGATGTCGTAGCAGAGCTGCCATTTGATGGAGCCGTCGGAAGCTTTCCCTGCCATTGCGCTGTCAGCAAGCTTCATCTGATGCTAACTCACGGGAGATAAGACACCTAATTGAGAAAACATTTGCAGTGGCATGTGGGGCAACATGCAGTCCGGTCCATACCATATGGAGTCACGGGTAAACCCTCCTTGACAGTGGACCAGCCCCCACAGACCCAGTGGCAAGGTGAAGTGGGGAGAGATTCGAGCCTGCTCCTAGCTGTCTTCCCTCCTTTTAAACGAGAACCCACCGCCACACATCAAAGAGAGGCGGCTAAAGTTAGGGCTTCATCACTCAGATGATTTTGGTCTGCAAGGTTTTTCCTTTCCTTCCAACAACCAATCCCCCTCTTTTTTTTTTTAGGAGAATAAAGAGATTTAATAGGACAAAGGCAGGTAGTGGACTGCGGAGGGAGATCGCCACAGGCTATTAGCCTAAAATTTCTGCTTGACAGATGGAACTGCTTAGAGACTATCATGCGATGTTTTGGGCTTTTTTTCCCCCTACCCCCCCTCCTCGACTTGAAGTCTGATTCAGTATCTGTTTTTCACAGCCACTTTTCTCAAGAATGTGAGCTGTGCATTTAAAAAAAATGTTTAGTTCAGTTTTCCCGTCTTACACATCTCATTGGAAGCAAAGAGAAAAGTCTAAAACTAAATCTGGGAACAGTTGAACAGGTTTTCCAAGGAGTAAAAAAAAATCCTAGGGAAAAATATTTCTCCTCCCTTACCTTATTTTTTAAGAATTAATTCATTAGTTGGTTTGGTTGTGAAGGATCACAAGCGGGAGACGCCGCCCTCGGATCCCTGATTTTGGTTCAGCTGGCGCCGTGTTGAGAAGTGTGTTTTCATGTGAGGAAAGACGCTACTGATAGTTTGCAAGTTCTAACCTAGGCTGGGGGCCTCTCTATTTTTGGTGTCTTTTTTTTAAAAAATTAATTCTGGGCTTTCCTATTCTTTGTAAATGAAGTGATCAGTCACCATTAATTCAGTTTAACACGAATCAGGCTAAACTTGACATGAGAACTTCCCTGTTCAGGGAAAATCTATCTGATTTCCTTCCTGTAACCAGCCATCCTCCTCATCGGGGTTTTCAACCACACATCCTCTCTTTAGCAGGAAAAGCCAACCACAACATGTGCCTACCAATAGGAATGCCTGTAAAATAATTTTTTATTTTTTTTTAGTGAGAAGTCAGGGCAACTGCTGCATTTCAAGTCATTTTACTTCAAGACTAAAGGGGAGAAAGAGGTCGCGAGAATGCCTTGCATGTGTTATATTTTATTCTTTCAAACTGTGTGGAATTAGGAACTGAGGAAATACGTTTAGGAGAACAGGGTACCAAACACATCCTGATTTTTTTTCTGAGTATGAGCAAGTCCTGGTCCCCGAGCCCTGAGCAGGGACGCTGCGATTCCCTGCACTGGGGTCTTCTGTGTAGGCACACCCAGCATGGAGAACTTATCTGCAGCGTTTTTCAGGGCGGTTAAACTCAGATTATTTAAAAAGTTATGCATTTACAGCCCTACTATCCAGTGGATTTTTTTCTAGTGACATTTTTGACTGAATAATATTTAGATGATCTTATTCAGGACACAGTTTAAGTTCCAAAGAGATTAAATTTGGTGGCGTTTGCTTTCCTGTTTCTGACCTCTTCCTTAGTAGGTGTTGTTTTAACCTTTTAGCATAAGGTAAATGGCTGTTTTGACAAAAATAATTTTAGTAAAGCAAATTTTATCCAGTTGTATCTGAAATGTTTTATGATTTAAAGCCTGATGCACAGACTGCTTCTACAGAATGAACCACAAATACAATAAATAAGTCATTTTTTTTCTTTCTCATCCCTCATTGTAATGGGATTTCTTCCAATAATGTGGGAGTAGGAGGGGGTATCGGGCATTATCACCAAATATGGATATTACCATTACTCTTAGAAGCATCTTTGTCTTCTCTATTACTTGGGCATCACCTGTCTTTTCAGAAGAAGAGTATGCGGTAGCACAGGAGATGTTAAGTTGCCTTCAGTGACCACAGGCAAGTGGACCTTCTGCCAGGACCTTGCCCTGAGCTGACCAGCCAACATATTTCTTGCCTTGTGTAACTGCAGTGACATTAAACTGCCCATCTTTCTTCAGTTTACCATTTAGAGAAAAAAATGAAAAGAAGTTGGTAATTCTATGGAAAATGTAAAGTAGCATAAACCAGGACAAAAAGGGAAGAAGAAGAGGCACGCGGCAGCCTCTGTCTTTGGATCCGCCCTGCTCCGTAGCATCCCTTCCGCCTGCCCCTCTCAGCAGACAGGCTGGCTCTCCTCCGCGTCTTCCCGGGGCACACAGGCACAGCGGCGATTTGGATCCCTGGGCCCACAGCCTCACGGTTTCCAGTTCTCCCCCATGTCTCTCAAGTTGGAGGGGTCTCTCCTCTGATCCGCGGTGTTTCTGACACTCACAGCACCCTGTGCGTGCCCATTATTTATGAATGAGTGGGGCAGACTGAAAACAAGTTCAGATTTCACTTTGTGAATGGTGGGGTCCTCAGGAAGATTTTACAGGAGAGGGCACAGTAGTTTTGAACAAAGAAATGAGAAATACTCTTGGATAGCAGTGCTTTAAATCCAGAACAATTAGGTGCGTTTAACTTGATCGTTGTTCCCTAAGAGGCTGGGGGAAGCTGCCCTTTCTGTCGTAGCAATGTCTTTTCACAGTGTGGCCCCTTGTTAATAGCCTTAAAACAAGATTAAATAAAACACGTTAAATATTGCAATTATTGTGGGAAATAAAATTATTTGGTGAGCATAATGGGGAGCAATTCAAGCATTTAACAGGATCCAGGAAATGCTACTCCAAACAATTGCATTTGCTTCATGCGTTTCCCCCTCTGATTGCTGACAGATGCCTTTTTGGAAACAAACATCTAAATGGTTTGCTTTCAGTCGGAAAAAAATATACCAGAGGGCGGCTACATGTTTTGAATTTAACTCTTGTCCCTTGAATACTTCTTCCCCTGCATGTGAGTGGATCTTCACAGGCTCTCATCAGGAGCCGAACCCAGGAGGGTCTGGACATCCTTCCTTCCTTCCTCCCACTGTGTTTTACAGGGCGGGAGTCCCCCTGGCCGTTGAGTCAGCTGATGGGTTACCGGGGCATGGTGGGGGAGCACGAAGGGGAGTTGTTTTCTAGTGACATGAGGCCCCTGGCAAAGAGTGAGCCCCTTTCCAGCTTATTTGGGTGCTGTGGCCCACACGCCTCAGACCAGCTCCCCGCTTTGTTGAACGAGGAGGACCCGGAGCTGAGGGGATGGGGGTTCCATCATGTCTGTGCTGCCCTGTGTTTGAATAAAGGCCTCGAAGACGCTGCTGCCAACAGGTGCAAACACCAGGGCAGGTTTCGGTGTTTGTCATGTCGTTGAAAGGCAGCGTGAAATGGAATATCAATGATTTTCAGAGGCTGGATAGTAGAGTGGTTGTGAGCACTGTTTCTGAAGTCCAGTTGCCCACATCCTGGCTTGGTGGGTTCTTAACTGTGTGACAACTCCCAGGTTACTTAACCTCTCTGGTTCTCTGTGTTCTAATCATGAAAACGAAGGTAACAATGGTTACTAAGTTAGTTAGTGGCAAAGACACGTATCAAGTCACTAGTTCCTGATCTGTAGTCAGTGTCGGAACAGAGTTATTGTTTGTTACTATTATTCCCCTGTTGTGGGGAAATCCCTTTCTCGCCTTCTGCCCTTGTCTTCCGTGATGATCTGTGCATTGCTCTGTGCCAGCTCTTGGCATCCTGTCCTGGGATCATCTGCCTCCATGTCGGCCTTCCCTCCCAGACCTGGAGGTTCTTGAAGGAAGGGCCGTGTCTTGTTCATCTCAGCAGCTGTGAAGTCAAGCTTAGTGGTGGGCAAACCATGGGGGCTCCCGAAACGGTAAGAGAAAGACAGTGAAGAGGCTCAGAACACTAGTCGACTTGAAATTTGATCATATTCTTCTCATGGTTACTCAGCTTGTTCATTTGCCTTGGCTCAAACCACTGCCCCTCATAGCACATCACCTGCCTTTGCAGGCTGACCTTTCTTCAGACCCCGGTCCACAGTGACCTCTGGCACCTTTGAATTCCTGTGGCCTTCCTTACGCATATCGTCCATTGGTGCTTCATAGACCAGCCCTATTATTATTTGTCTTTAACGGACATATGTCATTCACTCATCCATTCATTCATTCGTTTAACAGCAACTTCTGCAATGTAGGCAACTAAAAATTTTTTTTCTCCTTCTTTTCAAGCTTTGTTTCTAGGGCCATCTGAGATTTGAAACTCGAGGAGAGCAACTTGGTTTTGAATGCAACATATAATCACAACTAAGATGTTCTGAGTGCTTCCGCTTAGCCAGGCACTGGTATAAGATCTTTTCATTTCAGCTGGGTCCTTATGAGGTAGGATCTATTATTAACCCCATTTTACAAACAATTAAACAGCCTCCAAAACTTGAAGCACCTTGTTTAGGGTCCTGGAGTTAGAGGTGGAAGAAGGAGTCAAGCCCGGGAATTACGGCCCCAGAGCCTTGCCACCGTGTTCCTCCTGAACCACGAGAGGAGGGAGATGCAGGACTTAGCACTTGCTGTGTGCAGGCACTTTGTAAGTGTCATACGATGTGCCATTAACTTTCAAACAACCTTGGAGGTTGGTAGTAGCATTTTCAACTTTCAGGTTGGGGTCAGAGAGGTAAGAGTCTTGCCTAGTGTCTCCCTCAAAGCCAGAGGAACAGAGACGCAGCCGTGTCTGTGTGACAACATGCCCGTGCTTTTCCTCCTCCAGTTAGCTAGCTCTCAGAAGATTTCTTTTGTAGAGCTGGATGCTGGGATTAACGAGTTTGTATGGCCTTGAATCTCCAGGCTCTTGGAAATCATGAAATTTGAAATGTGCACAGTTGCTGGGGTTGTAGAGCAGTTCGGTTTAGGGCAATAGGTGTCTAAGACTTTAAAAAAAGCCCGTATTGAAGAGGGATTATCTACTGTTAATACCTAGGTCTTTTCTCTAACCTTATTCAGGTGGAAAATCCTAAAATGGTGTTCAGGACACCACTGTCTAACCCTGACAATGAGTGAGGACTCACATGTAAGCTTTGGGATAAGAGGAAGAATCTACACAAAAGGACAGACAGTCTAGTTCCTCCAAAGCCCAGAAAAACCCTAGGCCTCTGGTGCGAGTTTATCCCTTTTTGATGAAAGTAGCAAGTCTTCTGCTCAGGTGCACATCAGCACCGGGCACGAGTGTGGTGACTTAAAAAAGCCAGAGTTCCAAGTCACCTGGCGCGGTTTCCTCACCGTATGGCAGAAGCAAATGCTGCAGAGCGGAAAAGGGCGGAACTGGAGAGAATGCCAGGGGGTCCAGACAGTCCCGTTCGTTTTCATGATATGCCCAGAGATTGCCCAGGTTTTTGATCTAGGAGATATACGCATATTTTTTTTTCTCAAGAAAAATATTGATGATTTTTTCATTAGAAACGCACCAGCCATGCCCTGCAAAGAATTAGTCTTCTTAGTGGCAGTTCTTGCGCCTCATTTCCATTTAGGGATTCTTTGACTTTCACTTTCTCTGCGTTCTCTGTTAACCAGCTGCCACCCAAGATTGGACTCAGCCCTCTGCCCCTGTTAAAAAAGAAAAAAGGAAAAAAACCCAAACAACACAACACTCTAATAAGTATATTCGCAACTTCTACACAAGGCGCTTAAGAACACCAAAAGGTTAATGTATTCTAACTAGATGTTGGGTATAGAATGTCAGATCTGTCAAATTTCATTATAACTGGCTGCTCGTCGGAAAAGACGTGATTTCCTTTGCCACTGTCCCACTATGTTTAAGTCACAGGCTGCCAGCAGCAGCCCACCGAAGACCCAGGCTGGCAGCGAGCGGGCTCGGGCGGGAAACCGGCCGCAACGACCATCTGTTTCTGATTTCTAGCTACGCCAAGATGTGCAGTGAAGTGCACTCGGTTCACCAGGCCAGCTTCTCCCCGCTCAAGTTATTAGTGTTACAAGTGCAATTGTAGCTTCCAAACAGCAGGGGAGCTATAACCCTCATGGAACGGGGCCTTAGAGCACACACATGCACTCACAAACACACCCACCCACACACGCTCACAAACACACATGCACTCACAAACACAAACACTCACAAACATACACACTCACACACACCCCCTTGCACACACATGCACTCACAAACACAAACACAGACTCACACACACATGCACTCACGCACGTGCACACAGACACACACACGGCATCCAAATATCTTTTAAAGTTGTGCAGAAGGCTGCTGGTGAATTTAATTGCAGCCTTCATGGGTGTGTAAAGTGTGTTTTATTAAGCACGATAACCTCCGAGGCAGCAGTGTGTACGTTGGCCTCATTTAGTCTAATTGAATGATCAAGTATCTTTAGGAGGCTTTTTGTGGGCACGCTTAAAAACGAGAAGACGGATGTATTTCAACCATCTTAACATGTAGCGGCTTTCAGCAGCACGGTGGGTTTTTAGGATTGATCAACAGGAGCTTTGCTCGGCTGGCCCGATGAGCCAAGCTCAGGCAAGTGGCCTTTGCTGAGGCTGGTTAGCCAGTGACTCAGTCCTGAAGGGGCCAGTGGCTGGTGTCACCGTGGAGGTTGGGAGACTGGAATAGGCGAAATCTTTGTTATTTGGGGCTGATCTGTCTCAAGATTGATCATTTTTAGGGAAATTCAGAGGTGAAGTAGAAGGCTGTGTGGTGTAATGGAAACGGCAAGAGGAGAAGTCAGGAGGTCTTAATTAATTAATGTTCTAAACAAGCATTTAGTAACAGGCGCTGGCCTCCGTGTTAGGTGCTCAGGACACAAATAAGGAAGAGGCGGGGCCCTCCCTCAGGGAGCGGGGAGACAGAGGAGCAGGCGCTTGTAGTCAGTGTGATGGACCTGCAATGGGCCCTGGCCTCGGTCCTTCACGTTCTCGGTGCGCGACTCTGGATTGTCACATGCCCTCTGCAGGCATCGTCTGTAACAGGGAGATGGCGATGGCCGACTTTCAGGGAGTGATGTCAGAATTAAATGAACCAACATAAAAGCACCACAGTCAGGATAGGAACTGGGCGGGTGCTCAGTCTATGTGGGTTTCCAGTGCCCGAATCCTCGGAGCCGTGTGAATTGTAGAGGGTCCTTCCCGCAGACTTCCCGTTTGTGGACGAGTAGCGCATTGCATCCAGGTGGCTGCCTGGTTGTGCCTCTCTGTACATGGCAGCCAGCCTCACACCACCATTTCTGCGGGCAAGGCACTCCACGGAGTCAGGAATAATTAGGCACCTAATGTATGCTTTTGGTTCATGGTGGATGAGAGGCCGATTTTTCCAAAAATGAACTCTTTTTTATTCTCAAAGTGGAGATCACAAAATTCATTTAAAGTGAGGAGAAGGAAGGAACATGACAAAGCCTCTTATTTTGTAGATTAAGAAAATGAGGCCCAACAGAGAGAATTTCCCGGAGTCACCCAGCAAGTTCGTGGCAGAGACAGGGCTCGAACCTAGAGACCCTACATGCAGCGCGTGTCGGCCACCGCTCCACTGGTCTCACAGCGTGTGAAGAGCTGCGTCCTGAATCCTGTGGTTCAGCTGGGTCAGATCACACGAGACCCTGCGCTACCGCCTCTGCCGCCTGTATAGCACACCCGGCAGGTGGATCCCCGTGCTTTACTCACGTTTACAGACAGAAATGGGGGCTATGCCTCACGGGATGGACGGAAAAGCTAAAGACCAGCGTCCCAGGTAGGTTCCCTGAGAGCAGACTTGGAGTCTTGTGTGAGACTTGCGAGACTTGTGTGAAGGGCTTTTATGGGGGGCTGTCAGGACAAGCCTGGCAGGGCAGAGGGAGGGGTCCCAACGAAGGCCTCACTAATCCTAAGGGAACCCAGGAGGTGGGATGGCCCTGCAGAACTGCTCCAGGTTGGTCAAGGGGGCCAGGCCTTGGTCTTCTTGCAGTGACCGACCAGTCATTGAATGTGGGCCAAAGCAGGGAGAGAGAAGAGACTTTGGACTAGACGGGTCTTTTAGCCAAAGACAAAATCCAGAGGGGTTTTCAGCTGAGAGCTGTCGGCTCCAGTGCTCTTGATGGCTGGAGGGCATCTAGATGGTGGCCGTGGGGTCCACCCATTCTCTGCACACCCATGTGTGCAGAGAAGTCACAAGCTTACTTCCACCTGGAAGGACATCACCAGGTTAGTGGCAGACTTGGGCCTGGAATTCGTGAGTCCCAGTCCACAGCTCTGTTCATTTCCCAAATGGCTGGGAGAAGCCTTCATGCCCTATTTGAGCAGAGTCTATGCAGTAAGTCCAGGAGCACCCCTTCTCCTTGAGAAACCGCAGGGGAGGCAAAGGAAGCCAACGCAGTGAGGACAACGTTGGGCCTTTCTCGGCTTCCCCTCCAGCTGTCCAGTGACAGGCCCTTTCTTGGCATGTACAAGAGTGCAGGGATTGGAGGAGAGGGATTGGAGTCTGAGCTCTGCTTGAACCTCTAGGGGTCTCCCAGCAGCAGTGTGTGTTGGCATCTCTCCAAGCATTGCTCCAATGGGGAAGAGGATTTGGGGGAGGGACCGGGGTGGAGTGGCGAAGGGCAGCCGTGGAGTGAAAATTGGTGTTTTTAGTTCTTTTATTTTAGTCTCAAAGAAGATCTCCCATAGAGCCCTGGTCACGGAGAAGAGAAAAGAAGAAACCCCCAAATCTGAAGCATTAATGGCGGGAGGATTCCACCCTTTGCTTCAAAGGAGAGCTTTGGAAAACGAATCTAGCTCCCATAATCTCTTAAAAACAGCACATTTGTTTGGAACTGAAAGGCTTTTAGATATCCACTCCCCCGTCTCACCCCTGACTCTTTAATTTCTTTGTCCTTTGTGTCAGTTGCGTTCTTGTATTTTTATATAACGTTATAGCAAATAAAACAAATTTAGAAGAAGCCGTGTTAGTTTTCAGGTCATCATCATTTCTAGTGTCCACTGGCAGAGAATGTGACGTATGTGACGTGGGAATCCATGGGGCCCCCAGAATCTCTGAGTTGACACCTTTTCCCTGGGCCTTGATGGGACAAATCTGAGAGACTTGCTCTGCCTCGTTCTTCGCTGTCCCAGCACTACGGGCGACCACTTTTATGGGGGATCAGGAACTGCCTCACGAGAAGCATCCACTTGGGCAGTCTTCCTTCCACTTCTCTCCTGCTGGTTGGGTGTAGGCTTCGCCCCTGCTCTCCCACTCCTCCACATCCCATTCAGAACCTGCATTTCTTTCCCCTTTCTCTTCCCCCTTCCCTCTGGTCCTTCCTTCCGACGTTATTGACCTCCTCTCATGTTCCCGACACTGTACTAGTTACTAAGCGGGTCCAGTGACAGTCGAGATAGGAACTGTCTTCGTGGTGCTTGTCCTCAGATCAGGTAAGCCGGCTGTTCCAATGCAGTGCGATGGTCACCATGGTGGGAATGTGCAGGGTGCTGAGGCGGAGCAGCGAGGGCACCAGACTTAGTGTGGTGGCAGCGGTAGAGCTGGGTTGGTTGCATTTCCTGTAAGAAGTAATAGCGAAGTTTGGCTTGAAGGATGGCAGACAAAGGCAGATGTTGAGAAGGGCGGTGGTGGCAGGAGTTTTGTAGTCCAAAGGAATAACGTAGCAGGCTCTGGGGGAGAGCCTGGCGACCTGAAAATAGCCTCGTGTGCCTGGAGACTCTCGCATTACCTGGCCATCACGTTCTCTGAAGATGGATCTACAGCTCACTATCTGTCCTTATACGGCCCGCAAGCCAAGAATAGTGTTTACCTTGTAAATGTTTGGAAAAAAATGAAAAGAAGAATAATGTATCGTGACACATAAAGGTGATATGAAATTCAAATTTCTGTGTCCATAATAAAGTTTTATTGACACAGGAACGCCCACTGGTTTATGTGTTGTTTGTGGCTGCTTCCACACTGAAGGCCAGAGTAGAGCATGATGAAGACCATACAGCCTGAAAAGCCTAAAACGTTTACTGTCTGGCCCTTTACAGAAAGGGTTAGCTGACCCCTGGCTTAGTAGTCGGGGCTGAGGGCTTGGAGTCCCTTCAGCAAATTTCTTAAAATGCGTATATGTCGGTTTGCTCAGTCGAAAAATGGCAACAATAATACTTCACAGGCTTGTGAAGACTGAAGAAGATATTGTCATATAAAGCTCCTGGGAATAGTAAGTGCTGAAATAAAATCATTTATTAAAAATAGTTAATGAGGATTTCAACCAATTTGAGCTATTAATAGCATTTGTGATAGGACAGATATGATAGCATTGTGAACTGCCTTATTTGTTGCCAGAGAGACTGCTCTGGGAATTATCAGTTAAAAATGTACTTTCTGGTAATAGATAAATGGGGAAAGAGAAAGCCGTGTTTGTGAGCGAGACTAGAAAGCTGTGAGGGAACAGACAGACTGTTGCCAGAACCCGTCACATAGCATGATCACAGCTACAATGGATTGCTGGCTGCCGTGACATCTCCCTGAGGCCTCCACAGGCATCGTCTGCGCTGGTCATGGTTCCAGACCTATGTGGGAGCAACGCTTGTCACCCAGTTTTGCAGAGGGGGAGATGGAGGATTACTAACAGAAGTTAGTAAGTTAATCCAGGCCACACGGCCAATAGGGGCTGAGTCATGACGTGCACCCGGAACGGTCTGAAGCCAAACTTTCTGTCTTACCACTGACTTGGGAAACCTCTTCCGATGAGAACCGGAACCCACGTTTCAGGGCCCACAGCTGTTCTGGGGGCTGGCACACTGCAGCATCGCCTATCTGAGCTCTGAAGAAGTGCCAGTTTAGGAAAACACTGTTGCAGCTGCCTGCGCCCATTCCAGGGTGAATTTCCCAGAGGCCCCCGTGAGAGCTACAGCCAAGATGACCCCCTGAGAGCTGTCCTGTGAGGGGTGGTCCTGCACGCAATCCCTCCGTTACTTGAGTATGAGGAGGTGGGCATGGCTGCGCTGGGGGTGTGTGGCTGTGTGACGGGATGAAATGTTGTCATTAACAAATAAAATCTGTTTGGTCACCAAGTATCATTTATTGACATGGAAATATGCTCACAAACTATTCTACCAGAACCCAGACCCACACACGATGGTCTCAACTGTGCATGTACATAGATGTATTTTCAAAAAGCTGGGGAAGGAACATGCCAGGAGATTTGGTAGCTGTCTGTCTCTGGGTCAAGGGAATAATGGTGAGTGTGATTTATCTATACTTCTTCCTCTTTCTAGAGTTCTAAAACAATGTTTATATAATTATGCATAAATAAGAAAATATTATAAGTGATGTAGCACTATGTACCAAAAAACTTAAAAATCTTCAAATTTTTTAATGCCATAATTTCACCTTGGTACACCACCATAAACGTGGATCAGTGATTATATACACAGATATATGCTCATTTTAGCATTATTTGAAGTAGTGAAAAGATTAGAAACAATGTTCTGCATGGCACAACTACTTCAAAGCATATTATGTAGCCAACAAAGAAAATGCTGTTTACAAATGGAAAATGCTTATGTTATAATATTGTGAATAAGGCAGGATACAAAATTGAACATACAGAATAAGCACAGTTCGTTGACAATGCAACAATCCATTCATTAAAAGACAGAAAGAAAACACAGTCAAGTGCTAAGGTTGTGTAAATAGTTGGTGCGATTATAAATTTTTCTCCTTTTTCTGCTTCTCTGCAATTTGAAAAATTCCTTTAATGAATGGATATTATTTCTGTAACAGAAATAAATAGGCTTTTAAAAATGGGTGGAATTGGAAATCTGTGTCGACTGGTAATTACTCTTAAAAATCCCCCCTCCCTCCACATCCCACTGCTTGAACCTTCATCTCTGTTGCCTCTTATGGTTCGCTGGATATTTCCCAGGTTAGTCACAGGAAGCTGAATGAGCATGCGAGAGCACCAAGCTGGGAAGCAGGAGATGGGGGTTCTAGCCAGGGCCACGCCACCAACTCACTGCATACTCGGGGTGAGCCCCTTTTCCTCCCGGGGTCTCAGACTGTTTATCTAAAATGAGGAGAGTTTAGATTAGATCGGGGGTTCCCTGGGATTGGGTTGAAAGAGAGAGAGGTCTCAGTGACAGTGTGTACTGTCCGAAGTCTGGATCCCTCCCCTCCAACCCAACTCAACACAAACAGTTCTTCTTTTATAGTTTCCTCATTGAGTTTAGTGGAAAATTTTAAGTGAAGAATGATTCCAATGTTAACTAAAGTTTCAAAACCACTGGACTAGACAATTTATATTGTCTGTGTCTAGATCATGAACTGTTTACAGAGTGTAGCTGCTGTTCATCTCTCTCTCTTTTAATTTGTCTTGTGGTAAAAACATGTAACATGAAATCTGTATTCATAACAGTGTTTTCAGTGTACAGTACAGCATTGTTAAACATGCTCATCACTGTACAGCAGATCTCTAGGACTTTTTCATCTTGTATGACTGAATCTCTTTACTTATTGAACAATGTCTCCCCATTTCCCCCTCTCACCAGCCCCCGGCAACCACCACTTTACTTTCTGCTTCTGCGAGTTGGACTGCGTTAGAGATGTCATGTGAGTGGAATCACGCAGTGCTTGTCCTCCTGTGACTGGCTTACTTCACTTGCGTGATGTCCTCAAGGCTCATCTATGTAGCATATGGCAGAATTTCCTTTCCTTTCAAGGCCGAGTAATATTTCATTGTATGTATATATTATATTTTCCTTGTCTGTTCATCTTTGGTGGACGTTTAGGATGTTTCCCCCTCTTAGCTACTGTGAATAATGCTGCAATGAACGTGGAAGTTCAAATATCTCTTCAAGATCCTGATTTCAATTCTTTTAGATAAATTCCCAGACGTGGGGTTGCTGGATCATATGGTAGTCCTATTTTTAATTTTTGGGGGAAACTCCTTTCTGTTTTCCACAGCAGCTGTATCTTTACATTTCTACCAATGGGACACAACGGTCCCAATTTCTCCACATCCTCGTCAGCACTAGTTACGTTCTGTTTTAGTTTTTTTTTGATTTTTTTATTTATAATGGTCATCCAAGTAAGCATGAGGTGATATCTCATTGTGGTTTTCATTTACATTTCTCTGATGATTAGTGATGTTGAATATCTTTTCATACACCTATTGGCCATTTGTATGCCTCTGTCTATTCAAGTCTTTTGCCAATTTTCTAATCAGGTTACTTGTTTTTTGTTATTGCATTGTATATTTGCATATATTTTGGATATTAACCTCTTATAAGATATATGGCTTGCAAATATTTTCTCCCATCTGTAGGTTGCTTTTCACTCTGTTAATTGTTTCCTGTGCTGTGCAAGAAGCTTTTTAGTTTGATGTAGTCCCATTTGTCTATTTTTGCTTTTGTTGCGTGTGCTTTTGGTGTCATATCTAAGAAATCATTGCCAAGACCAATGTTACGAAGCTTTCCTTCTATGTTTTCTTTTAGGAGTTTTATAGTTCAGGTCTTACATTTAAGTCTTTAATCGATGTTGAGTTGATTTTTGCATATGGTGTAAGATAAGGGTCCAATTTCATTCTTTTGCATGTAGACGTCCAGTTACCCCACCTCCATTTGATAAAGAGATTATCCTTTTCCCGTTGTGTAGTTTTGGCACCTTTGTTAAAGATTGTTTGATCACGTATGCATGGATTTGTTATTCCTGGGCTCTCTGTTCTGTTCTGTTGGTCTATATGTCTGTCCTTGTGCAGGTACCATACTGTAGCTGTGTCATATGTTTTGAAGTCAGAAAATGTGAAGCCTCTAGGTTTGTTCTGCTTTCTCAAAATTATTTTGGTTATTTGGGGGTCCTGTGTGGTTTCGTATGTATTTTAGGGTAATTTTTTTCTATTTTTGAAAAAATGACCTTGGGATTTTTATAGGACTTGCACTGAATCTGTAGATGGATTCAGTATGGATATTTTAACAATATTAAGTTTCCAAATCATGAGCTTGGGCTCTCTTTCCATTTCTTTGTGTCTTGTTAAATTTCTTTCAGTAGTGTTTTGTAGTTTCCAGTGTGTAAGTTTTTCACCCCCTTAGCTAAGTTTATTACTAAGTATTTTATTCTTGTTGATGCTATCATAAATGGGATTGTTTTCCTAATTTTCTTTTCAGATTGTTTATTATTTAGTACATAAAAATTTATTTAGTACATAAAAACACCACTGATTTTTATGTTGATTTTATATCCTGCAACTTTGCTGAATTTATTTATTAGTTTAACCATTTTTGTGGAGTCTTCAGGGTTTTCAACATATAAGATCATGTTATCTGCAAACAATTTTACTTCTTCCTTCCTGATTTGGATGCCTTTTATTTCTTTTTCCTGCCTAATTGCTCTGGCTAGGACTTGCAGTACTGTTTCAAATAGAAATGGTGAGATTGGGTATCTTTGTCTTGCTCCTGATCTTAGAGGAAAAACTTTCAGTTTTTCACTGTTGAGTATGATGTTAGCTGCAGGTTTTTCATATATAGCTTGTATTATGTTGAGGTAATTTCCTTCTGCTTCTAGTTTGTTGAGTGTTTTTATCGTGAAAGGACATTGAATTTTGTCAAATCCTTTTTATTCACCTATTGAGATGATCGTGTGATTTTTATCACTGTTATGTTAACGTGTTGTGTCGTATTGATTTTTGTATGTTGAATCATCCTTGTATCCCAAGGATAAATCCCACTTGGTCATGGTGTATAATCCTTTTAATACACTGTTAAATTTGGTTTGCTAGTATTTTATTGAGGATTTCTGCATCTATATTCAACAGGGATATTGGCCTGTAGTTTTCTTTTCTTGTAATATCTTTGTCTGTCTTTGCTATCAAGATAAGGCTGGCTTCATAAAATGAGTTTGGAAGTTTTCCCTCCTCTTCAATTTTTTGGAAGTGTTTGAGGAAGATTGGTGCTAATTCTTCGTTGACTGTTTGGTAGACTCCTCCAGTGAGGCCGTGGGATCATGGGCTTTTCTTTGTTGGAAGGTTTTGATTAGTGATTCAACATTCCTCCTAGTTATAGGTCTGTTCAGATTTTCTATTTCTTCATGATTCAGTCTTTCTAGGTTGTATGTTTCTAGTAATTTATCTCTTTCTTCTAGGTTGTCTAATTTGTTGGCATATAATTGTTCATAGTAGTCTCTTGTAATCCTTTTTATTTCTGTGGAATCAGTTTTAATGCCTCCTTTTTCATTTCTGATTTTATTTTATTTCTATTTTCTTAGTTTAGCTAAAGCTTTGTAAATTTTGTTGACTTTTAAAAAAAACCACTCTTAGTTTTGTTGATTTTTTTCTATTTCATTTATTTCTGCTTTAATTTTTACTATTTCCTTCCATCTGCTAAATTTGGGCTTAGTTTATTTTTCTTGTTCATTGAGGTGTAAAGTTAGGTTATTTGAGATTTCTTCTTTTTTAATGTAGGAGTTTATCACTATAAACTTCCTTCTTTTTTATTTTATTTTTTATTTTTTTTGTGTGTGAGGAAGATCAGCCCTGAGCTAACATCCATGTCAATCCTCTTCTTTTTGCTGAGGAAGACCGGCTCTGAGCTAACATCTATTGCCAATCCTCCTCCTTTTTCTCCCCCAAAGCCCCAGTAGATAGTTGCATATCATAGTTGCACATCCTTTTAGTTGCTGTATGTGGGATGTCGCCTCAGCATGGCTGGACAAGCAGTGTGTCGGTGTGCGCCCGGGATCCGAACCCGGGCCGCCAGTAGCAGAGCACGCGCACGCAACTGCTAAGCCATGGGGCCGGCCCTAAACTTCCTTCTTAATACTGCTTTTGCTGCATCCCATAAGTTTTGGTATGTTGTGTTTTCACTTTTGTTTGTCTCAAGATAATTTCTAATTTCCCTTTTGATTTCTTCTTTGACCCATTGGTTGCTTAATTTCCATATATTTGTGATTTTCCAGTTTTCCTTCTGCTGTTCATTTCTAGTTTCGTTCCATTGTGGCCAGAAAAGATACTTAGTATGGCTTTAATCTTCTTAAATTTCTTAAAACTTGTTTTGTGACCTAATATGTGTTATAACTCAGATAATGTTCTGCGTGCACTTGAGAAGAATGTGTATTCCATTATTGTCAGTTGGAACATTCTGTTTATGTCTGTTAAGTCCATTTGATCTATAGCGTTGTTCAAGTCCTCCATTACCTTATTGATCTTTGTCTGGATGTTCTTTCCATTATGGAAAGTGG
The DNA here is from genome assembly GCF_057802395.1 of Ceratotherium simum simum. NCBI lineage: Eukaryota > Metazoa > Chordata > Mammalia > Perissodactyla > Rhinocerotidae > Ceratotherium > Ceratotherium simum. The sequence goes on from NC_141901.1 coordinate 99,422,863, forward strand.
GGTTTTGAAATTTCCGGTTATTGTTGTTCTGCTGTCTATTTCTCCCTCCAGTTCTGTCCATGTTTGCTTCATATATTTGGGTGCTCAGATGTTGGGTGCATATATGTTTAATAATTATATCTCCCTGGTGAGTTGACCTTTTCATCATTATATAATGCCTTTCTTTATCTCTTGTGACAGTTTTTGACTTAAAGTCTACTTTCTGATATAAGTATGGCCACTTCTGCTTTCTTTTGGTGACCATTAGCATGGAACGTCTTTTTTTATTTGTTTACTTTCAGCCTATGTGTGTCTTTAAATCTAAATTGATTCTCTTGTAGACAGCATATAGTTGGAGTTTTTTTTTTTTTTTTAATTCATTCAGCTACTCCATGTTTTTTGATTGGGGAGTTTAATCCATTTACATGTAAAATAATTACTAATAAGGAAGGACTTACTATTGTCATTTTGCTAATTTTTTTCTATCTATCTTGTAGCTTTTTGTCCCTCTTTTCCTCTTTTTCTGTCTTCCTTTGTGTTTGATTTTTTTCTCCTATTAATTCCTTTCTCATTTTCTTTTGTGTTTCTTCTATAGATATTTTCTTTGTGGTTATCATGGGGCTTACATAAAACACCTTGTAGTTATGACAATTGAAATTGCTAACAACTTCAATCACATATGAGAACTCTACTCTTTTATTCCCCCCACTTTGTGTTATTGATGTCACACATTACATCTTTTTATATTGTGTATCTATTAACACATATTTTAGACTTATAATTATTTTTATACTTTTGTCTTTTAACTCCTATACCATAATTAAAAATGATTTATTGCCACCATTACAGTATTGCGATATTCTGTATTTTTCTATATATTTACCTTTACCAGAGAGCTTTATACTTTCATATGCCATCATGTTGCTGTCTAGAATCCTTTTTGAAGGACTCCCCTTAGCATTTCTTGTAACGCGGGTCTACTGGTAATGAACTCCCTCAGCTTTTGTTTATCTGGGAAAGTCTTAATTTTTTCTTCTTTTTTGAAGGCGAGTTTTCCTGAATATATTATTCTTGGTTGGCAGAGTTTCTGCTGTGAAATATGTTGATAGTCTTAAGGGGGCTCCCTTGTACGTGATGATTCACTTTTCTCTTGCTGTTTTCAAAATTGTCTCTTTGTCTTCAACTTTCGACAATTTGATTATAATGTATCTCTGTGTGGATTTATTTGGGTTCATCCTAGTTGAGATCAGTTGGACTTCTTGAATCTGGATATCCATTTCCTTCTCTAGATTTGGGACTTTTTAGCCATTATTTGTTCAAATAAGCTTTCTTTCACTTTTTCTCTTTTCCTCTTCTGGGACTTTATAATGCATATATTGGTCCACATGAGGATGTCCCATAACCCACTTCAGCTTTATGCACGCTTTTTCATTCCTTTTTTTTTCTTCATCTGACTGGATAATTTCAAGTGAGTTGTCTTTGAGTTCACTGATTCTTTCTTGTGCTTGATCAAGGCAGATGTTGAGCCCCTCTAGTGAATTCTTCCATTCAGTTATTGTGTTCTTCAGCTCCAAAATTTGTTTGTTCTTCTTTAAACTTTCTGTCTCTTTGTTGGTATTCTCATTTTGTTTATGCATCATTTTCCTGAGCTTGTTTTGATGGTTATTTGAAATTTTTTGTCATATAATTTGTATACCTCTGTTTCTTTAGGGTTGGTTTCTGGAGATTTATTTTCTTCCTGTGATCAGGCCATGTTTCCATGTTTCTTCATGTGCCTTGTGTTGGGCTTTGCATATTTGAAAAAACAGCCACCTCTCCCACTCTTTATAGGCTGCCTTTGTACAGGGAAAGACCTTCACCAATCAGCCTGGTTAGAGATTCTGGGGGCTTCTCAACCCTTCTCTGGGGTTGCATCTTCTCTGGCTTGGGCCTAAGAGGTTTGCCCACTTCTTTTTCAGGAGTTTGTAGTTTCTTGGTTCCTGTGGTGTCTGTCTGTGGCATTACAAGTTCTTTGGGTCTGCCACAAGGAACACTCTTTAGTTCTCTGTGGTCCCCAGGTATCCAAGGTATGCCAGTTGCATAGGAACTCTGAGACAAGCAAGACAGAAACCAGTCCCCCCAACAGTCCCCTGGAAAGCTGGAATGTTGGATGTACATTCTTCTCTTTCCTTCTCCTCTTAAGGGAGAAGCTGCATGTTGGACTTTTCCTCTTGATCACAAGCTGTACCACCTTGGGGAAGGGGCCAATGTGGTTGACATGAAATGACTTTTCTTACCCATTTCAATGTAACTGTTCTTGGCTTTGAAATTGCCTGGATTAATATAACTTCCTAAATGATTTCTGGAGTTCTCATTAAGGCTTTTTGGGCTGTATATATATTGTTGTTACTGCAGGAACAAAGTTTGGGGCTTCCTATTTGGCCATCTTGCTGATATAGCTTCCTCATATCTCTTAAATAGTGAGAAATGAAAACTTGCTCACACCTCACACTACACTCATATGTGCAAAGCCACACACCTCCTACCCCTGATTCTCCTACCTCTGGCCTCCTTATTTCTGCAATCCTTCCAGCAAAGTACCCTCTCCCTCAATATTGCCCAGCCAGCAGGCTCTGAGGTCTCATGAACAGATTTAGTATGACTTTTGGGCCCAAGCCATAGGAGCCCCCTCTCTGGGCTTTGCATCAGAGGGTGGTGCGTATCACAAACACAAAATGGCAGATTTATTCAATGTGTTCGGACACCTCTGTTGCTCAGGATCTGTTGTTGAGGGCTGAGACACACAGCCTTTAACCCTATACATCTGCTTTCATGATTAACACCTTTCAGACCTCAAGGAAAACCTTTTTTTTTTACATCTCTTGCTGTATGTCCTCAAAACATGCTTTACAGGCTGCTGGTTTGTGCCATTGCCAATATCTAACATAGTCTCCATTTCAGAACGTGGGGATAATTTTTTTCCCAATTTTATTGACATAATTGACATATAACATTGTATAAGTTTAAGGTATGCAATATAATTATGTGATATATGTAAGTATTGCAAAATGATTACCGCAATAAGTTTAATTAACATCCTTCACCTCACATAGTTACAAATTTTATTTTCTTTGTGATAAGAACTTTTAAGATCTACTCTGTTAGCAACTTTTGAATATACAATACAGTATTGTTAGCTATAGTCATCATGCTGTACATTATATCCTCAGAACTTATTCATCTTATGACTAGAAGCTTGTAAGTTTTGATGATGTTCACCCATTTTACCCCCTCCTCCACCCCCTGCATCTGGCAACCACCAATCTATTTTCTGTTTTTATGAATTTTGTTTTTTAGATTCCCCACATAAGTGAGATCATACAGTATTTGTGTTTCTATGTCTGACTTATTTCACTTAGCATCATGCCCTCAAGTCCACCCATGTTATCACAAATGGCAGGATTTACTTCTTTTTTATGGCTGAATAGTATTCCACTGTATATATTTACCACATTTTCTTTATCAATTTATCTATCAATGGACACTTAGTTTGCTTCAATGTCTCAGCTATTGTGAATAATGCTGCAATGAACATAGGGGGGCAGATATTTTTGAGTTAGTGGTTTCATTTCCTTCAGATATATATCCAGAAATGAAATTGCTGGATCATATGGTAGTTCTAGTTTTAATTTTTTGAGGACCCTTCGTACTGTCTTCCATGATGGCTGTAACAGTTGCAATCCCATCAACAGTGTGCAAGGGTTCCCTTTGCTCCACATCCTCACCAACACTTGTTATCTTTTGTATTTTTGATAATAGCCATTCTAACAGGTGTGAGGTGATATCTCCTTGTGTTTTTTTTTTTTGTGAGGAGGGCTAGCCCTGAGCTAAAATCTGATGCCAAGCCTCCCCTGTTTTCTTGAGGATGATTGGGCCTGGGCTAACATCCATGCCCATCTTCCTCCACTTTATATGGGATGCCTCCACAGCATGGCTTAACAGGCAGTGCATCAGTGCATGCCTGGGATCTGAACCTGCAAACCCCAGGCTGCTGCAGCGGAGCACATGCACTTAAATGCTGCGCCACTGGGCCGGCCCCTCTCCTTGTGGTTTTGATTTGCATTTCCCTTATGATAAATGATGTTGAGCACCTCTTCATGTACTTTTTGGCCATTTGAATATCTTCTTTGGAAAAATATGTATTCATCTCCTCTGCCCATTTTTCAATTGGATTATTTGTTTTTTTTTGCTATTGAGTTGTATGGGTCCTTGTGTATTTTGGATATTAACTTCTTATCAGATGCATGGTTTGCAAGTATTTTCTCCCATTCTGGGTTGCCTTTACATTTTTTTGATCGTTTCTTTTGCTATACAGAAGGTGTAGTCTGTGGGGAATATTTGAACAGCAGAGACACTTAGGTGAAAGAAGTGGCAAATTAGTCAACTTGTCAAATCTTTTTTTTCAGATAGCTTGAATGTGGTAGATTCTTGCTCAATAAAGAATCACTTCCCAGTGATGTGGAGGGCCCCTTTTCTTGCTTCTCTGTCTTCTAATGGGGTTCCAGAGACACGCCAATTAGTGTGGTATTTGTAAGAGTTACATGTGGCAGATGAAGAACATTTTGTAATAGTTAAAATTCATATTGCTCTTAAATTTGTATATAGGTAAGTCTAGAAGTAATGTGTATGAAGTGTGATATTCATTCTTTACTGTACTATGTGGATCTAGGTATTGTTTGAAAAATGGTGAAAATAATGATATCAGTAATAATTTATACAATGAAATTAAAATAGTTTGTAAAGTTTTCTTTGATATTTTGTCATATGTAATCCCATTTCAGTGTTTGAATTTTGTATCTAAAATTCACAAATCTTTCCAAATCTAAGTATTGCTTGAATAATTTTGTTGACAGTTCCTGTTGCTACTGCCTCTAAAGAGTGAGGTCTTTCTAAATTAAAATAAAAATAATTATCTGGGAATGGCAGTGACTCAGGAATGACTGCAAGATTTGGCATTGCTATTAAAGGAACAAAGTTATGTGACAATCTTAATTATAATAGCATAATTACAGATTTTGCCAAAATAAGGAAAGAAAATAAACCTTGTGGAATTAGCACACGGGCAACTTATAAATTACGTAGGCTTCCACTTTAGCACTCAACATCAACCACTGGTCGGTAGAACACACAGACGTGCACATAAATAATCCAATTCTGCTATCTTTGATATCTTGCTTATTTCCAGTCATATAAAAACCATAGCTTTACACATACTTTTAGATTTTTGTGCTTATCAAAATATATTAGTCAAGGTGGGTTTATAGAGTATGTTTTATTTAACACTTTACGGGCTCGATTATGACTTTCGAATATGTAGACGTGCGGTGCTCTTGCGCGGAACCACGGCGTTTGGGGCTGGCCTGAGCGGGTTCTGGCGTGACAGCCAACTCCAGCTGGGCCGCTGCGGGACGGCGTGGGGGGAGCCACCCCGCGCAGCCTGCGGGCCGGGACTGCGGGGCGGTGGAGCTCCTTCAAGAAGGTGGGGGGGGACGGCTCAGGCTCCTGGCACGGCAGCTTCGGGGTGCGGAGTCGCCCTCTCCCGCTGTGTCTGATCCCGTCGAGGGGTCAGGCGAGCTGCGGAAGGACCGCTCTCACCCTGCAGCCCGAGTCTCGTTTCAGTCCTCTTTACAATATTCGGTTTGAGAACGTTTGATTGGTATCCACGCCAATTTACATTTTCGAAATAAATTTCAACATTATCTTTGTCAATGAAAGAAAGGCGAGGTCTTAGAATCTTTATGATTTTAACTGTTGCACATTTCTGAACAGTTTTAAAAGTAGTTTGGATTTTTATGGATCACCTACTTGTAAAAGATAAAATTTCTTTTTCGTAGTGATTATTACAAATTTGAAGAGATTATGAATTTAAAAATCTAGATCAAAGACTGCCTGTGGCTATTTCAAGCATAAAAAGTCCGATAATGAAGACTTAGTCATAAATGTAAGCTCCAGTCTCGCCTTATAATTTGCAAAAATAATTTTGAGAGTTTTCTATAAATTCTAAATTTATAATCATTTATAATAGTTTCAAATTTTTATATCATAGTTATGTAATAATGAAAAGGTATTTTCTAAAACCAAGGCCTATATTTCCGTATACCAAGCCCCTAAATCTCCAACTTATTCCTGTGTCCCTTATAAATAGACAATTTTTATTGTACCATGACATAAAAAACACTGGAATGCCTGTTTTATCTGAGGAAGAACAACCTTGGCTCCACTTTTATCACTAGGGGAGCTTACCAAGTAGTCGGCCTGGTCCAGCTGTGAAATTATGGTTTAATTGGTCTGGTTTGGGGTGGGAGTTGGAAACTCAGTGTCCCCTTTGTTCTGGGAGTAGATCTGAAGCTTGAAGTGGCCAGAAGAGCTTTGAAAATGCAGATAGTTGAGCTTCACCTCAGTCCATGGAGTCAGAATCTCTGGACCATGGGCTCTGAGCACCATGTTTTCTCAAAAAGAGCCCCAGTTTGTGGTGGTATCCTGTCCTCTCCTTCTGTGTGGCAGCAGCCTTGTTGCTCAGCCTTCCAGTGGAAGACTATAGAGTGAGCAACTGAATGACGTCGGCTTAAAGTTTACAAGATGTTACCTGCATTACATCCAGTGACCTGAGACTTGGGCTGTAGAACATTTAGGGCTATTGAAAGCCCTTTTTCAAGTGGTGCCAGTTGCATGATGCTGGTAGATCCTGATGACTAAACAACGGTTTTCAACCCTGGTCATACATTAGAATCACCTGGAGAGTGTAAAAAAGAAAAAAAGAATAAAACAAACAAACACACCTGGGTCTCACCCCAGACCAATTAAATCAAAATCTCCGGGGATGGGGGGCATATACTCCCTGCTTTTTTTTTTAAAGCTTCTTAGACCATTTTAATGAGTAGCCAAAAATGGGAATGATTACTTTAAAGGAAAAGTACAGGATTTGGTTTCCAGTTACTTCCCTGCCCTGTTTGTCGAGTCACACTGGTCTACTCAGCGTCCAGTGTCCACCCCATTCCTCACTGTAACTCGGTGGTTCTCATTGGTTGCACGATTACCTATTCTGCCCTCTTTTATCAGCTGTCTCGACCTTTACTGTCCAGTTAATGACTGACTTTGTCTGCAAAGCCTCCCTTTATTGCTCCTGCTTTCAGTGACTGCTGCTTCTGTAATCTCCTCTAATTTCACTCCATATGCCACCTCCATCGTCACGTCCCATCACAAGCAGTGTCTACCCACTGCAGGCTTTTAGGGAATCCTTGCTGCTTCCAATTGTGCTCTCCTTAGGGAGGGAGGGTGGATTCCTCTTTGTGGAGGTAGTGGAGAACTGAGGAACTGAGAGAGCTCAAACTTGCCTTCATCTCCACTTTTTCTCTCTCCTTGTGAGGCGTCTTTAGAGTGAAGACGCGAGTCCGGGCTCACCTGGGATAGGATTGGAGAGGGATCCTATGTGGGTAGGGTTTTCTCTCTTGCCTTCCTTATTCACTCCCACACCATGTGAGAAGATGTTAGATCAGGTGTGATGTTCACTATAATGACAAAACGCTTGAGCCGAAAAGCACTGCCCTGGTGGGGCCTGGAATGGACCATAGCTTGGGAACACGCCTCTGGTTCCTAGATCTCCTTTGGCAACTTCTAAACATCTCTTGATGTTCTCTTCCTTGGAAAAGGAGTCTTAACTCTGTCCCAAAGCTTATGTGAACCTTTTTGACATTCATTCGCTCATCCCTCCATAACTTGTTTGCTGAATGCTTCATGCACCAAGCCCAGGTCAGGCCCCGGGGAGCCTCCATATGGCCCATCGACTAAGTGCCTACAACTTTCGGAGCTGGGGTTGAAAGAGCAACAGAATAGTAGTTCCTTATTAAGCTTTTCCACTCACTTTAATTTATTAGTGAAACACTCGAGCTAAATTGTGCAGACTAAGCACATTTGGAAAAATGAAACTTTTACCTGAAATTAAAAAATGTAATCTTTGCAAGTGTTTATGAATGCAAGGTAAATAGGTCCACATTCATGCAAACACGGGACTGTAAATATAAGGCGCATGCACGTAGGATATGTGTTGCTAATGCCAATGCAGATCCTTGTAACATGTCCATTTCAACAATAAATATTTAAATTCTCCTTAAAGATGCCAACAGTTGCTAATTCATGGTAATTTCATTCCACTCTAAAATTTTACAACAGTTCCAAGTATAACTGTACATAATTTCAGTGCTGACATTGAAGCCTCAAGTTAGGAATTAGATAATTACTGTGTAATTATGTGGCTTTTGGTGTCTATGCACACTGATGGTGGCTGAAGGAGGGCTCGGTTCATTTTGTGCGCTTATAAATTATTCACCTGTTCTACTGGAGTTCTTGAATTTGCATTCATGTATTCAAGTAGCATCTCATTTTATGAGCATTTGCCCTTGGCTGCCAAATAATAGTCTAATGAAAACAAAACCAAGTCGTTGGTCTTTGCTTCACAATGTTCCTGAGAAGTGAATCTCATTTTAAAATAATCATTTCCAATCTCTAGATCTTTTGATGATGTAACCAATTCATTTGAATTTTGAAGGTTGAAACTGTTTTTTTCTTTTAAGATTCTGGGTGTGACTGAGGCGCAACAGGTATAATTCTATGAAAACTTTAAAAAGAATTTACACAGAGCCATACTGGAAATACGAGCCAAGCAAACTGCAGCCACTTCTGATGCCATCGTTGGCTCGTATAAAAGGTATCAGCAGTTTTGCCTGCTCGTCACCCTTTCTGCCTTTGGGAGCTATTCTTTTCCCATAGTGTATTGTCCTGGTGGCAATGTCGACGAGGTGCTCTGCCACCCCAACCAGAAGATGAGAAGGCAGCTTACACTTTCCCATTCCAATCTTACGCCTGGGATTTGAATCTTGAGTGGAATGACGGAGGGATGAAAAATGGAGCGGATTCATCATGTAGGCAGTGCCTAAAGAGACCACCCTTCTGCCTAGACTCCCAAAGAGGCTGTGGTTTCTGATGTTTCCAAAGTTTTGTTCTTAATGTTTCCTTAGACTCTGTCTTTTCATATCCTTTCAATACATTCTTATTTTTTGGGGGGAGGAGTCTAATGTTACACTGAGTTTGTGATGTTTATAATCCAAGAACCCTAACAGAACTTGGAATTTTGGAGACAATCAGAGATTCAAAGAGATTTTGTGTCTAGAATACACCCAAGGGATCATTTAGTCCAACTTTCTCATTTTACAGGACAGCTGACTTGTCCAAGGTCACCTGGGTATTTGGTGGCAGAGCAGGAAATAGAATTAAATTTGCTCAGTTCTACCAGTAATCTTGGAGTTAGATCCATAGATTTTAAAGATATAAGAAAACTTAAAGGGGAACCTGGTTCATTTACCCAATTTAGATAATGGTGTATTATTATCTTATAGATGAGCTGAGATTCCAAATATTTGTGACTTGCCTGATTTTGTAGATATCGATGGTTTTGCCATTAAAATCCGTGCCCATTCAGGTTTCCTATGGGAAGCTCTCTTTTCCCAATTCTTAGCGTATGTGATTCCAGGGAGGCTGCATTTCTGTTTCCATGGTTGCTGGTGAGCCTATGACCAAAGCCGTGGCATGAAAGCCAATGAGCATCAGCTTGAGACTTTTGCTGGAACTCTTGGGAAAGAGAAGTTCTCCTTCTGCTGGTCTACCAACCAGTGTCCCAACAGGAAAGAGATGGCACATTCAGAGTAGATGATTTGAAGAAGGTCTATTTACAAAGGGACTTTTTACAAGAGTACTGCAAGGGGTAGTTCAGTATTGAGGTTAGTAAGAGGGGAAGAGCTGTCTCCATGTGGCAAAGGAATGAAGGCAAGGAGCAGGTATAAGTAATCAGACGGAGAGAGTCACGTGGAATAGACCACTTTGGTCATGGACACAGGCGATCCGAGGTGGCCTCTTCGGGTTGGAGCCAGCTGGATGAATACCTTGCCCTCATTCTCTTTCCTCTCTCCTCCTGCCGTGGTCTGATCTAGTCAAAAGCCGGAGGGCACAGGAATCTCTTGATGTAGTCCACACGAGACAGCCTCCCAGCGTGGAGAGCAGGGTGGACAGGGTGGAGAATGGGCATGAAGGGCAGATAGAAGGTATCTGGGATAAGTGGAGATACTAAGATGTTAGGGTGATTTTTTTTTTGAATAATCTTCTCATTATTTTTTTCAGCTTTATTGAGGCATAATTCCCAAAGAAAATTGCAAGATATTTAAAGTGGACAACATGCTGATTTGATATACGCATATATTGTGAGAGGATTCCCCCCCTCAAGTTAATAAACACATTCATCACCTCACATATTAACTCTTCCCCTTTTTTTGTGAGAATATTTAAGTTCTACTTTCTTAGCAAATTTCAATCATGCAATACAGTCTTTTCAACTATGGTCACCATGTTGTGCTTAGATCCTTAGACCTTGTTCATCTTATAGCTGAAAGTTTGTACCGTTTACCAACCTCTCCCTATGTCCCCCACCCCCAGGCCCTGGCAGCCTCTTTTCTACTCTCTGTTTCTGATTTGACTGTTTTTTTTCTCTTTAAGATTCCGTATATAAGTGATACCGTGCAGTATTTGTCTTTTTCTGTCTGGCTTATTTCACTTAACACAGTGCCCTCCATGCTAACCTATGTTGTTGCAAATAGCAGGATTTCCTTCTTTATTAAGGCTGGATAGTATTCCATTACACACACACACACACACACACACACACATATATAAATATAAAATGTAAAATATAAAAAATATAAAAATATATAAAATATAAATATATATATTTCACATTTTCTTGATTCATTCATGTGTTGGTAGACACTTAGGTTGCTTCCGTATCTTGGTTATTGTGAACAATGCTGCAATGACCGTGGGAGTACAGATATCTCTTTGAGGTAATGGTTTTGATTCCTTTGGATATATACCCAGAAGTGGGAGTGCTGGATCATGTGGTGGTTCCACTAATTTCTTGAGGAACCTCTGTAATGTTTTCCATAGTGGCTGCACCAGTTTATATTCCCACCAACAGTGCACAAGGGTTCTGTTAGGATGAATTTTTGTGGCCATTTTCGCCTTTGCACAGGGAGTCTATGACTGAGACTTAAGACAACTCCAAAGAAAGCAGAGTCAATAAATGGGAAATACAGATATGTATGGCATCTCTTGAGCCCTAGATCTAGATGTGCCTGAAAATTCTATCCCTAGCTGTTTTCTCTCCATGGAACAATAAATCCATTTCATGCTTAAGAGAGTTTGAATTGGGGTTAAGTCACTTGCAACTGATATGAGCCCTAAATAATACACATGGGGTCACACAGCTACCAACTACCCTGAAAATGGATGGAAAGCCGCACATGCCAGGACTGGGGAGGCGTTTGTTCAGCTACTCACTATGTGATTGAATCCCTTGATCCTCACCCTCTATTTGAGCACATCTAAGAGGTGAGGAACTTGCTACTTACCAATAGTTCTTTCCTTCTTTGGGGGAAAAAAGGAGGAGGATTGGCAATAGATGTTAGCTCAGAGCCGGTCTTCCTCAGCAAAAAGAGGAAGATTAGCATGGATGTTAGCTCAGGGCTGATCTTCCTCACACACACACAAAAAAAGTTCCTTAAAGTGAGTCCAAATCTATCTGCAATAGTGTTTCTAAATTCCCAATAGATCTTAATTTTGGGGATTTGGGAGCAAGCAGTCAGAATTTCTAGGAATTCTCAAATTCTTAAGTGATACTTGGATTACTTCAAACATTCTTCATATTCTTTATGCATTAATATGAATATCTGAAAAGCTTACTCAAGAAGTAAGAAATATTGTTTAGTAGTATTTGAAAGAAACAAAGTCTATACTGAATATTTAAACACTGGAAAATACCAGCAAAAATTACCAGAAAATTCAAATAACATAACATTCAAATCTCCTAGCAAGGTTGGCAGCACTACACAAAATCTCTTGTCAAAATTCTCAATTTAGGAACTTGTTTTGCTTCCAAATTGTTATTTCTTGGTACCAATCATAAGATTTATACAAAGTTTATATACAATGCATATGAAATTATTAATAATTATTATATTTTTAAGACTGGCTCACTGTTAGCATCAGACAGGGTCACAGACAAACACTCACAACGTGTCCTCAGCTACCATCAAGATGATGGTTGGAGCAGGACCACCGCCTCCTCCATGCTCTTGTCCTGCCTCCCGGGAGTGCTGACATCTTCTTGCTCTTGTTTTCAATTTGACACCAGCAGATTCTTTTGAGCCAAGATGTCTCTATGTCGAGAAAAACTTCATACTCTTTCCCATTTTCCTGGTTTCTTGATTGGTTTTCTTGGGGTTTAGGATTTGGAAAAGCATGATTTTCTCAAGAAATGCCAGGAAGGAATTCCAACATGGAAACAGTAGTGTGCACACAATGTCTACTAACTTGTTCTTGACTTGCTCCTTTAGGCTGGGTGAAACAAATCTAACCCTCCTGCAATAGTTAACCCTTAATGTAGCTGGAGTCAGATCTCATGCTCCTGCTTGTGTGTCCTGTCCTAGGAAAGCCATCCTATCTCCAGCCATGTGCTTTGATATGATGTGCTTTTCAGTCCCTTCGCCATCCTTTTCCATAAAAGTATTAGGGAGGAAAATATGGCTTCTGCTGGCAAAGGATGCTCAGAAGAATTGGCGTTCAAGGTCCTCAGTGTCACTGGAATCTGCTCATATGCACCATCCCTATTTCAAAGGTCTTACTTCTTCCCGTTCAACACCTTAACTTCACTACAAAAGACCCTACGAGCTTGTGATTCATTTTGCTTTGTAATTCAGCTACCTTTAGGATTAGATTTTTGGTTTGGTTTTCTGAACTCTTGACCTGTGGCTATAGGAGATAAGGGTTTCTTTTAGTGTAGTCAGAGAAGCTTTCTGGTTCTTTAATCAAACTACGAACTGGGTATTTAAAGACCTACGCTCTTCATTTCCTCCTGAAATTCTCCTTCACTCTTAGGAATAACCTACCAACTCCTTATTTTTAGTAAAGTGTTTTATGGTAGCGGCTAGTTGGTCACTTAAGGACTTCTTTTCTATAGGCACGTGCTTCCAGGTGCTACAGATGATAATTTAGGTAACTATTCTTCCACTTCATGCTGTGGACGAGCAGTGTCCCTTTTACCATTGGCAACTGGGTCATTAGTGCCTTTTGACCTAGTCCGATAAGAGAACCAGGGCCTGGGGTTAAGGGGGAGATGCACAGGGTGCGAAATTTAAGGCGGCACTCGCACAACCCTGAGAGCGAGCACCTTCTTAATATCTGTGTTCTGGGTCACTGGCTTGCCTCACCCTAGTCTCTGCGCTCCAAAGAATCCATTCTAGATCTCCATCTCTAAGGTTCTGTTTCCCTGAGACCTCCTCAGCGTTCATTTCTGCACAAGAGCCACCTGCAAAAGTAGTGCTTTTGCAAGCAGCCGTTTATTTCTCTTTAAATTTTATTTTATTGTGGAAAGAATACTTAACATGAGATCTACCCTTTTAACACATTTATTTTGTATTGAGGTAACATTGGTTTATAACATACATTTCCGGTGTATATCACTATATTTCAGTTTCTGTGTAGGCTGCATCATGTTCACCACCCAAAGACTAATTACCATCCATCACCACACACGTGATCCCACTCACCCCTTTGACTCTCCTCCTTCCCCTCTTCCTCTCTGGTAACCACCAATCTAATCTCTGTCCCTATGTATCTGTTTATTGTTGTTCTTGTTATCTTCCACTTATGAGTGAAATCATATGATATTTGACTTATTTCACTTAGCATAATACCCTCACAGTCCATCCATATTGTCTGCAAATGGCAAGATTTCATCTTTTCATGGCTGAGTAGTATTCCATTGTGTATGTATACCACATCTTCTTTATCCATTCATCCATTGATGGGCACTTAGGTTGTTTCCAAGTCTTAGCTATTGTGAATAATGCTGCTATGAACATAGGGGTGCATAGACCTCTTTGTATAGTTGATTTCATGTTCTTTGGATAAATACCCAGAAGTGGAATAGCTGGATCATATGATAGTTCTATTCTTAATTTTTTGAGGAATCTCCATATTGTTTTCCATAGTGGTTGAAACAGTTTGCCTTCCCACCAGCAGTGTATGAGAGTTCTATTTTCTCCACATCTTCTCCAACATTTGTTTTTTCTGTCTTTTTAATAATAGCCATTCTGATGGGCATGAGTTTTGATTTGCATTTCCTTAATGATTGGTGATATTGAACATCTTTTCTTGTGCCTATTGGCCATCTCTATATCTTCTTTGGAAAAATGTCTATTCAGATCCTTTGCCCATTTTTTAATTGGGTTGTTTGGTTTTTTGTTGTTGAGTTATATGAGTTCTTTATGAATTTTGGATATTAACCCCTTATCAGATATATGATTTGCAAATATGTTCTCCCAATTGTTAGGCTGTCTTTTCATTTTGTTAATGGTTTCCTTTGCTGTGCAGAAGCTCTTTAGTTTGATGTAGTCCCATCTGTTTATTTTTCCTTTTGTTTCCCTTGCCTGGTGAGACATGGTAGTCAAAAAGATACTGCTAAGACCAATGTTGGAGAGTGTACTGCTTATGTTTTCTTTTAGAAATTTTATGGTTTCAGGTCTTACATTCAAGTCTTTAATTCATTTTGAGTTAATTTTTGTGTATGGTATAAGATAATGGTCTACTTTAATTCTTCTGCATGTGGCTGTCCAGTTTTCCCAGCAGCATTTATTGAAGAGACTTTCCTTTCTCTATTGTTTGTTCTTGGATCCCTTGTCGAAAACTAGCTGTCCATAGATATGTGGGTTTATTTCTGTCTGTTTTGGTGCCAGTATCATGCTGTTTTGGTTACTATAGCTTTGTAGTATATTTTGAAATCAGGAATGTGAAACCTCCAGCTTTGTTCTTTTCTCTCAGGATTGCTTTAGCTATTTGGGGTCTTTTGTTGTTCCATATAAATCTTACAATTCTTTGTTATATTTCCATGAAGAATGTCTTTGGGATTCTGATTGGGATTCCCTTGAATCTGTAGATTGCTTTAGGAAGTAGGGACATTTTAACTATGTTAATTCTTCTAATTCATGAGCATAGAATGAATATCTTTCCATTTCTTCATATCTTTGATTTCTTTCAATAGCATTTTATAGTTTTCAGTTTACAGATCTTTCACCTCTTTGGTTAAATTTATTCCTAGGTATTTTATTCTTTTTGTTGCAATTGTATTCTTAATTTCTCTTTCTGCTATTTCATGGTTAGTGTATAGAAACACAACTGATTTTTGTTTGTTGATTTTGTACCCTGAAACTTTACTGTATTTGTTCATTATTTCTAATAGTTTTTTGGTGGATTCTTTAGAATTTTCTATATATAAAATCATGTCATCTGGAAATAGTGACAAGTTTTGCTTCTTTCTTTCCAATTTAGATCCCTTTTGTCTCTTTTTTCTTGCCTGATTGCTCTGGCTATGACTTCCAATACTATATTAAATAAGAATGGTGAGAGTGAGCATCCTTGTCTTGTTCCTGTTCTCAGAGGAATAGTTTTCAGTTTTTCACCATTAAGTATGATGTTTGCTGTAGATTTGTCATACATGGCCTTTATTATTGATGTACTTTCCTTCTATACCCATTTTATTTGGAGTTTTTATCATAAATGGATGCTGTATGTTGTCGCATGCTTTCTCTGCATCTATTGAGATGATTGTATGATTTTTTATTCTTCATTTTGTTAGTGTGGTGTATCACATTGATTGATTTGTGGCTTTTGAACCATCCTGCATCCCTGGAATAAATCCCACTTGATTATGCTGTATGATATTTTAAATGTATTGTTGTATTTGATTAGCTAGTATTTTGTTGAGGATTTTTGCATCTATGTTCATCAGTGATATTGGCCTGTAATTTTCCTTTTTTTTGTTATCCTTATCGGGTTTTAGTATCAGGATAATGTTCACCTCATAAAATGATTTAGGAAGTGTCCCCTCCTCTTCAATTTTTTGGAAGAGTTTGAGAAAGGCAGGTATTATGTTTTCTTTGAATGTTTGGTAGAATTCACTGGGTAAACCATCTGGTCCTCAACTTTTATTTCTCTGGAGGTTTTTGATTATGGTTTCAATCTCCTTACTAGTGATCAGTCTATTCAGATTCTCTATTTCTTCTTGATTCAGTTGTGGAAGGTTGTATGATTCTAAGAATTTATCCATTTCTTCTAGATTATCCAATTTCAAAAAGCCATTTATTCATGATTCTGTTGACTGGCAATTTGAACTGGGCTCATCCGTGTGATGACTGGGCCCCTCATGCATTTAGAGTTGGTTTGTGGGTGTGCTAGGGAGCGGCTGTCTAGATGGCCTCATTTACATATCTGGGGCTCAAGTGAGACTCAACTGGCATGGCTGCAACAGTTGGGATGACTGAGCTGCTCGACTTCCACGTGGTCTCTCTCACCATGAGTGTTTCATCCTCCAGGAGGCTAGCCTGGGCTTGTTCATAAAGTGGCAGTGTTCTAAGAGAGTGAGATGGAAGTGGCACATGCACAATGGTGAAAGGAGAGGCACTAAGAAGTCGCACACCATCGCTTCTCTTGCTTTCTATTGTCAAAGCAAGTCACATGGCCATCCCAGATGAAAGAGTGGGGAAGTAGACTCTCTGCATTGATGGTAGGAACTTCAAAGAATTTGTAGCCATTTTTATACTCCTGCCCCCATCCCACAGTATATCATCTGGTCATATTTATGTACATTCTTCCCACATACAAAATACATTCATCCTCTCGTAATGGGATGAGACCCCCCCAAAGACTCATCCCGTTATGGCAAAGGCTTGAAGTCATTATCTCACAATCTGCATCAGATCTAGATGGAGATGAAGTTCCTCTTTGCAGCTCTTTGGGGGTAGCTGCTCTTGATTCAGAGAACTATTAATTAAAAAGACAAGTTGTCTGTCTCTCACACATCCAGCGTGCAATGGTGAGATAGGGAAAGGATAACTGCAGAAGACCCATTCAGAAAGGGGAGGATTGGGAGGTAAGCAGCAGTAGCTGACACACGGAAATTCTGAACTCCAACAGGTCATGTGTTGTCGGAGCTCCTGCTCCAGAGGTAAGGCACGTTTGTTGACTAGAGTTCAGTTCTGTTCCCTGGGCGTGGTTCTCTAAACCACTGTTCTCCTTTGCTCTTGACTCTCTTCTGTTTTTTTTTTTTTTTGTGAGGAAGATCAGCCCTGAGCTAACATCCGTGCTAATCCTCCTCTTTTTGCTGAGGAAGACCGGCTCTGAGCTAACATCTATTGCCAATCCTCCTCCTTTTTGTCCCCCAAAGCCCCAGTAGATAGTTGTATGTCATAGTTGCACATCCTTCTAGTTGCTGTATGTGGGACGTGGCCTCAGCGTGGCCGGAGAAGCAGTGCGTCGGTGCGTGCCCGGGATCCGAACCCGGGCCGCCAGTAGCGGAGCGCGCGCACTTAACCGCTAAGCCACGGGTCCGGCCCCGACTCTCTTCTGTTTTGATGCAGCTCTCTGAACTCTTCCTTTTTTCTGATGAGAGGGCCTGTGTTTGCAGCTGAGTATGTTCTCAGCCTACTTTCTGTCCATGGAGAGTTTGGGGCCCAGAGGGCTCTCTTCCTTTTGAAAAGAGTGTACGTACATATCACTCACTCTCTCTCTCTCTCTCTCTCACACCACACAAAGGTGTTTGTACGTAGCAGTCTTATTTGCATATATATAAAAATCTGCTTGAAAATTGGTCATTTCTCTTTTTAGTTCATATCTCTCTTCCTGCAACTTATTGTATGTAGACAAAATATGCCAATTGATACTTTCAACATGCTGCTTGGAAATGTTTGTAGGCAGATCCACAAATTTATTAGGTACATTTTCTATCTTCCAAACTACCACAAGTGACAGCTTTGCCAATCATTTCATCCCTACATAATATGGATTGCCCTTTATCTGGCTTCCAATAGCAATGCACACGCTGCTTTTTTAGCCTCTACAAACAATATCCTAATTGCCCATCCAACCTCTGCTCGCTTCCCAGTCTCAAAGGCAATGCCACATATTTTAGGTTTCGTGCACTTCTGACTTCTATGCAGAATTTACTGTATCTGTCAGGGATCAGTCAGGGACCCAGGGCTCCTGTGGGTGTTTGGATAAGGGATCGACTAAAGGAATTAGACCTCACACAATTGTGGAAACAGATGATGAAGTGAAGGTCCAAGAGGATGGTGGAAGTATCTGCACTGATAGACGAGTTGGAGCTTGTAGGAGTATCTGAGAAGCCAGACTCGTCCCGCTGCTGAAGCGGGACCTCAAGGGAGCAGTGAAGTCCGTGGGAAGTTGTCTCTGTGTAGCTACAGCCTGTGTGGGTCTGCCATCAGGTGCCTGGTGGTGAGCTGTGGTATGGAAGAAGAGCTGGACGTGTAGAGGAGGAGAGTGAGGACAGGCTGGAAACCACAAGGCCTCTGCGTCTGTCTCACTGACCACAGTCAGAGGGTCAGAGAGCAATGGCCGCTGTCCCGCTTCTGCCCCCAGACTCATCTGAGTTCCTCTTCTGGCTGCAGCTAACTCAGAATCACGTACGGAAGGCAGTTCTGGGAGACCAGTTTACCCGAGTTGACAATGGAACAATCACCATAAACTCACCCATATCTTTGCCATCAACCGTTACTACGTGCACACACAATAGGAAAGTTTTGATGCTATCATTTTATGTTTTCCCAACTGTGTGTTTTTTCCCCTTTTTTGATTATCTAGACATCAATTTAGTATACCTCATGTTTCCCACTGGAGAAAAATCAATGTCCCTTATGAGAGCACTGTTTAAAGAGCCCATCAATTTTAACAGCACCACCACTGGCTTTCTGTGGACCAAGTACAGCCTGTTGGAGCCATGTGGTTCTGACCCACTAACGGGACTGTCGGGCAGTGCGTCCTGCCCTGTGTTAATCAAACCGTCTTACAGGGGTGGCTTCCTTCTTTTCTCGTTTCCTCTGGGAGAAAGCTGTGCCTATTTTGTTGTAACCAATTCCCCCTTTGACCTAAAATATTGGGGGATATGATGCTTTTCTCGTTAACGTTCTTGTGGTGAAAGTTCAGTCTGTACTGAAGAACTTCCTCCGACTCCAGGAGCAATCCTGGAGAAACGGCGGGCTTGAAAGGACCTGAGAGAGCATCTACTGTAATCCTTGGGTTTTATACATGAGGAGACTGCAGACCAAGGTGACCCCATAAAGTAGGTGTTATTATTCCATTTTACAAATGAGGAAAGACAAGATCACAAAAGTTAAACAAATCACCCCAAACACACAGCCAGCTGGTGGTAGGGCTGGGCTGAAGCCCACATGGGTCTGCTTCAATAAATCTCTTAACAACCACTGGGCTGTCATTTCGACTCTTGACATGGCAGAGTTTGTTTTATGCGGGGGATCAGCCATGAACTCCAAACTTAGGAATGATCTGAGCAGAGCGGAGCAGTGTGGGGGTGTTTACTGTCCTCTCTGTCAGAGTCCCCCTCTTCTCAGCAACTTCTGAATACTTAACCGTGTAATGGCTGACTTGAACACTATCCTACTCACTAGATTGTTGTCACCTGAAGTCCCTCTTGTTCTAGCTGTCCTTTGAATACATTTGATGGTGTCCTGTGTTCTTCCCACGTCTTTTTGCCTGTATTAGAGTAGATTGTTTAAGGTCTCTCTTAGGCAACTGTGATTCTTGAGTCAGTTCAGCAACTCCTTCGGAAAACTTTCCTGGAATTCACGGTTTTAGGTTCCTGCACCTCTTCTGAACATAGCACATCTCATCTCTCATTGCAGCGATTCAACTGGGCTCCCGTCTGTAGCTCAGACTATGAACACTTTTATGGCAGGGATTCTGTTTTCCATTTTGCCTCCCCAGGATTAGGACAATGCCTGACCCCAAACGTGTATTAATCAGTATTTATCAGTGTGAACAGACACAGAGGACACACTCAGTTGGAGTCAGTCTGGTAAGCATAGTAAACGTGGTTGAGTGCTCATTCTTAGGACTGCACACTGTTAGAACCTCCTCATTCTGTAGATGAAGAGACAGACCAGAGTTGAAATGAACTACTCAAAATCGCAGAGCCATATTTTAGCAGAATTGAGAGTAGTGTTTAGGATGGATCCCTATCTCACAGGACCTTTTTACAGCAAGTGTGGTTTTCAAATACTTTTTTAGCTATAAAAGTCTTTCTTGAAATAAAGTGGTGTCCAGACCACTACATCACATTGCTGGAAGAAGAACTGCTCTGACTGTTGGTGGTGGTGTTGGCAGGGGCAGGATGAGGCAGATAGAAGCCTGAGGCTGTGCCTGCTGCTCCCACCCACCCCATCCTTCACCTCTAGCCCTTGGGGTCTCCCCTCTTGGAAGGGTTCCAGGGAATACAATTTGAAAAGCACTGTGCTACGCGCTGCCCCCTTGATTTCTCCTTTAGCTCTATAAAGAGGAACAAGACAAAATCACCTGCCCCCACTGCCACGGCCCTTCCCCTAAGCAGGAAGTTTTGCCTGCCTGGAAACCCCAGTGGGGATCAGAGGAGCAAGTGTCATTTTCAGCCCAGCAGCACAAAGTGCCCATTCTTGCCCTTTGAGTGAAGGCAGTGTGGCCGGCGGGCCTCTCGCGGTGCATCTGTGGGGCTGCATCGCTGCGAAGCAGTGCAGCTCTTCAGAGATACGTTTCACTGGGGAACAAAGGGGGATTTTGTTCACCGTTTCAAGAATGATGCACTGAACCTGGACTTGGCTCTTCAATTCATGTAGCTGGAAATGGCAAAAATAACCCAGTGTGCTCCTTTCTTCTGCTTCCTGAGTCAGGCAGAGTGGCCTCCTCCTCTTGCCTCCAAAGAGATTGGGGAGCACCCTCTCCCCTTTCCTGTCGCCATCACTTCTGCTGCACGCCCCACCCCCCCCCAATCCAGCTTGAACGTTGATAATTGTGCTTCTTTCACACATTTTTCCCCCTATGGGAAACTGGGCAGTTCAGCATGCTGACAATAAGCTATTGTTAAGGGTCTTTCAACCTGATGGTTTCAGCCAAGTTTTAGAGTCACAGTGCAGAGCTTTCCCATTTGGGGAAGAGTGTGCCTGGGAGTCAAGACGGCAGACGGGTTTGATGTCCAAATTCCTTTGACTCGATATTCGACTTTGACCTTGAGCAAATATCTAACTTCTCTGTACCTGACTTTCCTCATTTGCAAAATGGGAATAATGAGACCCCTGCTCCCATTTTCAAGATGAAAAACTGAATCCCAGAGAGGTGGAGTGTGTTCCTTGATGCCCCACAGCAAGTTCGCATCAAGGACGCCTGGGCAGGTCGTCATGTGCGCTCAGGCAGCCGGGCTGCTGGTGCAGCAAACCTCCGACCCTCAGCTTTGTGTCTCTGCCCCAGCACCAGAGGCACAGGTCTGACCACTGACTTTCCAGAAGTCGCACATTTCCTGCAAGATAATGAGGTGTGGTATGAAGGCAGGCAGGATTTATAGGGCAGTTAAATGTAGTTTGGTATCAAAAATATGATTGCGTTATTCACTGTGGCGTAGCAAAGATCACCTCTGCCCCCTCGCTTTTGGCTGGATCAGCAGATGTAGGCCACAATTAAGGAAACACTGTCAAATATTTCTTTATAGTTTAATTTTCCTCTTACTCTCCACTGCCTGCAATGCTCTTGCCTTTGGGGAAAGGGGCAAAATAAACATGACTTTTATCTGTTTTGTCCTTCCTGCTTTTAGGGAATAATTTAGGAGTTTGGATTGGCGCCAGTGGTGGGTTAAGGTCTTTGGCATGTTGCGTGGGGAGTGGGTTGGCTAGTGGGGACTGAGAATCTGCTCTCAAAACAAACCAGAGTCCTTTTGGCAGGTGAGAGTCCTGAGAAGGGGATTCACGGCCCCCTGAAGCAGCCCGTTTCGTTTCAGGAACATTTCATTGTCACAGCAAACACTTTCTAACAGAGGAGTTCCTGATGGGTTGGGTCAAATGTGGATTTATGAGCTCTTAGTCTCAGAAAGCGGTTAAACGTAAACTAAATGTTCCCTTTTCAGGGAAGCCATCAAAGGGATTCCTGCATGGAGATTAGGTGGCCCTGGGCTTACACATTAATTCTGCCCCTTCATTCTCTAAACTCTGAGGCTCAGTTTCCTCGTATGTAAAATGGGGCTGATCACGCTCACCCCACTGCATTGTTCTGGGGGTGAAGTGAGACAGTCTCATGAAATGGCTAGCGTACGATGGGTACGCAACAGATGTAGTTCTCTATTTGCTCACTTCTTTAGGGACGTAGATATTTGATCTTCGGAAGAGTAAATACCTCTACCAATGGAAAGAACTGATAAGAAGAGATTTCAGGCACTGCAGGAAATGGAGGGGAGATCATTCTGGGACTGGTGTGAGCAACTGCGTGTGAGGCCAAGCTTCTGTATGGGAGCATGATCCATCTTGCTGTTGTGGGTCAATGTAGGGTCACGTGAAGCTCAGGAGAGCATCGTGGTCCAGAGAGTCTGAGTCTCTGTTGCGGGATGGGAGTACCTATATTAGCAGACACCATGGACGTGGTTAGATTGGAGGGGGAGGCGGGGTGGTGCGAGGCAAAGGCCCAGGATTTTTTTTTTTTTTTGGATTCTATCAGTTATCCATTTACTACCTCTCAGTTCCAAATGCACCTTTCAATATATGCTCTGTAAAAAGCAACACAGTTTCCTTAAGGACTTCTCCTTTAAAGTGAGCGTGATGTTAAGCTTTCTCAGAGGACACTGAGGGGACATTGCAGGAGAATGAGGTTTCCTGCAATTTCCGGCCCAGGGCCACAGGCAGCCCAGAATGTGTAGTGACCTTGCAACCTCAGCCTGGCTGCCCTCTCATCAAGGAAACCAGAGCCCTGCATAACCAGCCATCTGCCCAGCTCCCTCAGCAAGCCCTGGAGTGGCCTGCATGCGGCCACCTGATGGACTCCTTCTGCAAGTCCCCACAAGTATGCATATGGCACCTATGGTCCTCAGGGTCACAGAATGAGAAGCCATTCCAGCTGCAAGCCCATGCACTGTGGAGGCTTTCTGCCCCCAAAGGTGCGTAGCATCCAGCTGCATGTCCACACCACTGGATGCTAAGTGCCTGCTTCCTTACCTGCACCCTGGAAGGTGGCCTATAGTTTGCCCAGCGACCCCAGACCAACTCTGGCTCCTGAACCAGTGAACTCCTCTGTGATTTGGTGCCTGAACCACACCTCGCAGGGAGGTCTGAACTCCTCCAGGTCTGTCCCT
Organism: Ceratotherium simum simum; assembly: GCF_057802395.1. NCBI lineage: Eukaryota > Metazoa > Chordata > Mammalia > Perissodactyla > Rhinocerotidae > Ceratotherium > Ceratotherium simum. The sequence goes on from NC_141901.1 coordinate 99,446,153, forward strand.
CCTCCTACTGTCCTTCGTCCTGGGCTTCCACACAGAGGTTCCTTGTGTCTTCCTCTCTAATCATAGTTCATAATTCTTTACGTCAAACTTCCCTAGTGGAACCTACCTAGTGTCTCCATCTTCTTATTGGAGGGGCCAGGATTGTGTGAACTTAGCAGAGTGAACCCTTCTACCTCCCCAGGGACAGAGCTGATTGGCAGCTGTGGGGAAGGAGGAATGGGGGTGACTGCTTAATGTGTGTGGGGTTTCCTTTTGGGGAAATGAAAATTTTCTGCAACTAGATTGTGGTAATGGTTGTACAACCTCGTGAATGTATTAAATGCCACTAAATTGGATGTTTTAAAATGGTTAAAATGATGAATTTTATGTTATGTGTATTTTACCAGAATAAAACACAGTAGTAGTGAGATTCCTTTTGTAGCAGGAATTCAAATGGAGACTGAAGAGCCACCCGGTGGGGTGATGTCTGGGGATGTCCACAGGGGATGGGGGTTGGATGAGATGATGTCAGAGGAAGTCAAGGACTGAGAGAACGGGTCTGTGCTGTGGGCGGGGTGGGTAGGGGCCAGCGCCAGCCCTGTGACTCGGGCCTTCCTCAGCCCACCTGAGTCTCATCTGTGATGTGAGGACGATGACTCCAGGGTTGCCGGGAGCATTCACGGTGAGAGCACAATGTTGGACACATGGCAAGCGCTCTGGAAGGCCAACTCCTTTTCCAGTTTGGGCTTCTATGGTTCCTGAAAGGAACCTTCCTAATAATCAAAGACGCGTGTTTAAGATAATCAAGAAGTGTTTTGGGTGCTGTGGGAGGCTCTCAGAAGTCGGCGTAATGGGAAGGCAAATCCCTCCTTTCCATCTTCTCCCTGAGGAAACCCACTGCCACCAGACCTGTTCGCCAGAGCTTGAAGGATTTCTGTTCCTAATCTGCCTGTCTTTGCTCTGTTTTCTTCAGCACCCCTCTCTGAATGGGAAGGGAAACTGGACCAAGGCGGGTCAGGCCTATGAGGAGAGCATGTCTTAGTTCTTTCACAACTGGTTTCTAGAAAACGTCTCTACGTCCAGCTGGCCTTGTGGGTCCCAGCCCTCCCTGTGTTTTGGCTTCATAGATTCTGTAATACTTCAATTTCTTCTGATTCTGACGGTAAATGGACAGTCACTTTTGCCTTCTCTCACTAATTACACCCACAAGGATTTCCAGGGTCTAGAGCAGCGCTTTCATAGGCCTCTGGCGTTTCCAAAGAGCTCACACTCAAAGATTTGCCAGAAGGCTATGATAGAAATTCAAACACAGGCATTCCTTGACCTCCGAATACCCAATTTACAAAGGTAAAATGTCCACGGAAGCTTGGCCCCTGCCGGGCAGGGAGCTGGGTGGACACCCCCTCCATGGGCCCTGGGAAGGGAGGAAGAGTTTCAACTGTTGTCGGTCTTGCCTTCTTCTGTGGCGCACTGGCTGGGGAATCGGTGAGGAGGACTGGGAGGCGGGGGAGCGTGTGTCCTCGAGAGCCCTGCATCTTCACAGGCATCACAGTCAGATTGTCCAGAGCCTGCAATCTGGGAATCAGAACTGGATTAGAAATCTGGCTCTACCCTTTAAAAATTATCTTTTATAACTCTTTCCCTGAGCAAATCACCCAACTTCTGTAGGCTTCACTTTCTTCATCTATAAAATGGAAGATAAATATATTTATCTTGAGGGGTCATGTCAAGGACAAAATGACATAAAATATGTAGCACATTGCCAATAATAGTTGACATTAATTACTTACCATGTACCTGGAACAGTTCTATGTCTTTTAAAGTAATAACATTTAATTTAATAAGAATACTACTTAGGTTCCTATTGCATAGATGTGGAAACTGAGACACAGAATAAGGGAAGTGCCTTGTCCAATGTCTGGAGTGGTCAGTGTTTGGAGACAGGAGCAAACCTGGGTATTCTGGCCCTCGAATCTATGCTATTAAAGATTGAGCGATACCGCCTTCTCAGATATTCTTTTCTTCATACAAAGGCTAAATTCCTACTATCACGGCTTTCAGAATGGTTGCTGCCAGGAGAGAGAGGGAGAGGAGACGTGTTTCTGATGTCTCTGAAATCCCTAGAGTCTTCCCTTCGTGCTGAAGCACTGTTCTCCTACATCGCCGTCATTGGTTGACTGGGCTTTTGAGGGTCCTACTGGGAATCCAACTTTTGTTGGCAATCTTGTTGCTGTAGGAAGATGTGTTTGACATTCCAGAGGACAGGTTTACACAAGGATATTTCTCACTAGTACTTATAGTAGTAATTTTCCTGGCTGGTAGTGAAGGCCAATATGCTTAACATCTCTCTTTGCTTTCTTAAATGTTCAGCATGAGCTGGAGAGGGGAATTGGAAAACTGGTTTGAGTTTTCTTTTCTGAAAGCAGACAACAATGTAATTAGTGGGAAATTTACCCGTAATCTTGATCTTTAAAATCTTCCGCCCTTTCATTCCATTAAGATTGCCTTTTTTTAAAGGAAGGAAAAGAATGCATAAATAGCCAGGCTACTAAATTCTCTTTAATGACTGAAGCTAATAAGAAATGGCTGGTATTTCATCCAGCCTCTCAAATAATGGCTCTGTTGTTTGATCTCAGAGTGTAAGAGAAGCTTTATCTTCAGGGATGGGCGTCCCTGTCTCAAGCACCTGAGAGACTGCATTATACGTTTGAAAACCATTCTACAATGCCTCTTCCCAGTGTGCGAGGCAGTAGGTGCTTTGATGTGGTTAAATAATTTAGTACAGTCATGTAATAGATTAAATCAGATTTCAGCTTCCTTGAAATTTTTGAAAACTACACATGAAATGAGTGCATCCATAATCTTGTAGCAGTGGGAGCATTTTCCATTTTTCTATTTTTATTTTTCTATAGCAAAGTGCTGGTAGAGAAGGAAGCAGACTCATCTTGAGTAGAAGAAAAGGAGGAATTGCTGAATTTCATTCTGAAGTATCCAGACCTGAGTGGGAGAAAAGAAATGAGTATGGGGAAGAAAGAGGGAGAGATTTTCTAAGATACAGAGGAAGGTGCTGCTTTATTTTCCATAAAATAAATGTTAGATGGTGGTGATTGAGAAGGGGGGCAAGACCAAAGACTTTGCAAGGCATTTGTAAACAGGCAGATCTGAGTCCTAATCTTGGTTCTACAATTTTCTTGTCGTGTTGCTTAATCTCCCTGAGTCTGTTCCCTAGTCTGTAAAATTGGAATCACAATATCAAAGTTGAATTCTCCCTGTGGGGTTAAATGAGATGATGCAAATAAAATGTCAGAATGCCTGGCAGAGTCACTGCTTAATAAATGATTATTCCTTTCCTCTGATCCCAAGTTCGTCAGCTAACAATATGTATTGAATTTTTATTTTGAAGCGTACACTGTATTGGGTACTGGATACTGCGCTGAATGAAACATAAACCATCCACTTGACAGCTCCAATTGGAGAATTTAGCGTCACTCAAGCTTAAAATATCCCAAAATGAACTTAGGATCTTCATTTTTGCTCTTCTCCTCTAGCTCAGCCAAGGGCACCCTCCTCACCAGGCTGTCCACAAAAGACACCCAGGAATCACCTGTGCAATGTCCCTCTCTTTGGCTCCTCACAACCAATGCATCACCAAGTCCTGTCAATTTTCTTCTAAAATTATTTTCAGATCCATAATTTCAGAGAAGCGTCTCCAATTTTAGTCTTGTTAGCCACGTCCAAGTGATCTTCACCTCTCTCCCGAATCACAGGACAGCCCTGCCCTCTTTATCAGGCCTTCACCACTGTCTGTCTCCAATCTGTTCTTTGCAGGCAGAGCATTTATAACTGCGAGTCTCATCACGTTACTTCCTTGCTCAAACACAATTCATGATTTACTATTGCTGTTACAAAAAAGACAAAATCTGTTTTGTTCACTGTGTACCAGGCACCTAGCATTAGTGCATTGCACGTAGTATTAACTAAATAAATATTTGTGAAATGAATGATCCTTTTTTTTTTTTTAACCATGTTGGGCTGGCTGCTGCGTGTAGAATGAAGTGGAGGGAATAAGAAGGCAATTGTTAGGGAGACATTAAAGACTAAGGATATTAAGAATTAAAGAGATGAGGCTATGCCAGGAAGGGGGAACATTATGGGCAAAGGATGGGCTGTGGGCAAATAGGGGTAAGCGAAACGGGAGAAAAAATTGAAGAAAGAGTGTAGGACTCAAAATTATATTGTGGGCTGTTACGTAAGGAAATTTTGGAGCATCTTTAGGGCAGTGGCTATCAGCCTGTTAGCTGTGGACCACAGACCCCACATAGCCCCACTTCTCAACTCTGAGATTTTAATGCTAATACATAATCTGAGAGGAATGTGCAAAAATAAGTTAATTTCTAGTGCAAATATGAACTACTTGTGTTATTTTGTGTGCATTTTTTAATATTATAGAACAGTGCTCAATGACCTCAAAATAACTCAACAATTACATTATATTGAGCTTTGTTATTTGTTTTTTATTTGTTCCCTTTGATATTTTGTTCTCTATTCCTCTTATTTTCTTTTGGCTTCTTTGACTATTATTTTAGAATTCAATTTTAATTTATCTCTTGGCTTTTTAGTTATACCTCTTTGCATTATCTTTTTAGTGGCTACTCTAGGGATTAAAACATACTCCTTAATTTTAATATTAATAACATTTTACCACCATGCAAAATGTAAAAATATTGTAATTATGTAGGTCCACCCCTCTCACTGCTACCCGATATGCTATGGTTTTCACATGTTTTATAATTCCCACAAGAAAATTTTATAATTTTTGCTTTAGAGAGTCATGTAAAGAGAAATTAAGAGGAAAACAATCTTTGATATTTACTCAGGAATTTAATATTTCCAATAATTGTCATCATTCCTGAAGATCTGAGTTTCTGTGTTATTGCTTGCCTTTGGTCTAAAGAATGTTTCTGAGACTTGTAAGGTGACAAATTCTTTTAGTTTTCGTTTATCTAAAAATGTCTTTATCTTGGGCCGGCCCGGTGGCGCAAGCGGTTAAGTGTGTGTGCTCCACTGCAGCGGCCTGGGGTTCGCTGGTTCAGATCCCGGGCACACACCGACGCACTGCTTGGCAAGCCATGCTGTGGCGGCGTCCCATATAAAGCGGAGGAAAATAGGCATGGATGTTAGCCCAGGGCCAGTCTTCCTCAGCAAAAAAAGAAGAGGATTGGCAGATGTTAGCACAGGGCTGATCTCCTCACCCAAAAAAAAAAAAAAAAAAAAAAAAAGGTCTTTATCTCATCTTCGTTCTTGAAAGATATTTTTGCTAGGTTAGAATTCTGGGTTGACGATTTCTTTCAGCATTTTGAAGATGGTGGTATGGGTTCTTCTGGCCTCTATGATTTCTGATGAGGAGTCAGAATTGTTGGAGTTTCTCTTCTTTTATGTGGCCTGTGTCCTTTTTCTCTGGTTGCTTTCAAGATGATCTTATTTTTGGTTATCAGTAGTTTAACTAGGATTTGCTTAGGTGTGATTTTCTTCATTTTGTTCTCCTTGGAGTTTATTGCATTTCTTGACTCTGTAAATTTATGTCTTTCAGGAAAGTTGGGGAAATTTTGGTCATTATTTTTTCAAATATTTTTTCTGCTTCTGTTGTCTCCTCCTGCAACTCTAATTACACGTATGTTACACAATTTGATATTGTCTTATGAGTCCTCAAGACTTTGTTTATTTTTTCCTTTTCAGAGTAGATATTTTCTATTTATCTTCAAGTTGGCTGACTCTACTATATTCACTCTGCTATTAAATCCATACTGTGAAATTTTAAACATCAAATATTGTATTTTCAGTTCTAGGATTTCCTTTTTGTTCTTTTTTTAATATTTTCTATTAATTTTCTGAGATATCATATTTTTATATTCATTATGACCATATTTTCTTTTACATCATTGGGTACAAGTTATAAGAACTGTTTAAAGTCCTTTCTGGCTAATTCCAAATTCTGGGTCATTTTGGGGTGGGTTTCTGTTGATTATATTTTATCTTGAGAATGGATCACAGTTTTCTGTTTCTTGTATAGGTTGAGTGATTTGGGGTTGTGTCTTGGATGTTGGTACTGTAATATTGTGCCGATTCTGGATTCTGTATATTCTTCTGAAGAGTGTTCATTTTTTGTTCTGACAGAATGTTAACTTTACTGGGTTAAAACTGAAAAATTTGTCCTTTTGGAAGCTTTTCAAATTTTAATTCAGCTCTATTGTTCTTATTATAGCTTCTAATAATCTGTTCCATGTGTGCATGGTTCAGACATCAGCCAGAGATTTGGGCAGAGTTTATATACTGAATCTGGGGCTTCCTACTCTTTTTATCTCCCTTTTGAGACCTCCCCCACTCACTTTCCAGCAGCTGTGGTTACAGTGAACTGTTATCTAGTTTTCAGGACAGAAAGAGTAGGTTTTCTATTGGAGTTTTAGTTATTTAGTGATGCCAACTGTGGCCTGCTCTCAGGATTAAGTCTATAAAAGAGTGAAACTTACCCCGCTGTTCCTGTCTCTCCAGAATCTTTTGCTTCTTTTACTTTCCAGTAACTTTAGGCATTTGTTTGCTCATATTTCATCTAGATTATATAGTTATCTGCAGGATGGCTGGTTCAGTTGGAGCCAATTTAGCCATACCAGAAGCATAACCCTATTATATCAAACTTTGAATGGCTCAAATTCACAGGCAACACCAATCAAGTGTTACTATACATTAAAAAAATTGTAATTATGTATACATCTGCTTTATCAGTGAAGTATGGGTGATTCATATTTGAACCATAGTGTATGCATGTGAAAGTCTAGTATTAGACCATTAGATAACAAAATATGCACATACCCATCAATATGTACTGCAGGGTTAACCAAACAACTCACAATAAATTAAGCTGATATTACTGCTAAAGTAACAGTTAGTGGTCATTACAAAGCAAGAAAGGCAGAAATAAAGCCAATGTCCACTCAGAGCTATGCTGGTGATGCAGTGGCGACAGAGTTTCCTTCCTGTGCGTTGCAGGTATTCCAATGATGTGCTCGAGCTACTGTAGGAGCTGTGTGAAATAGGGAAACATTTTGAGGAAGTCAGCCTTCTTGGTGGAAAATGGAGTTCACATCCTCGGGAGACTCTCATTTTAGTTTATAATAATAAATTTTATAACTTTTAATATCTTACTCAGTAGATAACTTATTAGTAAGTTGAAGATACATGGAATTTTACACTCTTAGGAACCAGAGAAGAGACGTGATTTTGAGGACTATTTATAGGAGGAGTTATTTGGCCCCCAGCCTGTCTCTATCCTGGGGAGCTCCAGGCACTGAGGTATTTCCTCACTTTGGCACATCTTCCTTGCTCTTGGCCAAGGAGGTGACACAGGTCAAGAGGCTGCTCCTGTTGCAGAGGCCAGAGAAGAAGTGAGGTGGGTGGGGTCAGGCACGTTCTGTTCTGACTCATGCTTGCTTCTTGTTGCATGCTCTCAGAAAGTCTTTCCATGACTTTGGAACAGGAAGAACTGAGAGCTGTATGTTAGGTGGCAGTAGGAGCAGGCAAAGCAGAACAGAAATCGACCAAGAGAAGAAACTTCCCGTGGGCTCTGGAGTCAAATTCATGTTTAAATCCAACTTTGTCATGTAGCTGTGTGAACCTAACAAGTTACTTAACCTCGTTTGGCCTTGTTTTCTGATCTGCAGCATGGGGATGGCAATAAGAGGGTGGGTCTAAGGAGTTATTCCTGGGACTGAAGGAGATAAACTCTGGAGACAGAGGCACTGTGGTCTTGCTTGGATCTCCTGGTTGTTTGGCACCATGTCTGACACATGCTAGGTGCTCAATATATATTTGATGTTAAAGCAGTGAATAAATAGTATAGTAGCTGAAACATAAAACTCATAACAAGTAGAAGTTTCTTCCCTTTCAACCAACTGGTGATGTTTGGGCAGCCACTGGTAGGGTTCATGTGACAGATGTGAGAAGAGCCTGGCTATCATTCAAAACTCAGGGCAGGACGCAGCTGGCCATTGATATCAGGAGTGAAGAAGACAGATCCCAACCTATGGGGCTGGCCTCAGGCAATATTGTGATAAATGTTCATCATTGTTATTTTTATAGCATCTTGAATGACTGTGTTTCACATCTTTCAAAGCACTTTTCACACCTATGACTTTGCTTATTTTTAGGACAGTTCTGAAAGAAAGGCTGCTGGCATTTCATGGATGCATTACATGTCAGGTGCTACACAAGTGCATGTATATATACAAATTATATATTTGTAGTGCCTGACATATAATTTATTTGTATTGCCTGCCAGTCCTATGAAGTATGCACAGGACTGAAATTGAGAACCCAGAGCTGTTTTGCCTCTAATAACTGGAAGCAACTCGCTTGACGTTTATGGACATATTTCCTTATCCTGAATGCTGGTTCTTCTTGCTGACTGTGAAATCTTGGAAAAGACACTTAACTTCTCTGTGCCTCTGTCCTTATCTGCAAAATGTAGATAGTAGTATCTCATAAAGTCATTCATGCACTTAACACATATTTATTAAGTGCCTACTGTATACCAGGCTATGTTCTAGGAGCTTGGGGCACATTGGTGAACAAATGAGATGGAGACTATTTTAAGGTTGAATGGAGTTAATACATGCAAAACAGGGCCTGTCATACAAAGAGCAATCAGTAAGAGGTGTTATTATCTTAAAAATGAACAGACAGTATTTTCTGTGGTCTAAGTCAGCCTGGATTTTATCGTGTGTAAAGGGCACTATTATAATTTAGATTTTTTTTTTTCTTCTCACAAATCCTGGCTTTTAGGATTATGAACTTGCTAACGATTCAAGAGAGTCAGCTTTGCATTGACAAAAGATCCATGTTTTTGCAGTTTGCTCCCTCTTTCCTGGGTTGATCTTTCTTGCTTGGCAGTTTTGAGTTTATAGCAAAATTGAGAGGAAGTACAGAGATTTCCCATATACCCCTGCCCCCCAATGCACAGCTTCCCCCATCATCAACAGCCCCCTCCAGAGAGGGACATCTGTTACAATTGATGAACCTACAGGGACACATCATTATCACCCAAAGTCTGTAGTTTACGTTAGGGGTCACTCTTGGTGTTGTACATTCTGTGGGTTTGGACAGTTGTATAACGACATGTGTCCACCATTGTAGTATCACTGCCCTAAAAATCCTCTGTGCTCCACCTGTTTATCTTTCCCTCCCCACCAACCCTTGGCAACCACTGATCTTTTTACTGTCTCCATAGTTTTGCCTTTTCCAGGATGTCATACAGTTGGAATCATGCAGCACATAGCCTTTTCAGATTGGCTTCTTTCACTTACTAATATATATTTATGGTTCTTCTATGTCTTTTCATAGCATCATAGCTCATTTCTTTCTTTCTTATTTTTTTTTTTTTGGTGAGGAAGATTAGCACTGAGCTAACATCTGTTGCCAATCCTCCTCTTTTTTGCAGAGGAAGATTGGCCCTGGGCTCACATCCATGCCCATCTTTCTCTACTTTATATGGGATGCTGCCACATCATGGCTTGATAAGTGGTATGTAGGTCCATGCCTGGGATCTGAACCTGTGAACCCCGGGCCACTGAAGTGGAGTGCGTGAACTTAACCACTACACCACTGGGCCAACCCCAGCTCATTTCTTTTTAACACTGAATACTGTTTCCTTATCTGGATGTACCACAGTTTATTTATCCATTCACCTATTGAAGGATATCTTGGTTGTTTCCAAGTTTTGACAATTATGAATAAAGCTGCTATGTGCAGGTTTTTGTGTGGACATAAATTTTCAACCCCTTTGGGTAAATACCAAGGAACGTATTGCTGGATCGTATGGTAAGAACATGTTTAGTTTTATAAGAAACAGCCAAACTGTCTTCCAAAGTGGCTGTACCATTTTGCATTCCCGCCAGTAACGAATGAGAGTTCCTGTTGCTCCACAGCCTCACCAGCTTTTGGTCGTCAGTGTTCTGGATTTTGGCCATTCTGATATATGTGTAGTGGTATCTCACTGTTGTCTTAATTTACATTTTCTCAACGACGTATGATGTGGAGCATCTTTTCATATGCTTACTTGCTTTCTGTATATCTTCTTTGCTGAGGTGTCTGTTAAAGTCTTTGGTCCATCTTTTAATTAGGTTGTTTGTTTTCTTATTGTTGAGTTTTAAAAGTTCTTTATATATTTGCATCAGTTCTTTATCAGATATGTCTTTTGCAAATATTTTCTCCCAGTTTGTGACTTGTCTTCTCATTCTCTTGATCAAGTGATTATTATGTCAAAAGAGTTTGAGAATTACTATCGTATATTCACCTATGAATGGACCGTGGATGAGGATGGAGGAGATTCGCATTATTTGAGTCAACTCTAACAATCACTGGGGTGGGAAATATCTCAGGGAGAGAAATGGGGCAGGGAGCTAGCTATACTGGGAACATGCTGAATCCTAGGCAAGGTACTTGGGAATTTAGCAATATAGTCTCATTTTTTCCTTGAGAGCCATGTGATGAAATAGATATTAGGATACTCATTATAGAGGGCCTTATTTGGGGTCCCAGAGTTAGAAGTGGAACCAAGGTAGAAATTGGGGTCTGATTGACATGAAATCCTCATGCCTGACTATATACTACACCAAATCTGTGCAGTGAACCTATACTGAACTCTGGGGGCCAGGAGAGCTGACCTTTAACCCCCACTCTGAGAGAACCTGTCTCTGTGGTGTCAGCTGTGGTTCTGGGCCTCATCTCCTCACTCTTCATAGCTGGAGCATTGTGTGAGGATGTGGCTCTATTTTCTACAGGGTCTTCCTCCTTACATATCTAGTAAAAGTCACTGGACCCCAGAAGGAACACCTATGGGGATTGGGCCTGGCCTCTGAGGGTCATGCCCTCTCTGCTAAGTAACCATCTGAAGTCAATATTCAAATGTTTAAAAAAAGACTCTACTTCCCTCAAATGTGCAGGCAGCCTGTGACAGAAATCCAGTGTGCTGAGATGTATTGGCATTATTTATTTACTTTTATAAGTAAATCCCCACAGGATGCAGTCACCTGTCCTTGAAGCAGGGCCATATGTATTAACTCCAACAGAACCTCAAAAGACTTATTCAGCGAAACTGCAAAGATAAAACATGGTCTCACATTTTCTATGGCCATTTGCCTCTACGTTCCTGATAAATGATGTCTAACCTCTGGGGTCCTCTGTGATCAGGAGAGGTGACGGGCCTTTTTTCTAGATGCCTGTTCTATTTGTAATGCAGCCTGCCTCATTCTAGAGCTCAACGCCTCTGGGAACATCAGCAGTGGCATCTAGACAGTCGGAGATTTCTGTGGCTCTTTGTCACCCCCACCCGTGCCCACACTGTCCTCACCGGCCAGTGGGGACTGAAGCCAGGACCTGGGAGCTCACCCATGCTCTCCGTGTGACCAGAGGTCTCTGAATGGTTTCCACTGGCCCAGCGCATGTTGCTCAGCTCTGTGTCCCCAGACTGCATCATGCCCCAGATTTTCTGACTTACTCTTTCCCCTTGCACCCCAGTTCCTCAGCGGTGGCCCCACAGGATGCAGTCCATGGCCGGTAGTCAGCACTCAACACTTAGTACCCCCACCTGTCCACAACTCGCTGACCCCCAGAGGCTGTGATGGACAAGGGCTGTAAAGAAGATCAGGGTGACCATACTGCCTTCCCAGGAATGATCCATATTTACTTCCTTGTCCCAATGTAATTATTCATAATGTTTCCCTTCACTTACAAAATGGCCCTGGTTTGAACGATTATATTGTCACCCCATATCTAATGTTCTCTGTCCCAGGGAAGTGGTGCCGTAGTGCCACACCCAGTGTCCAAAAGACACAGAACTACACACCAAATAAAAAGCTGCCTCTGGTGAATTTTCATATATTATGGAGCTTTTCAGAACAGAGCTGCTTCCAGCACAGGCCCTGGCGCACCACAGGCATCAATCAATGGAAGTTGTCTTATTGTTAAATTTGGTCGCTGGCCACACTCCCCGGGGTCACGTGGGTAGTGAGTGAGTCTGCCAGCACAGCATGGGCACCCCCGCTGCTCACGGGAGCTCTGTGTGATGGGGAGGGCCAGCGCCTACTTTCCGTGTTGAGGTGAAGTCCTCAACTTCCCTGACCAACTCATCCTTTCCATTTTCTATTGCCCGATTGCCTTATGTACCAATTCCGCAGCTCGTTTTTAGAGAAGTAAGTGTTAAAATGACAGAAGATGCTGTTGCAGAAGAGACAGAACCTAGAGGTCTGGACGTAATAAGTGTCTGTAGCTGCAGAATCCAAGGTGAAGGAGGAGAAATGGCACATGAGAAGAATGTCTATTGGGGTTTTACAAGTGATGATGATTTTATTCCAAGAAGGGGATTCAGGGTAAAGGGGATGGAAGGACTAGGGGGAGCTCTGAAAGTCCTTATTGTGATGATTTGTTTTGAGCTGTCTGGCTGCAGTGAAGGCCTCTGTTTCAGATGATATGGGAAAAATACTCTCCTATCTTGGGCCCAAAGGAAGTGTGTACCCTCTGAGGCGGCCGGATTCCAGGTCTTGGAAGGAATGGTAAGCCTTGGAGCAATCACATGTCCTCTGCTAGGAATGGATTCCTGGGGATTTGTGGTCTCCCCATCTGGGCTGCAGGTGATGGAGTGGGATTAGATGGGGGAGGAGGGAAAGGCCTGAGAGGGGATCTGAGACCCTGGATCGGCAGGAGTTTTAGCTGGATTAACACAAGGGCTGCATCATGGCTGGGCAGAAGAACTTCCAGCTCCCAACAGCAGCTTGCTTGGGAGATATTAGGATATCTCCCAAACTGAGAGCCGGCTGAGAGCCGGCCTTGAGGCTCTAAGCAGTCATAGAGGAGCACCTGAGTTTGGAAGTGAAGGAGGGCGGAAGACTTCTTAAGCAGCAGAGGTCAGAGGAGCCATGCCAAATATATAGGCAAGAGCAAGGATGAAGGATGGGGGTTGATCATAAGGATGGAGACGTCTTTTGGCAGGAAATTAGCTGCTAAGCACTTCAGGAAAGATCAGAGTCTATGACCCTTAAATATGTGAAACCACTTGTAAGTGCAGGCCCAAGTTTTGAAACAGAAGTCCTGTGTTCTACATCCTGACTCAGAAGTGGTTGATTTAGAGAAGGCTGTGCTTAAAAAGTTTGGGTTCAAGTCCTAGCTCTACTCTTTACTTCTTATATGACGTGTTTGGATATGTTCCATTTTGTCTCTGTTTCTTCACTTAAAAAAACTGGACTCTAGATCTGTGCCATCTAATATGGTAGCCACATACGATTACTTAAATTAAATTTAAATTAATTAAGTGAGAAAATTCAGTTCTTCAGTCACACTGGTCACCTTCTAGGTGGTCAGTGGCTACGTGTGGTTAGTGGCTGCCATGTGGACAGGCAGAGAGGGAAGGTCTCCATCACTGCAGACGGTTCTTTGGATCACTGTCGCCCAGAGCATCTCTAAGGCACCTCCCAGCCTGGATTTTCAGAGTCTATGACCTGAAAACTGTAAAGCAAGTGGCCCTGTGTCAGGGAGGAGGAAGCTGGATGCCGTTTCTGTCCCTCCTGGGATTCCTCGGTGAGCAGTCTTTGCGGTGGAGCTCCCCTTGGCGGCTTGAGGCTTTCTCAGAGTTGAACCGTAGTCTGGGGCTCCTTCTACCCAACCCTCTATCTGTCCCTCTCCGTTCACAGGTACCAGCTCTGCATCGCAGCGTTGCCTGCTGCTTCTCCTTTCTCCTTTATCTGTTACAGGCATTGTCCTCAATAAATCTTGGCGTCTGCCTTTTGGGGGACCTGAATTGACACCTGAGGGACAGTTCTTCGCAACAGACAGTTAGGATCCCCAAAGAATATGACTGCAAGTCACGGTCCTGTCAGGCAGCCAGCCAGTCCTGTCTGGTTTATCTGAGTCCTTCATAGCTTGCTTCCCAGCCGTAAGCTTCCTAGAGACACCCTATAAAATGTGTCTTGCCCTTCACTTTTCTAGATTCTGCCTCTGGGCCCTCGAACTTTGTCCTGCCTGCTCCCTTGGAACAGACCATGGAGCTCATATCTGATCTCTGACCATGGTCTTGAGCTTGATATTTTTGGCCATACTTGTATTCAAGCCCCACCCTTGCTCAGGATAGACATCCTGATTCTTCTTTCCTCTCTCATCCATGGTCTCAGCCACCTGTCCCATTCCCAGCCTTGAGTTTTTGAGTCCCAGCCTGGGGAAATCCGTGGGCACCCACTTGCCTGGAAGAGAAGGTGGACAAGACTGCAAATGAAACTCAATGCAAGAAAATGGGGAGTCAGGTGTGCCACCCTAGGAGTCTAGCTGAGTTGCAGAAGGGCATCCAGAAGGTACAGGCTGTCAATAGGATTCCTTGATGGTCCTCTAGTCTTTGGAGTAGAGACTGGGAGAAATATGAAAGTCTCCTAGGAGAGTGATGGTGGAATATATCACATAATTCACTCACTTTTTCCCTCTTAACATTCAATGAGTGTGCAGTGCTGGCTCCTGCACTGGCTGGGAGTGGAAATATGAACTAACAGCGTCCCTGCCCCCAATGTTCATAGAATAGACTTTAGACTTAGAACAGGACTTCCAGAGCTGGATCTGAGGCAGAAAACCAGCAATAGAACTGGAAGAAAACACCCCAGTCAAACTACGGACAAGAAAGAACTGAGGCTGAGATGTAGGCAGCAGCCCTGGAGCTGCTCAAACTCTCCCACCGAAGACAGTGCTGGAGTTTGGACTTGAGACACAAGCAGCTCCTGCTGGGAGACAGAAGAGCAGTGGAAGGTGGGGGCCAGGAAGAGTCTGGCACTGGCCCCCTGGATAGACACTGCATGTTTCAGGCTGCTCCGACCTCTGAGTGACAGGCAAGCGAGTGGAGCACTCGCAGAGGTAGGCTGGGCTTCTGATTATAATTCATCACTCCATAATAGCTGGTGTTTGTAGATCTCTTCTATTTGAAATATTTGTCGGTTGAAATATACAGACTTCATCCAGACAAATACTTGCACTAGAGGCAAGTGTGAAAGGACACAGACAAGGCTGCATGTAACAGAGACCCAAGAGAATAGAGGCGAATGTGAGATGGACACTCAGTTCTCTGTCACATGAATGATACATGTCTGCTCGGGTGGCTCTGCTTTATGAACTCACAAAGGAGGGACCCAGGCCCCTTCTCTCTTGTTGCCCTGACATTCCTGCTGATGGTCATGCACATGGTCCCAGATTGCTCACTGCCATGCCAGGATTACATCGGGAAGGATGGGGGAGAGGAGAAAGGGCAGACCTGCCTTTCCCTTAAAGGTAGAGCCTGGACATCACACATCACTTACGTCAGATCCCACTGGCCACGGGTTATTCTCAGGGTCCCTGGAAGAGGCCACGTGCCAAAGCGAAGACAACGGATGCAAGGGGGTCATTTCCATCAATCCCATGTGCCCCATGTCTACCGTACAGAGTGCGGCCCATTTCCAGCCCTGCCCTACTTGGGGCTTCTAAACCTTCTTTTTGCCGTCATCATCCCTCGGACTTACCCCTGTTAATAATTCTTGACCGTGGATTGTAACTCTGTGTTTATCTGTATCTGTGAGCTTCTTGCCAAGCAGAAACTATTCCTATGTATTATGTGCCAAGCCCAGCACAAAGTAGATGCTCAAAACATGGGGTGTCTGGCTCAGTAAATGCTTAGTGAATGGATGAAATCCTTCAGAAATAAAAAGTTATAAAATTCCTACAAGAAAAGAGACGTTCAACTACAGGCACTTTTTTTTGCCCTGCGAGGACAGACTAGGCTCGTACATTTTGTTTTGCAATTTTTTGGGATAATTTGAAAAAAAAAATCTGTTCTAATTAGATATGATTTGCTGAAAGAATGACTAAGTAGGCACAGAAGTTAGAGGTTTGGCATTCCCAGATGCAAAGGTCACTGTGAAGTTCAGCCTCAGGCCTCTCTAAGGCGGGAGCTCACTCCACTCCTCTGTGGGGAGAGCTGGACCACCTTTCCTGGCTGGGTTATGCCAGGTGCGGTCACATCCTTTTCCAGTCCTGCCACATCAAAAGGGCCCCGGCGTGGGAGTCAGGGGGTGTGATACTGTGGCTTTTCACTTCAAGAAGCAAGTATAATGATGCTACTGATTGCATTAACTGCAAAAAGCTATCATTAAGTCTTTGAATGTCTTATAATCACGGGGAAGGGAACTAATACTTTGGGGGTCCAAATATGGCAGGTGCTTAGCCACCACCATTTCTTTTAATCTTCTCAATATTCGATGAGAAAGGTAATTTGAATCTCTGTTTTACAGATGGGAATCTTCTTGGAGAGGCAAAGTCAAGTCGGGGTCTTGTTAACACTGATTGTCCCCTGATTCACATGGGGGGCTAGTTAACACACCAATTGCCCCAGAGATTCTGGTTCAGCAGGTCCAGACAGGGTCGTGAACTTGAACCTCTCACAAGATCCCCGGCGACGCTGATGCTGCCGGTTTGTGGAACACCCTTGGCGCAGCACTTGGTGAGTTCCGTGGTCCCTAAAGTGGGAGTGCAAGGCAATCCACAGGGTGTGGGACGAAAGTTGAACATTTATGTATATTTTTGTGAAATTAAAAAATTTGTGATTTTTAAATAGTACATAGGATAAAGAATGTATTATTAGTACAGTAGTATATATAAATAATTTCTATGTAAATAAATATATATAACGAGGGGTGCATGTCACAAAGAGCTTGATGGAATGGAACAATTGGCTTTTCTCCCACAGGGCAGGGTGCACTTTCTCCATCAGCCACCTCCACGCGTGTGAACCTGCATCCTGGGAGCAGGTGGCCTGCAGGTTCAGCTGCTCCGCAGGTGGTCCTTATGCACACTTAAATTTGGGAGGCCTGATCTGAAGCCTGGGGTCCATTCTCTGGGCCACAGTTCTCAAGGTGTGGTCTTGAAGCATGAGCACCATCTGGAAACTTGTTATAAATGCCAATTTTCAGGCCCCACCCAGACCTTCTGAAGTGAGTACTCTGGGGGTCCTCCAGGCACTCTGGTTTAATAAGCTCTCCAGGAGATTCTGAGGCCTGATAAAGTTTAAGAAACCCTGCTCTCCACAAGAGACCTTTAAGGAGACTTAGAGCTAGTGACTCAGTAAGGGTTAGTCTCAGAGTCCCAGTCTCCAACTTTTCCACCTGCAGACAAGTCTCGCTTGAAGCCTAGTTCCCTGAGAAAATTAATTCCAAGCTACTTTCTTCTGTCACAGCGTCAGAGATGAATAAACTGTGTCGTAGTCATAGTCTTGCTGGATCTCAGTTTTCTGATCTGTAAAATGGGTGAGCCCTAATTATAACTTGATTGTGGAGATCCAATGAGACAACGAGTGAGAAAGGGTTTTTGCTGATTGTAAAGAGCTATGAAAATATTAATTTTTAGTCTTGAGCCGTTTGAGTTTCTTGTTCACAGGGTTTTTTCATCCTCCTTGTGTGTTCGTCTCTGGTCTGTTCTGACATTTTCTTCTCGTGATGGTGGTAGATACCACCTACTGCGGCTGCTCTGTGCCCGGCACTTCGTTACTGCTGCACACACGTGACTTCTAATCCTTACCAGCCAGGTAGGCATCCCCACTTTACAGATAAGGAAACTGAGAGCCAAACCGTTCACATAATTTTCCCCATAAACAGCAGAGCTTGGGTTATTCGAGGCTGGCTGACGACAAAGCCCAGGGCCCTTGAATCAGAGCACAGTAAATCCTCATTCTAGCCTCAGAGCGGAGGGCTGACCTTTGCTTGTCCCTCAGGGCAGCTCATCTCCCCGCCCCGAGCCCGGCATGGACACTGCCGCGGGGGCTCAGGGCGTCCCGCTGGAGCAGCTGATGCCGGAGGCACACGGGACTCTGCAAAGACCACCGCTTCGCCCCAGAGCAGTTGCGTTTCCGGTTCTGCCTCAAACCCCGTACGCGCTGTTTGCGGCTGACGCGCACGCAGGCCGCCTCGGGAGCCCGTCCCGACCGCGCTGTTGGCGTCGCAGGCTGACTTCTCTGGATTCCTCGGGGCAGGGCTCGCGAGCTGCAGGCGCCGCTGTGGCCCGCTCCCTGCTGTGGGAGTCTGCCTGCCTCTGTCCCACGTGGCTGGGGAGAAGGACCCCCCGCCTCCAGGAGTAGGTTGCGATCGTCTCTTCGCGGCAGCTCTGTTCTTTCCCGCGTTGGTTAGGGACGGGTGTGCTGCACCGTGACGGCCGTTGGGCAGAGGGGGAGTCTCCCGAGGGCCTCTGGGAAAGGCTCTTCACTGACAGACGCGCGAGAAGCTCTGCTCTGCTTCTTCTGAGGCGGGATGTCGCTCTGCACGTGGGCTGTTCGAACCGGGGCAGCCATGTTGTGTCTGTGAGGAGAGCTAGCAAGCGGCAACGCCAGCGTGCTGGGAGTGGGAAGCGCCTGAGTTTATGACAGTGGTGGATCATTGCATGGGGAGTCCCACTGTCTTAGTCTGTCAGGGCGGCTGTAACAAAAGACCACAGACGGGCTGGCTCACAGTCTGGAGGCCGGAAGTCCAAGACTGAGGCACCAGCACGGCTGCGTTTGGTGAGGGCCCCTTTCCTGGTTCATAACTGACGCCTTCTTGCTGTGTCCTCAAGTGGTGGAAGGAGCTGGGGCCTCTCTGGAGCCTCTCTTATCAGAGCACTAACCCCATCATGAGGCTCCACCTCTGTGACTTAAGCCCCTCCCAAAGGCCCCACTCATAATACCATCACCTTTGGGGGTGAGGATTTCAACATATGAATTTGGGGGGAACACAAATATTCAGACCACAGCACCTACGTTGGGCTTGCTGTTGTATGAGATAAATCAAGTAAAATAAAACCTCCATAGAGGTATACTCATGTTTTGAATTGGGGTTTGTATTTCCATTACTTGCAGCCGATGGCATTGTAACTGACACCTTGGAGCTGTCTACTTTCTTCTCTGTCTCCACACCGGGAGCTTGGGGTTTTTTCTTGTTTAAAGTTATATCCTCAGCAGCCAGCATTGTGCCTGCCAGCCAGCAGGGGATCATCAAGTGTTTGCTGACTGAATGAGTAAGAGCTCCGTCGGGGAACACACTGAAGGTGGAAACGCAAATCGCCTGAGAGGAACTGGAAATTGAAGCTTGGGTGATGCTGTGTGGACCAGTAAGCTTCTGGGGGATTGTCCCCACGATTAGGGGTTAGACAAGAATCCTTGAACATCAGAGCAGGAAGGGGTCTGGGACACAGCCATCCCAAACTGCTTTTGATTAAGAAGAAAAGAGGCCTGAAGAAGGGAAGCGCTTGTCCAAGGCACCTGTTACGGACAAAATGTGTGTGTCCCCCCAGTTCAGAAGTCGGAGCCCCAGGCCCCGACGTGACTGTATGCGGAGATAGGGTAAGGCTAAGGAGGTCACAGGGCGAGGCCCTGATCCAGGAGGATTAGTGTCCTTATGAGAAGAGACATCCGAGAGCCCCCCGCCTCTGCCACGTGGGGACAGCGAGAAGGTGGCCTCCACAAGCCAGAATGAGGTCCTCACTAGAAACCGAATTGGCCAGCACTGTGATCTCGGACTTTGGGTCTCCAGAACCGTGTGAAATGTAGTCCTGTTGTTGAGGCCCCCAGGCTGCGGTGTTGTGTTATGGCAGCCCGGGAAGACTGAATCTGCACCTGTAGACTCCTCGGCTCTGTTCCTTTACTCGCTGTGCTGCTTGGTGTGTGACCGGGGCACCTGGCACCTGCTCTCTGAGCTCTTTCCAATGCAGGCAACAAAGGGGTGAGGATTCCTGTTTACTCACTTCCTTGGTCTGTGGTAGAGATGGGCGCTGGGATGGAAGTGGAGGGTTTTGCTAATTGCACAATTCCAAGCAGATTTATTTTGCTGTTATGCTAGATACCAAGTGTGTGTGAACTGAGGTGAAATGAGAGAAAAGAGTGGTAACCAGGCACTGGAGGTGGGCTCATGGGGAGCACCAACAAGGAAGGGTTCAAGGAGGAGAGGAAGGTCGAGGAAGGATCCGGAACACAAACTTGCTACTCTGTGAGAGCTTCTTGTGCCAGGCTGAGCCAGACACACGCAGCACTATTTTGTGTAATCGTCACATTAACCCTGACACACAAGTGGTTTGGTCTTCACCAGTGAGGAAACTGAGGCTGCGCGAGGTTAGGCGGGCAGTTGAGGGGTGGGCGGTGGAGCAGGATTCGCACCTTCTTCACCTGACT
The DNA here is from genome assembly GCF_057802395.1 of Ceratotherium simum simum. NCBI lineage: Eukaryota > Metazoa > Chordata > Mammalia > Perissodactyla > Rhinocerotidae > Ceratotherium > Ceratotherium simum. The sequence continues at coordinate 99,466,377 of NC_141901.1, forward strand.
GAGCTTCCACGCTCCTCTGTCCCCCCACGCCCACCTCAGAAACCCGAGGGCGTCCGTCTGGATGGCCCAGTCTGGGCTTGTTCTGCCTCCAGCAGAACAAGGCTCCCGTGTTCCCACAGGTCCTGCCTGACCCAGCAGAGGGACTGCCAGTCAAGGTGGCTGGAGAGTGAAGTTCAGAGGTCATCAGATGGATGAGCACAGTGACCAGGCAGGGCACCTCCTCCCGCCCATCGGCTCGGTCCGTGGGCGTCCAGACACGCACAGTCTTCATTTTGCTTGGTGCCTATGTCATGTAATTTGTCTTCACTTCAGTCGTGTTTGGTCCACAGATTCGAGCTCTGGGACGAGGGCCACAGGAGCCAGTGTGTGACTTCACGTGAGACGGGCCTGGGTTCCAACCCCAGTGCTACCACTGCTCGCTTGGTGGCTCGTGAATCTTTATTTCTGGGTCTCGGTTTACTCACCTCTGACGTGCAGGTAGCACCTCACTTGTAGGATTATGGTATGTAGCAATGTTGAATGTAGACACTCAAAGAATGGTAGTCATTCCTTAAATTCATTTATAGAAAAGAGAAAAAATCATTCAACTTTCTTTTCTCCCTGTTAGTACCCCAGATCCTTCAAATTCAGTTACTGTTTTTTTTTCTCTCTCCATATATTTCTTATTTGTTCTCAAACCACCCTCTATTTCCTCTATTTCTGATAGGTCCTTCTCCATATTTTCTCTGCTTTTCCCTCCCAGCTCTGTTTACCCCTCCAAATGGATTCTTTTGTCCCCAGCCTCTCTCTCCCCATCTCCCCCACCCCTCTTTCCACCACCCCAGGCACAGCTACTCGGCAACAGGGGTCTTTTCACTCCAGACTGCTTACACGCAGCCGTATAGACAGTGGTGTTGGCCCTGCATTTGTTTCCAGCTCCATGCTGCATCTCTCCTGCTCCAGGAATTTCTGAGGCTGAACCAGTTGGCTGTGGAAGGGCCTCCTCGTGGCGTCCACTGAGGTGCATCTGCACTCTGCAGTCAGCTGCCTTTGAAACCCGTCAGTGCATGTGGTTAAAAATGCTTTTGGCTGACAAGGAGCTCAATTATCTATGCACTTTTTTCTCAATCTCTTTTTCAATCTGTTAAAAACACCCAGATTTCTTGGGTTCCATTTAGAATGGAAAACTATAGCAACTTGGGATCTCTGATAGTGGGAACCTTTGCCGACTCCCCGCTGCCCATGAGATAAACGTAATGCGCTCTGCAGGCAGTCAGGGCCTCTGAGTCCACCTCACGTGCAGCTTTAATCAGGGGTTCTTGATCTGGGGCTTGGGAATCCCTTAAAGTTCCAAGAAGAATTGTTTGTATACACTTTTTTTTCTTTTCTGGATAGAAAGTCCAAAGTTTTCATCAGTTTCTCAAAGAGATCTAAAAATCCAAATGATTAAGTACCGTCAACCCATTAAGCTTGCCCACGGATCAAGTAACCGGCACTTAAACACTCACCCTCAGCCTTCGCTCTGACCTCCTGCCCTGATGCACCCCCACACACCGCCTTCCTTGCCCATATCCTGCTCCTTCTCTCAGTATCCTTCTCACTGGCTTCTCTCCTCTGTTTTGTCTTTATAGCATTGTCCTGACCATCAAAGCTGCCCACTGGGTTTATTTCCTGACAATGACTTAGTTTGTCATTAATGATAATTTCCTGATAATGTCTTGGTGTGGCTTCCCCTCAGAAGCTGACCCTGAGACTAAGTCAGGTGTAAGTGGTCTATTTTGAGGGTGATCCTAGGAAACCTCAGTGAGGCAGTGGAGAATAAGATTGGGTAGAGAAGAAAGCTGGTCAAGAATCATGATGAAACACGTTATCATCATGGGGCAGCTGAAGCGTCATCCTCTGGGCAGCACAGGCCTCCGGGTCTCCCTACCCAACAAGTGAGGAGGCTGTTTATCCACCATTAATCACTGCTTGGGGAAGAGGAGATGTCCATTCGCTGGCACTCTGGCCTGCCTAGTCTGCAGGAGAGTGGGCTACAGCAGCTAGAGGGTCAGATGTGATGGTGGCTGGAATTGGGCGGGCTTGTCCAGAAATGGTGCACGATGAAGGGACACAGGTGGGGCCCTGCAGTGTCTGCTACATGGCCTCAGCTCTACTTGGTTTAGCTTCATCTTCTGATGACCAGGCTTTTGTAGCTCTGGGTAAACCCTTTCCTAGTCTACCCAGTCTCTGGGCTTTCTCTCCTCACAGGAGGCTCTCCTCTGGGTTTGCTGCCCCAGACCTGTCACCAGTTCTCAGATGTGAACAATACTGTCTGATTTCCCATCTTGTTTCCTTTGCCTAGGATGTCCCTGTCTCCTGCTGAAGGCTTGGGCATAACTCAAGGCCAAGAGTGAAGGTTCTCACATCCACAAGGCCCTCGCAGAGCCACCTAACGTAGAGTCAGACCTGCCCCTCTCGTCTGGTCCCTTCACATTCACGTCTGCTTCTGTGAAATCAGCGGAACATCACGGGCCCACGCGCTGTCTCCTTCCCTAGAAAGTGGAGTCGTGAGCTCAGGGATCGGTTGATTAGTCTTTGCGTTCCAGAGATGAAATCGCATGTTTGGCACACAGTAGGTATTTGAATAGACTTGCTGAAGATCACAGTGTCCAAGAATACAGGTCCTGACTGCATCATGGCATGGGATGGACTGCTCCCTCGGGCCTCTGAAATCTGACTCCGTGTGGGATTTGAGAGACAAAGTCCTTTTTCTTGCGTTGGTCTCTCGTTATATCTTCATCTTCAGTTGCCTCTCTGGAAATCAGTGCTTTAGGATTGCCCTGAAATTATCTGGCAGAGACGGATGTTGGTTAATGCAACTCATATCTACTGGGCACTAACTCTATTCCAGGCACTGGAAATACTCACCTGAAGGTGCTTTCAGGGACTCGGTCTGCTTCCACCATTTCCTGGTCGTGTGAACTTGGACAAGGAAATCTGACATCTGCTGCCTCAGCTTTCTCTAAGAAGATTAGATTTAATAGCTTTTTAGGGGTCTGTTCTTAACTCCGTGATGCTCAGAGATATTATTGATGATAGTGATAAAGGTAATTTTCTCTGACTCTTTCATCTCCTTCTTCTTCCTTCTCAGTACTGAACTAGAACTCGTACGGGTGGAGCCACAGGGTCTGGCCTGTGTGGACAGCCTCGGAGAGGTGCCTGTAGCTGTTCTGTGTATATAGAAGTCTCCTCTCTATGGCCAGGTTGTAAACTCAGCTCGGAAGTGTCCAGGTCTCCTTGCCCCAGAACATGGGCACTGGATTGGGTTATTATAAAGTAATGAGAGACTAATGAAAATCTTTTGGGTAGTTTCAGTAATTCTTACTGAGCCTGCAAGGCTCAGTTCAGACGTGTCCTCCAGGAAACCTCGGGACATTCAGTTGGCGCCCACACAGTGGTCCTCTAGCATCTGGGGTCTGTCACATTATATTAGAATTATTCGTTCTCTTTACCTCATCAACTCTCAGCCCAGTGAGGTCAGCGGCTGAACTCTGTTTGGCTTCTTCTCTGATGGAGTGTCTGACATAAAGAAGTTTATCAGTCACTGTTTGTGAATGGAATGGAACTCATGCATCCATGTTTTCTTGTTTTGGAAGGAGAATCCACAGTAATTCCAGAGGTGGGTGATTTTCCCTGCAGGCCCTCCTCCCCTCATCCATCCAGTCTTTCATTATCTTCCTTGACTGACTTGTAGAATAGGTTAGACTCAACTCGCACGAAGCCACAGACGTTGTACAGCTTCTGGGATTGGGGTACTTACTTAGCTATCTCTAGAAGCTCTCGCCTCACCTTTTGTTCCTTTGCTCGGAGAAAGAAATGCTTCACACCTTCTCGAGGGTGAGAGAGGCTCCGAGTTATTTAAGTTGGTCAACATAAAAATTTGGTGAATACAGTGGGCATGAATATGCCATGTCTGCTTTCTGGGAGGTATCGGCAATTTTAGAAAACCATGGCATGCGTTTTTAGCTCTTAATGTGTCTGTCATCATTTTTATGGCCTTTTATTTTTCAGTATTTCCTTTGATTTTAATTTAGCTTCCTTTGATTTTCCCTGCCTCCAAACATTTTGGTGCTGTATTGTCAGAATGTAGTTTTAAGAGTTCAAGGGAGTGTCCAGGCCATGCCTGTACCAAAGGATGAGATTGAGAGGGGTCCTTTCCACGAGGTGGCAGAGATGCTGGGTGGAGAGCAGGAGGGGTGGGAAGAAGCAGAGCAACCGATGTTCAAAGTGGCCTGGGTTCTAGATGTAAACACAATGCAAGTGGGGCTGGGAGGGGCGACAGGGTGCAGATATGAAAGTCAAGCTGTTACCAGGACGCTCTGTATCGGAACAGGGTGAGATGCGAGCTACAGAAGATAGAAAGTGCTTGAGGGGTGAAGTTGTGAGTGGAAGAAGCTACCTACACATCCATTCAGCTGATGCCGCGTGTGTAATGTAGAGACAGGTGCTGCACCTTCCAGAGATCCCGGTAGTCTGGACAGAAGACATAGACAAAAGGTCCCTGTTAACAGGGTTTTGTCTTCACTCGTAACACTTTCCAGTCCCTGAAAACTTTTCTGGAGTGGGATTGTATTATCTGTGGAGAGAGTAAATATCATAGGCAGTCATGCCTTTTATGATTTTCCTCCAACATCCATTTCCCATTCATTTGGATTTTACTTTTAAAAAAAGTCAACCCACAGACCTACCATGCCTGTACTTGTCATGTGTGGTATGTGAGCCTGTAGGATAAAATACAAAACAGGTGCCCAAGCCCTGGAAACAAGAGAGGACAAGACCAAATTGATTCCAGTACCATGCAAGAGACACCCCCATCCCAATTCGCCCCAAATGCTGCCTCTGCAGCCACCATCCCTCTTGTTGTGGCTTCAACCTTCCCACACATTTGCCACATATTATGGAATTGCAGCAGCCACAGGAAAGAAATGGTTCATGCAGTTCAGCTCACAGCTGCCCTTCCTCTTCTCATATCAATGCTTGAGTATCTGCCCAACAATAAGTGCACTCTCTCAACCCACATGGACCCCAGCGCCATATTGCTTTTTGAGATTTAAATTCCTTACTTATAAAATGGTAGCTAAAATGCAAGCAACCCCTACACCCATTCACTGCAAACTTGGTGAACTATCTACCAAAATCAACTCCACTCAGCTATTTTATAAAAGGTACAAATTGAAATCTAATTACTGAAAACCGTGGACTGAAACCCAAGACCCTCAATTCAATAAGAATTTCTCGATTTTCTAATGGAAGTGAAAGAAATGGAAAATTCACGTCTGTCCACAGGAAGGTTTGATGCACAAATTCTGAATGCAGACTGTGTTAGGTTCCGTGAGGACAAAGACATGGTGGAGACGTGGTTCCTGGCCTCAAGGAGCTCACGGTCCAGTGAGAGAGATTCAGGGGCACTATCTACTCATACAACACAACTAGTTCTATCCCTTTGGAGGTAGAAATTAAACATTTCCAAATCCCAACCCCATTTGTTGCAATAAGGCCTTTCTTCTCAATTCAGAGTCGCTGCTGTGGCTGAGTCAAGGATTCTAAGAAAATTGAAATAAGTTCAGGGGTTCGGGCTTGACTACTACCATCCTGCAGAGAAAAAATAAGAAATTCTGCTCTGGGGCTATATGGTTCTGTTCTCTACTGCCATTGTTCTCGTGGGCGTTGCTGCTCAGCCTGTCTCCGTGTAAGGCCTGCCCATGACAGTGCGTGCTGCAGGCTCCCAGACACAGTCACAGAGACCAGGTGTGCCTGTCTGCTGGGAGGCCAGCAGTCAGGTGCAAGGAGCGCTAAAAATACAGACTTGCCTCCACCCCCCGCCACTGGTGGCTAAAAGGGCATAAAGCTGTCTTGGTTTGGCGTTCACAGAACTGAGAAGGTGGTCTGTTTGACATGTTTTCCACATTAATGTTTAAGATCCTCAGTTGGATGGGACTGTTAGGATGGAATTGCTGGGACTTTTCACAAAGCTAGAAACACCAGAGAAGGTGCAGACTGAGGGATAGAGTCGTAAGTTCAGTTTTGGTCACATTGATTCTGGGGCTCCCCTGGAACCTCTGAGAGCAATTTTGAGTAGGCATTTGGATGTAAAGGCCTGGAGCTACAAGAGTGATAGAATTTGTATATCATCATCATTTTGTTAATTCTACATTGCAGATGAGGGTGAGCAACTTGCTGGAGCCTCTTCTGTGGCTTAGATGATCTCTCTGTCTAACGCTGTTCTCTCCCTCTCTCTCTTTCTCGTTCCTGTGTTCTTCTGTGCCTAGAGTAGAGTCTTGTTCATAGGAGATGCTCAATAAGTATTTTCATGTATTCCAAAGACTCCCTAGACAGACATCTCAGACCCACTTAAAATCTGCTGGCGACTCTGGTCATTTCGAAGAGTGTGTTTTGAAAACACGAGCTTTTTGATGGCTGTACTCTGGGAGACAACAGACGAGGAACCGCACGGTGAGACTGCTAATTGCATTTACTGGACCACACGCCTTCCTTGGCTCTCAGAGTGACATGTGCTTCCAAGAAATATGAGGTTTGTCTGAGGTCCAAGGGCACTTAGACAACGGAGAAAACAAGTCCCTCAGGTTGTGGTTAATGTCTCTGCTTGTCTCAAGACCTAACCCTCTACTGCCTTATTTATGTCCAAACAACTAGCACTTCAGGATACTTGTGTTTGGATTTCATGTGTACAAATTGGAGGTTTTTTTCCTTAGTTTGAATAACAGTGAATAACTCCCTGTCCAGGGTTTTCTTTTTTTTGTGTGTGTGAGGAGATCAGCCCTGTGCTAACATCTGCCAGTCCTCCTCTTTTTTTTTTTTTTTTTTTTCTGCTGAGGAAGACTGACCCTGGGCTAATATCCGTGCCCATCTTCCTCCACTTTATATGGGATGCCACCACAGCATGGCTTGCCAAGCAGTGCGTCGATGCGTGCCTGGGATCCGAACCAGCGAACCCCGGGCCGCTACAGTGGAGCGCGCGTGCTTAATCACCTGCGCCACTGGGCCAGCCCGTGTCCAGGGTTTTCAGTGCTCTTAATGTGAGTCGGATATATGGCTTTCGAGTTGGAGCCTTGGAGGCCAGGCTCTGACCCCTAGAAGCAATGACCTTGGGCAAGTAGCTCTAACTGTGTGAGTTCTGTTTTCTTTATTCGTAACAGGGGATAAACATTGCCTGCCTCCTAGGTGGTCGTGAGGGTTCAGTGACATGGCCAGTGTGAAAGCATCTACCACATGCTCATTTAAAAATATCTGCCAGGCGTTAGCAGAGCACACTCCTCCAAGTCTTCTGTGAGCTTAAGATATTTTGTCCATCTTTAGGTGGGGAGAGTCTCTCATCCCACACTTTACGCCATCTGTGGATTAGCAGAGCTACTCTGCTTCAGAAAGTACCTGAAACATTTAAAACTACTGTAGTTGGTGCAAATTGCTTTGTCTCTCCAGAACAGCCGCTTCTTTGGGGATAAATTTCTTTTGCTCTAACAGTGTGTTCTGGTGGAGGCTGCTTATCCTAGATCCTGCCCTTGGCCAGAGGAATTGGCCCTTGGCTTCTGCCATTCCTAGCCTCCCAGTCCTTAACCACAGTTATTAATCTAGGAATGTAGACAATGTCCAACTGGGCCCATGTCTTTCTCTGCAAGTTTGAATGAATACTGACCCTGGGAGGGACAAGTTTTCTTTCCTGCCAATACAGGGTGAGAGGTAGAGGCAACAGTGGAGAGGGTTCTGATAAAAACTTCAGTTCCTGGATTATAGTCCTTGAGGCCAACTCGGCCCCTGCTCTTCCCTGACTCATGAGCCAATAGATTCTCCTTTTTGTTTATGCTTAATTTGGTTGGAGTCTTGCGGGTATAGCTCTCATAATTGTTCTGGTTAACTGTTATTGCATGACAAACCACCTCCAGATTTAGTGATATAAAACAGCCACTGTGGGTTGTGTCACGGATCCTGTGGTTCAGGAGTTTAGACAAGGTACCATGGGAGTGGGTCTCTCTGCTGCACAACAGCTGGTAAGACTGGAGCAGCTGGGGTGACTCAAGTAGCTCCAATGCTGGGATGAGAACAATGGGGCTGGAGGCCACTGCTGAGACGGCTCCTTCACACATGTCTCTGGCACCTGGGCTGGGCTGTGCTCACCTGGAACTGTTGCCTGAGCACCGACGTGTGGCCGTTCCATGTAGCTGGGGCTTCCCACAGCATGGTGCTGGGTTTTAAGAGAGAACGTCCCAAGGACAAGCATTGGGAGAGCAGGTGCTCCGAGACAGCCAGGCAGAGTCGTGTGACATTCGTGATCTGGACCCTGAGTGGTACATGTGGTCACACCTGACACACCGTGATTGCTGTAAAGAAATCAGGGAGAGGGACGTGGGCCCAGCTACTTGATAGGAGGAGTCTCCAAGAACTTAAGGCCATTAAATAATACAAACAAGCGTAATGGTCTTAATTAAGGCATCTGTCTTCTCTTTTTTGTGTCCAGGTTCATCACTCTGCTCCTCCCCTCTGTCAACTTTTCCTCTGATGTCTTCAAAACTCCCCTCTTCCAGGGAGCTCTCCTTGCCTTTCCTTATTTTACTCAGAACTCATTTTTAATCCTTTGGTAAAAGGTAAACAATTTACTTAAACTAAAGAGAAACCAGAGTATCCTTATTAATCGTATCTCCTTGATGCTGGTGAGGCCATTTCTAGTGCAATCTTAGGCACATCTCTACATCACAGAGCAATGGATGGAGAAAGCTGAAAGGGATGTGAGAGATGATCTAGTTGATACTCTTCATTTTGTAGATTCCGTTCAAAAGACCTTTATTAAACTCAACTCTATGCCAGCTGTTGTGCTAAGCACAGAGGACGTGAAGTTGTGCACAGAGTATCCACATAAGATATTCATAATCCAGGGAAGTATTTCCTAGTGCACCTCTTGAAAAACTGCATTCCACAGAATGTTAAGTGTTTTATGAAGAAAAAAAGTTATGTTATCAAATATTTGAGAAACGCAGTTTCAATAAAATTAAACGTGTTCTTTATTGTAAGATTTTTGGGGCTTTAATGTACATCTATTATCCCTGAACAAACGTTTGTCAGATGAAGGTTATGGATGAAAGTGCATTGCATGTCTCCGAGGTGGAGGTAAGTGTATCTGACCTCATAGCTCCTTCCCTTGGAACTTACACCTGAGCTATTTTGCCATGGAAAATATTTTAGGAGAGAGAACAGAAGGGGAAATCAAAGCATTCCTTTTTCCTTCTGCCTTTTTCCCTTCGAGTTGGCCTGTCCAAGGCCTGGACTTCTGCCTCAGTGTCCCTATGTGAGTTCCTGTTCCCTGATGAAATGCAGACACAGCCCTGAACCCCAGTCTGTTCGTTGGAAACTCCTACAATTTAGCCTCACTCTTGCTGGGACCCCCTTCTGGGAGCTGTGTCCTGTGTCAGACCCCTCATGGACAGACATTCTGCTTCAAACAGACTAAAGTTCCAAACCATGAGGCCAGTATTTGCCAGAATTTGAGAATCCCCATCCATTAGGTTGGAACTTAAGTGCTGTCTGCCAGAAGCATGCCTGAATTAGCTGGGGTGGGTCAACCTAATATAAAGTATTGATAATTCTTTAACCCAGGACTTGGCCCAAGGCAATATACTTTATATTAGGGTGACCCACCCCAAATCACCATTTCTGCAGGTCAAAACAGTTAAATATTGGCAACTGCATGGTTCCAGGTAAAGTCACTTCATCCTCACGACGTTTCTGTGAGTTAAGCTTCAGCTGGGCCAGAACAAGGCGCGTGGGCATCATGACAGCAGAATCGTTTGTGTCTTTTCAAGTCAATCGTCTTTGAATCTCTAGTCCTCATAGAAAGGCTGAGGGTAGAGTAGGGGAAGTAGATAAGGGATTCCTGTTGGCCATGCCAGCCCTTCTACTTTGCAAGATTTCATAAAGCACTCTGCCAAACACAAGTCCTCCTGTTAACCAGACACGCCTGTCCTTAGGAGGTGGGTTAGCAACTATTTATTGTTACTCACATGCCTCCCCCCCAGCACTGATTGAAATATTCCTTCTAGCTACATATTCTACTCTTTTTGAAAGAAGTTTGGAAGACACTTTTTCTCTAACCTCATTTCACTTTCAATGATATTTGGACACACCATAGACAACTGCCTGGAAGGCTTGATAGAGTTCCTCTGGCTCTGTGTGTCTTCTCCCCATTTTTTACGTGAGGAATGCAGAACTCAGATGGTCAATGAACTTGTTAGAGGTCACACTACCAGTATTGCAGCAGCTGGGATTTGAACTCAGATTTGGATGACTCCAAATCCAGTTGTCTTAACTGTTCCCGGGTCCAGCTCTGGCTGCCCTCAGGCATGGTTTCCCTACTTAAATTAGCTAAAAACATGGTGCCTAAGAGTGTGGAAGCTTGGGCTTGAATCCTGGTTTGCCACTTGCTAGCTGTGTATGTAGGGTAAATTACTTAACCTCTCTGTTTCGGTTTCCTCGTCTGTACAATGGAGATAAAGATGTATCCTTTAAGATATTGTGAAGATTTAATGACTTGAAAATATTAGTTATTGCTACCATTTATCATTCCCTGTCCCCATAGCTAATCTCTATCATCCTTGCCTTTCCACTGGCCTGTGTTGCTGAAGACCCTGTACGTCTTGGGCTAGAATTTACTTAATCTGGATCCAGCTGTTTAAGAGCCCACAGAAGCTGCATCCTCATCCTCCTCTCCTCTTGGAACCAATGCCCAGGAATTCTAAATGTCCAACATTAGGAGATTAGATGGTACAAATTAAACAGCCACCAATAATCCCCAGCTTGGACATTCAGATTGTGCCAAACTTTTGCAATTATAAACGCAAAGAACAGGGACAGTTAGTGCAACATGAACTAGAAAATTTAAAAGAGCAAGAGACTGAATATATAAACAGACAATGGCTGGACCGTATTTGACAGTAGCACTCTGACCTACAAGCTTTGCAGGACTCGGTCAATGACTGCCAACTTTCTGTTCTATGCGCCCACTTCCAACTCAGGACCAACTGGAGAAAGCCAAATATGCTCCCCAAACCAACCACATAAAATGCCCGTCTTCTAATTAGCCTGACTGCAGCTTTCCCATGCCAACAACCTCCGATTAAAGCATCCTGAATCTTCCCTTTGTTCCCACTATGAAGATTTGCCACCACCCTGCCTGCCTTTGGGTCTCCACCAAATGCGAGTGATGGTGAGCAACTTCTTGCTGTAGCAAGCTCTAAATAAACAGCCTCTGCTTGTTCTCATTTGGTTGGTCTTTGTTAATTACCACATTTTTTTCTGGAGGCTCCACTGAGATATGGTTTGCACTGCCCATTGCATGGATCCCAGCCTTCCACCAGCTGTGGTCCCCACAGAGGCCTTGTGGGCCTCACTGCTCCCAGCTTGTAGGGTCAACACCACGTGGAAAGCCAGTGCTGGGTCTGAGCTCCACACTCTGTGATGAGTTCCTTGGCTATCTATTCTCAGTTTAGAAACAGGTTTTCTTGTTGATTCCTGTTTGCTCGATACCTGTGGTGGAATCAGCCGTTCCTTTTCACTCTGTTTTGCTCTCTTTTCTGCTTTTGCATAGGCCCTGTATGCCTGTTGTTTGAGCCACCCTCATGGACTGGTCAGTTTGTGGTTCTCCAGACCAGCATCCATACATGCTTTGTTGTGGGTCACCAGTGAGACTGGGTAGGGTTCTCCTTCCATCTAGATTGTTTGTCCTGAGAGCTCAGCTTTGATTTAGAGAGACTATTTTCTCTGAATTTTGCCTCCTAGGGGTGCTGCCTGCTTTTGTGACAGCCACCTGTCAGACTGGGGTCCTGAGACACTAAGTCCACAGGCGTCACTCTCGGCTGGCTTGCCAGCTCTCACGGAGCTAAGTATAGATCCTCTCTAACTCGCAGAAAACAACTCCTGTCTTGCATGTACTCTCATTACAATCCTAATTTTCCCACTTATCTCTCTAAATGGCATAACTTCACCAAGGGTGATTTAGGTTTTCAATAGCCACTCTGGGGAATGTTTGGACTTGAACAAAACTGTTCATTTGGGATCCATTGCTTTGGAAAATAAAAGGAACCACAATTTCTCAGGCCCAATGGGAAGCATTTTTTTTGATTGTTACACAGAGGCCTCCAAACAAAATTATGATTAAAAGAATTGCTTTACTAAGCAATAGTAATCAAAACAGCATGGTACTGGTACAAAAACAGACACACAGATCAATGGGACAGAATTGAAAGCCCAGAAATAAAACCACACATATACGGACAGCTAATTTTCAACAAAGGAGCTAAGAACATGCAATGGAGAAAGGAAAGTCTTTTCAATAAATGGTGTTGGGAAAACTGGACAGCCACATGCAAAAGAATGAAAGTGGACTATCTGCTATCGCCATTCACAAAAATTAACTCAAAATGGATCAAAGACCTGAAGGTGAGACCTGAAACTATAAAACTTGTAGAAGAAAATATAGTTAACACATTATTTGACAGTGGTCATAAAGGAATCTTTTCAGATGACATGCCCACCCAGACTAGGGAAACTAAAGAAAAAATAGGCAAGTGGGACTTTATCAGATTAAAGAGCTTCTACAAGACAAATGACACCAGAATCAAGATGAACAGACAACCCACCAGCTGGGAGAAAATATCTGCAAAACATATATCTGACAAGGGGTTAATCTCCATAATGTATAAAGAACTCACACAACTGAACAACAATAAAACAACCCAATCCAAAAATGGGCAGAAGAAATGAACAGACACTTCTCCAAAGAAGATATACAGATGGCCAATAGGCACATGAAAAGATGTTCAACATCACTAATCATCAGGGAAATGCAAATGAAAACAACACTAAGATATCACCTCACGCCCATTAGAATGGCTATAACCACCAAGACAAAAAACAACAAATGTTGGAGAGGATGTGGAGAAACAGGAACCCTCATACACAGCTGGTGGGAATGCAAACTGGTGCAGCCTCTATGGAAAATGGTATGGAGATTCCTCAAAGAATTAAAAATAGAGATGCCCTATGACCCAGCCATCCCACTACTGGGAATCTATCCAACGAACCTGAAATCAACAATCCAAAGAGGCTTATGCACCCCTGTGTTCATTGCAGCATTATTCACTATAGCCAAGAAGTGGAAGCAACCTAAGTGTCCCTCGACTGATGACGGGATCAAGAAGATGTGGTATATATATACAATGGAATACTACTCAGCAATAATAAAAGACAAAATCGTCCCATTTGCAACACCATGGATGGGCCTGGAGGGTACTATGTTAAGTGAAATAATCCAGAAAGAGAAAGACAAACACTGTATGATCTCACTCATTTGTGGAATATAAACCAACACATGGACAGGGAAAACTGTATTGTGGTTACCAGGGGCAATGGGGGTAGGGGGTGGGCACAAGGGGTGAAGGGAGACATATATATGGTGATAGACAAACAAAAATATACAACCAAAATTTCACAATGTTATAAACTATAAAGAAATCAATAAAAAAAAATTGCTTTACTAAAAGATGTTTTGGCCAAAGCTGATGAGTAATTTGAAAAACTTCAGTAACAGTACCTTGTCCTCATTTTCCCTAGTAAATCATCCCCTTCCTTGTCCTCCTGTCACCCCCCATATCCAGCTCTCATTTTCTCTGTTCTTCACATCTGTCTCCTGCACCTCTGCTGACGCCTCTCACCTCTTCATCTTGACAAGATGGCCCGCCTTCCCAAAGACTTTTTTGAAGACCTCAGTGTCAGTTGCCTCTAAAATTCCATCTTGCCCATCAGCCAGATGTGCTGGCAACAATAGGATTGGAACCATGAACCCAAGCTGAATTAAGAACTATAATTAAGGATTTTCCTAAACCCAGACACGACCAGCAACTGTTCATAGAAGAATTTAGAATTGTTCTGAGTGCATACAACCCAGGGTTACCTGACCTATGTCAATATTTACACATGTTGGTTGGAACCTTAGATGCTAAATTCTGGATGGCAAAGGAATTAGACTGACCCAGAAAGGGACCTACAGGATCTCTCTTCTTACAGTAGACCCATGGGTCAAAAAAAGGCCTGGACGGCAAAGTCCCCTAAAAGCCTTACCTTAAACATTTCCACTAAAATTTATCAGATCATAATTTCATCAGACAAACAGAGAAAAGATGAAACTATATGAGATTTTTGGATTGACCAGAAAATAACTGACAGCATTTGTGAGTAAAGAAGGCACTGACATAACAGTGGCCCCTCACTAGAAACCTAATAAGAAAACAGAAATTGGAATGGGAAATAGCCCTTTCACCTGAACTACAACACCTGGTGGAACATTTTGGAAGGCATCTAGAACAAAAACAAGACAGGACCCCAAATAAATGTGTGGACCTGCAGATCAGACACCGGGTGGCTCACTTCCTAACAGACCACCTATTGACAAGGGTGCCTGTAGAAATTGTAAACAGAAGGAACAATGGAAAAAAAAATGATCTCGGAAAAGAAAAACAAATACAGAGAAAAGTTCTTCAGATCAATGAGCGTGCTCCAAGGAATGAAAAAGTGCCCAATATTCTGCCTTAGTCTTCAACATGCAAGGTACATCAACTCTAAATATAAATAGTCAACCCCACCAATTCCTGGTAGATATGCATGTTACTCTTTCTACATTAAACTCTGCACCTTTGATCAACCTCTTCCTTGGAGTAACATACCACACAGGTGGTAGGTATTTCAAACCACTCACCGATTCCTATCTCCTAGCCCTTGATTATAACTCTTGGACCCTCGACAGAAAAACATTTCCTCATGCACTGTGATGCTATCCTTGTGAGTTTAATAAGAAGGGACCTACTTTGCAAATGGAATTGTGATATTATATGCACACCAGACGGATGATTTCTTGAGGTCCCAGAAGTCTCCTCTGTTCACAATCAAGTTGTGTCTGCTTTGGATGTGCCTTTGCCTTTTCCTTTATAATTGTTACATACCCCAGATAAAGAGCTTGACAATCCATGAATTAAATTCAGTTGACATGGGAACAATAATTGGTACAGAAACTCAAAGTTCAGATAGATCCTACCAAACTGTCACCCAAACTCCCCAACATCCTTGAAGCCAGAGCAAAGCAAGGACTCAAACCCACAGTTGAAGGCTTCTTACCCAAAGGCTTCCTACAGCCTGCACTAGGCCTTGTCATACTCCTGTCTTTCCAGTAGAGACACCAGATGGATGAGGATATTGATTTTCAAGATCTCAGTGCCGTCAACAAGATTGTAACCTCTTGATTTTGGTAACACCTGACCCAAATATCATCTGTAAGCCACTTGCTTCCCTGTAGTGGACCCTGTTCTGCCTTCTTCAGTTGGCCTTCAGCAGAGGACCTTTTGCCTTCACTGAGAGAGGACAAAAACTCTTTGGACAGTCATGCTCCTGTGGTTCACTGAGCCCCTTCCTATTGTTCATAGGTCCCCAATCAAGAAAGAAAAGATCTAAATTTCCCGTTACCCAGTTTTGATGCAATACATAGATGATCTACTTTGTTCAGAGAACAAGTGAGCCTGTAAAAAGATTCTGTTTACTTCCTCTTAGTCTAAGCAGAAAGGGACTTATGTTTCAGAAGATAAAATTACAATTTTGCCAAAACATAGTCCATTATTTTGGGCACAACCTACCTAGGGACAGAAAAACATGATCTCCTGATAGACTAAAAACTATGCAAACCCATCCTATACCCCTCACGACATGACAGTTGAGAACATTTCTAAGTTTAACCGGATGTTGCAGACAATGGGTGCCAAGTTTTCCTGAGATTGGGATACTGGTTTATGATTAAGTCCTTAATAAGAGAGCCCCTCCTCTGAAAGCCCAATCATGAGCAGGCCTTCTGGAACCTGAAGAAGGTTCTTCAACAGCCTCCTTCCTAGGCATCTCTAACTATAAGAAGCCCTTTGGTCTATCTGTGCATGGACAGTCTAGACAAGCTGTTAGGTTTTAACTCAACTTTATGGGAGTTATTTACTTTAGCCTCATCCTTGACCCAGTTACACAGGCTTATCTCCCTGGTCTTAGGGCAAGAGCTGATGCAGCAAAACTCGTCCACGCTTCTGATGAGCTCGTTCTAGGCTCCCTCCTTGACCTCTTGGTTCTTCACCCAGTATAGACACTACTACTGATTGAGAATAATAACACTTTTCAGCCATCAGATTGACCTCTCATGAGATTCTGTCACTCTCTCCCTCTCACATTACTATTCACCAAGGCAACACTCTGAATCTTGCCACTCTCCTGCCCCAACCAGAAGTAGGGGAACCTCATCATTCTCTTCCCTCAGTTGGGGAACTTTCTTCAGTTCACTCAAATTTATGAGAGACTCCCATTGAGAACATTGTCCTAAAATTATTTGCTGATGAGTCATACTCAAAACAGAGACTGGTAGTTATCAAACAGGATTTGCTATCACTAATTTAAACTATTCTTTAGAATATAGTTCTCTACCTGAAGTAGAATCAGCCCACACGGCAGAACTTATTGCTTTTATTAGAGCTTGTAAACCAGCCAAAGACCAGAGTGTAAGTGCGTACACAGAGAGCAGGTTTGCTTTTGGAGTAACAGCTTTGAGATGCTTTGAAAACAAAGGATTTCTCAGCTGCTCTGGAACCTTCATCTAAAATGGACACGTTTTAAGGAACTTTTACATGCTGCTCCTATTTTCTAGAAAGACAGCTATTATAAAGTTTGAGGTCCATATAAAAGAGCTTCCACCCTCCATGGGGTTTGAATAAGTTTTAGTTACCAGATGTCTACTTTCAGGATGTGTTGATGTTGAAGTATTTCCTTGGCAAAAAGCTACAGACCTTACAGTTGCTAAAAAGCTGCCTGATTTTTTTGTCTCCCTCCTAGGTACACCAACTTTTATAATATATTAGATGATTGAGACACACACTTTATGGGAACCTGTAAGGTGTTTATAAAAACTGTGTAAGGCGTTATCAAAAACTCAAAAACTGCACTGCCCTTACCATCCATATCTTTGGGGACAATTAAAAGAATCAATGGCATCCTTAAATTAAAATTAGCGTAATTATCAAAACTTTCAGTAACTTTTGGCCAAAGGTACTTCTACTAGCCCTTATGGCCACGTGGTCCGCTCCCTTGGGGACACATCAGTTATTCCCTTATAAGCTGGTGAGTAGAAGGCCTATGCATTGAGAGATTTCACCTCCAATCGTGGACTTGGCCCTGTTGCATGAAGACACGTAAAATATTGCAAGGAACGCGTGTATTATCCCCAGTTTTCTCACCTACAGTTTAGGGCCCCCTTCCCACAACATCTAACTAACCAACATTTTCATGATTTTCAACCAGGGGAGATCACCTGTTGGAGGAGACACGAGAGGAAACTGCACGTGAGCTTCATTGGAAGGTATTTTAACAACAAATACAGTGAAACTCCAGGGAGTCAACCTTTGGATCATGTTTCACCTCTAAAGAAGCAACACAGAATTCCACACAACTGGAGGGTTACTCAAATGCAAAACGTCTAAAAAGATTTTCACGGATGCTCTGAAAACAGCTGACCTTTGGAAGTAGACATCCGACCCAAGACCTTCAGAACAATCTGATGACCTCAGATAACGGGAGCTTCCACCCAAGATGTCAGACCAACACCTCTGTATAATTCCTGCTTTGTTTTTCATCTGCTTGCTTATTATCACTTACCGTATTATTTTCTACGGAGTCTTGATTTTGTCCACCCATAATGGCCCCTTTTCTCTTTTTATTCCTCTTTATGAAAATTTTTAGGTCAGAACATACTCATTCTGACACCATTCTTAGATTATTCCAAACAATAGCTCTGCCTTCCACCTTAACAACTTTTGGATATCCTTCAATCACCAGACCTCTGGATAAAAACCTTAGAGCAACTCCAGTCTCATCAAACGCGGCCATAAGGAGTTGCAGCTTGTTACAGTTCCATTTGCACCTACATGGACAAATATCCTCAAGTAAACCAACCTGTGACTTTGCTAGTGTCCTTCGTTTCTAGGGAAAAAAAATTACAACCTGTTGATCAGACCTTGGATAATATAAACTTTAGTTCAACAACCTTTTTAGAGTTATTGGCTAAATACTTGCAACTGGAAGAGATTAGTAAAGATACAAACATGTATCCCAGCTAAGTAAGGCCTTGGTTCTGACCTCGTGTCAGCAAGGACCTTTCTCCCTGGATGTCCATGTGCCTCAGCTGTGTACTTTGTGGCCAGGACATCCTGGTTCTCTTCCTCAGACTAATATCTCATGCCCTTTAGGAATAGTCTGCTGAGGATTGTCAACACATGGGGACCCAAATTCTATAAATAACCAGAGCTGGAAATTTCACCTCAGATGTTAGTTCCACCCTTGAATATACAGGCAGTCTGCTTGGAGGAATCACTTAATCATTGTTTATGTGAGTAATCCAAGAAATGTTCCCAGCTGTGAGAATCCTTCAGATAGAAAAGCCTGTGAGAAACACATCACCAACTCCAGAAGAGGTTCATAAATGAGGTTCGTCCATAAATGGTTCCACTCTTGCTCTAGGTAGACTAGATCAGTCTCAACTTGTTGACATGAGCAGTGGTGGACAGTTGCATCATTCCAGATTTTTGTTGGCTAGTCATGGTGGTGTTTGTGTCATCGCTAACAGTCCTTGCTTACTTAGATCAACGAAACAGGCAAGACAGAGCAGGCTACACTTCATCCTAAAGAAAATGTGACTCGACCCTCTAAGGCTGATCCCCAAGGTGTGTGGGACTTGTTCTTTTTGCCTAGATTGCACAATTGGAGTTCCTGGTTCCAACCATCTTAAGGCAACTATTAATCATTCTTGTTTTCATCAGAGTGGTTATAACGCTAATCCCTTACTTTCTATACAGAGTTGTAAATGCTTCTGTGCAGCAGCTCTTTCATCAAATGATCTCTATGATGGTACAACAATAAAAAGGTGAAGAAGATCTTGTGATACGGTTGACTGTGGAGACAACTGGACAGTCTCCCCTCAGGAAGATCTGGATCTCTGGTCTTCCTTGAATTGATCAACCTCTTTGGGGTGAGAGAATGGTCAAAAGGGGGATTGAGGACTGAACATACAAATGGACAATGGCTAGATCATATATGACAATGGAACTCTGAGCCAAAGCTGTAAACATGGGGTTTGGACTTGGATAGCTTAGATCAGGGGTCAGCAAACTTTTTTTGTAAAGGGCCAGATAGTATTTTAGGCTTTGTAGGCCATGTGGTCTCTGTAGCAACTAAAGCAATCATAGACAATAGTAAGCAAATGGGCATGGCTGTGTTCTAATAAAACTTTATTCATAAAATCAGGTGGTGGGCTCATTTGGCTTGCTGGCTGTGTTTGTTGACCCTTGGTTTACTTCTCTGTAAACAAGAAAGCTTCCCGCTTCTTTGTAAAGAGGTGGAAAATGGAAGGAAATGAACATTGATTGAGCTCATACTACGAACTAGGCACTGTATTCAGGACTTTTATATTTATCATATCATTTAATCCCCACAATTTAATCCCAAAGCTACAGCTAAGAAAATGGAGTTTCAGAAGCTGAAATAGATTGTCCACAATCACATAGCTGGGGGGAAGCAGAACCCTCTACTCCAGAGTGCTCTTTCCTCCCGCGTCACAGCTTCCCTCTCTCCCTGACTGCAGGCCTTCCCCAGCACCTCTGACCACACTTGCTTCTGACTCTACGTGTTAATGACAATGACAACAAAGAAATGACAATAGCAGCTAACCTTCATTGAGTGACATATTTATAATACATATATATGCTTGTTTAATCTGCACAAGAATCCCACAGAGCATGTTTTTCCCATTTTCACAGATGGGGACACCAAGTTCCCAAAACTGGAAATTGGCAAGTCCAGCATAAGAACTCCCACTTCCTAACTCCTAATTCCCCAACTAGAACTTTATTTCTTGGTCAACATTTGTTTAGTTAACATAGGAGAATGTTTTCCTCTTTCTGGACCTCTCTATGTACAGCTACCAAGTCAATTCTGACCAACAGACAGAGCTGAGACTGGATTAATGGTTTTGGAGGGAATATCAAGTTCAAACAATGAAATCCTGTTAAAGCAATATGGAAGTATCAGGAACTCTGGAGCTTTGTCACTGCGTGGCTATCAGGCTGAAGGCCACCTGAATTCCTCTTTAAGGAGTTCCCCAAATGAAGAAGGGCTTCTCAGGACTTCTGACTCATAGATCGCCCAAAGTTCTGGGCAGGGAGAAGCCACTGTTTGGCTGACATTTCTCAAAATGTAAATCCAGAGGCTCAAGGGTAGGAAATCCTTTTATTTTTAAAGCTGTGTATTGAAAGAGAGAGAAGTCAGGACTATTTCCAGGTGGTAGCAGACTTCTTCCTTTGCAGCCCTATTTTAGGCAGTTTTCTGGTTGACTTGAGGTGAGCTTCTGAAGGAGAAGAAGGGTGCCCACCTCCCCATCTCCCAGTTGATCTCCCTCTGCCAACAGAAGTGTCGGGAGGCTGCAGAGCAGGTCGAGGCGAAGCTTCCAGGGGAACTGGTCTGATGAGGAAACAGCTACGTGAGCCCCGACGCTGCTTGACTGTGTCAGGGTCTGACCTTGCAGCTTCAGACACTGAGGAGTGTGGAAATGCCCCTGAGGAGAGGTGAGGAGGGAAGAGAGGGGGTGGGGGAGGAGAGACACGACTACTCAGGTCCCTAGAGCCCGGTTCATACCTGTGTCTTAGATGTGAATGAGCCTGGGAGAGCAAGTGTTGAGCATTTCTGCCTCTATAAGAAGAAGCAATTTTACCCTCCAACAAGGTACATGCTGTGTCGCCAACAGAAATGACCAATGTCCATGACGGCCTCCTGTCCCACTCCTGGGCCTTCTCGAACTCTTAGCGTCTGAGGAACTCGGGCAGCACCCTCTCTGGGAGACACTCTGAGTTCGGGAGCTTCCCTCTTCGTCTTCAACCCCTCGGAGCCCTTCTCTCTTACGACGGGATTGACGTGTGACCACAGAATCCCAGCGTCTCTGTCATGGAGGCACCTGCGTGGTCATCTAGGTCAGTATTTTCAAACGCGCTCTGGGGAGCCGTAGAGTGTCCTCAGACTTCCACAGGCTGGAAGGCCCCCGCTCCCCCTCCACTCACAGCTGCTTCAGTCGGGAGCAGCTCAGCTTTGAACTGTTTTGCATATTGGGTTTTTGTTCTTTTGAAGGAAGATCCCAAGGCTGAAACAGGTTTGATTGGTGTAGCCCCTGACCCCAATCCCCTCTGCACGTCTCATTCATCTTTGTAACCCCGGCACCCGCACAGAACCGGGGACAATGGAGGTGCTTAATAAATATTGATGAATGAAAACCTATTTCCTTCATTCGTCCATTTGTCTGTTCACTGGGGAATCACTCACTCCACTCCTGTCAGGTGTGAGGACCATTTGCCCACAGCTTCTGTGACCCCACTGACCACCAGTCTTCAGTGTATTTGGCTGGAAAGTGTCCCCTTCTTCACTATCTGCACCGTCTCTGTGTGACCCGTGCTGTGTCCCAGGCTGAATCAGCCTGAAGGTTAAAGCAAGGTCAGATTAGCAGTAACAGACCTTACATTTTTTTGGCTTTACTCCCAATCCCTTACTGCAGATTTTCGCTTGCTTGCTGGCCCCATTTCTCCCTGAGGTGTGCTCTGACACACAAGACGGAAGAGGCTTTTGCTGAGCATTGTGGAGCTTTAAGGGGATGTGCACCTGACAGTGGGTTGAGGGAGAGGAACCACCCTTCAGGGTCAGGGTTGTTCTTCATGGGGCTGCCTGCCAGCCAGCCGGGTGCTGGCGAGGAATTGAGGGTACCAGGGAGGAGGTGCTCACCCAGTGTAACTGATGCTGTTGTTAAAAATGCACATTGTGGTCAAGTCTCAGGCAAATCCCAGTCTTCCCAGGAGGAAGGCCACAGCTTGTCAGTAGTGTCTCTACTTGGTGCTGTTATTGTCCTGCCAGCTGTCTGAGCTGGGCTGTGGTGCTTTGCTTCATCCAGCTAACATTTAATGAGTACCTTTTAATGCTTCATTCATTCATCCATTCACTTATTTGCTGATTCACTCAACAAATTCTTTCTGAGTTCCCCCTGTGTGCTAAGGACACAGCAATAAGTGAAACAGTCAAGAATCCTTGCCTTCCTGGAGTTCACATTCTGGTGTGGTGACGCACAGTGAAAAGAGAGACAAAGACGGAGATGTATGTGGTGAGGTACGTGGTGCTGTATGTGGTGGTGTACGTGGTGGTGTACATGGTATATGTGGTGATGTATGTGGTGGTGTATGTGGTGGTGTAGGTCATGGTGTAGGTGGTGGTGTAGGTGGTCGTGTACATGGTGGTGTAGGTGGTGGCTTACGTGGTGGTGTAGGTGGTGGCTTACGTGGTGGTGTAGGTGGTGGTGTACATGGTGGTGTAGGTGGTTGTGTACATGGTGGTGTAGGTGGTTGTGTACGTGGTGGTGTAGGTGGTGGCTTACATGGTGGTGTAGGTAGTGGTGTACATGGTGGTATAGGTGCTTGTGTACATGGTGGTGTAGGTGGTGGTGTACATGGTGGTGTAGGTGGTTGTGTACATGGTGGTGTAGGTGGTGGCTTACATGGTGGTGTAGGCGGTGGTGTACATGGTGGTGTAGGTGGTTGTGTACATGGTGGTGTAGGTGGTGGCTTACGTGGTGGTGTAGGTGGTGGTGTACATGGTGCTGTACGTGGTGCTGTAGGTGGTGATGTACGTTGTGGTGCAGGTGGTGGTGTATGTGGTGGTGCATGTGACGATGTACGTGGTGAGGGGGTAAGTGCTGAGGAGAGAAACAGAAGCCTTCTTGACGGGAGAGGGAGAGTTGGGGGATGGGATTACCATTTGTGTTAACGTGGCCAAGATGTTAACCTCTGTGAGCCATCTGGTGATGCAGCACTTTGGCTCAGAGAGGGGAGATGACTTGGTGGAGGTCACATGGGGTTAGGGGCTGCGCAGGTGTTTGGACCCAGATCTGAGTCCAGATCTTAAATCCAGGCTCTCTGTGCCATGCTGCCCTGCCACCTTTCCATCCGTGAGACACAGGGCTGAGCTAGGCCAGGACGTGTGGAATCCTTTCCGGCTTGAACGTGCCTGGATCAGGGGTCTTTTCTGAGGGTGACAGAGCATTCTTAACTGCTGTCAGTTGTATCAGAAATGACTGACGTTAGGTTACCCCTCTCCGGCTCGCTTTGGAGTAATTATTTCCAGTTAGAGATTTGGCCTAAAAGTTAGATGCTTAAAACACAGACATGATACTGAAAAGTGACAATGGGGAAGGGACGTCCTGCTGGTGTGTAAAGCTGTTAAAATATACGATTGTGGGAGGCAGCCATGTTATTTACGGTAATAAATTACTTAGATTTTTAAACAACATTCATGGCGATCCTAGAAAAATAATACTGAAGAAATCTGAATACGTGGGATGCCAGAGAATTCTGGAAGGGGGACCATGATTGGGCTGTGGAGGGGGAGTGAGTCCTGTGAGGTCCGATGTAGGAGGCAGGCTGCTGCCTGGAAGGGCTTGAGGGCAGACCTCCAGACTCACGAACTGGATCTTGTAGCTGAGTTCCCACCACCAGGCCAGGGACTGTTTTCCTGCTCCTGTGTCTGTAAGGCCAGGCACAGTGCCTGGTACTTAGTTGATATTTCAATAAATGTCTGTTGAGTGAATGAAGAGGACTGAAACCGCGTAAGACAAGGGAGGGATGCTGGAACTAGGAATACTCATTGCTTTTGCCACATTCACTCATCTACTCCTGAACGTCACTCCCTATTTCTAGGATTACCTCAGTATTAGTTTACTAGGGTTGCTCTAAGAAATACCACAAACCGAGTGGCTTAAACAACAGAAATTCATTTTCTCCTAGTTCTGGAGGCTGGGAGTCCGAGGTTAAGGTGTCAGGGGGGTTGGGTTCTCCTGAGGGCTCTCCCCTTGGCCTGTGGATGCCATCTTCTCCCTGTGTCCTCACGTGGTCTTTCCTCTGTGCATGTGTGTCCTCATCTCCTCTTATATGGAGACCAGTCATATTGGATCAGGGCCCACCCTGAGGGCTTCATGTAACTTGATACCTCTTTAAAGGTCTTATCTCCAAATACAGTCACAGTCTGAGTTACGGTGGGTTAGGACCTCAACACGTGGATTTTGGGGGACCCAGTTCAGCCCACAACAATCTCTTAAATTACTTGCACATAATCCTTCCTCAGTTCCGCTTTTGCAAGGGAATGTCAGCTGAGCTGAGGCAGTATTAAACCTCTTTCTCTTCCCCCTCTTATCTCAGTGTAGACATCTACGTATTATCTACCACTCTATCATCCATCTATCTGAATAGTTGCTTTATTTTTGTTATTGTTGTTGTTGTTGGTGGTGGGTGGGTGTGTGTGTGTGTATGTGAAATTGCATCCAAATGGAAGATCTGGTCGTCTCTTCAAGAACTTCTGCTAAGGAAATTATCACAGTGTCTGAGAAGGAATAGACCTTTCTTTTGTGCCTGATGTTCAAGCCCCCTTAATTGTCTAGGGCTTTTGGCAATGCTCTGCTGATTCCTGAGCTGTCATGTGCTATGTAAGTCCATTAAAGGCTGCACAAGCCCCTTCTGAGCCTTCTCACAGGCAAGTAATTATGCCTGATTGATGGGAAAGTAAGCACACCTTGATGGCTTATGTAATTTTGAATTAATTACGTTACTTCCAGATTTGTATGTTATTGAGGAAGGTGCTTCTCGACTGATTCTAATTAATGTATAACAACTTTATGATACACATAGAAGCTTTAAACACTTAAGATATTACAGCTCCCAAGGTTTCATTCATTCATTCATTTATTCAGTCATTCCACAAACATTTATGGAAGTTTTGATATGCAGAAGGTGCTCTGGGAGTTGGGGTGGTAACTGCGTCCTAGATGGGAATGAAAGGTGCACAATCGCAGAGTGAAACGGGGACAGAGGGAATCATGCTCTAGCTTTCTGTGTCGTCTTCACTCCTCAGCCCGACCAGGAAAATGCAAACCACTCTGAGGGAGTTTATCACAGGGAATTGCTTACACAGGTGATGGAAAAGGTGAGAAGGCAGCGGGGATGGTAAGGCACCCCACAGATCTGCAGCAGCAGGAAGCCCCTACCCTCTAGTTGAGAGGGACCGAGAGAGGTGAGTGTTTCTGGAGCGGGGCCCCTGGGGTGGACATCACTGGGCAAACTTGACCGTGGCAGGCCTGTTGAACAATCTGGATCTGCAGCTATGGGAATGAGGCGGCCCTTGAGCACTGCGAAGGGGTAGGGGATGCTCCGGCACCCCTTCTTTCTGCCCTCGTCTCTTCAGGACCTCTCTTGGGAGTCGCAGGGGCCCCTGTGATGCAGAGCAGGGGGAGGGCAAAGAGCGGATCTGAAGCTCTGAGCCTGGCACAGAACTCGAGGATTTATCGTTGTCTAAATCACGTGACAGTGTATACATCACACAGAAACTGGGTATTGAGTCTGCCATTTGCAGAAGGAACTCTCAGTGTGTGTGTGTCTGGTGCGCGCACCTGGGTGGGTGGCAGTGGGATGGGGAGACAGCTTGTCTGAAAGCAAAGGAAAAGCCCTATTCCTCCCAAGCAGTGGGTCAGACGGGAGCTCCTCAGTGGTAAGCTGTCTGCCATCAAGGTACGATGCCTGGAGAGGCGGGAAAGGGGTGAAACTCGCTTGGTGATTGAGCTGAGGTGGGGATCCAACAATACACAGAGTGTAAAAATACGGCCTTACTGGGAGGCACTTAGCAGTTTGGTCCATTAACTAACAAATTCAACAAACAACCACTAAAAACCAGCCATGGACCAGGTGCTGGTGGTACTGTGATGTGCAAAAGTAGACTTGCTTCTGGCTGTATGGATTTTATAGCCTAGGGCATGAGAGAGATGTTTGTGTTTCAAATGAGCACAATGTGAGTAAGTACCAACTGTAGTAAGTGCGATAAAGGAAGGGTGCAGGGAGCATGGTGGTCTGCTGTTGGGGGGAAACAGATCTACCTGGGGTCAGAGGAGGCTTCCTGAGCTGAAGAGGCAAGTGAGCTAGGTTTTCAAGTATCATAGCAGCAGGACTGAAAATGCCAAGAGAGTGGGTGGTGAAGAGTGTTTCAGGGACAGAGAAGAGCCATGCAAAGGTCCTGGGGTGGAGGGGACACTCCAGGTGAGATGGGCTGTGGTGGGAGATAGAACCTTCCAGCGGGGTTTTCCAAACAGGTTCATCAACTGTAGTCAAGGGGATGCACATATCACGCCTTTCAGTAAACTTTCCACTCTAAGAGTATATGATTTACAGCATTTGATTGCTTGCTGACTTTGGGTTCAATCCAGCAAGAGATGCCTTGAGAGACGAGAGAACAGGGAGAGAAGACTGGGTGCTGTGGTGAGCAGAACATGACCCGCCAATAAGCTGAGTGCCCACATGTGACAGCAGACGATTAAGGACCACCATGAGGGGTCCCCCTGGCTGGGAGGACTGAGGTCAGGGAAGAAAGCAGAGCGGGGCCGGGCTTCCTGTCCTCAGGCCTGCTGACCAGACAGTGGAGCTCTCCACTCTGCGGGAGAGGTCTGCCTGGGTTCTCGGCAGCCGTAGGCAACCCCTCACCAGCTGTCAGCTGTCAGCTGTCAGCTGTCAGCTGTCAGCTGTCAGCTGTGCAGTGCAGCGGGGAGCACGCAGGCCGGGTCTGCCACCACCACTTTGTCCCCACGCCTCGTGTGTGTTGTCTTCCTTAGGCTCCAGACCAGCTGTACGAAATAGCAAGTCCTGTCACTCCCATTTCACAGACAGGGACACTAATGCCCATCATCACACATTTAGACAATGGCCAGCCTGGGCTTAGAACCCAGCTCTGTCTCTAGACTCAGTGCTCCCACCACAGCACTAGGCCTTTTTTTTCCTTCCTTTTTCCCCCTGCAGTTGGTGTGTGTGTGAGTGTGCGTGTGTGTGCGTGTTCTTGCTTTATTCCCTATGCTAGAGTATAAGCTCTCAGTGAGGGAGGGAGATGAAGAGTGGAGAAGGATGCTTGCTAAGCACACAGACTATTTCAGTCAAGTTCACCACAAGCTGCACGCTACCTGTTATTCTCTCCATTTTACAGATGAGGAGCCTGAGTTAAGTGTGGGGTCTAAGATCCTTCATCTACCAGGGAGCAGAGCTGGTATAGACTGTAGGTATGCTGGAGTCCAGTTACGTTAGTCCACTACATTAGCCTCTGCGATCCTCTAAGTCATCATATCCTGCTCTGTGTCACGTGCCTTCTAATGTTCCATGAATATTTGTTCATTTATTTACCTATGTAACAAACACTGTGCACCATTTTTGTGCTGGACACTGTGGTAAGCACAGAGAGTGGAAGAGAACTCTTTTAATTCCTTTTTGCTATTATGGTCAGTACCAAACCATGTGACACTTAGTTGCTCTCACACTCGTTCTTGGATTTTACTCATGGATATTAGAACTCAAAGGGATCTCGAAGATCATCTAGTCAATGTTTTCACACTTAAAACAGTTCTTGTAATCAAGATGCAAAAATTCCAAAAAAACCCATGAGCTAGCAGAGTCCAGCAGCATATTAAGGAATACTACACCATGAAGAAGAAGAGTTATTCCAGGAATATAAGGATGAATCAACATGAAGACACATATCAATAAAATTCTTCATATATACACCCAATGACAATATTTCTATGATTACTTTCCAGAGATAAGGAAAGGCTATTGATTAATGCAAGATTACATGTATCTTATGTATATACAAACTATATGTGCATATATAATACATTACATGTATGCATAAATGCCATCACACACATGTCCATTGTGTATGACATACACGCATACACACACACACTTCTGAAATTCCACAAAAAAGAGCTCGAACAAATAGAAAGGCATATTCCAAGTTCTTGGATAAGAAGACTTAACCCAATAAAAATGTAATTTTTCCCTACATTAATTTATAAATAGAATACAATTATAATAAAAACACCAAAACACTTTTTTAAAATTTATTATTGAAAAAGATACAAATAACAATAGCTGGGAAACACAGAAAAAGAGGAGCCTTGAGGGAGGACCTGTTCTAGAAAATACTAAAGCTTTAATAAATCAGTGAGGTATTGGCTGATAAATAAGACCAATAGAAAAGAACAGAAAATCCAAATATAAATGGAATTCAAATATATGTAGAAATTAGGATATAATAAAGTTAGCAACTCAAATCTGTGTGTGTGTGTGTGTGTGTGTGTGTGTGTGTGTGTGTGTGGCAGGGACAGGCTAGCCCACAATAGTGATAACTGGCTCGCTATTTGGAGAAATAATTGGATTCACAAGCACACTGTACACAAAGATGACTTCCAAATGGATCCAAGATTTAAAAGTAAAAAATGAAACCATAAAAGTAGTAGAAGAAAACATGTGAGAATTATTTTATTACTCAGGAATGGGAAAACTCTTTTCAGTCATTACACAAAATGCAAAAGCCAGATGAGAAAAAAATTGATAAATCTCACTTTATGTATTTAAAAAATCTGTATGCAAAAAATGCTATAAGCAGAGTGAAAAGATAAATGACCCTAGGTAAAATATCTCCAACTTATCAAAAAGAGCTAATCTCTCTAATATATAAACAGCTCTTACAAATCAATATAGAAGAGATCATCAATCCACCAGAAAAATGGGCAAAGGATATGAGTAGACAGGTCAGAGAAAAGGAAAATCTAAAACTACAGACTCGTAAAATGGAAAGTCGCTTGACTTTTTGTATAATAGGGAAATGAGAATGAAAATTATACACATATACCATTTTCACCCATCAAATTGGCAAAAATTCAAACGTTTGGTGGTAACAAATTTGTCAAGACTGTGTGGAAACTCTCTTCTGTGCTGCTCGTCAGAGGTAAACTGGTACAAGTTAAACAATATCAAAATTACAAATGTACCTATCCTTGGACCCTACAATTCTGTTTCCAGGAAATTATGCTATAGATATATTTGCCTATGTGAAAAATGACATAAGCAATATTATTCTTCACAGCAAAAGATTGGAAATCACCTAAATATTCATCAACAGAGGACTGGTTAAATGGAATTGTACAGCTGAAGTTTTTAGGAACTGACATCGGAAGATCTTCAAGTTGCGTTTTTAAGTGAGAACTCGAGATGTAGAACAGAGTGTATAGCACAGAAAGAAAATGGAAGAAAAGAAGGAATACTCATATTTGCTTCTATATTAAAAGTATCTCAAAATGACACACAAGGAATTAATAATAGTGATAACTTTTTGTTTTTTGCTTTGCTTTTGGAGAGTGGTGACCTGGGTAGCTGGGGGATTTGAATAGGAGAAGATTTTTCATTCAATTCATTTTTCTACTTTTTGAATTTTGAACCATATATATATAGTTCAAATATATACTATATAAATTATTTTTAGAAACCCAATTCATACAAAATATTTGAAGGAACAAACCCCATATTTTCAGGTTCTCTTTCTGGGTGAAGTCTGGAGGCCTGGCCCAGATCCCATCCCTCTCCACTTCTCAGTGACCTCTGTGGCACCACCTGGAATCCTGTCACCACACGGAAAGTTTGAAAACCAGCTTTTGAAATCCAAGAGTTAGTACACAGCATTTCTAAAAGGCCTGGCGCATAGTAATTATCTTGGCAAACGTTAACCATTATTTTTATTTTTATACTTTGTATGTGGGCAAAGTGAGTCACACAGATAGTCAGAAATAGTCAATGAGATTTTAAGATCCTCTTTTTTGTGTCTTATATGGTGTGTATCGATGTCCTGACACATAGTGGATATTCAGCAAGCACCTGGTGGTGGGTTGACCTCACTCTGTGGTGCTGTCGTGATTAACAAAGGTCGTATTGTTGGGGGAGGCCTATGGGCACGAGGGTGACACATATCAAACCCTGGTGGTTTGTCCTGTTGTGGCCCTAGGAGCTCACCTCCTGAGAGAAGAGGGTTCAGGAGGCAAAACCAGTTTCAAATCACAACGTGCAGAGGCAACACGGAGTGATGGAAGGCACGTGGCAGTGGAGTCCAAAGATCCCTGACCATCCACAGCCTGGCCCCGTAGACCTGGGCAGGTCTCCTCACTGTATCAATCGTTGAATGCATCCTTGCAGTATCTGTCGTCTCCTCACAAGCTGTTGTCAAGCCTCAAAGATCTAACTAGATTTGAAAGCGTTTTGAGACTATGACGTAGCAGAGAAGTGTGCAGCGTAACACACGGCGATTTCATAATGACGTCAGGCCTGTTTGCTCTTCCTGCATAAGTGCTGGAGGGTTTGTGGCTGGAAAGGACAGTGTTAAACTCACAGAGGAACCCAACGAGAGACTCACTTGCCATTAGGGGAGACCCAGGACTGACGGCAGGCACTTAACAGCATGTTCCAATTACGGCATTTAAATCTAATTGCATACTCTGTTAATCTCTGTCAGTGCAGCATCATTTAATATCATCACGCAGCCTCTAATATCGTGAGCAACGTGAGCCGAGCTGAGACTATTGGAAAAGTTCAGTCCCAGGTCTTCATATCCCCTTTAATTCTCTCTGTCAATTATGCCGCAGCGGAGAGTTCAAATAAAGGTCTTGGGATCTGGGGCTGGAACCACCCTTTTGAAGCGAGGCCTCCTATAAACACACAGATTATATCAGGAGCCTCCAGTTCCTCACCCTGGTTATTTTGATGGTTAGTTGCAGTGACTAGTCCCTGCAGGATGATTTATTATAGGCTTAATCCAAACAAATATTGCAAATGCAATCTTTTCTGTAGATTATAGCCCTGGGTAATGGGATATCACTGGCACACACATGCCCCCCAGCCACCCGGCTCAAATAATGTCAGTGGGAAAAACCCAGACACCTACTCAGTCCGGTTCTTTGCAGACAGTAGGCTTTTTATCTTTGTTCATTCTTATTATAAATGACAGTTGATTAGTGGGAAACCTCTGGTGCTAGACTTAGATTTAAACATTCAACTTGAAGCATAAAAATCAAATTTAGGAATACCACTGACTCTATTTAAATCCTATATTAATTAAGAATCATTTATTCACATATCAGACGAGTGCATGCCACTTAGGGCAGGATTGTGCTGGAGTTCTGGCAGAGGTGTCCTTTCTGAGAGAACTCTGGGCCCCAAATCTGGCTCCATGTTCCACAAGCCCTATGCTTAGGTAATTTACTAAGCTTCTCTGAATCTGAGATTACTTTTCTGTAATATTTTAATATTTTCACCTCCCTTGAAGCACTGTTTGGAGGATTAAATGAGATAATGTGTATAAAGTGCCTCGTGCAGTTTGGGGCACTTTTATCTGGATATGTTCTGTTTTTGCTAACAGTTGATGGATAGTTATTATCTATTGGTCAATGGGCTAAGCCCTTTCCATGACTTACTGACTCACCTCATGTTCCTGGCAGCCCCATACTTAGACAGCTTCATCGCCCCCATTTACAGTGGAAGAGATTGAAACAGAGAGTTAAGTGTCCTGTCTGTGGTGCCGCACCTGGAATGTGGGGGCAGGAACGTAAACCTAGGAGATGGGATCCAGGTGGGAATCCACAGGTGTGTTCTCTAGGACCACAGTAAGGTGGATTCCACACCTTCAAGGACTTGTCTTCAATCTAAAGTCGTAACAGGTTAGCCAACACAGCTGTGTGGAGCTGTGTCCAAAGCGACTCCGCCCGCTTCACTGGGAGGCCCGGAAACAAGGTGCCTGACAGCAGGCTGGGCTGCCCAGAGATGCCAGACCCCACGATGGAAATACAGTAGAAACGTGCTTCTCTCTCAAGAGGTCGTCCAGACACCCGCGGACCCGAGGCGCCTGGCGCCAGCTGCCGTCCTCATACGAGGCTGGGTTCGAGGCAGCTGCTCTGGTTGTTGTTGGCCTTGGTTCCTCCAACCTGGGTGGCAGGATGGGCAGTGTGGTGGTGAAGACCTCGGCCACTGTCTGTCCGCCTGTGGGAACCCGGGTGGGGGATCTACTCTCTGCTGCAGTTTCTCACCCGAAAAGTAGCCGTAGTAATAGTTAGTGACATAATGGAAAACTGTGTCCAACAGTGTTGGGCATGTGTGAGTGTTACATGACGTGTGTGTTTCTATTGTTTGCACACAATGGGCTCTCGGCATTTGCTCCCCAGTGGGCTCCTTAAGGTGGGTGTCTTCCTTTCTGGAGATGCCTGAGGTGAGGTTACTCGCTTGAAATAAGTGACGTTTGTAATCTCCTCCACCTGGAATTCCTGCAGCTATGAGGGCACCCAGGGAGAGACCAGGGAGATGGAGACAGCAAGAGCAGCGCACAGTGCAGAGCGTGTCCGCAGGGGGAGGGCCACCCTGCACCCGGGGGTAGAGGCGGAGGCTGACCTGTCCTCCCTGCCCTTCCTCACTCCTGCAGGGGAAGCGAACGGCAGTTTTGATCAAGGACACTCCACGGGCTGTGGAACGAGGCAGGAGCTTCAGCATCTAGGTCTCTTTCCTTTGGAGGGCTTACCCACCCAAGATCATTTCAAACATGTTAAAATGTAGCCACGGCCCCTATTTCCCATAATTATGAATAACTGTAGGAGTTGAGTTGTAGCCTAGTAGCTGACAAAATATAACATTTATGCAGATACTTAATTTTTTGATTTGTAGTTTTTGTTCCTTATTTTGGAGCCAATATATACATTTTTGTGCATCAGGTCTAAGGCCTTGAGCTCCCAGCACCGAGGAGATTAAGTAGGCTTGCCCTGGTGGCAGAAGCAGATGATTTGGTCAAAACAAAAAATTAGTTGAAATGATGATTCTGCTTTGCGTGGTTTCTTTTTGGAAATTTTGCTCAGAAGATTTGTGGGTGGAATTTCTTATGCATGAAGGGGAGAAAGAGGTCACAGCTCTTGTGTTTCTTCTTTCGGGATTGCTCCTCATTCTGGATGGGGAGGTAGGGTAGTCCCGGCTTCCTCTCACTGAGGAGGTGGGACTCTACCTCCAAAGGCATCACAGGGTCAAGATGGGGCTCAGTCCAAGAAACCCAGAAATGGGTGCTTAGGTCTGATGCTTGAGTGAGGAAAAAGATTCTGGAAATGTCCCATGTGGCTCGGTGCAGACAGTTAGTGGTGGGGAGGGGGCTGTAATAGTGTGTGACCTTCAACAGGGCTAGTGGGATCACAGAGGCAGGAGCTGGAAGCTGTGGGGCCGGGGATCTTAGTTGGAAATCCAGAAAACTCCAGTGCCCCTCATTGATATGACCAGCAGAAGGGTTTGCAGAGAGATTCTTCTTTGTCCTGTGGGGCCCAGAACCTCAGGAGGTTGGAGGGGGTCACTTAGTCCCTGAGACCGTTCCTGGGTGCAGGCTTGGGAGGATCTCCATGAGGCAGCCACTCTCATTACCTTAACGAGCCCAGGGCAAGCCCTGCAGGAGCCTGGTGACGTGCCTTAGAGCTTCAAATTTCCCCGTTCACTGTTTTTGTGAACCTGTATCTGCTTCTTGGCAGGGATGAACAACAAAAACCGTCATAATAAAAAGGGCTGATGAGGTTGCCTTCCAGGTGGCCGTGTACATTTAAAAAGATACTTAATGGTATAGCCCAACCGAGAGGCAGCGGAAAGGCAAAGGTGGCCCACAGGTAGGGGCAGGTCTAGATGGGGGTGAATGGTGGTGAGGAACCAGGCTTTTGAGTTAAATCAACTTGTGCTTGGGTTTTACTTTGGATCTTATGAGCTGTGTGATCCTGAGCGAGTAACTAGCCTTTGTGAAACTCAACGTCCCGTCTGTAACATAGGTCTAATTATTGTTATAATATATAATATAGTCTTATAAAATGCTTGTCGTAGTGCTCGGGACACACAGGAAAGTAACATGGAAAGTAAAGTAGTGTGGCGCCGGCTCACAGCTGGGAACAAAGGTGCGGTTTCCTCACCTTCTATGATCAAGGAGACCCTGCCATGGTGCTCGGGTTCACCACGTGTTGGTTCTGCACAGCACGGCATCCCCAGAGAACCCCCACTTGTCTAAACGAACAAAACCAGGTGGGCGTGTGTGACGTTGCTTCAGAGAAAGAGGTTAACGGAGAGCAGCATCAAGTGGAAAGTCAGCCTCTTTTCCCCATTCTAGATGAATTCTTGGGTTTTTGTCAAGAAGGGAAACCTAGTAGCTCCTTCTCCAGATGGGTATTTGCTAGATTTAAGACATGCCCCAGGGTCCTGGAGTTTGGAGACAGACGTGGCTTGGATCATTGCAAAGGAACCAAGACCATCCCACCTATTGCTGTGGGTTCTCAGGGAACAGTGGAGAGCCCACCGCTTCCACAGGCCTTCAGTTTGGGATGAAGAGGGTAAGGAGACTGGTGGTCTGCAAGTTTGCTGGAAACTACTATGGATATCGAAGATATGGGCTGGAGTCAGACTGAAGATGACCCTGACTGTCTGGGGGGCCCCCTGCATAGGGCTGTGCTGCCTGAAGCAACTGGTGCCCACCTGTCTCAGATGAATACATAGACCACGAGGGATAGAGGGACAGGAGAGAGGTCCATAGGCATGCCCCTCACACTCTCCTGGGGAACAGACTGCACACCCCCACCCCCATCCCGTGTTAGCCAGTCCGTGAGACGTGGAAGAGAGAGAAAACGCACAAGAGCAGGAGAACACAGGTCAGGGTGGCAGGCCACACTCCTCGCGGCCCCTGCAGCTGCTCGGTGGAAGCTGCAGGATCGTCCCCACAGGCTGGATGTTGACCTGAAGTGAATTGGAGGCTCAGTCTGTAGACTGCTGAGCCAAGTGGAGATCTTGGAAGGACTAAGACACTGTCAGATGGTCACTGGGCGACTTTAAGGCGCCACGACACCCCTAGCTTCACCTCTCCACCAGCATGTGGTGGTGGCAGCACTCAGCCAGCAAGCAGCATATAGGAGAAAGGTTGTGAGAGAATGGGAACAGCGTGGTGGGATAAGTAGGGTGCTACGGGCATGCACCCAGGAACGGAGGACGGGGCTATGGGGGGTGTGTGCACACTGAGTAACTGAATAATGGCTCCCTAGAGAGAGCAGCCCTGATTTGTAGCATTTGCCAGTTTCTGTGG
The DNA here is from genome assembly GCF_057802395.1 of Ceratotherium simum simum. Lineage (NCBI taxonomy): Eukaryota > Metazoa > Chordata > Mammalia > Perissodactyla > Rhinocerotidae > Ceratotherium > Ceratotherium simum. The sequence continues at coordinate 99,501,540 of NC_141901.1, forward strand.
CGTAAACGCTCCCACCGTGGCCATAAACCCAACGTGCAAAATGAGGCGTCAAGAGGAAATGTGCACAGTCAGCTCTAGCGGGCCAGTTCCAGACACCTCCAGCACGCCAGCGTGTGTGTGAGTGTGTACGTGTGTGCGTGAGTGCAAGTGTGTATGTATGTTTGAGTGTGTGTGTGTGCATATATGCAGGACTGTGTGTGTGTGAGAGTGCATGTGTGTGTGTGTGTGCGAGTGTGTGCATGTGAATGTCTGTGTATGTGTGTGAGTGCATGTGTGTGTGTGTGTGTGTGTGTGTGTGTGTGCGTGGCAGCAAAGGCTTTCTGGGAGAAGGGACCCCAGGCCTGAGCCTGGAAGGATGAGCAGGAAGGAAGCAGCAGAGAAAGGCAGGAAGGACGTGGGGCAGGGGGCAGGAGGAGCAGAGGAGGGACGAGCAGCCAGCACACACGGAGGGTCAGCATGTGTTCAGTTCTGTTCTTTTCTGTTATAAACGACATGTATGTGACTCAGATAAATTCACTCAAATTATTGTCACATTCAAGTCTGCTCATCACACTGATCCATCACTCATTTGTCAATCACAACAAGCATTTATGAGAACTCACTTTGTGTTTATTAGGAACTAAAAATTTAAGATGACTAATAAACGTAGTCGCTGTCCTCAAAATGTTTCAGTGTAGCTGGGAGCAGACCACGAGGAGATACATACAGCATGGCATGGTGAGCGCGCGGCACCATGGGGGCACAGTGCGGTGAGCGCACGGCACCGTGGGGGCACTGGTCAAATACGGAACTTGGTAGGGGTTGTGGCAGGATGGGTAACAGACCCCAAAGACGTTGACGTCCTCATTCCTGGAAACTGACTATGTCACTTACATGGCAAAAGGGACTTGGCAGATGTGGTTAAGTTAAGGACCTTGCAATGGGGAGGTTAGTGTGGATTATCTGGGTGGGCCTTAAATGTAGTCACAGGGGTCCTCATAAGAGAACAAACAGGCAAAGATGGAAGGAGAGGGAGGAGAAGATGCTGTGCCACTGGCTTTGAAGATGGAGGAAGGGGCCGCGAGCCCAGGAATGTCAGCAGCCCGCAGAATCTGGAGAAGGCGGGAAGCAGACTCTCCCCTCCAGCCTCTGAAGGAACGAGGGCCTGTCACAGCTTGATTTCAGCTCAGGGAAACTTGGTTTCGGACTTCTGACCTCCAGGCTCTAATTCATGTTGCCTTAAGCCACTAAATTTGTGGTGATTCGTTACAGCAGCTGAGGAAACGAATATAGGGTGTTAAAGGGAGCGACGGGACATAGTGATTAGAATCTTGACTTGCGAGTCACAAGGCCTCTTTTACAGTCACGGCCTATCTCTTAACAGTTCTGTAACTTTGGGCAAGTTACTAACTGCCTCAGTCTCCTCATCTGTAAGATGAGATAATTGTACCTCCTTCATAGATTTAGAGCGTGGATGTTGTGATGTTATTGTGTGTATTGTGATGTCACATTGTGCTGAGTCTGTAGTGAGCAATCTGTAACGTTAGCTCTGCTTTTCTTTTAGATTATTAAGCTTCCTTCTTCTCTCTGCTTCCTGATCCAGCTACCCATCTCTCAGGTTGGTGAGTATAACCGGAGACGTTGAGGATTAAATAGGCTTCTGTGGTCTGGCCTGGACAAATGGCTACCATTTCCAATGTTATTTTTATGGGCAAATACGATCTCAAGTTGAAAACCACAAAATTTGGAGCTACAGACCAATTTTAATTCTGCGCACTGTCTTCTCTCTTGGAAAGAAACACTCACATTTGATCAGCCAATCAAAGGGTTAAGAGTTTTGCGTCTTCCCCATCTCCCCGCAGCCCTGCCGTCGTGTTCCTGCACCCTCTCTCTGGTGGGTGTTATTCTCTGCTCTGCGACTTGGAGTTGGCCTGACTGAGCAGGACCAGCTGAACAGCTGTTAAAACAATGGGGAGGCCCGGAGCGCTGTGATTAGTGGGGAGCTGGGGAAACGTGGGCCCACCGGGCCGTTTCCCAGGTCAGCGCGAGGCCTGTGGAATCCGGGTGTCAGGCCTGCTCTTGGCTGGGGCTCCCATCACTGGAGCTGCTCCTGATCTCAGGCCCCTCTCTCCAGGGACGTTTTTTTCTCGTATTTCCCCCGGTCCTTGGGACAGTTGCGTAAACATCGGGTTGCCAGGCAGCCCTCAGCCTCCTTTCTTCCTGGACCCCAGCAAGTTCTGTCCAGGCAAGGTCACTGGGCACTTACAGCTCATGCTGTCCACTGAGCCAGCTCGCCCCTCGGGGCAGGCTCCCGCCAGAAATCCCCGCATCTGCCCTGCGCCCTGGCTTGTCCAGATGTGGATATTCAGCAGGGTCTGGGGGACCCCACCTCTTCCCCCTGCTGCTGAGTGTCTTTACTCTGTGCACACAGAACGTCTAACTTAGTCACAGCCTTCCCAAGTGGATCCAAGACTACCGGAGAACAAACGGTTTTGCTTACTGCACGGCTGCCACACCCAGCGACCTACCAACAGTGCTCTCAGCTTCACCCACTGTCTCTCCGGCCACAGAACTCACCCGTTACGTTTTCGGACTTCCTCCTGCAGGGCTCTGGGTGCCCACTTCCCGGCTCTCCTTCCACCTCGGGACGGTGACAGGCTCTTCCTTCCCCTCACGTCTCCCTCCTGGATGACACAACAGTGCCATTGTCTCCACAACCAGCAGAACTGGGACACTTAGTTCAGTAGCTCCTGTAGGTGAAGAAATTACAGAATCATTCAAATGTACTCTTTCCTTATATGCTTTTTTTCCCCTTTGAAATATAATTAAAAAAAATCTTGTTCCCATCCTGATCCAGGTTTAATATTTTCTCTTCTGAATTGAGTCATCACTATAATTATTCTTAGTTGTCATTTGATGACAATAATCTACATATGTTATAAATGCTGACAATTAATTATTGAACATAAAATTAGAATTTCATTAAAAAGCATCTCTCAATGTGATGAATGGGCCTTTTTCAGTAGTTGATGTGTCTGTGGATGAACACGATTTATTCTTAGAATGACAGAGGCTTCTACATTAATTCTACTCCAGTTTTCTGGTTTTTAAATATTTTATATTATTGGAAATTTCAAATGTACACTAACTCGAGGGACCAGGGTGATCCGATTGTCGTCGGCCTCTCTGTGGCTGCCGTACCTTGTCCTTCCAGCTGCGTGTGAACCTTCCAGAACATGTGACTCTCCGCTTGGTTGACTTTATTGCGTGAACGGGGTCAGCACCCTGCCGTACGTACTTGACTTCCCTAATTGTCATACGCAGAATGTGGCTCTTATTTTCTAGGCTGTTGGAGTATCGACTCTGTAGCCTGGGGGCATCAGTCCCTCCCGGGCCACGGCAGATCTACTGATCAATCCGTGTTCTTTCTGCTTCGCCTTGACGTGGCAAAAAGCCCTTCCCAACGTGGTGCTCCAGGCAACCACTGCCGACCCCAGAGTGGGGTTGTCTTTTTTAAAAGAACAATATCTTTATTATTTCTGCAAATATGGTACATCCTAAGAATGAAAATCAAGCAGTATTGAAAAGTCCTTGGAAGAAAGTAAACTCTCACCACAAATCACTCCACCCACGTGTTGGTGTTGTAAGTTTGAGAGACTATTGTTTTCTACACTTCTCTTTGCAAACACAGAGATAAAGCTACACAGAAATAATTTTATAAAAATGGGATCATTATATGCATTTTTACTAAAGAGTGTATTTTTTTTTTCTTGAATCTAAAGGAAGAAAAAGCCAGAAGGAATTGCTGAACCTCAAATTGTTTCTTTACAAGTTATTCATTCTTAAAAGACGCCTCAAAAGTTAAGAAAAACATATGAAGTCCATTCAGGGGATGAGGAGAGATTGCTTGTAAATCACGTGTTTCAGGTTGGGCAGTGTCTACGGGGCCTTTTTTGAAATATGAGAATATTGGTCATCTACCCTATTGGTCATCTATTGGTCATCTACCCTATTGGTCATCTATTCGTCATCTTCCACATCCTCTGCTCACCCTCCATTTTTTTCCCGGTGAAGTTATTTTATGTTGTTGGAATTCATATTAATAGTCTCGTCTGTAACCATAATCCCCACAGTAGTTTCATTAAGATTCAGTGTTCAAGCCCAGTTGGTGCTCACAACCAGCCGTTGACCATGGCTTTCGCCTGCAGACTCTCTTCTTTTGAAGCATCATTGGTTTGCTGTGTTTTGTTGTCAGGCACTTTTTTCATGAAATGCTCATGGGCGTTGTGTTTTTGAGTTTTTAATGTGCTTGAGAATTTCTCATCTTTATGCTTGAGGGGCAGGTAATTCAATTGTCCTTATGAACTGTGGTCCAGACAACCCAATGACACTACTATTTCTTTGCAGAGGGACTTAAGAATGGCCCAGGTCTCCAGCGTTTAGGTGTCCTTGGAGTCCCACCCAAGGTCTGGAAGGTCAGACCTTGTGCTCACAGCCAGCGCGGCTGCACCTGTGCCTCTCTGTCACTTCGTCTCTCTCCAATCCTTTTCTGTGCCTGGCCCAGCCAAACACCTTTGCTTCCTGTGCCATGTGGATCGTAATTCTGGCCTTGGTCCATCCTCTGTGAGATTTAATTTCTTTAGCACCTGCTCTGGAAAGATCTTGTTTCTCACAAAATGTCCTCTTTCTTACTCACAAGGAAAATACATTCTAACCTTGGCACCTCTGAAAATTGAAGTAAATGATTTTTCTAAGCCTTTCTGCAGGTTTTGTTACTTATTCCATTAAGGTTTTCCTTGTCATCTCTCTCTCTTTTTTAGCCCAGTGTTTCCTCAGTTCAAGATATAGCTGCTTGCTTGGAACAGTTCTTTCGTGTGTCTGAAAATGAGGTGTTTATCAGAGACCTATTCCCCGACAGTTCTGAGATGCTGACTGTTTCAAAGTCTGATAACTGATCTGCGATGTCTAACTGGGTTTACGCCTTCGTCTCTTGCCCACTAAATGAAGCATTAGGGGCCCCTGCAACAACTCTTTTCATTAGCGTGCTACAAGTACAAGAGCTGACTAATGTTGGGTGGTGCCTGGTTTGTGAGTCTAATGGGGAGACAGGGCATCGATTGTGACGTAACATGAGTGTTGCTTTATGAGAGGAGAGATGCTGGGAGGAGAACACCTAAATCTGTAGGGGCTTCAGGGAAGACTTTATGAAGGAATGGGCATTTGAACGGAGACTTGCAGATCAACTCCGAGTTTGTTGGGAAGTCAAGCCCTTGGGGAGAGTCTAGAAGAGGACAGAATGCACAAAGCAGGGGCATCACAGAGAAGCCCGGTGGGCTGTGGGAACTGGATGTCCCTTAGCATGGCCTGGAAGGGGGAGAGCTGGAATCTATGGCTGATGAAGTAGACAGAGCTGTGAATGCCGCACAGAAGAGTTTCGGTTTTGTTGTGTAGGTAAAGGAAAGACGGGGAATAATTTGAAAGGCAGGAATTCGATATAATCAGATTTGTGTGTCACGGAGGCCACTCTGGCAGGGAGTGGGGGCCATTGTCAGAGGCGAGCTCAGAGGCAGTGAGACCAAAGTCTGCTGTCAGCGTCCAGGTGAGAGATGGCCATGGATGTGGGGTGAAGAGGGGCCATGAGAGATTTCTTAGATGAGCCCGAGTACAGACAGCAAGTCTCAGAGAAAAGTCAACAGTTCTGGATGCATCCGATGTGGAGCAACACCAGTCCTGTCCCTTACTAGCTATGCGGTCACGGGAGTCACTCTACACCCTTCGACTCAGCTTCCTGAGCAGTATGGGGGACAAAAGTGCTTGACCCAAGATGGTTGTGAATAACTTATGTAAAGCCCTTGGGAGAATTCGGGGTGCCATGACCCTGCAAAATGAGTTAGCCACACCCATTCCCACCCTCCTTGTCATTTAAGGTTCTTTGGCTCTGGAAACAGTTATGCTGTCAACTCTCTGAACAGTGGGATGAAAATTCTGTGTTTTGGGTTACCCTAGCACCCATGTTCATAGTTCAGACTGTGAGTTAGGAATATAAAATCAATCAGACCCTCACTGAGTGGATTTTGCATAAGACATCTTATTAGTCACAGGATAAATGAGTCCTTCAAACCAATGACCTCTGTTTGCAGTTTAATTGGGACTGGAATCCATGTGGATGGAAGGGTAGGGAGAAGTATCTCACTACTAATCCTAATTCTATCACTAATTGAACATCTAATATGTACCAGGCACTGTGTGCCAAATATTTTATTTATACCACTTAGGTCCCACAATAAATGTACGAAGTAGGAATTGTTCATCTATTTTACAGGTAAGAGTATTGAGGCTAAAGCAATGTAAATAACTTGCTCCAGGTCACTTAGCTAGAAAATATTAACTATGGAAAGGAACTGTATCAATTAGCTTTTGCTGAATAACAAACCACTCTGAAACACGGTGGCTTCAGATAGCTACCATATATTATTACTCACATGTCAGAGTCAGTTGCATGCTTTTGATGATCAGGGTCAGGCTTGGCTAGTATCACCTGGGCTTACTCCTGTATCTGTGGTCAGATGGAGGACTGGCTGGTCTTGAATGGCCTCTCTCAACAGCCTCTCTGGCTGTTGGCCGGCAGTTGACTGAAGCAATGGGAATGACTGGGCCTCATCAACCAGGAGGCCAGCCTGGGCTTATTCACATGGTAGGCAGGGAGTGTTCCAAGACCAGGAGCAAATGTGAGCAGACACCTGTGGCCCAGGCTCAGTATATTTCTTCTGCTACAGCCTTTTGGCCAAAGCAACACACGGCCAATTCAGGCAGAAAGGATGGACAAGTAGATTCCACCTCTTGGTGGAACTGTGGTCATTTTTGTTATATACCACCGAGCCTAGATGTGGCTTTGGGCTCCAAAGCCCCTGACTCTATAGTGAAGGATTTTATTTTTATCTTTATTTTATAGATGAAAAAACTGAGGTTCAAAGATATTAAGTAACTTGCTCCAAGTCCCTTGATCAGTGAGCAGCTGAACCACGGTATGGAGCCCGGCATGGCTGACTCCAAAGCCAGTGAATTTCTTTTGGACATGGTTGGTGACACTCAGGGTTCAGAGTCTGTGAGATATAGAGCCATTCATTCCTGGGAGTGGAAGAAACCTCAACAGTTGTCTGGGCCATTAGGTTATAGACTTTTGAATTTCATGGGTCACTATAATTTCAAAAGACATTTTGGCAACCAACACAGATCTGTCTTTTTTGACTTTTGCCAAGTCAAGACACCATAAAAACCATCTCCTATCATCCTCGTTTTGTTGAAAAGAAAATTTCCACACTAAAAAGCATAATTTTGTAATAAAGAGCAATTGTTTAAATGGAATTACTTCAGCTTTGTGAAAAATTTACTACTTTGTTGTTGATTTTGCTTATTTTGTTGTGGGCCTGTGATATCTTTACATTGGTCAAAGGACCAGCATATAGGAGCCACTAATCTGGCCTACTCTTCGTTGGTTGGTACTCGAATCTCCTCTAAAACATTCCTAATATGTGTCTTCAGTAGTTGCCTACACAGTTCTAGTGATGGAGAGCTCACTACTATCTGAAGCAGTTCACTCCATCTCAGACAGCTGTAGAAAAGAATATTCTCCTATTATATTGAACCCGAATCCTTGTCCCAGTGACATCTACCCAGTAGCTAAAGTTCGTTTTTTGTTGCTCAGCTGGGAAAGCTGATTGCACGAAGGTGTTTGAAGTAGCCTTGGCTCCCTTGAGTTGTTGTTAACCCCAGTCCCTTGGTCTCCACTTTCATGGTGTTGGCTTTGAGCGCCATCTGCTCTTGCCTTGTTCACTGGCTCCATCCAGTTTGAACACATCTGCCTTCACGTGGACGCAGAAGTCAGTTTCTATCTCTGGACTTGGGCTGATTGGCTGCAATAGGTTAGGCCATCCGTTTTCTCTTTCTACAAATGATTCTTCTGTTAATGAGGTTTAAGACCCTATTAGCCTTTGCAGGAAATCTCATCAAGCTGTGGACTCAAGGCTCAAGTTTAAGCCTCAATTTCTGTATGGATAAAAGGTGAGCACAATAGAGCTGTTGTAAAAGCTCAATACGCACTTAACAAAACCCAGTGTGACTTCAGTAGAACTTAAAGACTATCTATCATGGTCTAGGCCCTGTGATAGGTACTGGGACTAGGAAGGGGAAAAGACGTTTCTGTTCTCAAAGAAGACAAAGTCCAGAAAGTAAAACCAACATGCAAGAACAATAACACAACAAGACTACCATTTTTTTTGGTGGCATGTACCGAGCGAGACAGGAGAACAGGAAAAGCAGCGTCAATGCCTCCCTGGGGTCAAGCAAGTGGAGGATGCAGCACCTGATCTGTGACCTGGAGAGCGTGAGGATTTGCCAGGTGAGGCTGGTCTCTTTACCTGGGGCAGGGGGTACATCACAGAGGTTAGAGAGCACAGGCTTTGAGACCAGGCCATCTGAAGGAGGGTCATGGCACTGCCCCTTCTCTCAGGAGACGCCCCTGCAGCTCAACTTCCTTCTCAGGGACATCAGTGCTCCTCTCGCAATGTTGTTGTGGGATTAAATAGACAAGTGCATAAAGTTCTGGGTGTGATGCTAGGGCATCACGTGGTAGCCATTCTTGTTCCCAATGACCTCAGATGACACACTCCAAGCCCTCCTGACCTGATGGAGGCACCTCCGACTTCCTCACCTGATGCGGTGACGAGGGCACCCAGGATGCAGCCTCAACTGTCAGAATCGAGAGAGAATGACTTTGGGAACGACACCTGGGTAGACCAAGAGACTGCCGCCTTCAGAAGTGCCAACGTCCAAGGGAGCAGCGGAGGGTCTGAGGCGACCAGGCTCACATTCTCTTTGGAAATGTGACCACTGGAAACCCAATCCAACATTAAAAACAAATTTTAATTGTAAATAATCTCAAACATAAAGAAAAATCACAAGAATGAGAACAGTACGAAGGATAGCCATACGCCCTTCACCCAGATCCTCTTGTTAACATTCCGCTCCATCATTTCCTCCCTCCTTCTCTTCCGTACACACACACTCACACACACTCACACATGATATTTTTTTCTGAACCATTTGAGAGTAAGTTGCATACATTATAGCCTTTACCCTAAATATTACAGCGTATCTTCTAGGAACAGTGGTACTCTGACATAACCACGACGTGGTTATCAACTTCAGCAGACACTGATATAACACTGGGATGTAATCTACTGTCCTTCCTCCATCTTTGTCAATTGACCCGATAATATCTTTTATAGCATGTTTTACCTCCGCTATAGGATCCAAAAGTCAAAACTACATAAAAAGTTGTACCCAGATTAGGGTCACTCTCTCTCCTCCTTCCTCCCATTTCCTCACCCCTGTAGGGAACCAACTTAAGTGTTTTCTGGTTTCTTTTCTTTTTTTTTATAAAGATGAGCAGAGATTTGTATTTTTTTTATTTCTCCCTTTCTTTTACATAAAAAGTAGCATACTGTATGTGATATTTTGCATTTTGCTTTTGTCACTTAACAATATCCCCAGAAATCCCTCTGCTTCAGTGTATAGAGATCACCATGCTTTTTTACAGCAGCATAATACTCCACTGTGTAATACTGTGGTTTATTCTACCAGTCTCCTATGCTTGGACATTTAGGTAGTTTCCAATGTTTTGCAAATAAAAATGATGCTGCATTGAATACCTCGTGTATATGTAGTTTCATGTTATTAGAGTGTATATTCAGGGTAAATTCTTAGAAGTACCCTTGCTGGGTTGAAGTGTAAATCACGTATGGTTTGTTATAATTGACAGATTACCCTCCACAGGGGTTATGCCACTGTGCATTCAAACCAGAAAGAGAGTGCCTGGGAAACCCAACCTTCTGACTTGTATTCTCGCATGATGAAAGTCAGAAGGGATGCAGGAGCCAGGACAGAGTGAAGATCAAGGTCAGGGCTGCACAGAGTGGCCAAAGGATGCCTGGCACAAGACCGATCCATGAAAGGCTCCTTCTGCCCTGGGGCACCACCTGCTTCAGGGCAGAGCCGTCTTCTCTGCCTGCTCTCTAGGGCTGGGCATCTCTAGTGAGAGTCCTCAGCAAGGTGCCCCGCCCACAGTGGACGATCTATAGATATTGACTGTTGAGATGAATGAAAGGACAAACTGGCATCACCCTTGGGAATAAACAAACCTGGCTGGGAGGTTATTTTGAAAGAAGAAATCTCACCTCGTCTCCCCTTCCCCCCTAGACAGACGCGTCCTTGTAGAGCTGTTCCTGGGGACAGAGCGGTCTGAGGTTTCAGAGATGAAACATGTAAGCAGTCCTTGCCTCAGGAGATGGGCCGCACAGAGGCCTATTGTCTGCAGGACACAGGGAGCTCTGTGGCGAAAGGGGCGCGTCCCCCGCCACAGCCTGGCCTTTTCAGCCCGAGCATTGCCTTCTCTCTCTGGAATGTAATATTCTACCATGCCCTCTGAGTGGCATTGTGCAGTAGCGGGGTCAGCAGAGGGGGTGCAGGCGGGGAAGCGAGCTCTGTTCAGGGAACCCAGTAAGTCAGAGGCGGCTCAGAGGGCATGGGCAGGACCAGGCCTCTGAATGAGCACTTTGTGCGGGTCTCAGTGGCAGTGGCTGGAGAAGCACCCACCTCTTGCAGCTCACCTGGTGGCTGAACAAAGCTGTCTTTCAGGCCCCGGGCCTCACAGCGAGCATCACGCAGGTGATGGACCTGCTTGCCGGCCCGGCAGCGGCCCAGGGGATCATGTTTCTGCCCGGTGTTGTTTGCGGGTTGCCGCTAGGGCCCGTTCTTCCTCCAGGATTAGGAAGCAGCAGAACTCACCCACGAGGAGACGGGCACCTGTTCTGAGTGCAGAGGAGTCGTGAGGCCTCTTTCCAGAGTCACAGGGGAGCTGGCAGCTGACGTGGGTTTCTGCTGACTCCCGGCATGGTCCACACCGGCAAGCACTTCAGCCCAGCCCTCAGCATGTACAAAATTCCTTTTCTCGTTTGATGTCTATGGTGGTCTTGAGAGGTCAATGGGACAACTTTTACCCATGAGAAAGTGGAGTCACCGTGAGCTGAAGTATGTCCAAGGTGGCAGCGTCTTCCGACTCTGACTCAGTTCTTTCTAGGACCCTGTCATCCACAGCATCGTGGGAACAGTGTGATGGTGGGGGCAGAACAACATGCTGCAATGTTATTTTGGGTTTTGTTCTGGCTACCAGCCAGACTTGAAAGAACAGGAGGCTTTTTCCTCTCCCTTAACATAAGGAAAAAGCCGAATCTCTCTGTTCTGAGTTTGGGTTCCTTGCCTAAGGGATTGTTGACAGTTTTCATGTGTCAGAGTTAAAAATGGAAATTGTGAAGCACCTGCAGAAAAACACTCGCGATCCTATTTGGGCTTCTAAACTCGTGGAGAGAGGCTGGTGCTGTGGTCGTGGAAGCAGAAAGGGTTGATCCGGGAATGCAAGGATGGATTCCCTTTCTCTGTCTGACGCAGGGCTCGGTAGGACTGTGGATGTTTCCATGGGTGGTGGAGATCCACGACCTAGAGTACGAAGTACCGAATTCAGGGAGATATCTGTGAGCGGACTGTGGAGGCCTGTGCTAACGCTGAGGCTGTGGGGCAGGCGCTGGTCCTGCGTCAGCCTGTGTGGCGTGGACAGGACTGCTCTCTGAGGTGTCTCTGAGCCCACCTAGGGCACCATCAATGGCTAGATGGGGGAGGACCATTTGCCCAGGAGCATCATGCACAGAACGGACAACTGTGAGGACGGAGAACCATGGAGTAACCCCTCATTTTGTAGATGCCATATGAACCTCCAAGATTGCTTTTAAAACCCGAAGAAGGGAAGGAAATCCCCCTCAAAAATGGCTGACATGGAATCCTCCCTGCCCCCAGCAAGTAGGAGTCAGAGTCAAATGTTATTCACTCAAAGACAGTGAAATTACTCACCCATTTGCTCATTCATTCATTCAACAGTATTTATTGAATCGTTACAGTGAGTCAGGGTGATCTCAAAGAGTATCAGCACATCCTTCTCTGGACATCAAAACAAAATTTGATCAAAGTGGATTATTTTGATATTTGGCCCCCGTAATGGTTCTGCTTTCTCTGCCGTGCTTCCTCTTTGTGAATCATTTGCCGCAGCGTTTGCATAAATCCTACTCTTCCTTCAACGTGTGGCTCAACTGCCTCCTTTTCCACAGATACTCTTTTCTCCCACCCAATCCATAAATTAAGGTGTCGTCGGGTCCCTGCTTGAGCGTGGGCCATGTCTACTCTCAGATCCAGGCATGTCTGAGTGTCTGGAAAACTGCAGATGCAAGCCTGACTGAACTCTATTTTTGGGGATGTTGAGAATCTCCTGTGAAAGAAAAAGAAATCATGATCTTTCCCCTTTGAGATCCAGCAGACACATCTGAGCATGTCTGGAGAGCCAGTAGAGCGACCTCGGGTTTTAGGGAAGGGTAGGTGATTCCCAAGAAAAAACTTCTCCTAGTGAGAAGGAATCCCCCTTAAAGATCTTGACGGAGTAAGAGCTTCATCAAGCTTTACCTTCAGAGGCCGAGGAGAGAGAGCTCTGAATATTGTACAGTGTTTGCCATTTGGGTTTGTCTCCCAGCTTGCCTCAGGGTCTTAGGAAGCAAAGAGTTTTCATATATAAAAACAGAAATAACTACTTTGTTTAAATCTCTGCAAACTTTGGGGTGAAAGATATACATTTTAGTACCCCTCTCCCCATTCTTGGAGATTTACACAGAAGGAATAAATGTATTCCTCTCCATTTGACCATAAAATTGTACTGGGGATTTGGCACGTTGAAGTCTTTGAGTCATGGAAGGCGAGGCTTGGCAGGCAGAGGTAAACAGCCACGAACCTTGGTCTAGGGCTCGGCCAGGTGGCATCATGGAGCAGCGAGCACTGTGGGCCTAGTGTCCAGGTGCAGAAGCCTGAGTGAGTAGCTTGTGCAGAAGGGAGATCTGCCTGTGGAATCCCAGACTTGAGGGTGGTTAGTGTTATTCCAGTGGAGGCAAAATAGCACAAAATATTTGATTATTTGGTCAAATGTGATCCTGAAGCAGAGAGTGTGGGTAGAGGAACTGTAGAGGCGAGGCTGGGGAGGGCAGCAGGGGAGGATCACAGACAACTTTGTAGCCGGTCCAAGGCGGCTTGAATTTATCGTGAAGACTGTGATCAGATGGTGTTTTAGAAAGATCATTGTGGAGGCTGGCAGATAACTGACTGGAGATGGGTGAGACTGAAGGAGGAGAAACCAATAACTGGACCTGATTGTCAATCAATACTTCTCGGGCTGCTCCTGGCCATACGGTAGACCGACCCAGGAAGGGGCAGCATTTCCTCCCTCAAGGCCCCTACTCAGATGGGTCACTGCCCAGGGGACAAGGTGAAAATGGTCTTTATCTGGAATTTTCTTTTGATGACTCTGTTTTCCAGTTATCAAAGAGTCCTTTAACTTAAAGTCGTTTGTTGAAGAATCTTTCATTTTATGAATCTTCTTGATAATTGAAGCTTTTGTCTCAAGAACTAATTTCTGCCTGTATTAGAGACTTCTAGAAGATCTGACCATTCTGGGCGAGTAGCTAATAAAGAAATAACGAGTGAAATCTTATCCCTCTAGTTGGATTCTTACCCCTCCCATGTTTTCTCCATTTTGCCCTAAAGTAATGATACTCCCTTGTTTAGAACTTCCGCTTGCTTTTCAGCGTACTTAGTACTGTTCATCAACCTCAGCTCTCCCTTGACCCCCCCCCCACACCCCCCCACACACACCACACTGCTCACACACCACCCCCGTCCCATCAGAAACAGTGGTTCACTAGGGCAAAAGATCAGGGTCTTTGAAGAGGCGACAAGTCATGTAGTTTGAAAAATTCCACCTGAGATGCTGCTATTTCTAGAAGGACCGAGAATCACCAGCCTTACAGGATGGAGGCCTATTGACCCTGTGTCATTCCATATCTTCAGGGTCTACCTGCACTGACCTTTAAAAAAGCAAAATATTTATTTTATCCCCTTCTTTGTACTACACATAGGAATTTTACATTTGTGGCAATGGAAGAAAATTTACACAGGAGTAACCAAATTTATAATTGTTGTTTTATTGTCATCTAGTTGAAAAGCCACTGGAGCCATCAGAGGATGCTCTCCTATGGTGCGCGATGAAGATCCACAGGGCTATGAAAGATGAGCTGATGGATCATATGGACAGAGTGGGAGGGCGGGTTGTCGTGGGTGATTGTAGTGTCACAATGAGGGAATTGCTGGTAACTGATGAATTTGCTATAGATCTTAGCTTTCTACATTTTTTTTATGACAGACAACTATTTTAAGATATTGAATTGAAATCAAACCATTATATTATCATCTTTGAAAAAAATAATTGAGCTCCTTAATAGTTTAGCTATCTCAACTTTAAGAATACTATTAATCTGGAAAAGATCAGAGCTGGAACATTTCACTTAAGGGAATGTATCTGTTCTTTTATGCCTTGCTTCAAAGCATAGAGGACTTAAAGATGGACTTGAAGTTAACTTAATCAATTGCTTGACAAAACTATGAAATATGCACTTTTATTCTCCATGTTAGAGTTTGCCAAAATGGCCAACCTTCTCTTTCCTTTAAAAGTTACTTTAAATATTAAATCATGAAGTAAATAAAAGGAAGAAACATGGAAGTCCAGTCGGCTGATCTGTGGTCATGGGATTTTCAGATCCATGTTTCCAACCAGATGTTCACATAGAGGAATGCTCCAACCTTCCATAGCACTTCCAGGCCTCTTCCACCAAACACCGAATTTACTCAGAAATGGCTTAGTGTGTCTTGGTCGAGCCATAGTCGAGGATGGTTCTTTTCATGGTCCTAGAAAAAGAGTCTCCTGTGTCTCGTTTCTATTTGTACAAAAAGTGGTTAAAATGGGACAATGCCATTTTTGTACCCTGAATGGTGACTGCCAGCTATTAAAATGCTAATTTCCAAAAAAATACGGAAAAACTCACCCCAAATTGAAGAGCCAGAGACAGCCAGGTAACAAGAGGAATGAAGTCTCCCAAGTGATTAATCCTTTGATTAACCAGGTGAGTCTCTGGCAGGTTACTAATTAGCTCCCTGACAAAGCCCTGGACGGAGCAGCCTGCTTTGATTAAAGAGGTGCCTGCTGTTCAAACCCTGACGCTGGGGCTTCTTTCACAAAACAAAACGAGACTTGCACGCTAAGCTCATCTCCTTGACCTGGCTGTGATTTCTCAGGCCTCTGACGCTCAGACCTAGGCACATACATCAGAGGAGAAAACAGCCCTGTGAGTATGCAGAGGATATGATCTATAGTTTAAGACTCTCTTCCTAATTTAAAAAGGGACCGTTTAGATTCTGAGGTTGTGGTAACTACCTGTTGACTGTCATAAAGCTGTTGCTTTTGATGACCTTTGGGAACCTGGAGGCATCGGTGGAAGACTCTGCCTTAGCACGAGGCACAAATCAGCTCTCACTCCCCTCGGTTCCTCTGGGAGGATTTATGAGCTGTGAAAAGGAGATTTGACATTAATAATAAAGATCTTCTCAACTTTACTGTGAGTCGGCCCTTAAAATATGCTCAGAGAATCCTTCTCCTTGGATATTTCTATTGTTAGTCATGTTAACGCCCTCCCCCAACAGTGGAACGCCTGTCGTCTTGGTGAACTAACTGGGAGCCATCCTGCCTGACTGCCTAGAGGATCCGAGGTGCAGTGGACTCCTCCTGCCCTGTGACTCCACGTTGTCCACTTTGGATCGCCACACAGGATCCTTGCTTCTTTACTTCTAAGCTTGCTTACACAGCTGAGTACCTTCTCAGACTCTGAACTGCACTGGTGCATGAGGCAGCTCCGTCATGGTCCCCCTGTGACTGCTGCAAGAATAAAGAAACTAACAGAAATACCGGCTGATCAGCTGAAGTGTGGGGGTAAGGTCAAAGCCAGATTCTTACCCCATGAAGTTCTGGGTTCATCAGATCATGGCAGGCTATCGTCTGCACTCTGGGTGCCATGTTTTGAAGAGGCATCGACAAAACAGCTCATCTAGCAAAGGCCATGGAGGAGAGGACCATGTTGTGGGGGAGCAGCTAAGAAAGTGGAGGAGAGGAGACACGTGGATGTGGGGTGGAGGAACAGGGCACCTGTCTCTAGGTGGCTGGTATGAAGTGTGTCTTGTCCACACTGTGTCCCCAGCACGTGGCATGGTGCCTGGTAAAGGCGTCCATGAACAGATCCCCTTTGTTGAGCACACACAATGTGTCAGCCATTGTAACACTTACCTGATCTCCACTAGACACTATTGTTACCTCTAGTTAACAGCTCAGGAAACGTAGGCTCAGAAAGATGAACAAACTCCTCCAAAGTCACATAATTCATATGTAAGTCAGGTCTGTCTCCAGGGGCTTCCCTCCACGGTGCTCTGCCTCCCAAGACACCTCTCCTGATGCAGCAACGAGGATGCTATTGTTGGGGTCGGGGCTGGGGCTTCCGGAACCCAATCCTGTCACTTTTATCTTTTCCCTTGTGGATGAGAGGTTGAGGTTGGGGAGTGGAGTTCACAAAGCCAGCACGCTCCAGAGTCAGGATTAAAACCCCCGACTGTCTTTGTACAAAATCCACCGTCCTGGTCCCTACGTTCTACCCACTCCCTGTGTAGACAACATCAACGCATGCTTGTTCTAGTCTGACCTGGATGAAACATTGCGATTTCAAATCTGAATCCCTGATACACCCTCCTTCTGCTTCTGAACACTGCGAACTCCCTTGGTCTCTGTACCTGAATTCCTGGCTTGCTCTTACCTGGTGCTCAGTTCCTTCCTGGATCCTCCACCTGCCCTGCTCCAGCTGACCTTCCTCCCTGATGGTGGTGAGGATAATATAATCTAAGTTCATAAGGTGTTCTGTGTCACTGTCAAGATATCAGACACAGTACTGGGGCTTATCCTTACCCCGTTTCAGTATTTCTTATAACAATCACATGCATAGAAGTATTATTGCCCAGGTTTCACAGATTAGCAATCAGTGTCTCAGAGAGGTTAGTTAAGTTTTCCCAAGGTCACACAGCTAATTAATAATGGCCAATTCAGCCTAATAATAATAATAATAATAATAATAATAATAATAATATGCTCTTTATACTACATGCATACTAGGAATTCTTTTTCACACTTCCCACCTTCACTTGCCAACTTTTTCCTTCTTGCAAAGAACATGAAAAGCCCCTCGTTCACCCAGAGCATCAACAGATGTGTCATCATCTTTATCATCATCAATTTAAGTTGAAAACTATAACAAATATAAACAAAAATATAAATCATGCTAAGAGATACGAATTCATTATAAAATAAGGGAACTGATGCTTACAGAATCAATGTGACTTTCTCATGGTCATTCAGCTGGTAAGTGAGAAGGCCGTGCCTTGATTTTAGGGTCTTAGAGATTGGATGGCATATATCTTTAAATAGGGGCAGATGAATAGTCCAGATGTTAGTGGTAGAGGAATAGACATAGATGGGAAATGGTTTAAGAAATCTGCAAAAGGTAGTAAAAGGTTATGGAAATGTCATGGAAGTCTTAGTAAGGCTTAACTAAAACCTCTTAGTGACATTAAGCTGGCTGTGTAGCTATGTGTGGGTGGACAGAGCAGCCCTTTTCAGGTCACAGGAGATGTAGTTAAGTGGTCCCTCCTGATTCAGGAAATGACAAGTTAAAGTGAAGAGGCATCTTTGGTCATAGAGGAAGAGCATGCTGGACTCGAGTGCACACAAGTGTGACTCAGCAAAGGCTGTGCTCTTTAGCTCCTTTGACGTGTGGAGGTCAGGGGGGCATAGATCAGATTGTCTGCTGAGATGGAGGAGTAGATACCTAGATACCCAAACACACACTTCGCATGGTGTGAAGGTAGAGACCAACCCAGTAGACTGAGGTGGCCCTGACCAGGGTGTGCTGGCAGGAAAGACTCTGAAGAGTAACTCACCTGGAGCCGAGAGAAGCCAGACGACGTCCAGGTTTACGTCCAGCCTCTTTCACCTCTGTGAAGCCCAGACTGGCAGACCCATCCTGCCATCTCCATCTAATGGGTCCAAAAAGCAGTCTCCTAATTCTCTCTGCTCAAAACCCTGCTCTGGCTTCCAGTCTGGCTCAGAGTCATGGTCTACCTATCCGTGGCCTCTGCCCCTTCTCTCCTCTTCCATATTTCTGTCCCCTGGTTCTCTCTGCTGTGGCCACACTGGCCCCCGGTGCTGCTCAGCCACGGGAGCGTGCTCTGACTTCAAGGCTTTTGCGTCTGCTCAGTCTCCAGCTCCAGATCTCACAATGCTCATCTGCTCGTTCCGTTCAGCTCTCAGAGACCACCTCCCCACCGAGGCCGTCCATCAGCCACCCACCTAGACAGCCAGGACTCTCCCTCACCTCCCTCCACCTTGTCTTGTCTTTCTTCCTTGCACTTATCACCACCGGATGTGTTCTACATATATTTTTTGTTCATTTGCTTGTTATTTGTCTCCCTCAATTAGGAATATGAGCCACTATGTCCCTTTGCCTAGAACATGAAGTGGACACCTAATGGGAACTTGTAAGTATTTTTAATTGAATGAACAAAATGGGGCAACTGGGCATGGGGCAGTGGTCAACCTAAGGGTCTGAGCAATTGTGATGACTCCTGCCCGGGGAGGTGTTGGGGGCTGGTGGTGACCAGGGTCTGTCCCATCCCACAGGCCCAGCCTTCAACAGTCACACCATGGGGCATGCGAGACTGTGTCAGCAGAGGGCTCACTGTAGACCCTCCTGTTTCCTCTCAGCCTGGAATTTGTAAGCAAGACTGAGCCCCGGGGGTCTCGGACGACTCTAGGTAGCGTGTTTTTAAAATTTCAATTCAACATATGTTGTGATAAGGTAATATATTCACACGGTTTGAGATGCAAAAGGAGCCTAAGGTATACAGTGAGGGGTCTCCGTCACCCCTGCCCCTGTCATCAGAACCCTCTTCAGAAATAAGGGGTTATCAGTTTCTTGGGCGGCCTTCTGGAAATAGTCCATGAAACTTAAACAAATCCAGATAGAGAACTTTATATTTTTTCTCATTTGTTTTGTTCTTGTGTGTGCCAAGTATAGAATATTATACATACTGTTCTGCCATCTTGCCTGTGTATTTTTTTAAAAATAAGATGTAATGGGTACAGTAAAGTGCAGAAATTTTGTGTGTGATGAATTTGTCTTCAGAAATACGCTCATGTGATCACTGTCCAGATCAGGATAGTATTTCCCCGCTGGCCTCTCGGGTCTCTCCTGAGACAATTAGGGCCCTCACTTTCCCCACCATCTACCGGGTCCCTGGTGTTGAACGCCCTGTGAGTGGAATCGTGTAGTATGTGCGATGGTGTATCTGACTGTTTCCCTCAAAACTGTGTACTGTTTTACATAAAAATGTATCTCGATGACCGTGTCTCATAAAGGGGAAGGGCGTGAGGGATTCTCTCACCCTCCTTTAGGGTCACCGGCTGTCCTTCTGAGAGCACCCTGCGCCTCCGGAGACCCCCGACGAGGAGCAAGAGCGCACGCACGAGGCCGCGCCGGCTGCGCCCAGGGGAGGATGGCAGGTCGGGCTGCACCTCCGCCGCCGCAATGGGGGCTCCCGGGCGGTGCTCCTGCCCTTCTGAGGCACGTCCCACCCCACCAGCGATGCCCGAGATGCTCGTTTCCGGCTCCCTCACGTTCGAGCGTGTCTTCAAACTTTGGATCGCTGACAATTCTTAAGAGACAAGTGGCCTCTCAGGATATTTTCTCATGATGAGCGAGATGGATCATCATTTCTCATTTTAAAGACCCATTCGTCCTTTTCTGGAAACTGTGTACATATAATCGGACCATTTTCAATGGGATTAGTGATATTTTCTATCATTACTCTCTGAACACCCTTTATGTAGTAGGAAAATTATCCCTTTGATGTGATAGGAGTAGCAAATGTATTTTACCAAGTATTTCATTTGTCTTTTGACTATTTCCTAAATCTTTTATTTTCATGTGGTCAAATTTATCTATTTGTTTAAAATTTCAGGATTTTATGTTATTCTTTGGAAGGGCTTCCCTACTCCTGAATTGTTAGAATAAATCGTATATTTTCTTCTAGTCTTTTTATAGTTTCCTTTTAAATTATTAAACATTTTGATACTTCTAGAATTCATTTGTGTGTAAACTATGAAGTAGGGATCCAACGTTGTTTTTGTTTTTTTCCCCAAGTGGCACCTATCACACTAATTCTGTTTATTCGCCGATCCAGTTTTCCCAGAACTGAAATCCCACTTATCACGCTCTAAATTCCTCTCTGCGTCTGGTTCATTTCGTAATTTGACGTTGTTCTGTTTACGTGTGGGCCAGTCTCCATCATGGTGGCTCCACTCTGTTCTATCTGGAAGGCCTCTAAGTAGGGGTTCGTCAATCCAGAGGTGCTGTTTTTCCTTCTGATAATGGCAGAAGCCCCATACCAATTAATTATAATAATAAAAGAGATGTGACTATATTTACATCTCAAATCTGGGCAGCAGACACAGTGACTAGAGAAGAATGACATGGAGCGATGTGAGGGCTCTTAGACTGAGATTCCAGAGTCCATTCCCATCACCCCCCAGCACACGCTCAGCAGACCCTTCCCAGAGCCCACAGGACAGTGTGCTGAGGAGCGTGGGTGGTATGTGAAGGTGGTAGGCCAGCCCTTGATGGTGGGGCCTCATCCTTTACTCCAGTCTTCCAGAGTGATAGTGTAAATAACAGGTTTTATAACTTGACTTTCTTCATGATTGAGAACTTTATTTCATCTTAATTTATGATTGTTAAAATTTATTTATTGAGAAACTATTTATTGACTACACACCTATTAGAATGGCCAAAATCCAGAATACTGACAACACCAAATACTGGTGAGGATGTGGAGCGACAGGATCTGTCATTCGTTGCTCGTGGGAATGCAAAATGGTGCAGCCACTTTGGAAGACAGTTTGACAGTTTCTTACAAAACTAAACATACTCTTACCGTATGATCCAGCAATCATGCTCCTTAGTGTTTATCCAAAGGAGTTGAAAACTTATGTCCACACAAAAACCTTTACACCGATATGTATAGCAGCTTTATTCATAATTGCCAAAACTTGGAAGCAACGAAGATGTCCTTCAGTTGGCGAATGGATAAATAAACTGTGGTACGTCCAGACAATGGAATATTTCTCAACAGTAAAAAGAAATGTGCTATCAAGCCAGGAAAAGACATGGAAGAAGCTTAAGTGCATATTACTAAGTGAAAGAAGACAATCTGAGAAGGCTACATACTATGTGATTCCAACTATGTGACATTTGGGAAAAGGCAAAACTATGGAGATGGTAAAAAGATCAGTGGTTGCCACGGATGTGGGGGGCGGGGGGATGAAGAGTTGGAGCACAGAGGATTTTTAGGGCAGTGAAGCTACTCTGTATGATACTTTAATGTGGATGCATGTCATTAAACATTTGTCCAAACCCACAGAATGTACAACAGCAAGAGTAAACCCTAATGTAAACTGTGGACTCTGGGTGATACTGATGTGTTGACGTAGGTTCATCAGTTTTAACAAATGTTCCCACTGGAAGGGATGTTGATAAAGGGGGAGGCTGTGCATGTAGGAGGGCAGAGGGTGTATGGTAAATCTGTGTACTTTCCTTTCAATTTTGCTGTGAAGCTGTGAACCCAAAACTATGCTAAAAAATAAAGTCAATTAAAGAATTAAAAAAAATTATTGAGCATCCTTTGTATTTTAAGTCTTTCAAAGGTGGTTGGGATGAAATGATAGTTCCTGCCTCATGGATCTTGGGAGTGCCAACCTACAGATTACATGATGTCTGATGAAAGGGTCCTGAAAATTCTCAGAGCGGAAACAGTGAGAGTTGAAAAGGCTTTGGTGGTGGTCAGGTGTGGATTCAAACTCTGACTTCACGATTTCCAAGCACGAATTTGGGCATATTTTTGAGACTCATTTGCTCATTTGCAAGAAGATAAGAATATTTATCTTGTAATAACATTTTGAGGACTAAGTGAATAATGTAAACAGTGGGTGCTTACTAGAGAGCAGTCCTTTCTGCTGCTTCAGGGGCCATTCCACTTGGGCAAGCCAAGGGGCGACCTTGTTCGGAGAGTGCTGGCGGCTGCTTTCTCATTAGATGCGTGCACACCTCCATGGAGAGCCTGCCTGCCTTGGCAGGTTCCCCAGAACCTTCCCCGACAGCACATGTTCTCTGCAGACCGTTAGATGCAGACTAAACATTTCTCCTTTGCTTCCACATACCTTTCCTTGGGCTCCTCATGTTTACCCTCTCCTCTTCCCCTCGGCTGCAATCTTGGCTTGAAAGAAATTCCCACATGAAGTGCTCTTCTTTTTAACTAAGAAAGTAGATGCTTTTGACAACTGCACGTCGTTATGATATTTATACCACACGTAATATTCCTCACATCTGCTGCTTTGTCAGTTTTTCAGGGCTGAGCTGACTAACAGCGTGACAGGCTGATGCAGAGTCGACTGTGTCAGTTGGATGCACGGCTCTGCTTTGGGAGCACCACTGGAGGTCAGAGTGAGTATTCATGGTAGAATTAGCGTGAACAGAGACTGATTATGTAACCCAGCAAGACCTGTGTGCTGTTCTCTGACACACAGGCCAGACCAGATTCCCTCCCGCTCCACTCCCACAGCCCTGGTGTGCTCGGCACTGGACAGGTAGTGTTGGGTAGGGATCAAGTCCTCCGGGCTCTGCAATCCGACTGCTGGGTCCAGAGCTGAACCATCACGCAGGCGTTCTGGATCCCTGTTAAATTGCTTATCTGCTCTGGGCTCTAGTTTTCTCATCTGCAAATGGGGTTGATAAGAGCACTTACGTTCTATGGTTGATCTGAGGATTGAATAAATTAATGCGTAAGAAGCTCTTGTGCTGGGTACTATTCTAAGTGTGTCTTATGGATTAATTTATTCAATCCTCACAACAGCCATACGAGGCAAGAGCTGTTATTAAAAGTGCTCAAAAACGCTTAATATGTTTCTCTCTGTCAAAACAGTTATCACATTGAATTGTAAAGGTATGTTTACTTGTCTCTTTACCTCACCAACTCATGAGGTTTGGTTGGCAGGAACTGGGTCCTGTTGGTTGTTGTCTCAGCAGAATTTAGCACTGGCCTTGCACATAGAATGTGACCAACAGTTGTTTAAAAAATCGCAACAACATGGATGGACCTGAGGGCATCATGCCGAGTGAGAGAAGTCAGACAGAGAAAGACAAGTACTGCGTGGTATTGCTTACACGTGGTATCTAAAACAGCTCAACTGGTGAGAATAGAGAGTAGAGTGGTGGTGCCAGGGGCTGGGGGTGGGGGAATTGGGAGACATGGTTTAAGGGTCTGAACTTGCAGTAGTAGATGGATAAGTTCTGGAGACCTATGTGCAGCACAGTGATCAGAGTCAACAACACTGTGTGATAAACTTCAAAGTTGCTAAGAGGCTGGATCTTAATCGTTCTCACCACAAGAAAGAAACAATAATTATGTGATGTGATAGAGGTGTTTGCTGACGCTGCGGTGGTAATCATGTCGCAATACATAAATCCACATGTCTTATGCCTTATGACAATATTATATGTCAGTTGTATCTCAATTAAAAAAACTAAAGAAAATGAACAAATGGATACTGTATCACTCTGGCCCGTGGAGTCCGTGATTGCGTGGGGATTGAGGTAGTGCGGTGTAATCGGGTAGAAAACTATTTCTATAGCAACCGTGCAGGTTGTGCACCGAGCAAGCCCAGGGGCCACCGTTTGCGTAGGCTGTACCAAGCAGTGGCTCTGAAGACATTCTCTGAAACCATCAAGGAATCATTTTTCTCACATGAATAGTTGTTTATTCCTTCTAGTTGATTTCAATGATTTAAACCACTAGAATACTTAAAAACTGGTATTTTTTTAAAAAACAAGCGATAGCTTCGACAGTGCTCAGAAATGTGATGTGTGTGATGTTTCTTTCCTTCTTTTCTAATCATCCACCATTTGAACTAGGATGTCAGGGGAAATGCTGGGATGGTGCGATGGGTCTGAGTGGTCTGACCAAACTCGAACAATGGTGCCCCTCCCTGTCTGGTCTTCTCACTCCCCATTCACTGCTGAGATAAGACCTGTCCTGTGACTTCAAAGCTGAGGGTAGGACCAGGGAGGCTGGATGTATGACTTACTAGCCATCTGATTTTAGGAAAGTTGACCTCTTCGTGCCTCAGTTTGTCTTCAAGTGGCTGTTAGGAAGTTCAAGTGAAGTAGTGAATGTTAGACGCTGAAGGCACTGCAGGAGCTGTGTGAGTGTGTGGTTTTGTCCCTGATGTCAGGGGTGCCTTGTCACCTCCCCATGTTTCTGTTCTGCCCGTGGGGGAAGGAGCCTCTCAGACCATCCCTCCCCGCTTCCACGGTCCCTCTGTATCCGTGTGGGAGAAGAGTTTCTGATCTGACGGATACAGGGCTTGTCTCTATTGCTGCTTTGCGATTCTGCTGTTGTGCAGCACTGCACCCTCACAGGCCCATCCCCACCGCAGGCTGACCGTTGTCTCCCTCAGCATCACGGTCACAGTGGGTTCTGCTTTGCACATGCAGCATCTTAGAGACAGTCAGGGGCGGGGCGCCCTTACACACCCACTGGCCCCAGCTTGTTAGGGACGCCCTGGACTGGGCAACCGTGTGCTGCTTGGTTTCTTTCCTATGATTGCTCTTTGTGTGCACAGCTTAGTTAGGAATCCTGAAGGGGAGGAGGGCGGTGTGTGAATATGGAAGAAGCAAAATCCCACCCTCGACCCACCAAATGTCGTGATTCTTGAGGTGTCATGAGACACGGGAATCATTGCTTATTCTTTTCATTCTCTGAAGGAAGACAGGGCTGCGATTGGACGGGTCTGGGATTGGAAGTAGAAAGTCAGGTTCTTTTAATGACTCACACTGGTAATAACTAGAGCACAGCCACCTTTCCTTTAGATTCTGTGAGGGCTTAGTCTCTCTGGAATGCTGTGTGGTGCTTCAGAGATGAACTAGCAACCTGTTCTCTGTGGAACAGAAATCTGTAGTCCAGTCTGTGGCCATTCTATAGTCTCTAGTTTGGAAAATGTACTTGTTAAGACTTAACTCTGAAAATCAAGACTTTTCATTGTTAAAAAGACACATTCTTATCGTATAACTAGAATTTATTTAGTAGAATTACTTCTCCTGAAATACAGAAGCCCAGCTGGGAGTAAAGGGTGACAAATAGGGAGAGCTGAGGACAAGGAATGACCTTTTCATGGTTTGTGTTCCAGAGCATTCGGTACAGGTCTTTTTGGCTGAAGAGTCGTGTTATAGACAAAATTGTGGACATTTCTGACTTGCCCATGGTGAAATCTGTGTGTTTGGACAGGGGCCCTGTAGTAAAGGGGCTGATGGATTTTCCTAAGATGAGGAACAGCCCTAGGACACAGGAAAACAGATTGCTTATCTCAGGTCAAAATCGACTTGTGTTTGCCCTGTCAACAGCCCTCTTAGAAAGTGTGTGCCGTTTCATTTCTCAGTGCCGTTGTGTGAACTTGAACAGGGTTCCTGAAGTTCTCTGTGGATTGACACATCTTCTAAAATGGTGCCTGTAACATAGAGGCGTGTCTGGAACTTCACTGGTTCGACCTCAAGACCATGCTTCATTCTCCCAAATTTTATCTTTTTTTGGGAGACAATTCTGGAGTCACAGCAGTGAGCCCATGGGAAAATGGAGATCAGAAAATGACTGCCTTGCAGTGCTGAATCTTCCCTTCTTCAAAGTGCCAGCAACTGGGTACAGAGGTTAAACGATATGAACAAAGACCAAAGTGGTCCCCACCTTCATAGAATCAGCACTCAAGGTCGTGGGGGCACACCTAGGAGGGCCGACTAAATCAGAACCTCAGGGTCAGGAAAGGTTACTGGAGAAAACGGCATCTAAGCTGCGATGCGAAGGGCGAGTGAGAGTTAGCCATCTGTGATTGGGGGTGGGGGGTCCTGGCCGGCGTGCCCATCACCCAGAGGAGAGAGCTGCAGTGCTGGGGGATCCTCAAGTCGTTTGTTATGATTGGGGTTCAGCGAGAGAAAGGAGGGGCTCCAGATGGACCTCCAGCCCCTGGCGGGGTGAGGTCACAGGGCGCCTTGCTAGCCATCATGAGAGTGGGCTTCTAACAAGGGCAATGGGGAACCACTGAGGGGTTTTTAGTAAGGGTGGTGACATAAGCAAGTGTTCCTTAGTGTGAAGGGTGGGTGGAGAAAGGAAGGCAACAGGCCATGAGACCACTTGGGAAGTTATTGCAATAAAGTCGTCGAGAGACGGTGATGGCTCACACAGACACGGTGCGCACAGGGATGGAGGAGGGCAGACGGATGCTAGACACATTTGAGAGGTGTAATGTGTGGTGCTCCATGATTTATGGGACATAAGGAGTGAGAAAGAGGTGAGACATCCAGGTTTGAGCAATTGGGCAATGTGGGTGTCAGTAATTAAGGAAACAGGAAAGGAGCATGTTTTGTGGGAAAGAAAATAAGTTCAGTTTTGGACACGGTCTATCCAAGCAAGATAAAAACCAGGCGATGAGAACACGGAAGCCAAGGGAGGAGGGCTTCTCCAGGAGGAAGGAAAAGTCAACAGTACAAATGCTGCCAAGATGTCAAATAAAAAAGAAATAAATTATAAAAATCTACCAGGGAGATCCAGGTTTCAG
This sequence comes from Ceratotherium simum simum, assembly GCF_057802395.1. NCBI lineage: Eukaryota > Metazoa > Chordata > Mammalia > Perissodactyla > Rhinocerotidae > Ceratotherium > Ceratotherium simum. The sequence continues at coordinate 99,528,310 of NC_141901.1, forward strand.
TTAGAAAAAACTGTAGACTTATTAACCAGGTTAAGATGTAAAAAGGTGTCCCACATCTGGCAACAGCTGAGTCCCTCCGGACCCCTCCTCCTGCAGGGCTCCCGTCCTCCTGGATTCTGGTCTAAGCCTTTGTTCTCTTTGCCCCTCAGCTGCAGGGGAGTAATGGCTTCCAGTTCTTGCTGGCCTCTGGGTGCCTCACCACTCCTGTTTATTCCCTTAACTCCACCCACAGCTTTCTTCACTAGAGTCTCCCCAGGTGAGTCATCTGGAAGTGAATTCTCTCTCCTGCAGTGACCCAGAATGATCGAGACAGTAGCTAAGGGGTAATGGGGACATGAGGCCTGAAAGGTTTAACTGGCAGCAGAGACTACACACTCCATCACCATAGATAACAACCATGAGAGTTATAACACACTCACAACTGTTGGCACTTTACAGTTTATAAAATGCTTTGACCTAAGTTATATCATTTGTGTGAAGAAATAATCCTGATTAGTAGGTGCAATTATTTACATTTTGGACAAGCAAACTGAGGCTCAGAAAAATTAATTTGCCCAAGGTCTCCTAGTTGACAGAGTTGAGCTTCCGAGCCCCGGCCTCCCGAGACCGAGACCAGTGCTCTTTCTACTGCAGCTCGTCTGCTTCCCATTAGTGAGATGAGAGGATGCCTCCTCTGTACAAAGCCCCTGCAGTGGGCAGGCACAGCACGTCTAAATCATGTCAGGAATCCCCCAGGACTCTGCGTTTCGCACGTAGCTTGATTCACATGAAACAAAACTTCCCTCCGCCTCCTGGGACCTGTCTGCTGTGTGCAGGTTGAAGAAGTCTAATAAAGCATGCCAACATCACCCACACTGTCAGTGCAGAATGGGAACTGACAGAATGTCTCTGGGGGCTGGAAGTAACTGGACAAAGTACTAAGAACCTCCCTGCGATGCAGAGAGATGGTGCTGATGATTTCACTGAGCTGATCATTGGGTCTGCAGCCTCTTCCTACATATTGGACAGTTCCCATGTGAAGGTGGCTTATTTCTCAAGATCCGTACTAGCTGACTGTAGGTTCAGACTCGACAGTCAGCCTGCTCTGTGCCAGGTGTTTTCACGTGCGTGAGCTCAGTTTAATTCCCACAGCAGCAGAGAGGGCAGCTTCTGTCATCAAGGCCACGAGGCTGGCGAGAGAGTGGAGTAAAGCACAGGTCTTCTGGTTCTTTTCAGGGTGCAAGACCCCAGCTAAGCTGCCACATGTCAGGCAGCAGTCCCTGCGGTCTCTTCTCTGTTCCTTTCCTTGGATGTGCCCAGTGCAAACTTGAAGTGGAATCAAGTCCATGGAGTTGAATCTGCTGGTTCCGTCTAGGGCTGTGTGGAAGATGCTCTGCTGAGTGAATAGAGAACAGGGCTGGTGGTATGGAGACTGACGTCCCAAAGCCAAGTCTCCTCTCATCTCTCTCTCGATGCGTCAAGAGAAAGGAGGAGATCAGATCATGTTGCTTGGATCATGAGGGATAGGCCTGGAAAACCTCTCCACTGAACATAGCCCCGAGAGGTGTTCTAACCCAGGGCTCCAACCAGAGCAGAGTAACTCCCCGGGAGTCACGATGACAATGACGAACAGCACATACGAGCTATTGTTCTTTTTATTGTTGTTTGTTGCCTAAATTATCAGAAGAGTGTACTGGCCTCAGAGTTTATATCCTTCTTAATAACTAATGGTTCATCCAGTCACTCTCGATCCGAGTCACCAGTCTCCAAGTGTGACAAGAGCAGCCTGGACTAGGCAGGGGCGATGGAGAGGCAGAGGAAGGGCTGTCAAGTACACTCCTAGATGTTTAGCAGGGAGTTCAAGGCTTCTCAGTTTGACCCAAACTGATGCTTTTGCCATATAACCTGCTTATGATTCTCCTCCATGCATACTGAGCTACAGTTGCAGCAAATTATTCAAGCTCCTTGAGCACGCCATACCTTCATACCTCTGTGAGTTTTTCCTGCAAGGAACTTTCACCCTTTTCCCTTGGAGGAATGTCTGTGCTTATTTTAGGAGCCGATTCAAAAATGGTCTTCTCTCTAGAGCCTTCCCCGATGCCCTCCTCTCATCTCTGCTGCTCTAGAACTGATCTGGTCTCCAGAAGTAATGACCTGTTACCTTGCGTGCAGGCTTATCACTTTGTAGAAAGCTAGCTATGTGCCTCCCTGACCCTCGGGTAAACTCTCCTCAAGGGTGATGGCTGTTCCAAAGTGGGCGCTCACTGGAAGTTAATGCCTGAGTAAGAGATGGAATCCTCCGTCCGTGAGTTGAAGATTCTAGGATTTGATCATTCTCTGATCCTCACAAAGCATTCCAGATTGTGGTTACACAACAGCAATTTATATCTTTGCTTTCAGATAGGACCAAGCTTTGGCTGAATGCCTCACAATATAGTGGACATAAATTAGCAGTGGAGCAATTTACAGTCTGTCGTGTCTTATTGCTTAATGAATTTGTCAAAAATCATATTACTCTGAAAATTATGGCAGGCAGGGTCCTTGGGGCTTATGTCTTTAAGAGCGAGATTGTTCCAGCCTCACTCAAGCAAAACTGCCTCACTGCTTTCCTGTTTTTACTGTGGACCCCACAATCTCTGAGCACTTCTGTTTATTTATCAAATCTCCACTGACTTGCACTTTGCATAGGACTACTGGGGATGACCTTGGCCAGTCTGCAAATCCCCAACCCCAGTTCACCTGCTGTCAGAGGCAAATAGGATTTAGGAGTCTCTCTTACACTCCTGATTCTGTGCTAATGTGATGTCATCCATTTCTGGCTTATGCTCACCCCAGACTTTATTACTCATTTTTTAAACAAGCCAAAGCCTTGTCCTCTATTATGAGGGCACCAAGTAGAACCCTCTTTTATCTCTGCCCCAACTTCTCCCTCAACCTTCTCCTTCTCCTTCTCTTCCTCTTTCACTGTCCATTTGCTCCCAAACCTCTCTCAACCTTTATTTCCCTCTGTTTCTCAGGATAACCACTCAGCATCGTTTTGAGTGATGCTATTTCATAGGGTAAAGAGTCAGATAGACTTGGCTTTCTCTAGACATTAATTTCCTCATTTGTAAAATGGAAACACTAACAACTGACTCACTGGGCTAGTGTGAGGATTAGAGTGCATCCATCCATCCATCTATTCATTCATCTATCTATCCATCCATCCATGCATTTATCTATCCATCCATCCATTTATCCATCCATCCATCCACCATCCATCCATCCATTTATCCATCCATCCATCCATCCATCCATCCATCCATCCATCCATTTATCCATCCATCCATCCATCCATCCATCCATCCATCCATCCATCCATTTATCCATCTATCCATCCATTTAAAACTCATCATTCACTTTGTAAATACCATTTGAGTACCTACAATGGGTCAGGCCCGTAGCTTGGCATTTAGGATACACAGTTGAAATCTAGACTCACTGTCAAGGACCTTGGAGTCTACTGGGAGGATGGACAAAGTAAAGGATAACTGAAAACTAAGGTGGGAAGGTTAGTGATTGAGACATGCTCAGACGGCACGGCAGTCACATAGTGGTCTTTACAGGGCTCTTGCGGGTGTGGGGGGCTGCCAGGGCTCTGTTCTGGGGGGAGGGCCATCCTTAGTTTGGAGGCCGTGGTTAACACTCACAAGTGATGATGGCGTGGGGTAGGAGTGGCAGCACTGGCCACAGTGGTTCTGGTTCTTACTATCATCTTTCTCCATCAGTCTCTCTCTCACTTCTCTCTGCCTCTCTTTCAGCTTTTTTCTGCATGTCTCTCTGTTTTTCACTTTATATCTCTGCATTTCTCCTTTCACATTCTGTATCTTACAATTCTTCTGGGAGCACGTAACTATGGATTAACTGATGGCTGATTAAAACACAATTGGATCTTTTTATTACATGTTTTTCCTAAGGAAAAATTTCCCCAATGGCACCTGAACATATGGAAAAGCCACGTCTGGGTTGCAAACCAGTGGGGGCTGCCCCACAGAGGGGACAGGTGCCCCGGCTCATCCATGATCTGTCTGGTCAGCCAAGTGGATGCAGGCCAGCCACCTAACAGTTAACTGTGATTCTTTTTTCTCATTTCATTTCAAACTCTTTGTTCCATGCAACCAAAGAGCTAATGGCTGGTGAATTTATGATGACCCATTGTTTGGCTCGTGGAATAAACTGATTCTTCCCCTTTCTGTGTTCTGACTCCCTCCTTTGTCTGCAGTTTTATTTTATGGTTCTTTTTGTACACATCCAACACATGCTGAGGTTATTGAAAAGCACAAATTACACAGAATTCAATTTGCATATCTATTGAGGGTCCAATCCCAGAGTCCTTAGTCAGGCAAAATGCCCACTGACTCTTACCCCCTTCACTCTGTTCTTTCCTGGCACCAAAGCCTGCAGGCTGCCCCTCTGCTGCTTCTCGCAGACCTGGCAGACGGCCTTCGTGAATGGTTTAAGCAGAGCCACACCACAGAGGACAACGAGCTGGGCTTTCACAAAGTCCCAACAAAGTCACTTGGACTGTCTCAGTGGGCATGGTGGAGAAGGAGGCCAGGGGATGGCAGCGGGGTCACTGCAGGCGTTGGAGTCACGCAGGGTTCTGTGTATATCTCTGCTCTGCTTTAAAAAAAACTAAACTTTTTATTTTGAGATAGGTGTCAGTTCACATGCAGTTGTAAGAGATGAAAGAGAGAGACCCATGGACCCCTCACCGCGTGTCTCCCCTCATTTGCTTTTGTTCTTGGGCAAGTTACTTAATGTAGCTAAGCCTCAGTCTCCTCATCTGTGAAATGGGAGTAAAAATGATACATACTACACTAGATTGTTTTGATGATCATCTGAAGTAACATCCAGGAGACAACCTGGCATAGTACTGGTACCCAGCCTGTCCTCAATAAACAGATGCTCTCCTCAGAACTAGTTGAATGACGGTAGCCAAATAATTCTTGTTAATGGAGGACTATGAACCTGAGAGAGTGTCTAGCAGTATGTTCACAGCTTTGATCTAAATTCTGTCATGAAAAATAGCATAAAGTTTTAAAGTTTGATATAATAATGATGTTTTTATGTAGAAAATTTAAAAAAATGAAATAACACAAAAAATAACCTGTGATCCTAACACCCAGTTAAAATTATTGCTACATCCCGTTGTATATCCCTCATAGTTATATTTTAAACAATGAGGAATGTGATCATATGTCTCGTCTTTTCTAACCATTGTAAAAATGTGGCAGTCTATCTTAGGGCTGAACAATATCGCAGTGAAGAGCACTGCATTTTATTCACTTTTTGGGGTGCCGATGTCTTGCTGTTGGCAACTAATTTCTTTCCTCTAATTCCTCCTCCCCCTTCAACCCTTCTTCCTCCTCCTCCTCTACTCTCTCCTTCTTTTTCTACTTAGAAAGAGGTCTGTATTAAACATATTTGTAAACAAATCTTTGCATTCATCTACGATTATTTCCTAAGAGTCCATTTCTAGGAGTAAATATTTATGGCCCAAAGGGCCTGCACATTTTATAGATTTTGAGACGTAGTAAACCACATGATTATCAGTTATTTAGATCAGTGAGTCTTTAATCAGGGTGCATGTCAAAATCCTCTGGGGAGCTTTTTAAGCCTATGCTTCCCCAGGCTGGACCTCCAGAGAAATTTATTCCAGGGATCTGGCACTTTTAAGATGCTCCCAGGGGATTCCCATATGCACATCTCTTTGGGTACCACTGGCTGAGAGGAAGAGAGAGGTAAAATGTCAACAAAATTTTCAAATGACAGGAGGCTGGAAAGAAGAGTTAATTAATTGGGTGATAATATCAGTTTCCCCAAAGATGTCCATAGCTGGAGTAATGGAAGAATGTGCTGAAGGGACTTAATATGTATGGAACACCTTCTGTAAGCCCCACACTGTGCGGCCAGAGCACATAGATCATCTTAATGGTCGCAGCGACCCAGGCAGAAATGCGTTCTCCTGTTTTACAGACGAGAGAATTGAAACTCAGGGAGTTAACTTGTCCAAGGCCCGCATTTGCAGAAGCAGGTTTTGAACACAAGTCTTTTTGTCTCCAAAGCCTATTGTTTTTCCCCTATACCATGAATTTCCATTGGTGAATTTAAGAGGGATCAGCACAAAGATATGAACTTGGACCCTCCAATCCAAAGAACACCATTAGAAGATGTACTTTATCTAAAGCATCCATGAGAAAAAATTAAAGCACGTTCTCAAAGCGCAGTCCCCAAATCACCAACACTAGAATTATTAGGGGGATTGTTAAAAATGCAGATTCTTGAGCCCCCCATAGATCTACTAAATTAGAATCTCTAAGTTCAGACTCATAAGTCTAGATTTCTAACAAATACCCAGGTGATTTTCATGCACAGTACAGTTTGAGAACCAGTGGTTAAAAGTTTTAATTAAACTCGGGTTTAATATAAAATGACGGGTTATATTTCTGAGAAATTTTAATGTGAGCCAATTTACACTGATCAAGGAGCAAACACACC